>NW_027142398.1:5011946-5623196 GCF_026170545.1 Melanerpes formicivorus
GCAGGCTTCGCCTCCAGCCTGCCTCTCTCCATCCCCAGGACAGCACTGAGATGTATTCTTGGTCTCTTGGATCCTGTAAATATTTGCTCTCACACTTTGAAGTCTCTATCTTTCTCAGCTCTTTCTTTCCTCCCCCTCCTGGCTCCAAGGCAGAGGCATTTCCTATCCCCTCTGCTCGGGCCAGATGCTCACTGCCAGCCTGGGAGGGTAGGACAGGGCCCCAGGAGCTCTCCTGGAGATGTTTTATACACAAAGATCCTGGTGGCAGCAGCAGGACCTGGACAGGCAGGGAGTAGGGATTGAAAAATGCAAAATAAACAGCAGCAGCACAGAGAGAGAAAACAACACAGGGCTGAGGGCTCCTCCTTCCCCCTGGGCTGAGTCAACAGCACAACTGCTTGGGTTGGGAAAGGCCTCCAAGAGCATCCAGTCCAACATCAACCCAGCACCACCATGGCCCCCAAGCCATGGCCCCAAGTGCCATGGCCACAAGTGGCTTGAACACCTCCAGGCATGGGGACTCCACCACCTACCTGGGCAGCTTGTGCCATATGCTGGCAGGGGCACAGGACCCTGGCAGGGGCACAGGACCCCTCCTGGCGGGGGCACAGGACCCCTCCTGGCAGCCCAGCCTGCCACCAGCCATTGTTTTTTCATCCTTTTAGTATTTTAGCATCCCCCAAGCAGCCTTAAATGAAGCTGCAGCAGAGAGCTCTTTGCAGAGCTGAAGCTGCCCTCCCCGTGGAGCCCTTTCCAGGCTCTGTATTTAAGGAGCCAGCAGAGTCAGGGGGAAATTGTTCCCTGTGTCAGGGAATCTGTTATGGAAGCAACTGGAACCCAGCCAGGCTCTGACCCTCCTCAGCCATCACACCCCTGCCCCTCTCAGCCATTGCACTTCCTGCTGATCTTCCAACCCAAAGCATTCCCTGAATCCAGGACATCCCTGCCCAGATCCCAGCTGCAGCTCTGCTTGCTCCAAAGCCACAGAGGCAGAGGAGCAGTGCAGCAGCCAAGCCTCCTGCACCCCAAGCTGAATCCTCACCCAGGCAGCCTTCCAGCAGCAGAATTCCTCTCACCAAAGCAGTTGGGGCTTTTGTGGCCCCCGGCTTGCTCCAGCCCCTGCCTCCCAGAGGTGTGAGTGAAGCCACAGCCCTGCTGCAGCTGCTGCCAGGCCAGGCTGCCCTCCTCCTTCCAGGGCAGGGCTCTTAAAGATCTTCTGCATCGATCCAGCACTTATTTATATGCCAACAACAGCAGAAGAGGCTCAGTTCAGTTATTAAATTGAGAGAGCTGCCAAAAGCAATCAGGAGGTAGATCACTTAACAGGAGATTAAGAGGGAAGCAGCAGGAGCCTGGATTCCTGACCCTGTGTTCCAGGCTCTGTCCTACACAGCTCTCTGTGGACTTTCACTGCTCAGAGGGACACAGAGCAAACCTCCCCCAGCTGTGTGCCCTGCCCTGCCCTGCAGCAGGCACTGACTCTGCAGCAGCTCAGCTCCAGGCTTCCAAAGGCTTCTCTGTGGGCTGCTTCAAAGGGGAAATTCCTCTCCTGGGACACCTCCTGGCAGAGGGAAACTCCAGCCCTGGGTGCAGGGAAGAGGCTTGGCCCCACCATCCTCAGCCAGAGTTTGGGCATCAGCTGCTCCCCTTGCTGGGTGTGAGGAAGATGAGGCAGCCTCTTCCTCAGCTCAGCCTGCATGTTGACAGAATCAGGACCATTTTGCTTGGAAAAGATCTTTGAGCTCATTGGGTGCAACCCTCAACACATCCACACTGAGCCCTGTCCCCAGGTGCCATGGCCACAGGTTTCTGGCACACCTCCTGGGATGTGGCCTGCAGCACCTCTGGGCAGCCTGTTGCAGCCTTCAGAGCAGAGAGCTGCACTCAGAGCAGGCACTGCCAGTCCCCCAGCACCACTGGCCTGATGCTGCTCAGCAGCCCCTGGCTGCTACCACCGAAACTCACAAGCAATTGAGGGAAGCAGCCAGGCTTAGCCAGGAAATGGAGACAGCTAGAAATTGGGGCCCAAAGGGCATTTCAGTGTCTAACTCTCGTCCCTGCTGCAGCTGGGACTGCTCCTCCTTACCCCGGCGCTGCCTTCCCCTGCTCCGGGAGCCGCGCAGTAATTGGCTCAATTCATTTCAAATCAGTTATCGTTTGTGCAAGCAGCAGCCAGGGGAAAAGCAGCTCCCAGTTAATAGCAGCCCTGACTCGGCGGCGTCGGCAGGGCCGAGCAGGGGCAGCTCAGCGAGGGGCTGGCCGCTGCTCCGCGCCCGGCAGGGGCTGCGCCGGTCCTGCCCTGCGGCTGCGGGGATCCTGCCCCCGAGCGCCGCGGCGAGGCTGCAGGGCTTGAGGCAGGGTCGTGGCACGACTCCAGGCCATCGGCACTCGTCCTGCCCCGGGGCTGCGCCCCCTCGGGCTGGGTCGTCGCTTCCTGGCGCCTCTCCCGGGACACATCCATCACGCCCGAGCGCAGCCGCGGCCGCCGGGGCTCCGGCTCTGCCCATTTGTCTCTGCCGAAGGAGAGCATCTCCTGTCCAGCCGCAGCAGCCGCGCTGGAAACGAGATTGAGGTTAGAAAAGCTCCCCCCTTCCCTCCGTGCCACCCCCTGGCAGCGCGGGGGGGCAGATCCCACCCCAGCCCCCCTCGGGGGGCACAGACCCCACACCAAGGGGAGAAGCTGCCCCTCAGGGGCACAGCTCTTGGGGGAGGCCGAGGCTGCCCAAGGGGACATGCTGGGGGCACACTGCACAGCTCCAGCAACTCCTCTCTCATGAGGCTGAGCCCCAGGCCGGGCTGGCACCCCCGGGAGGGTGGGGGAGCCCCCAGATCTGCCCCACAGCCCAGCAAGGTGGTCCCCAGCCCGGGCACAGGCTCCTGGGATCCACCAGCGCTGCCTGTGTCGGTTAGCAGCAGCAAAGAGATTCAAACTGCAACTCCTTACTGTTATGAACAAATGGCCCTGGATGGATGATTCAGGCAGCATTCAATTTCCAGCAAGAGTGTCAGCAGAAGCCCAGCCTGCTGCCTGGGGGTGGATAGCTGCAAGTAAAAGTGGGGAATTATTAGCACTTAATACTTGCAGGCTTCTTACTCCCTGGTGCTCTCCTCTGCCAGACACCAAACACTTCAGATAGGCTCTGGGGGGAGGGAGGGCTTGGCTGGGGGGAGGTGGATCTGGACACCCAGGCCATCCCCATCTCACTGCCAGGGTTCTCCTCCAGCCTGTCCCCCCCCCAGGCCCCCTTCTCCCACCTTCTCCATCCCTGCCCTCCCATTCACAGCTCACAGCCACCAACATGGGAGCCCCAGGTCCCCCCAGCCCTGTGCTGACCATCCCCCAGCCCCAGGAGGGGCTCCAGAGCAGCTTCCCCCTAAACCTGAGGCCATTGCTGGCCCTGAGTGGCCATGGAGGGCCAGGCAGCAGCCTCCTCCAGACTCTCTTTCTCCTTCCTCAAGCCTGTCTATATTTTTCTTGTTCATCAGACTGACAAATGGGCAGAAAACAGACTTCTGGCTATTTCCTGCACCGGCTGCCCACTCCTCCTCTCCCCTTGGTGATGACTGAGAGCTGAAGAAGCAGGAATAGCATATAAATTTCCTCCCTCCTTTAATAAATACCTCTATTACCTTGTGCTTTCTCCCAGCTCTCTCCAGCTGCCTGCTGCAGGCTCCTTTTCCCTCACTTGGTGGCTTGCTGCCTGCCAGCCCCAAGTGATGAACCCAAAAGCCTCTTTCTTTGTAGGGAGTAAACAGCAGGCCCCAGCCAGGCTGGCTGCAAAGGGCTGGGGCAGCACTGGAGGCAGGGACACCCTCCCATCCCCTGCCCTTTGGGGTCTGGCTGCAGCTTTGCACCATCCCAGAGGGAGCCAAATGAATTAACTCCTGCGGGAAGGTGGAGCTGGGACTTGCCTGAGTGCGTGGCCACAGCTCACATCCCCTCCCTGGATGCCTTGTCCTGGTGCTGAGGAAGAGGAGGAGGCTTCCTGCAGTGCTGCAGGTGCAGCTGGGCTGGTCCCAGACACCACTCAGCAGCTCTGAGATTTAGTGCAGCAAGAGAAGGAGCACAAAGAGCACTGAGGTGGTGCAGGGGGAGCAGGAGGGTTTGGTGCTGGAGGAAAAGCCATTGCAGAGTGATTTGCTCTGTGGTCAGCAGCAGAAGTGTTCCCCTGAGGCTGCTTCTCTCTGCTCAGGAGCAGAAGTGATGCAGGTGGCTTCAGCTGGAAAAACACTGAGGCAGAGGAAGCCAGGGCTGCAGGAACACTCTCTGCCTCCCCTGGAGAAGGCTTCCAGCATGGGAAGGGAGTGGGGCACCCAATGGGAAAGGCATTTTGGGGGTAGGGGATCAAAAGGGAGGCCCCAGACCTGCCCTGGAACAGCCACATCCAGCTCAGGGCCCCTGGAGAGCTCACACTGGCAGGGCTGGGGTGGCAGGGGCCAAGCAGCCTCCTTCTGCTCACTTCAGCTCACTGCAGAAGTGAAGCCAAGCCAGGGGGCTGGCAGCCTGGCCCCTTGCTGGGTTTCTCTTTGCTTTACCTCCTCCGAGTCCAGATCCTTCCCTGCAGCTGTCAGGGACACCCAGGAGTGTAGGAAGTGCCACCAGACCACCTTGGAAGCCGAGGAACCTCCCCAGATGGTTTGAGCATGGCAGAGGCTGCCCAGGGAGGCTGTGGCTGCCTCCTCCCTGGAGGTGTCTGAGGCCAGGCTCTGGATGAGGCTCTGAGCAGCCTGGGCCGGTGGGAGCTGTCCCTGCCCGTGGTGGGGGTGGAGCTGGATGAGCTTTGAGCTCCCTTCCAACCCAACCATTCTGTGACTCCATGAACCCATCAGATTTTTAGGCCCCCAGCACCACCCTGAGCCCCTCAGGGGGTCAGGATACCCCAGCCTCTGCATGGGGCACATCCCCTGGGCTGTGCCAGTGGAGCTGCTGCAGTCCCACCATGCCACCTCCCACCCAAGCCACTCAGCAGCCCTGTGCCCCTTCCCCAGGGCACAACACCCAGGTGCAGCCCACGAGCTGCCCTCACCCCTGGGTTGCTCATGGTGCTTGGCAGAGCCTGGGAAAAAATCCCTCCTCAGAAAGGAGCATTAGGGAGTGGCAGCCACCCAGCTTCCCCTGCACCATCACTTGGAGTTCCTCAGCTGTTTCCTGGAGTCTGTTTAACTTCTACATTTAACAAGCTGCTGAACAAGTACCAGCAGCAAGTGGCAGCTCCTGGCTCCCAACCTGCCAGTGGCACTGCAGGGCCAGGTCTCCATCAGCACGAGCAGAGGGAAATTTCTCAGGTGTCTCTGTGATTTATGGCTCTGGTTAATTCTCCAGGAGGGCTCTGAGCTGCCCTGAGTGCACCAAGCCTCCGAGGGATAAATAATTTACCAGGTGGTTAAATATTCTTTAAGGTCTGGAGCGCAGCAGCAGGAGCAGAGAGATTCCAGGGGTAGCAGAAAGCCACAAATTGAGCACAAGAAAGAAGGGGGAGGATGGACCCAGCTGGGCACTGCCAGCAGCTCAGTGCTGAGGAAGCAGAAAGATGCAGCAGCAGAGCTGGTGGCACAGGAGGGAGGGGATGAGGACGTCAGGAGGGAGAGGAGAAGCCAAAATGTTCTCCCCACAAACCTCCCAGCACCGTTTCAGAGGTCTGGACTGGAAGGGACCTCAGAGATCATCTGGTTCCGACCCTGCCCTGCCATGGGGAGCACCTCCCACTAGAACAAGTGCTGAGGGGACTCAAGGTCCCACCCAGCCTGGCCTTGGACGCTTCCAGGGAGGGCACCGTCTCAGGGCAGGATGTTTCGGGAGCCCCCAGGCTCGCTGGCAGCCCAGGGCGGGTGGCAGCGGCCCAGGGCACACAGACCCCCCCATGGCAGCAGGGCTGGCTGCCGGGGAGCCCGGCAGAGGTAGATGGCAGCAGAGCCTATGTCTTGCTCAGCCAGGATCTCCCGGCCCCTGCTCCGGCACCATCCAGCCACGGGGGCACCGCTCCCCGCGGCTGCCTGCAGCCCACCCGGCCCTGCCCCTCGCCCACCAGCGGAGGCTCCCCCCACAGCGCCTTTCCCCCCGGGTTTGCCTCCCTAAGCAGTCTGAGGGCTCAGGACGGATCTCGCTCCAAGCCCATTAGCCAGGCAGGTGCCTTCGGAGCCCCTCTGTGCCTGCCGCTGGGCTCCCTGCCTGCCTCTCCTCCCTCCCCCTCAGCCCTGGGGCGGCGGAATGAGGCAGCCCTGGGTACCCCCAGCGGCAGCCCAGCTGCCACCTTGAATTCCAGCTCGCAGGGGACGGTGCTGGTCCTCTGGGGACCAGGCAGCATTCCTCTGCAGGCAGCCGGCTCTGCTCCCCTCCTCCCGGGCAGCTGAGCAGCTCCACTCCCTCACCGTGTCTCCAAACCCCTTCCCAGCCCTCTCCAGCGCTTGCTGTGGCTCAGCACCACTGAGCAAGGCTTTAGGGAACAGGTCCCCCCCAAAGCCATCCCCAGAGGAGCCCCGTGGGGGTCCTGCCCCCACGGGTCCCACACCGCTGGGGGTGAGGAGCAGGTCCACGCCTGCTGGAGGCTGGGAAGGGGAACCCGCGCTCGGGCCCCATCCCAGAGGTTTCACCACAGCTGCCCCTGATAAATGGGTGATGAATAATTCACTGTTGGCTTTTGCTTTATGAAGTATTCATTGCCTTTGAGCTGCCCAGGGTAATTAAGTGCCCTGCGAGCCCTGCGTACCACAGCCCGGCCGCCATCCATCTTCAGCACTTCATTAGCAGCTCTCCACACCGCTGCCAGCAATTAAAGGGGAAGAGAGACGCAAAGAAAACCTTCCCCTGCCCCCACACCCCCAAAGGAGGGCACTGCCACGGTGGGGGTGCCAGGCTTGGACCAGCACAGAGCAAGCACCACGGCGCTGGGGGCAGAGCCACAGTGCCCCAGGGCCAGCAGGGGCTTGTGGCTGGCTCAAGGCAGCTGATTGGTGCCAAGTGCTGGGCAGCCCCGGTCCTGCCACACCAAGGCCTGAGCTCCTGGCAGTCTTGGGGCATTAGCACCCCGAAAATGGAGCTGGGAAGGGCTCCCCAGCAGAGATCTCCTCTTGCAGGCCAAGGAATTCCCTCTCCTTACAGAACTAATGTGAAATTCTACCCCTTCTGCCCACCCAGCTGCAGCTCCCCCCCGAGTTACCCTCTGTGTCCTCCCAACACATCCATGGTCCTGGCACAGCAGCCTGGCACCACCACTCCATTCCACCCCACCCCCAACACAGGCTGATGCCTGCTGCAGAGCTGGAGCCATGCCCTGAGCTCTGCCCCACTCAGGACCAAGTCCCTGAGGTAGCTGCCACCAGCAGGCTCCTGGAGGTGAGCCCAGGCAGGGTGGCACAGCCCAGGCAGGGTGGCACAGCCAGGAGCAGGGCTGGGCACCGTCAGGGATGTGTACAAACATCCAGCAGCCTCCACTGCTGAGTCAGCTCTTTGCCTTCAATAATTCACAGCCCTGAGCAGCAGGGTGAGGGCAGGGCCGTGGGGGGGCAGCTCCGTGGGGCTGGGTGAGCAATGGCTCTGCCAGCAGCCAGGCACTGAGCACTCAGCTTGCACCAATCCAGCCCCCAGCTGCGGAAGGAGCCTTGGCTCAGCACAAGGGGCAGTGCCAAGGCCCCACAGCAGGGCTCTGCCACAGCCCAAAGCAGCAGCATCCTCTGTGGGAAGAGGCTGAGGAGAGACCTCACAGCTCCCCGAGAGGAGGCTGGAGCCAGGCGGGGGTTGGGCTCTGCTCCCCACTCTCAGGTGACAGAAGAGAGGCAATGGCCTCAAAGGAGCCAGGGGAGGCTGAGGTTGGAGAGGAGGAAGGACGCCAAGAGTGGCCAGGGCCTGGCAGAGGCTGCCCAGGGAGGAGGTGGAGTTCCCATCCCTGGAGGGGTTCACTGGGGCCATGGCACTTGGGGCCATGGCTGGGGGGCCGCGGTGGGGCTGGCTCAAGGGTCTCAGAGAGCTTTTCCAACCAAAGCAGTTCTGGGATCCTATGAACTTACCACCCCCAAGGCTCAGCTTCAGCAGCTCCTCTCCCGGGCAGAAAGCTTCCCCAGGCTCCAACCAGCCCTGCAGCAAGAGCAGAGCCCTGGGTGTGCCTCAGCCGCCCCCAAATGGTCCCAGCTGGGGCTGGGACCCTCCCTCACCCTGCTGCCTCCCCCCCCCCGATGGGCTTTCCCTGCTCCTGGCCCCTCCAGCTTGTCCCTTTTGATTGGAGGCAGCCACGGGGGACAGCCCTCCCAGCCGCCCCCCCCAGCCAGCCCCCCAGCCGCCCCCCAGCACCTGCCTGGCTTTCGGGGTCAGGATTCTCCCTTCCCCAGCACTTGGCCAACCTCCTCCTGCTGCTGCCGGGCTGCAGCAGGGGGGCTGCAGCAGGGGGGCTGCCGGGGCCGGCGCTCCTCCCCCGCGGGCGCTGCAGATGGCCTGGCATATGGGCAGCCTCCCCTCCTGCTCACACCTTGTGAGCAGATCCTGTCAGGTTTAAAGAGGAAAAGCTTAATTAAGCAGTTGTGTCTGTACAATTATGGCCTTAATTATCTCTCTGCTTCCCTTCTTTGTTGTTCTGTGTTTGCAAGAAGTTTGGTAACAAGCAGGGGCTCCCTGAGGCAGGAGCTTTGCTCTCTCCTTGTCCTCCCTCCCTGCTCCCTCGCCCTAGGGAGCTGCTCCCGGGCTGAGAGAGCCTCGGCCGGGCAGAGCCTCGCACGGGATGGCTCTCGTTGTGCCCAGCTCCTCTTTCACCACACCAGAAGCAGCTTTGCAGAAGTGCTGCGTGTGCAAAGTGTGCCTGGAGCCGGTGAGAAGAGCCAGGAGGTCTCCCTCAGCCTCCTCTTCCCCAGCCTGAGCACCCCCAGCTCCCTCAGCTGCTCCCCACCAGCCCTCATCTCCAGGTCCTTCACCAGCCTCACTGCTGGACAAGCTCCAGCCCCTCGACGACCTTCTTGGAGCGAGGAGGCCACAGCTGCACCCAGGATGGGAGCTGCTCAGCCTTGGTGTCCCCAGCCCCTGCTGCAGGTCTCACTTTGCAGCCCCCTCCCCTGCCCCCCGTCTCTGTTGCTCTCTCCGGGCTCGTTCCCAGCGTTTGACATCGTTCAGCTGCAGGAAGATTTATTCTCCCTGCCTGGGCTGCTGGAAGGCTGCAGGAGGAGGATTGCTGCTGTATTTTAAGCCACCTGGATGGAAGGCAGAGCTGAGGCTGTGATGGCAGCTTAAATATACTGCTGATTGCTGGGCGCAGCTCTGACTCCCAAGCAAATGTGAGCTTGGGAATCAGGGGTGAGGAAGGTCAATAAAAGCTGTGTGGTGCTGGTGCTGCCAGGCACTCAGAGCAGGCACCTGGGGGCTGGCACACCCAGGGAGAGCAGGGCTGGGCTTGGCTTTGACTAAAGCCTCACAAAGATGGTGACATTTCCAGCCCTGCCTCGGGATGTTTCTGACTCTTGAGGGCTCCTCACATGCAACAGATTCACCCCAGCTGCAGCCACCTGCCTCTGCTGCCTCCTGCCCCTCGGCTCTGCAGCCGGATCCGAGCCCTGCCCGGGAGTGCAGGGGTGGGGAGGGGACAGAGGGGTGCCAGAGGACCATGGAATGGGCTGGGCTGGAAGGGACCTCAAAGATCATCCAGTTCCAGCCCCCTGGCATGGGCAGGGACAGCTCACAGCAGCCCAGCAGGAACAGGATGAGGCCAGATCCTGCCAGCACTGGTGAGCAGAGCCTGGGGACCTGGGTGAGCAGCGCCTTGATGTTGGCAAAGGGAAGATTAGGAGACAAGAGCATCACAGCCTGTAATTAAACACCCCGGGAGGAGGTCTGTGATGCTGGAGAAGGCTTTCATCCAGCACTCAGAGCACATTCCCCAGGGGTGCAGAGGAGGCATCAGTGCCTGGAGGCTTTCACTCTGCCTTTGGGGTGCACTGGGAAGAGGCTCTGCAGGGGTCCAGCAGCATCGCTGTTGGCATCAACACAGCAGCAAGGTGGGAGGGGAGCTGGATGTGAGCAGGCTACTGAGCCCCCAGCCAGAGCCAGCCCTGGCCTGGGCTGAGCCCCTGCAGCATGGGCAGCAGAGAGGGATTCTGCTCCTCTGCTGTGCTCTGCTGGGACCCCCCCAGCAGTGCTGGGGCAGCTGTGGAGTCCTCAGCTCAAGAAGGACCTGGAACTGTTAGAGCAGAGGAAGCCACAAAGGTGATCCAAGGGCTGGCACCCTCTGCTGTGAGGCCAGGCTGAGAGCTGTTCAGCCTGGAGAAGGGAAGGCCCCAGGGTGGCCTTGCAGTGCTTCAAGAGGCAATCAGAAAGCTGGGGACAGACGTTTGAGCAGGGCCTGCTTTGACAGGACAAGGTGGGGGTGGCTTGAACTGAAAGGAGGAGATTCAGAGTGGAAAGAAGAGAGAAATTGTTGATGCTGAGGGTGGGGAGAGCCTGGCCCAGGCTGCCCAGAGAGCTGGGAGCTGCCCCATCCCCAGCACCATCCCAGCTCAGGCTGGGGCTCTGAGCAGCCTGCTCTGGTTGGGGATGTCCCTGCTGGCTGCAGGGGCTGGACTGGATGGCTTTGGAAGGCTCCTTCCCCCCCGCAGCTGCTGTGATCCCCTCTGCTCCCAGCCAGCCCTCAGCATCCTGCCCCCAGCTCACAGCAGGAGAGAGGCATCCCAGAGCCTCCTGCCTGAGGGTGCTGAGGAGCTGCCCCCAGGGACAGCAGGGCTGGGGTGGCTCTGCTCTCCCCCCCGACTCCAAGGCTTGCTGCTGACCTGCCCAGACCCCTCTGCACTCTCTGGCCAAGCAGGCAGCAGCAGCAGCTGGGGGCAGCAGCAGGAGCTGGGGGCAGCAGCAGGAGCTGGGGGCAGGAGCAGGAGCTGGGGGCAGCAGCAGGAGCTGGGGGCAGCAGCAGCAGCTGGGGGCAGCAGCAGGAGCTGGGGGCAGCAGCAGCAGCTGGGGGCAGCAGCAGGAGCTGGGGGCAGCAGCAGCAGCAGCTGAGGGCAGCAGGAGGGGCTGGGGGCAGCAGCAGCAGCTGGGGGCAGCAGCAGGAGCTGGGGGCAGCAGCAGCAGCTGGGGGCAGCAGCAGGAGCTGGGGGCAGCAGCAGCAGCAGCTGAGGGCAGCAGGAGGGGCTGGGGGCAGCAGCAGCAGCTGGGGGCAGCAGCAGGAGCTGGGGGCAGCAGCAGCAGCTGGGGGCAGCAGCAGGAGGCACTTGGGGCAGCAGCTGGGGGCAGGAGCAGCAGCTGGGGGCAGGAGCTGGGGGCAGCAGCAGCAGCTGAGGGCAGGAGCTGGGGGCAGGAGCTGGGGGAAGGAGCTGGGGGCAGCAGCAGCAGCTGGGGGCAGGAGCTGGGGGCAGCAGCAGCAGCTGGGGGCAGCAGCAGCAGCTGGGGGCAGCAGCTGGGGGCAGCAGCAGGAGCTGGGGGCAGCAGCAGCAGGAGCTGGGGGGCAGCAGCAGCAGCTGGGGGCAGGAACTGGGGGCAGCAGCAGCAGCTGGGGGCAGCAGCAGCAGCTGGGGGGCAGCAGCAGCAGCAGCTGGGGGCAGGAGCTGGGGGCAGCAGCAGCAGCTGGGGGCAGGAGCTGGGGGCAGCAGCAGCAGCTGCAGCCTCAGTGTTTCAGTGCTGCCCAGCACTGCAGTCCCAGGCACTATCAATAACACTTGTGAGAAGTTGTTCTTGAGCAGATCTGATTTTTATCTTGACAGCCTCTCCTTAAATCATTTCTGTCCCCACCAGGCCTGCAAGCAGAGGAGTTTCTGTGCTGGTTCTCTTGCCCAGCAGCCACCAGTTCGTGATGCTGCTTTTCCCTCCCTCCCCTGCCCCACAGCCTCCTCTTGCTCTGGCAGCAAAAGGGAATTGAGTGGCCAGGAGGGCTGTAGCTGCCTGGGGTGTGGGGGCATGGAGCATCCAAAGCCCCTTTGAGTCTTTGCTGCTCTTCAGTTCCAATCCAAGTGAATAAAAGATGCAGACAAGGCTCTGGTTTGCTCTGCAGAGAAGTGCCCCCAGCCCCCCTGCTGCTGCCAGGAGCTCTCAGCTGCTGCCTCACATCTTCTCCCTGCCCCCTCCCAGCTGCTCCAAACCTTCAACGTTGATCTTAGAGGCTCCAGCCCCCAGGATGGGACCCCTGGAGTTCCAACCAGCTGTGAGGATGGCTGGGCCTGGGCAGCTGCTTCATCACTTAATGCAAAGGCAGCATCCTGGCTCTTAAATCAGCCCCCAAGGGGTGCACCCCACGGGGATGCCCCCACGAGAGCAGAGACCCCATGGGCCTGGGGTGCTCGCTGGGGCTCCTGCAGCAGCTGTTTGGAAGCATCTTGGTGTTTGCAGCTGGAGCCAGAGGGGCTGGGAGCAAAGGGCAGCCACTGCTGGAGCAATCAGCACCTCAGCATGGGGCTGGGGGGCAGCAGGGCTGGGGGGCAGCAGGGCTGGGGGCAGAGCCCAGCTGTGGCTCCCTGGGGATGGGAATTGGAGCTCACAGCCAGCATGGCCCAGGACAGCCCGGACAGGCCAGCAGAGCCTCCACTGCAGGGCTCAAAGGACATCTTGGCTCCACCATCTCCTGGCAGGGGCATGAACTGCCCCAGGTCTGCCCTCCTTGCTGGCCAGCTCCACTCTCTCCTCTCCTGCAGCTCCTGAGCCTTTCCCCCGTGGCTCAGGTTCTGGGGGAGCTGTCAGGGCGAGCAGCAGGAGCTGGCACAGCACATTGGTGCCCTGTGCTCAGCGGGGAAGGAGGGAGAGGATGGCAAGGGAGTGATCAGCAGCCGAGCTCACAGCCACGGCAGCATCCCTGGCTGTCCCCAGCTGTGTCCTCGGTGACAGATGGACAGAGGCAGGCAGGATCCTTGGGGCAGCAGGAGGGGCAGCAGTGGGGAGTGCTGCTGCTGTCACATCCATCACTCCCCTGGGAACCAAGACCTTGGGGGGGAGAGCAGAGAGAGGAGAAGATTCTCTGAGACACCTTCAAAAGCCACGTTCAGCCGGCCCAGGGCTGCTCCTCCCGTGGGGCTGAGCTCTCCTCTGTGGGCTCAGGCAGCTGCTGGAGCACGGCTCGGGCTGCAGGGGCTGCAGCACAGCACCAGAGGTGCGGGGGGCCTGGGGAGGAGCTCTGCCCACCGGCTCCGGAGCAGCCAGCAGAGGAGGGGCTGCCAGTGCAGATGAAACAGGAGAGGCTCCTTTTGTAGGAAGCTTTTCCTTCCCCAGCTGTGGGCAGCAGGCACCTCCCCGCTGTCAGCAGAGCTGCTGGTGCCTGGCAGTGGGTAATTAAACCTTTTATTTGGTGCTCGGAGGCACGGAGCCATCAAGGGCTCTTATCAAAGGAGAAACCCAGCGGGCTGGCTTTGTGCAGAGGGGAGGGAAGAGAAGCCAGAGCTGCCTGTGCTGCTGTAGAGAAAGTTTTGGCTTCCTTCCCCTCTCCTAAGGCTTTGAATCCACCTTGTGAACAACTAAGCCACGTTTAGACCTTGCTCTGCAGCCTGCAGCTGGGCAGAGGCCAACTCCTCCTGCTGCAGCTGGGACCAGGCTGTGGGGCCAGCCCCAGCCTGGGGCTGAGCAGCTCCATCCCTGGCAGTGCTCCTCCTGCCCTGGCTCAGGCTCTGGGTTCAAAGGACAAAAGGCTCCTCCTGGGTGGGTTGGCAATGGGCTCCTCCAGCTGGACCCCCAGAATCTCAGCCTGGAGGGGTCAGAAGGGACCTCTGGGGATCACCTGCTCCAGCCCCCCTGCTCCAGCAGGGCAGCCACACAGCTTGCCCAGGGGCACAGTGCCCAGGGGGGGTTGGAAGCTCTCCAGAGGAGACTCCACAGCCTCTCTGGGCAGCCTGCTCCAGGCTCCAGCAGCCTCACACCAGAGAAGTTTCTCCTCCTGTTCAGATGGAGCCTCCTGGGTTCCACTTTGTGCCCCTTGCCCCTTGTGCTGTCCCTGGGCACCACTGAGCAGAGCCTGGCCCCAGCCTCTTGCCCCCACAGCTCCTTTAGCTCTTGCTGAGCATTGCTCAGCTGCCCTCTGGGGCTGCTCCTCTCCAGGCTCTCAGCCCCAGGGCTCTCAGCCTCTGCTCCTCCCAGAGCTGCTCCAGGCCCTCAGCAGCTCTGCAGCCTCCCCTGGGCTCTCTCCAGCAGTTCTCTCTCTCTCTCTTGAGCTTGCTTGAATCAGTTCTGCTGTGGCATCTGAGCCACTCAGACACTCTCTGCTCTGTGCAAGGGACAAGAGCAGCCAGTCGGGCTGGGCAGGGGGCTCTGGGGGTGGGAGGGACAAACAGCACCCCAGGAGCGCTGGGAGAATCCTGCTGCAGCCCTGCAACACACAGCTGAGGCCAGACACAACTCGGTGCAGGTCTGGAGGTCTCCTGAACTCCCCACAGGCTGAAGAGGGCAGGTCAGGAGCAGGAGGAGCGTGGAGAGGACTTGGGCAGAGCTCCAAGGTGGAGTGAAGGTTCCAGCTCTCAGGCAGCAGCAGGGATCCTCGATGCCATTCATCATCTTTAGAGCTACGTGGAGCTGGGGAGAGAATGAATCCTTCTTCATAACCCAGCTCCCAGGATACTTCTCCTGAGCATCATAAATTATAATCCCTTTTTATTTTTGCTTTATGGTCTGTCCCTCACCAATTCTGGTGATCTACACCCTCCCCCCCTCCCCCCCAGTGCCTTAGGAGCAGCCCCAGCCTGTCTCTCTCCTCCCATCACTCCCCAACCCATTCTCTTCCACCAGCTCTTTCCCTCCTTGCCCACCCGTGCTCTCCGTGGGGCTGGAGAGCTGTGAGCGTCCCCAGCCTGGTGAGGAGCAGGCAGCCAACAGCTCTGGGCTGCTGCAGAGCCTTGGGCAAGAGCTCACAGGCCACAGCTCCATCCCACCCCTCTCACAGCAGCTCAAGCCCCCATGCAGCAGGAGGAGACCACTGCCAGCTCCTGGCAGCCCTGCCCCAGCCCAGCAGCTGCCTCAGGACCTTCCCTGGCTGCTGCCACAGCCTCAGACAGCCCTTGCCCCAGCACACCTTGTTTGACAGCACAGCTCCAGATGTTCTCAGGGCTTGCTGAGCCTGGTCCTGTTCCAGGGCAGCCTTCTCTGTGCCATGCACAGATCTGGAGTCCTCTTTGGCTTCCTGCAGCAGCAGCAGCTCGGGGGAGGCCAGGCAGGGGATTCCAGCTCCCTTTGCATCTGAAGTTCCAAGGGGAGCAGCAGCACCACAGGGGATTGAGGTAAGGCTGAGCAGCTCCTGCCTGAGCCCAAACCCTCCAGAGCAAGGCTGGAGGAGGTGCAGCCCACCCAGAACAGCCTGGCACACCTCCCTGCTGGCTGGTTGCCATGGCACTGGTGCCCAGTAGGCCCTGCTGAGCCCACTGCTCAGCTCAGCATCACCACATCCATGGCACAGGGACCTGGCAGCCACCTCTTGCTGCCAGCCTCACCAGCACCCTCCCAGCCCCACCCCCAGACAGGATCAGCCCAGCTGAAAGGTGCTCAGGGGGTTCTGACCCTCTGCTCTGGTGAGACCTCACCTGCACTGCTGTGACCTCACCTGCACTGCTGTGTCCAGCTCTGGAGTCCCCAGCACAAGAAGGACCTGGACCTGATGGAGAGGGTCCAGGGGAGGCCACGAAGATGATCCAAAGGCTGAGGCACCTCTGCTGGCAGGACAGGCTGGCAGAGCTGGGGCTCTTCAGCCTGGGGAAGAGAAGGCTCCAGGGAGACCTCAGAGCAGCCTCCCAGTAGCTGCCCTGCAGCAAGCACAGCCTGGGCCTGCACCCCGGGGCAAAGCAGCGAGGAGGCAGCAGGCAGAGGGAGGAGAGGTGAGTGTTTATCCCTGGGAACTCGGGAGATTTGTGGGGCTGAGGCTGGCTAAGCACATTACAGGCTGCACACTAAGCCCTGGCTGCTGCAGGTTTATTCAGGGCTCAGCGTTAGGCTCCCTATCAGCAGGGAGGCTTTAGGCTTGTTGGGGATTTACAGGCAACAAGAGGAGACAACAGCCAGCTCCTGGGGAGCAGCCTGGCAGGGCTGGCACCTGGGATGGGGCTGGCACCTGGGATGGGGCTGGCACCTGGGGTGGGGCTGGCAGAGCCCCAGCAGGGTGAGCTTGGAAGGGACCTCTGGAGATCACCCAGAGCAAGCCCCCTGCCAGCACAGCCTCACCTGCAGCACCCTGCCTGGCATGAGCTGCCCAGGGAGCCTGCGGCTGTCCCCTCCCTGGAGGTGTTCAGGGCCAGGCTGGATGAGGCCCTGAGCAGCCTGGGCTGGTGGGAGGGGTCCCTGCCCACGCCAGGGGATTGGAACTGGATGAGCTTTGGGGTCCCTCCCCACTGAACCATTCTGTGGTTCTATGAGCCTGCAGCCTGAGCAGCCAGCGGTGGGAAGCTTCTCCTGCACAGCCCCACAGGGAGGCATCCTCCGTGCCCTGAAACCAGCGGTGGCCTGGGCAGGGCTGGGCAGAACAGGACCAGCTGAGTGCGTGCCCATGGGCAGCTGGCAGCAGCAGGATGGGAGCCGTGCCTGGCTCCTTGCCCGCAGCTGGGGCTGCGCTGGGAAGCTCCCGGGCAGGGGAGCCGGGGGGGAGCCGGGGGGGAGCCGGGGGGGAGCCGGGGGGGAGCCGGGGGGGAGCCGGGGGGGAGCCGGGGGGGAGCCGGGGGGGAGCAGGTTAACAGGCAGGAAAACGATCGCTGACAGCTCGCCCAGGGGCTTGTTCCGTCCCTCTTTATTGGCCGCTGAGTGATTGCTTGTAGGTAGCTAAAAGGCAGCGGCTGTGTTATTGCAGGGGCTGCTCGGGGGGAGCGGGAGGGCAATTAACGAGGAGCTGCTGCCGCTCGCTCCCGGGGAGCGCTCCCGGGGGCCCTGCTGCGAGCTGCGGAGCGAGGCCGGGCCCGGGCGGGCGTGGAGAGAGCTCAGCAGGAGGGGATGCAGGAGCCTGGCAACCAGCCTGTGCCAGCGGCGGTGCCACGCAGGGGATCCTGCCCCTCTGCTCTGCCGAGAGCTCGCCTGCAGGGCTGTGTCCAGCTCGGGAGTCCTCGGCACAGGCAGGACCTGGAGCTGAGGGAGAGGGTCCGGGGGGGGCATGAAGATGATCCTCTCCTGCTGCACTCATGTGGAAGGGTTTGCCTGTCCCAGGGCAGGGATGCCATCAGTGCTGGCTCAGCTGGAGGACCACCAGCAGCCTGGTTGGGCACCAGGGGCTCCATCCCTCAGCCCCATCCCCTGTCTAGAGCTGCTGGTGCCCCTCACTCCTCCCAGAGCATTACTCACTCTCAGCCTTGGCCTGGCTCCAGCTGGCTCCTTCGACTGATCAGGAGAAGGTCCTGGGCTGACAGCTCACAGCGAGTGCCAGGAGCAGCCCCTGGTGCCCTGGGCACAGCAGCTGCTCACTCTGATTAAAGCAGAGAAACCCAACAATTGCTGCCCTGTGCCTGCCAGCTCTGCTGCCCAGAGCCACAGCTGCTGCAGGCACAGCCTGGGGGTGCTGGCCAGCCCAGAGCCAGGGACCTGCTTCCTCCCTGGCATCCCACGGTGGAACAGGGATGTGGAGAGAACTGGGGAGCAAAGCTTCCACACCAGGGCTGCCCACAGCGTGGGGCTGACAAGTTCAGCAGGCTCTGGAATGCAGCAGGGGGCTGTGCAGGGGGGGGGTGGGTCCTTGCCACAGGAAGGGCACTGAGGGGCTGGGGTGGGCCCAGAGAAGGGCAACAAAGCTGGGGAAGGGTCTGGAGAGCAGGGCTGGGGAGGAGCAGCTGAGGGAGCTGGGGGTGTTCAGGCTGGAGGAGAGGAGGCTGAGGGAGAGCTCATTGCTCTCTGCAGCTCCCTGAGAGGAGGCTGCAGCCAGGGGGGGCTTGGTCTGCTCTCCCCAGGAACAAGAGATAGGACAAGAGGAAATGGCCTCAAGCTGCTCCAGGGGAGGTTTCAGCTGGACATGAGGAACAATTTCTTCCCCTTGAGGGCTGTCAAGGCCTGGCCAGGGCTGCCCAGGGCAGTGGTGCAGTCCCCATGCCTGGAGGGGTTTCAGTGCCCTGGAGATGCGGAGCTGAGGGCCCTGGTGTGGGGGTGGCCTGGAAAGCTCAGCTGTGGCCACAGCCACTCCTCCAGCTCCTGGCTCCTGCCTGCCCCAGCTCCCTGTGGAGCTCCTGTGCTGCCTTCTCACCCCCATGCCTGCTCTGCTCACTGCTACCCACTGGCTGAATTATTTACTGCAGGCAGATGTTGGGGTTTAAGGAGTGTTAAGAGGATCTCCTTGGCTGATCAGTTTGGGCTTAACTGCCTTCTGTATTTGTTACAAAGAGGACCTGGACTTCAGCTTCCACTCTAAATCATCTCCCATTCATCACAGAGCTGCTTGGGTCCTGCAGGGCCAGGAGTGAGCCACAAAGCTGGGCTTGCTCATTCCCTCCTGCCCAGCCCTGCTCTCCAGACCCTTCCCCAGCTGTCTTGCTCTTCTCTGGGCATGTTCCAGCCTCTCAGTGCCCCTCTTGGAGCGAGGGGCCCAAAACTGAGCCCAGGATTGGAGGTGCAGCCTCAGACCCCTTCCCCTGCTGGCCACCAGCAAAGGCTCTGCCACAGCCATTGCAACCCCCCCGGGTGACCCCAGGGCATCTCCACACCAGGTCACTGCCCCCTGGGAAGCACCAAAGTCTTGAGGAGCCTGTCAGGAGGGAGGGACTCAAACAGCATCTGAGCCTTCAGCTTTCACCACTTCCAAGAGGTAGTGGGGAAGAAGCTGGCAGGGGAGGTGCTGGAGGAGGAGGAAGAGAAATGGTGCTGGGATGGAGGAGGGGCAGGAGAGAGATGGGAGACAGAAAGGAGAGGAGTGGGAAGCTGCACATGGAGCAGAGCAATTAAAGCCACCCTGGGCTCACCCAATTAAACTGACTGGAGAGAGGAGGAGTCCCAGAGGAGCATTTCCTGGCAAATTGCTCATTTGTCTCTCTCAGCCTCCAAGGCTGGAACAGTTCTGTGTCAGCCAAGCTGCGGAGCTGAGCCCTGGGGACAGCAGAGGTGTTGGCAATGCACAGCAGAAGGCTCCTCCTAGAAAGCCAAGTGCCAGAAAGCTGCTGCCAGGCAGTGAGAAGGGCCAGGACCAGGAGGGCTGGGGGTGGATGGAGGACCCCAACCCTCCTGGGGACACTTTCTGCCTTCTCACTCCCCTTGGGACATTGCTCCTCACCCATGCTGCTGCTCCCTCTGGCTCAGGTCTGGCTCCCCTCATCTCAGCAAGCCCTGGGCTCGGTGCAGCTCATGCCAGGGCTGGGCTCTCCTAGATGAAAGAGCAAACTTGCTTGGGAGGTGCAGAGGGCAGCTGGGCAGTTGCTGCAGGAGAGCAGGATTCGAGCTGTGCCTCCCCAGTGCCCAGGGGCAGTGGCCAGAGCAAGTCACCCTGGAGCCCATCTCACCCAGGCACATCCTGGTGCTCACAGCCCCTTAGCAACCTGCTCCACTTACCTGCTCCTTCCCAAGCAGGATGATTGCTTCACTCCCTCAGGATCACACTGCAGCCCCAGGAGCAGAGTCCCACACCAGGGCCCTGTGCAAAGCCCCAGAAGGCAGAGCTAGGAAATACTGAAAGCCAAACACAGAGAGGAATCCTCCTCCCCCCTGCCCCCCACCAGCACAGCTCCTGCCAGCTGCTGATCCATTCCTGCACAGGACAAAGCAATGGTCCTGGGATGAGGGGAAGAGGGAAAAGAGAGGGAAGAGAGCAAAGAAAGGAGGGGGGAGGGAAGGCAAAGGAGCTGTGAGGTCTCCATCTGCTGCAGGAGCAGCTCCCATGCAGGTGCTGCTGCTCGAGCCCCAGCACTCCAATTGCTGCTCCACTTTTATTACTTTTCACAGAGGATTTCACCCACTCAGTAATTTATCTTCCTCCAAAGTGGCTCTGTCCCAGAGAGGAGAGGAGGGAAAGGAGCTGCCCTCCCCCCTGCCCCCCTCCCTCAGGCACTGCAGGGTCAGAGAGGAGATGAGTCCAGGCCCCAGGCCCCCTCCCCGTGTGGAACTGGATGGTCTTTAAGGTCCCTTCCAACCCATCCCATGAATTGTCAACCAACAGCTCTGCTGCTGCCCTGCTCTGCAGGTGTTAGAGCCTGGGGCTGACACTGCTGCAAGCACCCTGGAGCTCTGAGTCCTGCAGGAGGAGTTGGCTTTCCCCAGGCCCTCTGCAAAGCTCCCCAGGGCTCTGGGAGTGGAGGGAGCTGTGCCTGGAGGGCTGCCTCTCAGCCACCTGCTTGTCGTGAGGCAGGGAGGGAGAGGACCAAAAAGATGAACTACCAGAAAACTCCAGGGAGGAGCAACTTTGGCAGGGAAGGCAGAGCAGGACTGATCCTGTGCCTGACTCGCTGAGAATCGCCTCTGCACTGCCCCTTTGTGCACAGTAATTGAGCTGCCGCCCAGCCCGCGCCTGCTTAAGTCCTCAATCAATCCCTCTCGGGTGACTGCCGGATCAATAGGTGGTAATTTAATAAAGGACATTTCCAGTCGGCTTCTGAGGGCCGCTGATGGCCTTGGATTCATTGCTATTTCGTAAAGAAGAAAAGGGGCAGGGGGAGGGGAGGGGCAGGGGTCACAGCCCCAGCCGCAGCCTTTCCCCTGCCGCCTGCAGACAAAGCTTGTGGTGAACTTCTCAACTCTGCTCCTCATCCTTCATCCTCCCTGCGAGGTGGCCTGCAGCCAGCCCCACAGCACTGCTGCTGCTGGAGCCCCCACTGCCTGCCAGCAGCTTCCAGGAAGCAGCTTTTAGGGACTGTGCCCCCGGGCCCCTCCCAGGAGCTGCAGCAGGGAGCTGGAGAGCACCCAGGAGCCCAACTCACAGAGCACAGAAGGGGCTGGGCTGGGAGGGACCTTAAAGGTCATCCAGTTCCAACCCCCCTGCCACGGGCAGGGACACCTCCCACCAGCTGAGGTTGCTCAGGGCCTCATCCAGCCTGGCCTTGAACACTTCCAAGGGTCCACAACCTCCCTGGGCAACCTTCCTGTGTCTCACTACCCCCACAGCAAAGAACTTCTTCCTAACACCCAGCCTGAACCCACCCTGCTCCAGCCCTTCTCCTCTCACCACAGGCCCTTGCAAAAAGCTTTCCTGGAGCTCTAAACCTCCAATCCTGCCCTCAGTGTTTCCACCACAAGAATCAGCCCCCCAGCACCTTCAGAGCAGGGCAAACTCCCACCCAGGGCACCAAGATCCTGGTGCTGGCACTTCCATCCCTGTGGCTGTTCCCAGCTGAAGCAGCTGCCAGGTTCAAGGCAACTGAGGGGCTGAGGAAGGGAGATGGAGAGGGGAGATGAGGAAGAAATTCTTTGCAGTGAGGGTGCTGAGACTCTGGCACAGGCTGTGGCTGCCTCCTCCCTGGAGGTGTTCCAGGCCAGGCTGGATGAGGCCTTGAGCAAGCTGAGCTGGTGGGAGGTGTCCCTGCCCAGGGCAGAGGTTGGAGCTGGGTGAGCTTTGAGGTCACTTCCAGCCCAATCTCTTCTCTGAGCCTCTGCCTCAGGCTGGCTGTGCCCTGCAGGAGGTTTGTCCATGCTGGAGGTTTAATCACTGTAAAACCAGAGGCAGAGCTGCTCTGCCCAAATCTCCTTTGGAGTCATGAAGTGTAGAGATGAAAGCTTCAGAGGCAGGGTTTAACATCCCCCTGCCTCCTCCAGCCCCTCTGCTCTCGTGCTGCTTGGTTCCAGCCCAGAGCTGGTCCCAGTGCTGGAGTGCCTGGCTGGCTTTGGATGCCTGTAAGCCTCCTGCTCCATTTAATGCCACTCTTGCTTCCCCTGCACGGTTCAGTGAGGAGAGAAATTCCCCAGCTCCACAGAGTGCCCTCCCAGCAGCCAGGGGCCAGGCTGCCCCCTCCCCAGCCTCCCTCCCCAGCCTCCCTCCCCAGCCTGTCCCTGGTTAATTTCCTCTAATCGCTTTCTTCACAGCCATCCTCTCTAAAGCCTTTATCTTCCTCCAGGCTGCAGTTCCCTCCCTTG
The DNA here is from genome assembly GCF_026170545.1 of Melanerpes formicivorus. NCBI lineage: Eukaryota > Metazoa > Chordata > Aves > Piciformes > Picidae > Melanerpes > Melanerpes formicivorus. The sequence goes on from NW_027142398.1 coordinate 5,033,833, forward strand.
CTGCTTCTCCATTTCCTTTCTGTAATGCCTTGCCCACAGCTATCTGCATCACAGGGCTGTAACCAGCACCGGGCTGGGAGGAAGGATTAAGTCCCTGTCCCTGTGCTGGGCTGCAGAGCAGAACAAGTGCAGAGCAGCCCTGCTCATGCATCCCAGGACTCTGATTCATAGGACCACAAAAGCCCTCTGAGATCACCCAGTCCAACATCAGCTCAGCCCCACCACGGCCACCAAACCCTGGCCCCAAGTGCCATGGCCACAGGTCCTTGAACCCCCCCGGGGATGGGAACTCCACCACCTCCCTGGGCAGCCTCTGCCAGTGCCTGACCACTCCTGCAACAAGGAAATGTTTCCTCATCTCCAACCTGACCCTCCCCTGGCACAACTTCAGGCCCCAACAAGGGGCAGGGGGCACAAACTGGAACCCAGGAGGCTCCATCTGAACAGGAGGAGAAATTTCTTTGGTGTGAGGCTGCCGGAGGCCTGGAGCAGGCTGCCCGGAGAGGCTGTGGAGTCTCCTCCTTTGCACTGAAGCTTCTCCAAGCCCTTCCGTGCGATCCGGCTGCAAACCTTCCTCCCTGCGCTCCTCGTCGGGAGCTGTCCCGGCAGCGGATGCTGAGCTGGATGCGGCGAGGTCCTGCGGAGCTGTTCCTCAGGAGAGGTTCTGCTCCGGAGCAGCAGCTGCTGCTGGCGTGAGAGAGGCTGGAGGAGCCCAAAGCTGTAGCTAAAAGCCAGGAATTAAAGCTGGGTCCTGCGCTCGCAGGGGCAGGGGAGCGCTCGGTCACTTAGCAATCTCCTCTGCCCCCGCCGAGGGGGAGAGGCGAATAACAAGAAGTGTTTATCATCACTTGTTGTTTCTCAAGTGACATTCTGAAGGGCTGAGCCTCGCCCCTGCTGGGAGCGTGGGAGCAGAGCTCAGCCCCACACAGAGCTCCTCCTAAAGACACGAACCCGCTCTGGACAGGCAGCTGACAACTGGCTCCGTTTCGAGCAGGCAGAGAGCTTTGCAGAGACCCTCAAGGGATGTGAGAGGGTTTGGCAGAGACAGGAGCTCGACCCAGCCTCCTGGCTTGGCTTTCCAGGCAGGGAGGTAATGGGACCCACACATTCCACAGGCAGGAGTGGATCCTCCTTCAGCCTCTGGTGGCAGCTCCACATCCCAGCCCCTCTGAGACGCCCTGGGAAGTGCCCAGTTCACAGCACCCTTGGGTTGGGAGGGACCTCAAAGCTCAGCCAGCTCCAGCCCCTGCCACGGGCAGGGACAGCTCCACCAGCCCAGGCTGCTCAAGGCCTCATCCAGCCTGGCCCTGAACACCTCCAGGGAGAGAACATCCTCAGCCTCCCCGGGCAGCCTGTGCCAGGCTCTGCCCAGCCTCGCTGGCAGGAGTTTCTCTCTCATCTCCAGTCTCAATCTGCCCTCTTCAAGCAGCTTTCCTTCAGTCTGCTCAAGCCAACCTCCCACCACTTGGGCTGAGGGTGCTGAGGGTGCTGCTGGTGGAACACCACCTGCCTCCCACTGCCCAGATTCCTGTTCCCAGGGCTGTCAGGAGCACAGGAAATGAAACTGAAGGGCAATGGATGGGAGGTGTCAGCAGCTTTTCTGCTCCACTGCAGCCGCTACAAATCACAGCCAGATTCTTCATCTCCAGGCTGTAATAGATGGGAAGGGACCCAAGCCAAGCCCCTGACATCTGAGCCTCTCTCCCCAGCCTGCTGGCACAGAGTAACTTCCCACAGCCCCATCCAAGCTCCTTGCTGGGGAAGGAAGCTGCACTCCCAGCCTCCTGCTCCCAGGGTTTGTGCTCCAGGAATCTCTCCAGCCCAGGACTCTGCTCATGGTGCTGAGACTTTGCACCGTGAGACTCACCCAGAGGGAGCTGAGCTGGGGCACAGGGAATGACAGAATGGTTTGGCTTGGAAGAGATCCTCCAGGCCAACACCAGCCCAGCACCACCACAGCCACCAAACCACAGCCCCAGTGCCATGGCCACACAGTTCTGGAACCCCTCCAGGCATGGGGACTCCACCAGCTCCCTGGGCAGCCTCTGCCAGGCCCTGAGCACCCTTTCAGTACAGAACATTTTCCTCAGCCCCAACTTAAACCTCTCCTGCTTGAGTTTGTTTCCTCTCCTTCTTTCACTTGATACCAGGGAGAGGAGACCAAGCCCCCCCTGGCTCCAGCCTCCTCTCAGGGAGCTGCAGAGAGCAGTGAGGTCTCCCTCAGCCTCCTCTTCTCCAGCCTGAACACCTCCAGCTCCCTCAGCTGCTCCTCCCCAGCCCTGTTCTCCAGACCCTTCCCCAGCTGGACCCACCCCAGCCCCTCAGTGTCCTTCTTGGCAGACAGCTGCAGAAGAGAAACCCTGAGAGAAGCCTGAGCAGTGCCACAGGACCTCTGGGCAGGTGTGGTGGGCAAAGGCAGCTCTCTAGAGAGACTCCCCACGGCCCCTGGGCTGCCTCCTGCAGCTGCAGCAGAGGGCATTCAGCTTCCCACTGCCCAGCAAATGGCTGGGGACAGCTGCTGGATTTTTGGAGCTCTGAGTCTGGATGGCCTTGGACAGATCCATCCCTGCAGGCTCCATCAGGGCCTCACGACCCAGATCTGACTCTGCCTGGCTAATCATGGCATGCTTCAGCTGCTGGGGGATTAACAGAGCTGCTGGCAGCGAGATGAAAAGGAAGGAATTGCCCAGCAAGACAGGAGCTGATAAGGCTGAGCTTGTGATAAGCAGAGGGGCTGGGATCAGGAAGGGTCCTGCAGGGAGCTGGGCTGCAGAGCAGGGGCAGGCAGCAGCTCCTGGCTGAGCCATTGCCAGGGGCTGCCAGCAGCAGGAGGCTGTCTGAAGCCACAGCCTCAGCGTGGGGGCTGTGCCAGGCTCCAATGCCCAGCTCTGTGACAAGGCTGTCCCCTGCCCCCCGGAGAGCAGCAGCCTCAGCACCCCATGGTGTGGCTGTGGTGGCTCAGGGAAGGAGGTGAGGAAGGGTGGGGGTGGGCTGGCACTGGGCACCCGTGCCCACCACTGCTCAGCATCCTGCCTGGTGAGCAGAGCTGCTGTGCACCCTGCAGAGTGCCCCCAAAGGCTTCCTGCAGCACTGACCTGGAGACCTGCACCTGCCAGGATGGCTTCTGGCCTCTGCCAGGGCACAGTGGCAAAGCTGTGCCCACAGCAGGGCTTTGGAGGCTCTGGGATGTGCCAACCTTTTCTTGCCAACCTTTCCTTGCCCTCCTGCCCACAGGGGGACACTGCTGCCTCGTGGCCATGGGTGCTGCCCTGCTGAGCTGCCACACTGCACCCCCGGGAGGCTGCCAGCAGCATGCCAGCCCTGGCAGTGCCATCACAGCTTCCCTCCTCCTCCTCTGCTCCCTGACCCATTTCCCAGAGCCTGCTGCTGCTGGGTGCACTTCTGGTGACTTGCACCATATGCTGCAGCTCCCAGCACCCCCCAGGCCCTGCCAGCTCGGGGGAAGCAGGCAGAGAGCTGCTGGGGGCTGGCTGAGCCTCAGCAGCAGGAGGGCAGAGCTGCCAGGTGCCTGCCAGCACCCTGCCCAGGCCCCTGCCTGCTGGGATGCCTGAGCCAAAGGGATGCCAGCAGAGAAACTGGCTCTTGCCAAGGGGACAGGGACCTGAGCCTGCCCCCCTGACCTCACCAGGCTGTTCTTGGTGCCCAGCACCTTCCTGCCTCAGTGGGAGCAGCCCAGCCTCTCCCAGCAGCAAAGGCAGGTGGAATGCCAGGGAGGCTGCAGTGCCCAGGCCAGCAAGGCAGAGCTGGGGGTGCTGGCCTCCAGCTCTGGGAGATGGTAGCTGAAGGGAGAAGCTGGCCCTGGGCTCTGGGGGCACAGCACTGGCTGCAAGGCAGCCTTGGGGCTCTCAGTCCCACTCAGGGTTCATTCATTCAGGGTTCATTCAGGGAATCAGCACAAGCATCACACACCCAGCTTGGAAGGACCTTCCCCAGGCATCAGCCAAATCCCAGCTCAAGGAGCAGCCAGGCAGGCCCAGGAGAGAGTGAACAAAAGACTAGCCCCAAAACCCACAGACCCCAACCCCCAGCAGCCAGGACCAAACCAACAGCCAGGGCTGCACCCACCCCCAGGCCAGCACCTTCCACCCAGGGTCACTGCCAGGCCACCTTCCCTCTCCCCACAGCCACAGAAACCCTTTCAGCATGAGCCAGAGAGGAAATCTTTCCCCGTGGAGCTCTGGGGAGCCAGCAATTGATAAATGAGAGCAAATGTTGCTAGCCCCAGGCCTGCCCAGAGCCCTGCAGCTGCAAAGGACTCCTGGAGTGAGCACTGCTCAGTAAGAGCTTTGCCTCCACCCTGCCCTGATATGGAGTCAGTTATCCTGAGGGAGACTCCCAGGAGGGCTGCAAGGCTGCACCCAGAACTTTTCAGCAGCTGGCCCCAGCCTGCCTGCTGCAGAGCCTTGGCTGCATTCAAACCACTCTGTGCCCACATCAGGGCTGGGTGACCAGAGGCTGTCCCCTGGGGCCTGGGGACCTTGGCCACGTTGGAATCTCAGAAGCATAGAGCTGCTGAGGTGGGAGGGGACCCCTGAGATCAGCAGGCAGAAACAGCTCCCCCAGGGCTCCCCACCCAGCACTGCTGCTGAGCCCCTGCCCCACGTCCCCCAGCACCAGGTCCCCCAGCACCACCTCTGCATGGCTTTTAACCCCCCCAGGGATGGGGACTCCACCACCTCCCTGGGCAGCCTGGGACAGTGCCTGAGAGCCCTTGCTGGAAAGAGATTGTTCCTAATACCCAACCTGAGCCTCCCTTGGCACAGCCTGAGGCTGTTTCCCTTCATCCTGTCTCTTGTTTCACAGGAGAGACCAACCCCACCCACCCCCAGCCTCCTTTGAGGGAGTTGTAGTTCAGACTCACAGAATGGTTGGGTTGGAAGGGACCTTGAAAATGGTCCAGTGCCAGCCCCTGGCACAGGCAGGGACAGCTCCACCAGCTCAGGCTGCTCAGGGCCTCATCCAGCCTGGCCCTGGACAGCTCCAGGGAGGAGGCAGCCACAGCCTCCCTGGGCAGCCTGTGCCAGTGCTCACACAGCCCCGGTGGAAGGGAGCTGACTTTGTGCATTTGGGGTTGAAGGGTCTGCAGGTGGCCCTGGGAGAGGCTCTGCAGGAGGGAGAGGGCTTGGGGGCAGCAGAAGCCCTGCAGCAGAAGCTGCTGCAGCAGAGCAGCCACAGAATGCTTTCAGAAGCTGCCTCTGCAGCCCCTTCTCCCTCTGCCAGCACTGCCATGAGCACTGAGGCTGCTTCACAGCTCAGAGCATCTGATCTGCAGCTTCTGTGAACACAAACAACAATTTCCCAGCCCACGCTGCCTCCCCAGCTCTGCCTGGCTGCCAGAGGTGCCAGGGCCGGGGAGGGCTGGGCGGCAGCAGCGAGCTGGCAGCCAGAGCTCTGTCCTTCCACATCCCACTGCAGGCCCCAGCCCCAGGGCTGCCATCCTCAGACCCTGCAAGCTCACAGCCTGCCAGAGCAAGGATTCTGTCCTGGCTGGCTGCTGGGTGGGCAGGGAGCACAGCCTGGGGGCTTGAGGGGGCTCTGCTCTCCCTCAGGCTTCTGCCTTGGGGCTGCTGCCAGACCCTGGACAGACTCAGGGCAAAGATGAGAAATACTCAACTGTGTGAAAGCAAGGACAGAGCCTGGGCTGGGGGAAAGGAGGGGAAGAGAAGGAAGCTCTCTGTGTGAACTACTGTGGGCTCAGAGGCCAACCTCCACCCCAGTGCTCAGCATCCCACACTGAGAGCCCCAGCCAGGCTCCAGGCTCCAGGCTCCCAGGCTCCCTGCGAGAGGTGCAGGCTCTCATCTGGAGGCTGCCTCCTCCCAGCAGCTCCAGCCCTCCAGAGAGGTTAATTTATGAGCAGGGGAGGAGGAGCCCTGTTGCTCTAATGAAACGTTTTGGCTGGGTGCACAGCAAATGCATTCACCTAATAGCCTGATTATGCCTCTGGAGCAGCCTGGCCTCCCAGTTGTGCTCTACCCCTTGCTGCACTCAGAATTTACTCCTGTGCTCTGCCTCCAGGCCCAGGCTGCCAGGCAGAGGAATGCACTCAGGTTTCAGTGGATCCAGAGCTGAAGGCATCCCCAGGTGCTGCTGGCAGCTCTGCCAGGCACAGGGAGGGGCAGGAGGGATCCATCCCCAGCAGCCTGAGCTCTGCTTCCCCCCCAGATCCAGCTGCCCCCTGACACCTCCATCCCTGGGGTGGCTGCCTGTGACAGCTGCACTCAAACACTGTGCAGCCAGGAGATGCTCCAGCCCCAGCCCATCCATCCCCTGCTGTGCAGATTCCAATCGCTTTTGCAGCAGGGGGAGGGAGGTGAAGCTCTCTCTGGCTGCCGGCTCCGAGGCCCCGGCTGACAAATGGCTCTGTGCTTCCCCTGCTCTCCCTGCTGCATTACACTGAGCTCTTTTAAAGTGGTCCTCATCAGGAGCTCGTGGGGGATTTCCTCCTCCTCCTGCTGCAGTTGGCTGGATGAGGAGGCAGGATTGCTGGCTGGGAGCAGACCCTGAGTGAGGCTTCTCCTTCTGCCCTCCACTTCTGCACCTGCAGAATAGGCAACTGAGCTGAACTCCAGAGGGGAAGCAGCGTGAGGTGAAGGCAGGGCAGGGAGCTGAGTGAGGTGCCCAGGGCAGGGGGCAAGGGGCACAATCTGGAGCCCAGGAGGTTCCACCTGAACAGGAGGAGAAACTTCTCTGGGGTGAGGCTGCTGGAGGCCTGGAGCAGGCTGCTCAGAGAGGCTGTGGAGTCTCCTCTGGAGAGCTTCCAACCCCCCCTGGGCACTGTGCCCCTGGGCAAGCTGCTGTGGGAGCCCTGCTGGAGCAGGGGCTTGGGCTGGGTGAGCTCCAGCAGTCCCTTCCATGCTGGGGTTCAGCTGTTCTCCCTCAGCTCCTGAACCTCTGCTACCCACTGATAGCTTTTTAGCTCTCTCAGCTTAGGGGAAAAAACCAAAACCAACCTAAAAGACCCAAACCTAAAGCAAGAGCCCAAGAGGAAGAGATTCCTCCTGCCAAGGGGGAGGGAAGGCACCTAAGGGAGGCAGAGAGTGAAAAGCTACAAACTGGCAGTAGGTGACAAGTAATTAGAGAGCAGGGGATGCATGGGCAGCTCCTGGGGGAGCAGCAGCTGATTAACAGCTGCAACATTCATTTTCTTTATTTATGGGCTGGCATCACAGAGAATTGATAGGAAACAGCCCATGGAGAGCAGGGCTGGGGACAGGCTCAGCAAATGAGTCTGGCAGGAAATGAAGCTGAACTACACCCACAGGCACTCAGCCTCCTCTTGGAGCCTCTGCCATCCCTCACAGGAGGGAGTGGAGGTGACACAGCAGTGCTGTGGTGTCTTGGCACCCCCAGCTCAGGAGCCATGGAGTTGCTTGGGTTGGGAAAGCCCTCTGAGATCATCCAGTCCAACCACCACCTACCAGCCACTGACCTACCACCACCACCAGGCCGTCCCCAGGTGCCATGGCCACACATCTCTTGAGCACCTCCAGCCATGGGGACTCCACCACCTCCCTGGGCAGCCCCTGCCAGTGCCTGAGCACTCCTGCAGCAAGGACATTGCTCCTCATCTCCTCCCCATGGTGGCGTTGGGTGGATGCTTGGACTCACCTTGGAGATCTTTTCCAGCTGCAGCAGTTCTGTCCCTCACAGCCTGTGCTCGGCTCAGCTGCTGCACTCCCCAGCCCCCCTCCCAGCCCAGCTCCTGAGGGGGCTGTGGCTCACCCTGGGTTGTGTAGGAAGTCACTTGGGGTGGGATTTAGCCCAGGATGCTCCTACCTAACCCCCTGGCATCTGACACAGGTGCTTAAAGAGGAAGCAGTTCCCTTCCTCCCCCCGCCTGCAGAGCATCAAAGAGCACAAGGAGCAGCTGAGCTTCCTGCCCTGCGGGGCCGAGCGGCAGCAGCTCCGCACAGGTTCTGCCCCAAGGGGAGCAGCACGGAGGAGCTGCAGCCATCCCCATGGCACCAAAGGCTGCAGCGTGGGGGGCAGCAGGAAGCCCTCATGGTCTCTCCTTCTCCAAGCACTCAAGTCCAGGCCCTGCAGGGAGAGCTGCCCCATTCACAAGATGAAAGTAGGAGCATGAAAGGCTCCCTCCCCCTCTCCTCCAGCAGCTGCGGTTAAGAGGCTGCTCTCCCAGGCTGCTCTCCCAGGCAGCTCTCCCGGGGATGAAAGGCAGCGGCAGCTTTGATGGCAAAGCTCTGTCGGCAAACAAAAGCAACTGCAAGCAATCGGCACCTCGCTGAGCGCTCTCCCCGGGGCGCAGGGGGGGCCTGGGCATCCCCGGGTGATGCGGAGGGGAGATGATGCTGAGGGCAAGCTCGGGAAGTAGAGGAGTTGAGTAACTTCAGCTGCATCCCCTGGAGAGGCCCCGGAGCCTGTGGGGCAGGGGAGTCTGCCCTGCAAAAGAGCTCTTCGCAGGAGCTCAGCAGCAGAGTTCGCTCCGTGTGGAGGGGGAGCAGCTTGCCAGGGTGCTCAGAAGAGAACATCTCCTCCTCGTGTGCCTTCAGAAGTGCCAATCCCCTGCCAGCCCCTGGGGTTTGTGCTGGAGTGTGAATGGTTTGGTTCAGAAAGGAGTTGAGAGCAGAAAAGCTTCGTGCTTGGTGTGAGCAGAGCACCCTCAGCTCACCCTGAACACTTCCAACCCTTTATCCTTTCTGTCCCTCCTCTGCACCAGGAATGTTTCTCTGCTGCTGCCCAGCTTCACCCAGCCCTGGGCCTGCCTGCACCTGCTCTGCTTAGGCTGCTGGCAGGGTCCCCCCTCACGTCCCCAGCCAGATGTCCTCTCTCCCTTGTCCTACCTCCACTTCAGATGCTGATCCCAGGGCTGCTCCAAGGCTGTCAGCACTGTGCAGGACTCCAGGATGCTTCAGCAGATGGCAGTGGCAGGGTGGTGGTCAGCAGGTACCACCTGTGAGTGAGAACATGACTTTGGCAGCCCCCAGCTAGAGCAGGACCAGAGGGCAGCTGAGCAGTGCTCAGCAAGAGCTAAAGGAGCTGGGGGGGCAAGAGGCTGGGGCCAGGCCCTGCTCAGGGGTGCCCAGGGACAGGACAAGGGGCAGGGGGCACAAACTGGAACCCAGGAGGTTCTACCTGAGCAGGAGGAGAAACTTCTCTGGTGTGAGGCTGCTGGAGGCCTGGAGCAGGCTGCCCAGAGAGGCTGTGGAGTCTCTGGAGAGCTTCCAACCCCCCCTGGGCACTGTGCCCCTGGGCAAGCTGCTGTGGGTGCCCTGCTGGAGCAGGGCTTGGGCTGGGTGATCCCCAGAGGTCTCTTCTGACCCCTCCATGCTGGGATGGATGAGAAGTCTCTTCCAACCCTCCCCGGGGGTTAGCTGAGGCCCAGGGTGTCCCTTTAAGGGGACTCTGATCTGATAGAGTTGATTTAAATGCAAATGACTGACGAAACAACTCGCTGTATTAAAATGCAAATTGCTCTTCCAGCCTGCTGCCTCCTGCTCCACAGCCACTCCCATCAGCACTGCCCCTCTGGGCACGGGGGCTGGCAGGGGGACGAGGTGCCAGGCACAGGGAAGGTGCTGCCTTGCCCCACTGCTCGCTGCCAGCTGTGCTGTGAGCGGTGCCAGAGCTCAGCTGTCTGCCCTGCAGGCAGCAGCACCCTCACAGTGCCTGGACCTTCTCAGCTCCTTTGTTCCTGTAGCAGTGGGGCAAAGGAAGAGGTGACCAGGAGAGGTGCCAGGGAAAGCAGAGATGCTGGCAGGTGTGGGCAGCAGCACCCTTGGGCCCAGGTCCTTGGCTGTGAGCCACAAGCCCCAGAGTAGCTTTCACCACTGGAAGGGACTCACAGACCCAAAGGGCTCAGCCCTGCACAGGTCAGGACCCCCATGGGGAGAGCAGGCAGGGAGCCCAGCCTGGCTCCTGCAGCCCTGTGCCCAGCTCCTCCAGGCAGCTCTGGCTCTTGCCTCTGGCCACCAGCTGGCTCCAGTTGCTGGGAGATTATTAAAGATAGCAGAGACTGGAAGAGGTCCAAAGTGGCTGATTGCTTCCTGTAAGGCCATCCCCCAGGGAAGCATTTAATTGCTTTTTGAGTGATCCCACAGCCTCTGCAGGAGCCTCTCCTGCCCACCCAACCAGCTTCAGATTCATTCCTCCACGGGCCTGATTTGGACTTTGTTTTCCTTTCACTTCCTATTACTGTTCCCCTAATCCTCTCCTCCAGCCCTTTCCCATCCTTCATCCTGCATCTTCCTCTCTGCCTCTCCTCGGTCTGGCTCTCAAAGGTCCTTGTTCTGATGTTCAGCAAAGGAAATGTCACCACAGGACACAGCAGGGCTTGGAGATGGACCTGAGATCCAATCCCTGCCTGTAAACAGCCCAGAGCAGTGGCAGGGTGCAGCTAGGCAGAGCCCAGCAGCTCATGGCAGGACACGAGCCCAGCTCCGGGCAGTGAGCTCAGGAAGGGAATGTCCCAGGCAGAGCTGCCAGGGACTGGCCTCCTGTCCCAGCCCCTTCTCCCATCTTGCAGCTAGGGGGTGGAGGAGGCAGAGGCTGCTCTCCCCACCAGGGAAGCCCTGTTGAGTGCTCTGGGACACTAAGAAACCAAACCTGGGAGAACACCTTCCTGACCTCAGCTATTTACTGCGGGAGCTGCTTTGGATCATGGAATTGTTGACTCTCAGGATTGTTTCAGCTGGAAAAGGCCTCTCAGCTCCTCAGCTGCAAGCACCACGTCCCCAGGTGCCTGCCTGTCTCTGGAGCACCTGCAGGGGTGGTGACTCCACCACCTCCACACCTCTTGCCTGGCACATATGAAAACAGAAGCACAGCAAACCCCAGGAGCAGGCAGAGCCACGAAGCCTCCACACCTCGGTGCAGCTCTGGAGGAAGTTTTGCCTGGCAAAGCCCCCCGGGAGCTGCCTGCCAGGTCAAGCTCCCTGTCCTCCACCCCCACCCTGCTGCACCACCACCATTTAATCACCATTTGGTATTTAGCATAACAAGCTCCACCAGCCAGCATATGCCAGCTTCATGAAGCATCCCTTCATCTGTCATTGTCTCCCAGGCTGTCTGCCCTACCTCCCAGGCATCCTTCCTGCACCTCCCCAGACACTCCCTGCTCAGCCACCGGTGGCTGTGAGCCAGCACGGAAGCCGCAGCTCCCGGCGCAGGACCTGGGCTCGCTGCTCCCCCGGCAGGGCCCTGGCTGCTGCTCACACAGCTCAGAGATTTATTTTCATTACCTCTAATCCAGGGATATTCTGCTCTGCCTGCCTGCCCCCCTCAGCCCTCCCTGCTCCGCCTGCTGAGGCGGCAGGGCTCGGGAAGGGAGCCACCTTCCACTTGATTTCCCACTCCGAGGAGCCGGATCCGCGCTCCTGTCCCATCCAATTAGCACAGAGGGGGAACTGGGCTGCACTGCAGCCGCCGTGGAGAGCTGCCCTGAGCTCCCTGCTCCTGGGCTCAAGGCAGCAACAGCAGCACCAGGGCAGGGCAGAGGGTCCCCCACCCGCTCTGTCACCCTCCTGTGGGGCTGTCACCTCCCCTCCTCCCCCCCAGCCGCCCTCACTCCAGCTGAGCCTCCAGCCCCAGCCAGACCAGAGATGCTCCCAGCTCCTGCCACAGGGTTTGGGTTTGGGCTGCAGCTCCAAGCAGCCCAGGAGATGAATTGCAGCAGCTCTCCCTACCTGTCAGGCAGCCTGTCCCAGCTGGCAGCATCTGAATCACCAGTGAAATATGTCTCCATCCCCCACTCCCCTGCACCTGCTTCAGAAACAAAAGCTAAATAACCTCCCTCTCCTGGGCTGCATAAATCACCTGGACAGGCTGGGCTGACACAGGCCAAGCAGCTGAGGCAGTGAAAAATAGTCCAAATAAGAACTAGAAAAACTCTGTGATCAACCTGACTGCCAGTGCCAAGGCAGGGCCTGGCCAAGGGGAGGCTCCCTTGGGGCCTCGGTGGCGCTGGCACAGCTGCTGCAGGTGGGCACAGCACAGGAATGCACCCCGGGGCTTGCTGCTGCATGGGCACAGTGCAGGGCACCTGGCAGCCCCTGTCCTGCCACAGGGCACTGGAACAGCCCTCAGCAAGTTCCCTAAGCAGCATCCAGGGGAGGCCACAGAGATGATTTGAGGGCTGGAGCAGCTCTCCCGTGAGGGCAGGCTGAGGGAGCTGGGTTTCAGCTGCTGGGGGATCCAGCTGCTCCCAAAGTCAGTACCAGGAGGCCTCTCCTGTCCAGACAAAGCTTCAGGGCAGGCCATGGATTGGGACAGAACAAAAGCCTAACCCTGAGCTCCCCCCCCCCATGCTCTCACACATCTCAGAGCAGTTCCTGCATTGACTTCCTGAGCCTTTGAATTCAGCTTTCCCACGCTGCAGAGCCAGGCTGGGACTCCACAGCTAACAGGAGTGCAACAAACTGCAGCTCTCCTCCAGCAGTTAATTCTCACTCAGTGCCTTCTTAATATTCAATTACTATTTATGTAACACACAGCAAAGGATTATCCTATTAAACCCAAATTAAGTGCCTCCTTCATTAATTAATACATCTTATTTCAAGTGCTGCCAACATTCATCCCTGGAAACACAATATTTAAAACCAAACTGCACTAACCAAGGCCAGGGAGTTGGCTTCCTCCTTGCTCTTGCACTCACTTACAGCTGCTAATGAGTTATGGAGCCTGTGAAGCTCTCACTGCAGCTCTGCAGGAGGGGCACTTCCCAAACGAGCAGCAGAGCAAACAAGCCTGGAGCTTTGGAGAGGGTTTGTTGTCTCCCTGGGTGAGGAGACCCTGGAAGGGCAACTTCTCCCACCCCTGTAGTGCAGAGAACTCCAGCAGGGTGGAGAACTGGAGATCACCCACTCCAGCCCCCCTGCTCCAGCAGGGCACCCACACAGCTTGCCCAGCAGCACAGTGCCCAGGGGGGGTTGGAAGCTCTCCACACCAGGAGACTCCACAACCTCTCTGGGCAGCCTGCTCCAGGCCTCCAGCAGCCTCACACCAGAGAAGTTTCTCCTCCTGTTCAGATGGAGCCTTCTTGGCCCCACTTTGTGCCCCTTGCCCCTTGTGCTGTCCCTGGGCACCACTGAGCAGAGCCTGGGCCCAGCCTCTTGCCCCCCCCAGCTCCTTTAGCTCTTGCTGAGCATTGCTCAGCTGCCCTCTGGGGCTGCTCTGCTCCAGGCTCTCAGCCCCAGGGCTCTCAGCCTTTGCTGCTCCCAGAGCTGCTCCTGGTCCTTCAGCATCTTCCCAGCCTCCCCTGGGCTCTCTCCAGCAGTTCCCTGTCCCTCTGGGGCCAAGGAGCCCAGAACTGGCCACAACACTCCAGCTGTGGCTCACCAGGGCAGAGGCAATTCCTCCATTTCAGCTTTAACTCAAGTGGCAAAACTCTTCCTTGCCCCAGCCCTGTCCTTCCCCAGAGCTTGCTCCACACCAGCTGTCCTTGGGGACTCCAGGTTGCCAGCATCCCACAGACACAGCAGCATCACTGCCAGCACTCTGTGGGGTCAGACCCCCTCATGCTGCTCTCTGTGGCCACTGCTGCCTGTGCCCAGAAGCTCTACAGCTCTGTCGTGGCCTCCAAGGGACCACTGCCCTCCTCCTGCATCCCCAGGCTCCGTGGGGAGCCACAGCCCAGCACTGATTGACCTCCATGGGATTGCCCTAGGGAGAGATTGGTCCTTAAGTCCTACGACTCTGGCAGCAAGCGTGAGGAAACAGCATGAAATCTAAATTAAGTTGAGAGGCTCTCCTCAAAACGATTCCTTCCTGCAGCAGCAGCCCCAGCCCTCATTACAACAACTCAATTATCCAGGAGGCTGAGCTCCAGCGCTCGCAGACACCGAGCTCGCCGCCAGGGCTCCGCAGGGCTCGGGTGGGGACTCCCCCTGCGTGCGAAGAGGAGGATCGGCAAACAGCTCTGACTGCCCCAGCACTGCCTGCAGACCAATCACAGCTGCCTCTCTTCAGGGGCACGGCTGGGGCTGCTCTGCCAGCAGAGCCTGCGCGGGGATGGAGGCGGCTGAGGGGAGACCTCCCTGCAGCTCCCTGGAAGGAGCCTGGGGTGAGGTGAGGCTTGGGCTCTTCTCCCCGCGATCTGACCCAAAATCAAGCTGTAGGCTGGCCCAGATCAAGATGCAGGCTGGCCCAGATCAAGCTGTAGGCTGGCCCAGATCAAGCTGCAAGATGACCCAAAATCAACCTGCAAGCTGGCCCAAAATCAAGCTGCAGTCTGACCCAAAATCAAGCTCCAATCTGACCCAAAATCAAGCTCCAGTCTGACCCAAAATCAAGCTCCAATCTGACCCAAAATCAAGCTCCAGTCTGACCCAAAATCAAGCTGCAGTCTGACCCAAAATCAAGCTGCAGTCTGACCCAAAATCAAGCTCCAATCTGACCCAAAATCAAGCTCCAGTCTGACCCAAAATCAAGCTGCAGTCTGACCCAAAATCAAGCTGCAAGCTGGCAGTTTAGGAGCTCAGGGACAGCCAAGCACAGGCAAACTCTCCTCGGTCATGTCCTTTAATTGCTCATCACTGGAGAGCCATCAGCCCCCCTTGGAGAGGGCAGTCCCAGCTCCACCTGTCCATGGAAATTCTTTCAGGCACACCAAAATCCTCATGGACATCAGTACAGGAGTGGGCTGCAGGCAGCATCTGAGGGCAAGGACATGACACTGCTGCTGCTAAATAAACAAAGTAACCCAGCCCCAAACACTCTGCAGAGGCACAAAAAGCTAACAAAACTCTCAGGTGGGAAGCAGAGGTGGTGAGGAGCAGGCAAAGAGCATCCAGGATGATGATTCAATTACCCAGATTAGTGTCGGTCTGTCTGCGGAGCCAGGAGCTGCTCAGGCAGGTTCTGAACCAAGGAGCAGTGACAACTCCATCAGCCTGGGGGGGAGGGAGGGTGGGGAGCCCAGAAGAACAGCAGAGGGGGAACCAGCCCAAGCCCCAGGCACAGCAGACCTCAGCCAAATCACAGAACAAGTTGTGGGGGTCTTTGGGTTTGCTGTGCCCTGGGAGCAGCTTTCAGCCTGGGCAACGTTTCTGTAGGTTATTGATTAGCAATTACAGAGGAGGTTTAGCTGCTGCTCAGCTGTGTCCCTCTTATCCCCTCCAGAATTTCAGTTCCAGCCTGCAGTGGGGCCAGGAAGCCATCACCCAGCAGCCCTGCAGCTGAGCCCTTGCCAGAAAGCCTTGGGAAGAAGAGGGGAAGGAAATCAAGAGAGAGTTGGGCAGGGATAGGAAATAATCTTGACCCAAGGCAGAGGGAAGCTTCCCCCTTGGCTCCTGAGCAGGGAAGATGTTCTTCAGCAGTCACCTGCCCAGGTGAGGAGAATGGTGCTGGGACAGCAGGAGGAGGCTCCAGGAAGGAGCTGGGCACAGAGAGGGATTCAGAGAGCCCTCAGTCCAACCCCCCATGCAGTTCAGGCTGCTGGTGCCTCTGCTTGCTGGCACCCAGCTGTTGGCCTTCTTGGTCACCTGGGCACACTCCTGGCTTAATGCCACCGTGTCCAGCAGCTGTCACAAGAGGAGTGTGAAGGGCAGGAGGCTGGGGAAGGCTCTGTGAAAAAGAGCAGTGGCAACTTGCATTAAAATCCAGAAATCCCCAAGCACATCCCCAGCACAAACCAACAGAGGAGCAACCTGCAGCACCTCCTGGGAAGGGGAGGCCAAACCCCTCCTGCAACAGCAGTCTGAAACCTTTGCATTTGGTTCCTTGTGAAAAGGAGAAACTTAACAGGCAAAGAAACAGCAAAGTGATCTCTCCCCAGATAGCTCAGCAGGGCTGCAAGTGCAGGGTGAGTGTCTGTCGTTGCCCAACAGCAGTGATGGACTCCAGGGATGCTTTTGTGTCCCTGCTTGCTGAGCAGCATCTCCAGGGGAACTGCAGCCAGCTCGCAGCTCTCAGCACACTGAGGAACTGCCCCCTGCAATTTGCTGCCTGGAAAGGTTACACAAGAGAAAGGAAAGGAGAGAAGGACAACTCCATGCAGTGAGGGTGATCAGGAGTGCTGGAAGCCCTCTGCTGTGAGGCCAGGCTGAGAGAGTTGGTGCTGCTCAGCCTGGAGAAGAGAAGGCTGCAGGGAGACCTTCTGTGGCCTTGCAGTGCTTCAAGGGATCAGGAAGCTGGAGACAGAGTTTTGAGCAGGGCAAGGGGAGAGGGTTTGAAACTCAAAGAAAGAGATTCAGAGTGGAGAGAAGGGAGAAATTGTTGATGCTGAGGGCGGTGAGAGCCTGGCTCAGGCTGCCCACAGAGCTGGGAGCTGCCCCATGCCTGGAACCACTCCAGGTCAGGTTGTTTGGGGCTCTGGTTGGGGATGCCCCTGCTGACTGCAGATGATCCACAAGGACCCTTCCAACCCTAACCCTCTTCTGATTTCATGGACTGTGTTGGCTGGTGGGCAGGGGGAAGGAGAGAGAGAAAGCCAACAGCATTTGGAAGCAACTTGTTGCAGCCCAAGGCCTGCAACCCATGCAGCTGCAGAAGGGCTCCAGCCAGTCCCACTCCTCGCTGGGGAGCAGGTGAAGCTGTGGCTGATGGGGACCAGACCCCTCAGCTCCCACACCAATGGGGTCCAGTGAGCCCCTGTGTCCACGGGCTGGACATCTCCTCTCACCTGCACATTCCTCCAGCCCGTGGGAGCCACAGGCAGAGAGCCCACAGAGCCCAGGGGGCTGAAACAGACACCGGAGAGGAGGGAGTGGGGGCAGAACCAAAGGGGAAAGCAAAGGCCAGAGGGAAGGCTGGAGGAGGGGTGGGGAGGGGCTGGCTGGAGGGCAGTGCCAGGCAGGGGAGATGGCAGAGAGGGGCTGGGGGCAGGGCAGTGCCAGCAGTGTTTATCAATTTTCCGCTGGGCTGCGCCGGTGCCACAGCTCCGAGGGCTGGGAGCTGCTCCACACTCCATTAAATAATTCAATCTGTGGAGAAGCCAAGTGTGTAAGGAGCACTCTTATGCATCTTAAAATTTAATTGCAGAGAGAAACAAGATTAAGTGCAAGGAAGAGATAAAAGATATGAAAATAGAAGCCGTGGCTTTTGTCTGCCTGCTGCCCCAGCCCTGCTCGGGAGCCCTTCCCCATTTTTCACACCAGCCTCTGAAGAGCTGCAGCCTCCTTTCATCTGCTTCCCCCCTCCCCTCGCTCTATTTACAGCTGTGTTTGCAAGCAGCGGGCTCGCAAATCACTTAATATCCATTAGAGCAGCTCCATTCACCCTGCCAGGCTCCTGCTCTGGCAGCCTCTCCCTTATAAATCCTCCTCTTCGAGGGTTTAGGTACTCAGCCACCAGCACCTGCTCCAGCAGCCCCCTGCCCGGCTGCAGCCCAACACCATTCCCTGTTCAGGCTGTTGATTGCTTCCTGGCTCCCCTAAACGTTCTCCTCCCCCTCCAACGCTCCCCCCGTGCACACTCAGCGCCCATAAAGCAGCAGCTCCCCAGGGGCCTCCTGCACAGACCGGGTTGAGGGGGTGGCAGCATCCCTGTGCCACCACCCAGCCACCCTGCACTGGCCTGGGGAACACCAGACAAGGGGTGGGGGTCCCTGGTTTCCTGTGCCAAGAGGTAGTGACCCTGGGCTGTGCTCAAAGAGGCTCAAAATCCAGGACCCCCAAACCAGGCAGAAACCTCTGAGCTCACTCCCAAGGCAGCCTCACCGCTGAGGGGCACTGCCTAAGAAGAGCCTTCGAGGTTCAGAGCCCAGCTGTGAGCACCAGAGATTTGCTCAAGACATCTGCAGGTGCAGGAACCCCTGAGCCTGCCCCAGAGCTGTGTGCCAGGCTTGCAGCTTGCCCAGCAGTGCCAGCAATGCTCCCACCTGGAATCCCAGGGCAGTCACTCAGCCAATGGCCCACACAGACCCCACAAGGGGGGGTTGGGGGTGAAGACACAACCCCACTGGGAGCACAGGGCTGAGAGATGCACCAGGGACAAAAGTCACTCCTGTGAGGGTTAAAGGAGAAAGCAGAGAGCCTGTGGCTCCCTCCTGCAGGATTTCCAGCAGCCAGGCACTGGCAGAGGCTGCCCAGGGAGGTGGTGGAGTCCCCACCCTGGAGGTGCTCAAGAAACCTGTGGCCATGGCCCCTGGGGCCGTGGCTGTGCTGGGCTGCTGGTTGGACTGGATGCTCTCAGAGGGCAGCTCCAGCCCAAACCGTTCCACAGTGCTTTGGCTTCCAGCTCGCTCTCAAATCCCAGCCAAGCCTCAACCCCCCAGACCAGCCCCAGCAGAGGTACCTAAGCTCAGCCAAGGGGGCAGGAGCACCCCCAGCAGCCCCCACAACCAAACCTTCCCCTTCCCAGCTGCAGCTGGGTGCCTACCACACCAGTGGCATCACACCAGTGGCATCACCCCACAGAGCTGCAGCCAGGCGCCGTGGGAACCATCCCTGCCCTCTACTCCCCAGTGGCAAAGACCCAGAGCCCCCCAGCCGCTGTTTGCATCTCTCTGCTGGGAGATCGATCCGAGGGCTGAGTCCTTGCATGAGAAGGGAGCTGGAGCAGCTCCTGCCGCATGCCTTCACCCCACCGAGGCGTCGCTGGAGCTCCAGCTCGCTGCGGCTCGGGGATGTGTTCATCTGATTTCTTACACAGGGCAGGCAGCAAGCCCGAGGCTGCTTTGTCTTCATTTGTTCTCCTGCTGAGCTTTTCGTCGCTGATGGCTGCAGTTACACGGACTGGCGAGGATGCAAACTGCCCCCGAACCGCCCCAAATTTCACTGCTTGAAACCTCCTCTGAAGCCTCCTGCTCCCCAAAAGACGAGGGGGTGCTTGCTGGGGGCCGGGGCATGAGCACAGGCTGCAAATAAATGAGCCGCAAGTGAAGAAATAGCTACTGCTGAGGCTGCTGGGGACAGGGGAGCTGGCAGCGCCGCCTAGACCTGGATGTGCCCTCCCCAGAGCGGTTCAGAGGTGGCACATCAGCGCCGAAGCCCCCCCGGAGCCCCCACCTCGGCGCACACCGCGGCGCTGGCAGATCCCTGCCGGTGATTGACGGCCGCGGAGCAGCAAGAGAGGGCAGCAGGAGCTGGCCCCGGCTGGAAATGTCAGCAAAGATCACAGCCCTGCCCCCGCGGCGCCTGCCCAGCGCCCAGCCAGCCCCGGCAGGGTGCTTCGGTGCCAGTGAGGAGAGCAGAGCGCGGCGAGCAGCGGGGAAGTGGTGCTGAGCTCTGCTCAGAGTCTGCCAGGAGCTGTGGCATCCATGGGTTTGAATCTATCAGGTCCAGGTGCTGGCAAGAGCTGAGGATCATCTGATCCCTCTGAGCAGGGCAGGGGCTGTGCACAGGCACTCGGAGCCATGGAACTGTTCTGAGATCATCCAACCAGCAGCCCAGCACCACCACAGCATGGCCCCGAGTGCCATGGCCACAGCTTCCTGAACACCTCCAGGGATGGGGACCCCACCACCTCCCTGGGCAGCCTCTGCCAGTCCCTGACCACTCCTGCAGCAAAGAAATTGCTCCTCGTGGCCAACCTAAGCCTCCCCTGGCACATTTGAGGCCATTTCTTCTCCTCCTGTCACTGATCCTAAGGAGAACAAAGCAATCCCCACCGGGCCCCAGCCTCTTCTCAGGGAGCTGTAGAGGGCAATGAGGTCTCCCCTCAGCCTCCTCTTCTCCAGACCAAACCACCCCAGCTCCCCCAGCTGCTCCTCACCCTCTCCTCTGCTCCCTGTGCCCCTGGGCACTGTCCCCTCCCAGCCCTGGCAGCAGCTGGGGGCAGCAGCTGGGGGCAGCAGCTGGGGGCAGCAGCTGGGGGCAGCAGCTGGGGGCAGCAGCGCAGGGGTGAGATCCAGCCCTGGCTCTTTGCAGACAGCAGTCCAAGACATCCCAGCACAAGCAGCCTCCTGGGACCTGCCTGCCTTCCACACCATCAGCAGCCAGCTGAAACCTTCCAGCCTTTCACTCTCTGTCCCCAGCCCACCTGAGCCAGGTGCCTCTTGCCAGCCCCCTCCCCCCCACCCCCCGCAGGCCTCCAGGGCCAGCCCAAAGAGAAATAGCATTTGTATTCCAGAGGCACTTGACCTGAAGTGATGTTGCTGTGCTGCAGTGCCACTTTAAATCTGAGCAATTGAAAATCCAATTTGCACTTAGAAACATTCAATTTGTTTGCAGGTGTTTTCCCCTTAAGTTGCACTGGGTAATGGGGGCTGGCAGAGCGGGGGAGCAGCTCCAGGCCCCCAGCTCAGCACTGCTGGGGCTGGGGCTGGGATGGGAGACACAGCAGGAGGCTCCAGGGGGTCAGAGCAGAGCTTCCACAGCAGGGAAGTTCAAAGGTGGGGCTGGGCTGGGCACCCTGCAGGGAAACCCTCACTGGGGAGGAGAGGAGACCCTGGGCCCAAGCACATGGCAAGGATGGAAGGGGATGAGGAGAAGCAAGAGGGACCATGGAGGATGTTTGGGTCTTTGCCCATCTTAGAGATGGGAGGTGAGAAAGAAGCCCAGGGAGGTGGCTGAGGCCCTGTCCCTGGAGGCATTCAAGGTCAGGCTGGATGTGGCCCTGGGCAGGCTGAGCTAGCTGGGGGTGTCCCTGCTGCCTGCAGGGGGGTTGGAGAAGGTGACCTTTGAGGCTCCCTTCCAACCTGATGCAATCTGTGGCTCTGTGAAAGAGGGCAAGAGGTCCTGCTGCAGAAGATGGAGAGGAAGCTGCCCCAAAGCAGAGCATGCAGAGCTAATGAGTAATCAATGAGCACGTTAATGAACTGCTCATCAGTCACTGGGAAGTCCCTCGTGCCCAAGGCCCTGAGTTAGAGCTGGAGGGGGAAGGAACTCCAGGAACCTCACAAGCTGCAGGGAGCTCACTGCAAGGAGCAGGTTGCAAAGCTCAGCTGGCTTTGTCCAAGCATTTCTGAGGTTCATTCCTCTGCCACCCAGCCCCAGGAACACAAACCCCCCCCAAGGGCTGCCAAGGGCAGCTCTGCCAGTGCCCAAAGCTGGGCAGCCCCACCTCACACAGCTTCAGCAGGAACCCCCCCAAGGGCCTGAATCACAGCTCCAGCCACTCCCTCCCTTGCTCAGCCTCAGGCCAGAGCCCAGGCAGCCTGCACCGAGGACTCGTTCAGCTCAAAGGCTTCTTCCAAGCCCAAGGATTCTCTGATCTGCCACCATGATGCCATGCTCCCTGTGCCAGCAGCCATCTGTGTTTGCCATCAGATGGAGCACAGCTGGCAGATGCTTGGTTTGCTTCCCAGCAGCTCTTTGCTGTCAGTGAGTTTGGATCCAAGACTTGGAATTGCCAGAGGAGCTGGGAGACCTTCCTGTGCAAGAGGCACAGACTGCCTCGGGTGGAAGGGAGCCTCAAAGGGCATCTTGCCCATCCCCCCTGCAGGCAGCAGGGACACCCCCAGCTGGAGCAGGCTGCCCAGGGCCACATCCAGCCTGATCTTGAATGCCTCCAGGGATGGAGCCTCAGCCACCTCCCTGGGCAGCCTGTGCCAGGCTCTCCCCAGCCTCCCTGTGCAGAGCTTCCTCCTGGTGTCCAACCTGACCCTGCCCTGCTCCAGTTCCAAACTGCTGCCCCTCATCCTACCCCCAGAGCCCCTTCTGCACAGTCCCTCCCCAGCCTGCCTGCATTGAGATGCATCTCTGAGGTCTCCCTGGAGCCTTCTCCTCTCCAGGCTGAGCAGCCTCAGCTCTCCCACCCTGGCTTCATAAGGTCACAGAGAACCCACAGGCAGCTCCTGGCTGCTGCCACAGGCTGGGGGTGGGATGGAGATTCCGAGGCACAGCCTGCCCACAAGATTTCCTCTTCCCAACAAGAAGGGGAAGTGAGCAACCCCAACCCCAACTCATCCATCAGCTTCAGGTCCTTCCTGGCACCCAGGGCTGCTCACCCTGCCGGCAGCCGCTCCGAGGTGTGCAGCTATTGATCCTCCGGATGCCTGTGATTGGAGCCTCAAATCTAATGCCTGAGCAGTCCAGCTGAGCCCAGGCCTCTCAAATCATGCTGACACGTTTAGGAGGTGCTGAGAGCTTCGCCCTGCCGGCTTCAGTCTGTAATTATGTCCTTGTCACCATGATGTAGGTGCTGGGCAGGGCAGTAAACCCCCCGGGGCCCCACGGCTGCCCACAGCCTCTGCTGCCAGCTTCTCTCTGCAGCTAGGCTGGGAGGAAACAGAGCTCCAGGAAGCTGCCTGTGGATCACAGCACAAAGTTGGGCTCAGAACAGAGCAGGTGGAGGAGGTGGCAGAGAGCTGCAGTCCCCCCAGGGTGTGGGCAGGATTTTCTCCTCCCTGCTGCAAGGTTAGAGCCAAGCAGGGTTTAGCAGGTAAGAGTTGGGCAGCCTGGAGATGAGGATCTGACCCTCAGCCTTTGATTTCTTTGCTTCAGACCCCAGCAGCATAGACTCACAGAGCTGGTTTGGGGTTTGAGGTCTCCCCTCAGCCTCCTCTGCTCCAGGCTGAACAAGCCCAGCTCCCTCAGCTGCTCCTCACCAGACTCGCTCTCCAGACTCTTCATGAGCTTGGCTGCCCTTAAAACGATCCCACCAGGTCCTGACATCATCCAGAGGCTGCCTCTGCCTCCCCCTCCCTCCACACCCAGGGATGAGGACAGGCCCCAGAGCCTCCCTGGTGCTTTCCAGCTTTCCTCTCTCTGTGAGGGCTCCAGAGCAGCACTGCAGGGCCACGGTGTGATGCCCTTTGCTGCCTGTCACAGCCTATCAGGCTGGGAAGGGCAGGGTGGCAGCTAGGGTTTAGCATGGCACATCCAGATCCACATCAGCCCAGCCTCATGCTGGGCTGCAGCAGCAGCCATGGCAAATTCCCTTCCTAATTCCTTAATCCCTTCAAAGCCGCTGGAGGCTTTGCCGCTGCTGGGGAAGTCCCCTGGCAGCCGGTGGCAGCAGAGCTCTCCTGGCTGGTGCTCCCCCAAAGAGCACAGACAGTTCCCAGCAGCTCCATTCCTCCCATCAGGACTCAGAACACTCTGTTTTTCCTCTCCAATACATCTTTTGCCTGATGAGCTGTCGATGGCAGCAGGATTTAATCTCCCCTACCCTCGCTCTCCCCCAGATCCGCGGAGCTGCAGGCACTTCATTACAGAATCACTCAGCTGTCCCTTCCTATCGATCACACCTTGGCATGGGTGACCTTGGATCGATAGGCTGCCGATTATTTAGTGCCTGTTTGCCCACATCAAATGGCAGCAGGGCAGGAGCCAGCCTGCCTGCCCCCAGAGGAGCCCAGCACGGCTCTGTCCCCAGCAGCTCACGAGCAGGAGCAGGACCTGCAGCCAAGTCAAGACATCCTTGGGCCTGATGATCCTCTCCCTCTGCTCTGCCCTGGTGAGGCCACATCTGGAGCACTGTGTCCAGTTCTGGGCTCTCCAGTTCAAGAGGGACAGGGAACTGCTTGAGAGCATCCAGCAGAGGCTACAAGGATGCAGAGCCTCCCCTGGAGGCTTTCAAAGCCCTTCTGGACAGGTTCCTGTGTGCCCTGCCCTGCTGTGGTGCAGACCCAGCCCTGGCTCTGCTCACAGCCCCTGAGCCATCTCCCATCCACAGCTTTGCCTCTCTTACCCCAAGACCCCCACCAGGAAAGGAGCAGCAAGAGCCAGGCCAGCCTCAGTGATGTGCAGCACTGCTCCTCAGCCCGAGGGTGAGGGAGATCCCCCCCAGCTCTCCCTCTGCAAAACTCCTCTCTGTAACTCCCTGATGATTCATCTGCCTCCAAGAGATGTCCCTTCCAACCAACCACTGCCTCACTTTTAATCAAATCCTTTGCCTCCCTTTCCCTTTCAGAGCCAGAGCCATTTTTCTATTACAAACTGATTGATCAAGCCCTGGTGAGCAGGCTGTCAGCATCTTCTGGGTACTTCATCTCCAATCCCCACACAGCAGGTTGCTGGGCTGAGCCCACTGGCTCCAGCAGCAGCCAAGCAGATAGGAGAGTGCACACAATTCAAGGCAGAGAGCAGGGGGGAGGCTGATCCTGCTCTCGATTCTATGCCCTCAGCTCAAACCCTGCATCGAAGGCAGGGAGCAGCCAGCACTAACCCTGAAACACAGGAGCAGAGGAGGGGGGGGAGAGGTGAGCCCAGAGCACTGCTGAGTGCCAGCAGAAAGCCATTCAGCCACTGCAGCCTTGTGCTGTGCAGGAGAACAGGAGAGTCCCCGGGGCTGCAGCACACCTCGTGCTAATGAGCTGTTTTCCACTGCAAGGAGCAAGAGCCAGCCCAGGCCCTGCCAAACAAGGGCTGTGGCCACAGCATGCTGGAGATCAGCTTCCCCCAGGAGAATGCCAACAGGATCACAGGCACAGGGAATGGAACTCTGCTTTCCTTCCCCCCTGGCACTTGGCAAGCAGAATGGTTCTGATGTCTGCAGCTCCAGTGGGCTCTGAGCTGGGCTTCTCCCCCTCCCATGGGTAAGAGGCAGAAGTGAAGCTGTGGCTCAGCCTCTTGCCTTGTGCTGGTTCTGGCTGCAAGGAGCCTGGAGCTGTCTTTGCTCCCCCCACAAGCCAAGTGGCCACCAGCCCTGGGACAGGGACTGTTTGCACTGCAGCAGCTGCAACTCACAGGAGATCCTTTCCACCCCGGGCTGGGGTCCTGCTCCTCTCTACAGACAAGAGGAGATGGCCTCAGGTTGCTCCAGGGGAGGTTTATGTTGGATATGAGAGGAAAGGTCTTCCCTGAAAGGGTTCTCAAAGCCTGGCACAGGCTGCCCAGGGCTGAATCCCCATCCCTGGAGGGGTTTTGAAGACACAGAGCTGTTGTGCTGAGGGCAGAGCTGGAGGCTGGTTGGACTCCATGACCTGAAAGGTCCTTCCCATCCAGAAGGGTTCTGTGATGCTGTGACAGGTCCACCCCCATTGCTCTGTAACCAAGTCCCATCCCCTCTCTGAGCAGAAGCCAGGGGTGTGCAGGATGAGGCCCTTCTCGCTGGCAGGGGGCTCAGCACTGTGCAGGCTGCTGCTGTATCACCCACTGCCCCCTGGCAGAGCTCCCTTATCTGTGCAGGAGGGAGCCAGGGCTGCCCTGCTATCAGCCATCACTGGATTACCAGGAGCTTAGCAGTTTATTAGGGGACAAAAGGCTCTTAGCAGAAGGGTTCTGAGACAGTGTGGAGGAGCAGCTGATAAGGAGGTGCCCAGCTCCTCAGACAGCCTCGTCTGGCACAGCACAGGCTGCGGGACAGTGCCACAAACCCAGGAAGCACACCAAGGGCTTTGGGCACCAGCAGGCTCAGGAAGGTCTAAGAGCAAAGCCTTGCTGCAGGGGGATGTGGCTCACCCACACCAGCACCAGCTCACCCCTCCAGCAGCAGGATTGGGCCCTCCAAACCTGGGCTGGCTGCTTCCTCCCCACCCAGAACCAGAATGGGAGGGGTTGTAAGGGACCTCTGGGGATCGAGTCCAACCCCCTGCTCCAGCAGGGTCACCCAGGGCAGGGCACAGAGCAACACTTCCAGCTGGGGCTTGAAAGTCTCCAGAGGAGACTCCACAACCTCTCTGGGCAGCTTGCTCCAGGGCTGCTCACAGAGCTCCTCCATACCCCTCAGCATCTCTGTAGCCTCCTCTGGCCTCCCTCCAGCAGCTCCCTGTCCCTCTTGAACTGGGAAGCCCAGAACTGGGCACAGCACTGCAGATGTGGTCTCACCAGGGCAGAGCAGAGGGGGAGGAGCAGCTCCCTTGACCTGCTGGCCACACTCTTCTCAATGCACCCCAGGAGACCATTGGCCTTCTTGGCCACGAGGGCACATCCCTGCCTCACTGAGGAGTTATTGCCCCTGAGACAAGCCCTGGGCTGCTGCACATCTCTGCTCAGCCCTGTGACCTGCTGCAGACCTTGTGGAGCCTCAGCCAAGACATTCAGAGCACCCTGATGGGGTGGCAGCGAGTCAGGCAAGCACTTGTGAGACTCAGGAACACAGAACCAGCAAGGCAAGGAGCATGAAGCCTTCATTGTGGCCCTGAGCAGCCTGCTCTGGTGTGAGGTGTCCCTGGGGGGTGGGAACTGGATGCTCCTTGAGGTCCCTTCCCACCCTGACAATTCCATGATTCAGTGATCAGTGGAAACTGCCCAAGAGGCTTTAATTTCCCTGCCCAGCTCTCAGACAACTCCACTGCTCCTCCTCCTCTCCTCATTTAGCTTTTTTCCCTCTTCCTTTTAATTAACAACTTAATGGAACTCAGACCATTTGCAATCTTCTCTGGCAAGAAACAGCCCTCCCTGGACTCCAGCTGACCTGACTGGTGGGGTTAGAGGCTGTGAAAAGTGCAAACCAAAACCTTCAGCTCCCTCCCCCCACTCACCTGCCCTGAGCCAGCAGCACCGAGGGGAGGCTCAGGCCTGCAGCAGGCTGCCCGTGGTGGGGGAACACTCTCTGCCTGGTCTGTCCCACTGCACTTCAAGGCTTCAAAACACCACAACCTGAGCTTCCCTCTCGGCCCAGGATGGGTTGAAGCCAGGGCACAGCCTGGCTTCACGCTCCTCGAGTGCCCCTCACACACTGCCCACCAGGGCAGAGGGGCTGGGAGCCTGGGCCGGCTGGGGCTGTGCCCTGCTGGGGGCAGGAGGGGAAGGTGAATAAATTGGCTGACAGCTGAATGCTATTTGGAGTCAGCCAGCCACAGCAGGTGAGTAATGATGAGGAGCTCCTAAGGAGCCTGCAGCTGCCCAGCGCCTTCTCTCCAGCCCAAGCCCGAGCTGCTCTACACAGATATCCCAGCACGGAGCCCCAGCCCTTCGCTGCTTTATTGCCAGGACTGAAGCTGTGGAGGGGGAAGCAGGGACTCATCCTGGCTCCTAACTGTGCCCAGCTCTGGGCCAGACACCCCCAGGCCATCTCCCACACTCTTGCCTTGCAACCACCTGCTGAGGCTCCTGCCTGCAGGCAAAGCCATTCCTGCAGCACTGCCTCTGATCCTTAGCAGCAAGTTGCCTCCATGCCCTGGGGGACATCGTTTAGGACCTCCTGAGCTGCTTCTCTCGGGGCATGACCTGAAAGTGAATGCCCTGACCTAGCCTTTGGGTTTTCCTCCCCGCCTAGAGCAGGAGGTTTCAAGTGACCTATTTGAGGGCTGCCTCCAGATCCCAACCATCCCACAGGCTGAGCACACCACAGACCTGTGCTGCTGCTCCCTCCCTGGGCGCTGGGGACCTCCGGGCTAGAAGGTGAATGCTCAGAGCTTCCAGTCCAGCTCTGCTCTCATTTCCAGCTCCATTTGTTCTATCGAGTGGTGATCGAGTTAAAAATGCAAGGCCTATGGATTTCTTTCCAGCTTAAGTACGTGCAAACAAGTGTGCTAATGATGTGCAAACAAGTGTGCTAATGAGCACCCCCACCACCCTCAGATGAGTACTGACAGCACTTCAAGGGCCCAGCTCTGCTGCCTTTGGAACAGGACGAGCAGCAGAACACAACTGACTGTCCCAGAGCCATCAATCCAGCCTCAGACAAGGAACATCTCTGGATGAATGCTTCCAGGGAAAGAAACCCAGCAGAAAGGAGGAAAGAGAAGCCAGGAATCAAATCATCTCTTGCCAAAGCTGCTGCACCTCCAACTACTGTTCCAGGCTTCATTAGGAAGGAACCAACACAAAGCCAAAGGAGATTTTCAGGTGCTCCTAAACCTCTTGCACCGCTGCAGCTCCAAGCCCTAACGAGCAGCCTGCAGTCTGTCTCGTCCCAGCCCCTGGCAGGCTGACACAGAGGCACAGCAGACCCGGAGGCTGCCGAGGCAGGCAGGTGGCCCTTGGAGACTCCTGGAGCCAGACCAGAAGCCTAATTGGGAAGGCTGCTCCCAGCAGCCACAGGCACTGAGCAGGCTGCAGGTGAGGGAGGAGCAGAGGCAAGACAAACCCAGGCAGCAGTGTCGGTCCCGAGGAGAGCTGGGGCTGAGGGATCCCTCATCACTGCCACCCTGACAGCAGCAGAGCCTCACTGCTGGGGAGGGGCAGAGGAGGTCACCAGGATGAGCAGAGAGCTGGAGAACCTCCCCTGTGGGGACAGGCTGGGAGAGATGAGGCTGCTCCAAGCCCTTCCCTGATCCTCTGATGCTCAGTCCATAGCCACCACCCCTGTGCTCCACAGGGACCCTCCTGACCCAGCTACCAGCACAGCCTCAGCCAGGGCTTTTCCCTCCTCCACACTCCCATGCCCAGCAAGTCCCAAGTGAAGAGAGGAACAAATACCAACGCCCAGAGACAAAGCCACAGAGCTGCCAGGATCCAGGCCTCAGCTTCCAGATGCTCCCCAGAGAGCTTCCCTCCTCCAGCAGTGCCTGCTGAGGGGTGGCTCAGGTTGTGCTGCCCACCTGGAAGGGTTTAGCACTCACTGCAGAACACAGAGAGCATTAAAACACAAGGAAGGAAGTCCTGCCCTGCTCAAACAGCCTGGGGGTCCGCAGGGGTTCTGTGTGCCCCTTTGCCCCCCAGGGAGTGCCCATCCCGGGGTGCTGCACCCAAGCCCCTTTCCTGCCCCTGCCATCCTCTTGCAGCCCTCAGAAGGGAGAGGTGCCAGAGGCAAACTCATCTAACAGACAGCTCTGACACCCTCTGGAACAAGCTGGAGGGGCAGAGCCAGCACGAGGCAGAGATCCCAGCCCAGATGGGATCCTCTCCATGTGCCCTGGCACGGTCAGCTGCTCCTGTGCTGGCACCAGCAGCGCTGGCACTGCCCAGCGCTGGGAAGGGCTGCCATGGGGATTCTCCCTGGAAAGAGGGAGTGGGTTTGGATCTCCTGGGAGCTGGAGCAAAGCCTGGAGCCTGCCTCAGGAGGGCATTCCCTGAGGACTGGCCTTGGGTGGCAAACTCAGGCGGTGCTCAGAGTGGGGGATGTGCACTCTGCCCTCTCTGTCCTGCTGGGTGCTGCTGCCAGGACTGTTGGGGGGCTCCTCCCTTCCTGTTCACTGCTGTCACCAGCAAGAGGCAGGAAGCCTGTGCCAAGGTGCTGCTGTCCCATCCCCTCCCTGAGCACAAGAACCATGAGCTGCTGGAGGAAGCACCCTTGGGCCACAGGGAGCACACCAGCCTCACCCCCTGGGCCTGGGCACTGCAGGGCAGGCTGCCAGCACCCTGGTCCCCAGACAGATCCCTGCAGGAGCAGGTGAGGAGGGAAGCTGTGAAGGCTGCTTGAAGGTGGGAGCAGTGACTCAGTCACCTCCTGCAATGAGATCTCTCTGCACTGCAGGGCCGAGGGGACCCTGCTGGTGCCGGCAGCGTGGCCACATGCACTGTTAAAGAGCTCTTCTGCCTGAGACTGAATGAGGCCACAACTGCAGCAGGGGGAAGCCAGCTCAGCCCCAGACTCGAGGCATAAGCGAGAAATCACCATGCTGGCATCTGGGCCACGGCAGACAGATGGAAGCTAAGTTTATCTGAGACAGCTCAGGGTCACATCCTGGGTTTGCCACTGATCTGCTGTCCCTGGGCTTCCCTCTCATCCTTGCTCTGCCCATCCTGTCTGTTCAGATTGCAGCATCTCTCACATCTGCCCAGAGCACATCCCCCCACCACTGAGAGCTCCAGTTTAAGGTCTAATTGCTGTCAGGGCTGCTGGAGTGGAATCCTCACTACAAATCAAAGGGGGAAAAAGGAGAGGGAAAGGCAGCAACCTTCCCACTGCTTTCCTACCCATCCTCAGGACCCTGCATCTGAGCAGCCAGGCAGCCCAAGCAGTCTTTGCAGAAAGCAGAAGTTTGCATCCTGTGCAGTCAGCCAGGAGCAGGCAGAACATTCCCAACCCCAGAGCAGCAGCAGCAGCCAGCAGCCCAGCCTGGCTGACAGGAAAACTCCAGCAGAAAACATGCTCCTGGCTGCAGGTGAATTGGAAGTGAACCACAAATTGCTGAGGCCACTGCAGGGCATGGAAGCAGCTTCACTGCTGTCTGATTGGCCTCCAAAAGCAGCCCAGCTCTGAGGGCAGGTTTGGCCAGGGCCACCATGGGCATTCTTGCCCTGGCAGTTCCACAGCAGGTTGGCTTTAAAGCCCTCCTGCATCTGTGAGCCTTGCTGCACAAGCACTCAGGTCCTGCTGGGACCTGGAAGCCAAGGGCTGATCCTGCTGGCTGTGGTCAGCCAGCTGTAAGTGCTCTGCTGCCATGCAAGTCCTCCTGGCTGCCTTGCAGGTGGCACACAGGGAGCCAGGTCCTCTGCTGGCACCCGCAGCTGGCTTGGCAGGAGCAGTAGGACCAACGACCTGCAGCCACCAGCCCTGGCTGGCACAAGGGCAGGGGAGCCACACTCCCAGCTCACAGCCAGCACAGGGGGCAGGGAGAACTGGAGAGCTGGGGAGGTTAAAGCATCTCCCCTGGGCTCCAGCTGAGCAGAAGGGGCTGCAGAGAGCCAGCCCAGGCCAGGCCTGCTCAGTGCTTTCTCCATGCAAACAGGCACAAAGCTTCCCTCCAAGGCTCAGCAGGAACCTGCTGCCTCTAAAGCATCTCCAAGGAAAACAGAGCCGAGAATTCATTCGTGGCAGGAGATCACAGAGTCCATTTCCCAGGCCCCCAGCTCTATGTCCTTCAAAACTCAAGAAGAAAAATCATTTCCCTCAAGCTCTGGGCCAGGAGCTCTGTGCCAGACCTTGCAAAGCACTCAGGACTTAGAGCAAATTCAAGAGGCTGAACACTTCTGAAAGCTGCTTGTCCACAGGCTGCCCTGGGCAGGCTGAGTGCTCACAGCCACCAGCACTTGCTCTGGCTGCCACAGCAGCACACCCTGGCCTCTCACTGCTCTGCCCTGTCTTGCCCAGAGCCTCTTCCCACACAGCCTTTCAAGCTACAAGTGAGGCACTCGATGCCCTGACCCCATCCCAGGCTGGCCCAGCTGTGGTTCCTCACAGCAGAGACTCCTTTCCAATCTAAAGAGACAAACCACCTGAGATCTCCACCCCCTCCTCTGCCTCCCCCCAGCACGTTGCCACTGTCACACCACCAAGCCCTCCTGCAGGGCAGATGCTGCTCTTGTTACCACCACACATGAGAGGAGGAGAGCCAAGGCCACCAGAGCCCACATGCACCAAACTGCCTCCCACTGTGGGCATCTCTGCCGAGCAGCTCTGCGGTCCTGAGCTACCTGCCAAGAGCTGGGGCCCTGGTGCTGAGCCCAGCTCCTGTCCCAGCTGCACAGAGTAGGTGGAGCTGGAGCACCCTGATGGATGCTGCAGGAAGGGTCAGAGCCAAGGGCTCCTGATCCCCAGCCCTGTGCCTGCCCTCAGCCAGAGCCCAGAGGCCAAAGCTCAGGAGGGCAGCTTCTGAAGTGCATTTGTCAGTGAGCTGGGGAAGCACTGCTGCTGCAAGAGTCCTCTGTGGGTGTTCACAGACCCAGACACCCACATGTGAGGAGCTTCCTTCTGCCCTGGCTGCTGCTGGCAGCTGCACAAACACAAGTCACAAGTGGGAGGCAAAATCCAGCTCTGAGGTTCTGCCAGATCCAGAGCAGCAGGCAGAGCAAACCCTGATGCCAAGGCTGCTCACAGAGGCTGTGTGGGGGCACTGCTGGCATCCACTGCCACCCCCTGTCCCCAGGAGACAGCCAGAGCCTGGTTTCGGAGCAGGCAGAGAGCAGCAGCCTGTGCAGAGCAGGATTAGAGCTGCAGACCATCTCCCCTGGCAGGTCTGCAGGAAGGGCTGAGCAGGGCTCTTGGCTGCACACCCTGGAAATCCCTGCTGGTGGCAGCCCACGTGCTGGGTGGGAAGCAGCTTCGGGCTCTGGGATTAAGCTGGCAGCAGCATTCAGCACAATAAACAATCAGAGGCTTTTGTTACACCCAAAGGCAGCAGGTTTGGGCACTCCTGGAGACACCTCCGAGGAGCTGGATCAATAGCGAGACAGAAAGCAGCCAGCAGCTCTTTGTCTCACGGCAGGCAGCACCGGATGCAAACACACAGCGAGCACCCAGAGCCCACTCCAGGCAGGCAGCAGAGCAGGAGCAGCCAGGGCCTGATCTCCCATCTTTCCTTTTCCCCACCAGCAACTTCCAGATCAAGAAGCTCTCCCTTGACAAGCAGCACCCAGCGCGTTCTGCCTCCCCCCCTCCGCCCCCAGCCCAGGCTGGGGTCTGCAGGTCAAGCTGAGCTCTTTGCACCTCACCCCCACCCCCCGCGGGAGCCCCGCAGCGAGGCTGCAACTGCTTCAGAGGCTTCAGCTGCCCCTGCAGCTGCAACAGCCCTGGGAGGGGGAAAAGGGGGGGAGAACCCCAAACAACTTCACTGGTCTGGCTCAGGCTGGCCCTGGATCACCCTTGTCACAGAGCCTGTCCTGGGCACCCACCACTGCCCCAGCACCCAAGGGGCCACAGGCTCTCTGCAGCAGGCAGGGCACCCCCGGCCCCCACACTGCCCAGAGCGGGCACCGGTGCCACCCACACGGTAATTAAAGGCTAATGAAGAGGATTGGAGCTCAGACATCAGTGCCCTCTGCTGGGACCAGCCAGGAGGGTTCATGGGGAGTGATGGGCACCCTCTGCAGCAGGCTGGGTGCCCCAGGCTCGGGGAGCCCAGGACAGGTGGGCTGCCCACTCTGGAGGCTGGCAGTGTGCCCTCCCCCGGCACTGCACAGGCTGCTTCCTCCCAGCTCCTCATCACCATCCCGCCACAGTCAGCTGCAGCCCCCCAGCCCTGAGCTCCCACATCGGGGAGCTCTGCCATCAGGCAGCAGGAAATCCAAGGCTGTGCTCAGGGGGCACTAGGACCAACAAGCCTTGGCCTGCTGCCTGCCACCCAGCCGTGCCCAGCGCCTCCCAAGCTCCTCGCCAGGGCTGGGAGCCGAATCGAGTTTGACAGTGCTCAGGAGAAGCTCCCGAGGGGATGGGAAGGGAAGGGGGGAGGGAGCTGCACTAAGCCCACTTGCAGTCTGACTGCATTAGCTTTGCCTTGGGCTCCAGAACGTGAGGAAAGGCAGCAGCAAGGGGAGCGGGGGCTGGGGGAGGGGGAGCGGCAGGGCGGCGAAGGAGAGAGCTGTGATTGCAGTTGCTGGAATCCACTTCTAACGCTGCCTGCTGCATACAGTAAACACACTTGAGCCCGGGGAATAAGCATCGATTGGCTTTTTTTCTGCAAGTGCTCCTGTGGAAAGCTTCAAATCAATCCTGTGCTGGCAGACACTTTTGCCTCTTGGCCTCCAATTACTCACTCTCCACATCCACCCTTCCCGTGCCTCACCTGCACCAGGCACATCCAACGCGGTGCTGCCCGAGCAGGGCCCCAGCCCGTGCCAGCCAGCGGGGCCAGGAGGAGCCAGAGGGCTCCGTGGGGACCCAGCACAACACAGAGCCTCAGCCTGGGGGAGGCTTTGCCTGCAAAGCACAGGTGGGAGCCAGGCACAGGGCGAGGGGAGGCGTGGGGGGAGGGTTCTGTCCCATTGCAGCTCTCATGTCCTGGGGGTTCTGCAGGTTCAGTCGAGCTCTGCACACACACAGAGTGCTCTGCTCTGCCTTACCTCCTTCCACCCCACGAGGATGCCTCATGGTGTGCTGCCAAGTCCAGGCTGAAGCCCTGGGCTGGGCACAGGACACACAGGAACTTTGTGAAGCCTTTGAGCTGAACCTCCAGAGGCTGCTGCACAGAGACACCCCAGCCCCAGCCCCAGCCCCAGCCTCCTTCCCTCCCACCTCCCAGAAAGTCCTCCAGCTCTGTGGGTGCCACTGTGCCCGTCACAGACCTGTCAGAGCTGGATGAGAGCTTTGAGATCATCACATCCAACAGCTCAGCCAGAGCTGCAGTCCCCTGCCTGCTGCTAACCCATGTCCCTCAGCACCACAACACTTTGGTTTGGAAGGGACCTTAAAGACCACCCAGTTCCTACCCTGCTGCCACAGGCAGGGACATCTCCTACCAGAGCAGACTGCTCAAGGCCACATCCAACCTGGCTTTCAGCTCTCCCAGGCTTGGAGCCTCCACAACTTCTTTGAGCAACCTGTTCCAGTGCACTCCCAAACCAAGTCCACCCCAAAGCCTCCTTGGTCAGCCGTGGCCAAGCCAGGGCAGAGGGCTGGATTTCCACTCCTGGCATTTGCAGGCTTGCCAGGGATGTTTGGTCTCTGCCAGCAGGCAGAGGCTGTGTAAAGCAACAGGAACATAACCCTGTGTGGGTAGCACAGGTGCCAGTGAGAGCCACCAGCTGCAGAGTCCCAGCTGGCAAGTTTCAAGGCCAGAGGAGGACAAAAAAAGCACTGAGGCAGGGAACAGCTCCAGGCTCCTCCTGCAGACACAGTAAAGATTTTCCACTGAGTGTGGCATTGACTTTGATTGTCTCCCTCTGCCTAATGTGGGAAGATAAGATGTGCAAGAACAAAAGCACTCCAGAGCCATTAGTTGTAGGGGGTTGGATGCTTCTCAGGGACTCTACCCCCTGGACTGCAGCAATTCATTAATCTGCTCCAAGAAGAGAGGAAGCAGAGGCAGGTAGGAAAGGAGTCTGTGCTGTGGGCTGTGGAGGGCAAGCCCCAGCATGAGACAGGCAGCCTGCTGCAGGCCCCAGGTGAGGCAGAGCTGATGATTTGTTATAAGCCCAAGGAATCCTCAACCAACTGCTCCTGAAGCAAAGGGGAAGCTCCAGCTGCCCAAGCTCATGAGGTGCTCTCCTGCTGCTGGGGCAGAGTGGGGCAGTGCTCTGTCAGGGAAGCACCACCCAGCCCCCACCCCGTGCCAGGGGCTCCTCAGGTCACACCTGCAGGAACTGATCAAGTGAACCCCCCTAGAAAGTTCCCAGCACAGAACTGGGCTCTGTGCTTCTCCAAATGAGCACTGATGGAAGCAGACACTCCTGTCCCAGGGGCTCCTGCCACACGTGCTCTCTTTGCCTGCCTGTTTGACCCACACAGACCCTGGAATCCCAGCATGGAGGGGTTGGAAGGGGCCTCTGGAGCTCACCCAGCCCAACCCTGCTCCAGCAGGGCAGCCACAGCAGCTTGCCCAGGAGCACAATGGCCAAGGGGGGTTGGAGGCTCCACAGCCTCTCTGGGCAGCCTGCTTCAGACCTCCAGCAGCCTCACACCAAAGAATTTTCTCCTCCTGTTCACATGGAACCTCCTGGGGCCCATTGCCCCTTGTCCTGTCCCTGGGCACCACTGAAGTGAGTCTTGCCCCCCACGGGTCCTTTATCTCTTGCTGAGCACTGATCCCCTCTGGGGCTGCTCTTCTCCAGGCTCTCAGCCTCTCTGTAGCCTCCTCTGGACTCTCTCCAGCACTTCCCTGTCTCTCTTGAACTGAAGAGCCCAGAACCACACACAGTATCAAGACCTCCTGGCACAGAGAATCTGCTCTCATACCTCACTGCAAGCGTGAAGAAGAGGCAGCGTTGTAGTGGATGACCTTCAGCTGCTCACAGGCTAAACGTTTCCTCCTGACAGCTCCCCATTCACCCTCGAATTATTTGTGCTGTATATGACTGTTAAGAGCCATCACCCTGCTTGTAGTGGTGTTAGGCACCGAATTATGTATAGGCAAAGCGATTAGAGAGCAGAACAAAGTGGCTGCTCAAGCAGCTAATGGCCAGAGCACCGCCCGCTCCCACCAGGGCAATTTGCAGCGAGCCCAACACCTTCTCACTCCCCGGCCAGGAGCAGCACTGTGTGAAATCTCCACACAAACAAACATCTTAGCACAAGTCCCAACAGCAGAGCTCCGAGGGGCTCCCAGCAGCTTTGATGGGTTTAATTCTTCTCACCCCACTGCCTTTGCTCTCCGTCCCCAGTGCCTGCTGCTGCTGCCAGGCTCTGCATCTACTGCTAAACGGCAGCAAAGCTTCTGCTGACTGCCACCTTCTGAGAGCAACCTGCCCCTTAAGTCTGCTCACTAACCATCACCAGCAGCTCTCCATCCCTGTTCCCTGCTCCTTCAGCCTTCCTCAGGCTCACATCTGCACTCTGCTTCCCCAGGAGGAAGCCAGAATGAGCTCAAACCATGCACAAAGTCCCTGCCTTCCACTCTTGCCAGCCTTGGCATTGCTAAAGAGCTCTGGGCACAGGTTCAGCCAGGGTCCCACTCACCTTCAGCTTCTCTCCCTCCTTCTATCCATGGATCTTACCCAAAAAGCCAAGCACTTGCCCCCTAAAGACTGCCCAGGTTTGAGCTGGAATCATAGAATCGTTTTGGTTGGAAGGGGCCTTTAAGATCATTAAGTCCAACCCAGCCCTGCCTGCTCACCACTAATCCATGGCCCTCAGCATCACAGCTACATCCCCTCCAGGGCTGGGGACTCCACCACTGCCCTGGGCAGCCTGTTCCAGGGCTTGACAACCTCTTCAGGGAAGAAATTGTTCCTCGTGTCCAACCTAAATCTCCCCTGGCCTAACCTCAGGTCATTTTCTCTTCCCCTATCACTTTGTCCTTGAGAGCAGAGACCAACCCTGACCTGTCTCCAACCTCCTTTCAGGGAGCTGTAGAGGGCAAAGTCTCCCAGAGCCTCTTCTCCAGGCACCATCCTGTGCTGTGCCCTCCACAGTAAGAGGTCTCACACAGAGAGGGCACAGCCAAGCCAGCAGGGAGGTTAATGATTGTCCCATGGGGTAGAAAGGAAACTCCAGAACTTTTTCTGGGGAGATGAGGACTGCCAGGCTGGGGCTGGTGAGCAGCTTGGAGCAGTGATGGAGAAGAGAGGGTGCACAAACTGCAGGGAAGGCAGCAATGAGCTTTGGAAGCAGGGGAACAGGGATGCTGATGCCCTTGATAGCCCTCCCTCCAAGGTTGATGGAGCTGCCAGGAGGTACAGCATGTTCTCTCCTATTGATCTATCAATGTCTGCTTTACAGAGAAGGGATTACTCACTTCTGATAACATAGCAAGGTTGCCACTGATGAAAATCAATGGATCTGAGCTCCCCAGCCCTCATTTAATTAGACTGCGCTGTAAATACGTCGGGAGCAGAGCAGAGACATTCTCCACGACCACCTCTGCTCCCTGCTCCTCTCCTCGCTGCAGACAAGAACCTTCCTGGGATTATCAAGATAAATGGCCTTGATCAGCAGACTTTTACTGCCTGTTCTGTAGCCAAGGAAAGGAACAGTGCCCTCCTCCACCGCCTTGGCCCACAGCTGGCGAAGGCAGCCGGGAAGGGAAGGCCATTGGAGAGGTGCGAGCAAATTACTGGCAATTAGCTTTGTGGGAAGGTGGATTGGATTAAGACCGAGTGTGAGATCAGGCAGCTTTTCACCAGCTAAATAAGCAACAAGCAGTTTGAGAGCGATTTCTCCCCCTGTTTACAAGGCCAACCCAGGCCAGGTTAATTAAGCTCTCTTTACAGTTGCCCTTCTCACTGGGGCTTGATCTCCACTTTGAGCAAAGCACCCAAGACAGCTGCTCAGATCTCTCACATGCAGGGCAATGAAAACAAAGGCAGAGATGAAAAGTGCTTTAGAGCTTAGCCTCTCCGAGGCAACAAATGTGCCCCTGCTGTAATTAGGGCTGGGCATGGGAAGAGAACCACATCTTTAGCTGGTGCTTAACCGGGGAGAGCAAACAGAAACCGCAGCAATGCTCTCCCCCGCACCGAACCCGAAGCAATCAAGTGGGAAAAGGCAGCCCTGTGCTGTGCAGCTCGCAGAAGAGGTTGGCTCCTCTGCCTTGATCGTCACACGAAGGCAGATGCCAGGCACAGCCCCGCGGCTCTGTGCATGCTAAGAAGCAGCAGCGATGCCCTATCAAAACCAGACACTCAACCCCCCTGGGGACAGCTCCGCACGGCGCTCAGACGCCGCTCCAGGGCTTCGGGGACTGCTCGGAGCGATTCGCATGCGACAAGCAGGGCTGCCGCGCAGAGCAGCAGCTTCGAGTGGTGCCACAGCCCCTGCAAGGCTCCCAGCTAGCGGCTGGCTCAGGAACGCTGCCAGCACTTCCCCTTGGAAGCTGCCCCCCTGCTCCTCCTCCAGACACGTCCCGAGGTGTTTGGTCAGGGTGATGAAGAGGATCCTGGCAGTGTTTGCTTTAAGTTAACAGCACAGAGCGCTGCGGGGTCGAGCTGAGCCGCGGCCAGTCCTGCTGCACGGATCACAGAATGGTTTGGGTGGAAGGGACCTTAAAACTCATCCTGCTCCAAGCCCCTGCCACGGGCAGGGACACCTCCCACCAGCACAGGCTGCTCAAGGCCTCATCCAGCCTGGCCTTCAACACTTGCCTGGCAGGTCCCTGCGAGGTGAGCACACAGGGGAGGGGAACAGCCTCCATGTGTGCCCCTCAGGCTGTGGGCATGAAGGACTTGCTGAGGGACTGATGCATTCCACGCAGGAATGAGACACCTGGGGCAGAGCTCTTTCTCCTCAGCAAGGGGAGCAGAGGAAGTGCTAACCCAGGCTGTTCTCTGGGTGTTTGCAAGGGCTCTGCTGGCAAAGGGGCAGCCCAAGGAAAGAGGCTGTGGAGTGAAGCATTCACCTGACAAACAAGGGGGCAGAGAGCAAGGGCTGCTGGATCAGCTGCCAGCAGTTTTCAGTTGGAAAGATTATGGCAGAGGCAATCTAATAAAAAGAAACCAAAAGATCTCATTTCTAGATCATCTTATTTCCCAGACCCCAGTGAGACACAGCCATGGACAGCAGCAGCAGGCAGTGCTCCTCCAGCACAGGAAAAGTGGTCCTGTCCCAGCGACCTCAGGGACTGACTCCTCTCCCTCTATTGTCAGCAGAAAGCCTGAGCCAAGCCACAAAGCAGCACAGCCCCAAGACCTTGATCCTGCTCTCAGAAGGGTTCACATTGGCTAACGTGTTCACAGATTACTGAGGTAGGAAGGCTTGCAGAGAGGGGCAGAGCACAGTCACCAGGGCTCATTTCTCTCTGCAGCTCTGCTAACAGCCCAGAAACCCTTCTGCACACAGATAAACCCAAAGCAAAGGGTGGCAGTGAGGAAGAGAGAAGGAAAAAGCCTCCCAGGATTGATTCCTGCCTCTGGCAGCTTGTCCCAGCCCTTCCCTAGGCTTCCCCACACCGGCATGCACACAGCCTCTGCAGTGAGGACAGTTCCCCTCCCAGGCAGACATGGCAGCAGCTAATCTGTAATTAATCACAACGCCAGCTCAGCCCTGAACTTCTTCCCCCCTTCCACCTTCAGTTCTTTAATTTATGTCTGCTCCCCTCACGACTTCACTTTCCTCCACGTGACTGCAAAGGGGGAAGCTGGAAATGATTGCACAGCCAGGTGAGACAGGAGATCATTTCGCCTGTCAGGGCTCAAAGCCCACTCTGCTCCGGGGCTGTAAACGCACACAGATCAATAGGCCACGGGGCTGGCACCACAGGTGGGTGCTGGGTGCCCTCCTCCTGTTTCAGACATCAGGACCCACAGTCACAGCTCCTGCAGCCCCTGTCCCCACTGACTGTGATGGATGGATGGATGGATGGCAGCAGGGCAGGATTTATCCCTTGTCACACAAGGCCATCCTGTGCAGAGCCTGACAGCAGTGCTGGGAACACCAACACCCAGGAGCTGAGACTCCTCAAGTGGAATCAGCAGCCCTGGGCTCAGTTCTCAGCTTTGGCAGCCCCTGGCCTGGGATGGCCTGGCCCAAAACGTGACACGACCCAGTCAGACTGGATTTAGTTCAGGGCTCCACACCAGCACCCTCTGCAGCACTGCTGCCTCCCCCCAGCCCCCCCAGCCCAGGCTGGTTTAAGCCTCATCACAAACTGTAACCCTCAGCTCCCCTCACCGCCTGGAGCAGGCCAGCCAAGCACTGCTGCAGCTTCTGCACAGCTCCAGCAAATCATTTAGTCTGGCTCCCTCACCTCCTCTGGGGGATCATTTCTCCTCCACTGCTTCATCTCTGGCATAGAAACTGCCCCCAGCTCCAGGCACAGCACCCAGCTCCAGGCGCAGCACCCAGCTCCAGGCGCAGCACCCAGCACAGCACCCAGCACCAGGCGCAGCACCCAGCTCCAGGCGCAGCACCCAGCTCCAGGCGCAGCACCCAGCACCAGGCGCAGCACCCAGCACAGCACCCAGCTCCAGGCGCAGCACCCAGCACAGCACCCAGCTCCAGGCACAGCACCCAGCGCAGCACCCAGCTCCAGGCGCAGCACCCAGCACAGCACCCAGCACCAGGCGCAGCACCCAGCACCAGGCGCAGCACCCAGCACAGCACCCAGCTCCAGGCGCAGCACCCAGCACAGCACCCAGCTCCAGGCACAGCACCCAGCTCCAGGCACAGCACCCAGCTCCAGGCACAGCACCCAGCACCCAGGGTCCTTGGCCATGCAGAGCAGCTCCGGCTGTGGTGGTGATTCAAATGCTCTTCCTGCTCCCAAACCCGAGCCAGCAGTCATCCCCCCGCGGGAGCTGAGCCAGCAGCAGATGCCCTCCCTGGTGACTCTTAGGGGAGGTGCAGGCTGGGAAGGCTCAGCCCAGGCTCCTGCTGCCGCCGCACACGGAGCTGACCAGCAGCTCAGCGCCGTCCCCTCCGCTCATCACACCTCGGCAGCTTTGTGCCTGGGAAGGAGCCCTCCTGGCGCTCCGAGCTCCCTAGCAGGGCGCAGCAGCAGTGCAGGAGCCCCATGCACGGCTGGCAGGGCAGCCACTGGCCCACCCCGCGGTGCCTTAGGAAGGTTTTGGATTATCAGGGCAGGCAGCCCCTGGATGATCTGAGCAGGGACAATCCAGGGAGCCATGCAAGCTGCTCCCCTGTGCAGCCACATCCTCACTTGGACTCCTCCTCTACCTCCACTCCTGGCAGCTTCACCCCTCAGCTGCTTCTGACCCCCTGAGGTTCCACCACCGAGCCTGGGGCAGTGCAGGCACCAAGGGACACTGCTCTTTGGAGGGGACCAAAGGGGAGCAAAGCTGGGGCACAGCAGTTTGTCTCAGGCCACTGATCAGGGCAGTCAGCAGCAGAACTGGGTCCCTCCACGGCCCTGGGGTCACCAGGGCAGGAGCAGAGCCCAGGCTGTGCCCTCCAGAGCAGCTCCCCCGGGCACCAGAGCTGTGCCCTCAGGCAGAGGCGACAGCAGCTCCGCTCCACACAGCCCTGCTGCCAGCTCCTTCCAGGGTGTGAAACAAAGAGATGTCAGCTCCCAGTGACAATGAAATTACAGTTTAGGGGAGCCCTGTACCTGTCAGGAAACAAAGCCTTGGCCCTCCAGGCTGTCTCCAGAGCTCTGCAGATTGCTCAAGCAACATTGTTAAAGGTTTTGTTTCTTCTCACGAACGTGGGAAGAGAGAATTATCCTCAGCCACCAGCAGCCAGACGTGGTGGAAACAGCCTGGGAAATGAATGGGGATGGCATCCAGGAGCAAGGGAGCCTTCAGCAGAAGGGCTGCAAACTCAGAGCCTGCTGCCTCCTCCAGCCAGAGTGCCACAGCCTCCAGCACGCTGGGAGAGGAGAGAAGGTGCTGAGCTGACACAGCATCAGCCCCACAGGACCCAGCACACATCCCCAAGGAGAGAGGGATGAGGGCAGTGCTGTGGTCCTGGGCCAGGGCAGCCCTGAGAGACCATCTGGGTCTGGTGCAGGCCTGGCCAAGCAAGAGAGGCCAAGGGCTGGGATTTAACTCAGGTGAGCAGCAGAAGCCCAACCCCATTCAGTCCTCCGTGGGGGTGAGCTCCAGCTGCCCGCTCCAGCGAGGCCCTGGGTGCCTGCCTTGCCTCTTCTTTCAGCTCAGACTCAGCACAGACTCTTTGGTGTTTTTCCCCTTCCTCCAGAGCAGATCAATCCACGGCAATGAGCAGAACGTGTTGTTTGTGTGCGCTCCGGAGCGGCAATCAGGCAGCTAACAGCATCCTGCAGCCTCCAGCCAGCTCCCTGCAGAGAAAACACCAACCTGCTGCAGGGCAGCTGAGCCCTTCCTGCAGGCAGCCCCCTCGGGCTGCAGGGAAGCAATGGGGATGGGCCAGGAGGGCAGCAGGCAGGAGGAACCCCTGCCCCACAGCAGGGAAAAGCTGCAGCATCAGCAGGCAGGGAGCAGCCCAGCCCTGCCAGCAGCAACCTGGGCTGCTGTGGAGCACACAGAGGGAGAGCTTCTAATTAAAATTCCCCAGGAAACTGCTTTGGAAAGGAGGAAAAAAAATAATTAAACCCCAGAACTCAGAGTTGCAGAACTCCTGACTGAACCATTCCATTTGCATTTTACACCACAGCAGCAGGGACACAACCAGCAGCTGAAAGGAAACCCTCTGACTGCCGTGAAGCAAAGTGCCACCTTCATTTTGCATCAAGTGTGGATGAAGCACATTAAACCAGAAGGGAAAGCTCCATTTCCTCACTTCATTATCCTTCCCCCACACTGAAACTGCCCCTCAGGAGAGCTCACTGCCAGCTCCCTCCCCAGCCCTGCTGCCCAGCCCCGGGCTGCTTTGGTTGCTTCCCCTCCTGCTCCCCCGAAGCTGAGAGATTTGGGAGGGAAAGCTGCAGGAACAGGACGGTTTCTGTCCCCAGGAGAGCCCCAGGCTGCCACTGCCTCAGTGCCACCACCACCAAACTGTGACATCCCCTTAGGAGACCTGGCCACGGGCAGGTGCCCAGCCCAGGAGCGCACCAGGCTGCCACTGCCTCAGTGCCAGCACCAGGCTTGTCCCCATCAGGCTGGCCCTGTCCAGCCTCCACCAAGCATTTGTCACCCTCCACGGTGGCAAAGAGGACAATAAAGACCATTTTGGCCAGCATCACTACCATG
This sequence comes from Melanerpes formicivorus, assembly GCF_026170545.1. NCBI lineage: Eukaryota > Metazoa > Chordata > Aves > Piciformes > Picidae > Melanerpes > Melanerpes formicivorus. The sequence goes on from NW_027142398.1 coordinate 5,076,337, forward strand.
AGCCTTCCCTCCCCGCCATGGCTGCTGGGGCAGCCCCCGGCAGCGTGGCAGGGCCAGGGGACAGTGCTGGGTGGCCCCAGGTCGAGGGGGGATGCAGCGGGGCCGCGCCGGCTTGCAGCGTTGCCGCGGTAACGGCGCCGGGTCCCGGGAGCCCTCCATTGGCTTATTGATTGAGCTGCCGTCAAATTCAATCACCAGTGAAAATGGATTTTTTAATGCCACTATTAGCTGCTTTTGAAAGGCAAATTGAGTTCACTTATACCCAGGCAGCCAGCGAGAAACAATTTGCAGGCAGCCAGACGGGCAGGGCCCAGCACCGGCCCGGGGAGGCTGGGAGAGAGGAGGAGAAGCTGCTCCTTCTCCTCCCGGGAGGTCCAGGATGGGAATGCTGGGGGGATCCTGTCTTGTGGAGGGGTCTCTCTCATGAGACCATGCCTGGTGGAGCACTGCACTCAGTTCTGGTGCTCCCAGCACAGGAAAGACCTGGAGCTGTTGGAGAGGATCCAGAGGAGGGTCACAAAGATGACCAGAGGGCTGGAGCAGCTCTCCTGCAAGAGGCTGAGAGGGTTGGGGCTGTTCAGCCTGGAGAGGAGAAGGGTCTGGGGACGCCTTAGAGCAGCCTTCCAGGACCTGGGGACTTTGGACAAGGGCTGGGAGTGACAGGACAAGGGGCAATGGTTTGAAACTAGAGCAGGGCACTAGGAAGCTCTTTAGAGTGAGGGAGGTGAGACACTGGAACAGGTTGCCCAGGGAGGCTGTGGCCACCTCTCCCCTGGAAGTGTTTAAGCCCAGGCTGGATGAGGCTCTGAGCAACCTGGGCTGGTGGGAGGTGTTCCTGCCCACGGTGGAATTAGAGGAGTTTTAAGATCCCTTCCAACCCAAACTGCTTTGTGATTCTATGAATGAGACTTTTCAATCCCTCAGTAACGCTCTGGGTGAGGAAGAGGAGGGGCAGAGCTGGGCTCTGAGGAGCTGCCATGGACATTGCCCCACATCTCTGCAGCACAACAGGGCTGGAAAGCCATCACCTGCCCTGGGGGGGTCAGAGACAGCAACATTTGTGATGAGGCTCAACGTAAAATCTCAGGCTGCACACTCTTGCCACGGCTCAGGGTGCGAAAGAAGATGAGGACCTGCAGCCCCAGGGATCGCAGCAGGCTCCTGCCCACACTGAGATGACCAAAGTGAAGCCAAGGCAGCATCACCCACCTGCACCCCCCCACCACAGCTCAGCAGAGCTCATTTCCTTCTAGCAGCTGGAAAATAAGATCCTTCCCTCCCTGATTAGGGAAGCAGATCCTCATCACTATGTTAAGTGGGGATCAATACTGCAGCCAAGTCTGAAATCAGCCCTGCCTGCCGAGGTGCTGAGCACTCCACTCTGCCCAGATAGAGGCTGAGCACCACCCCTGGGTGATCCAGCTTTGAGCAGAGGGTTTGATCTTCCTAGGTCCCCTCCAGCCACTGCCATTCTGTAACTGTGATGTTTGTGGAGCTCCTGCAGGGCAGCAGTACCAAGCACCAAAGCCCTCCAGAGGCCAAAGGACAGGATTGGGGCTTATGCCACCCCTGCAACCTCCTCAGCTCTTCCAAGAGCTCCTCTGTGAGCTGCAGAGGTGTGGCAGCAGCTGAGGGGCTCTGTGCCCCCCAGAAGGTCAAAAGATGAAGCTAGAAGCCTGCCCTGTGCTGAAACCTTCTCCAGAGGAGGCTGCAGGGAAGCAGCAGGGTGGGCCCCAGCCACCATCCCCAGGTGCAGCAGCAAAGGAAGAACCAAGGGAAGTGCTCCCCAAGCCCTGAAAGCCAAGATGGTAAAAGCAATCTGCCCTCCCTTTCTCCTGGCCCTGGCTCTCCCCTCACACATCCTTCCCTGAAGCCTTGTGAGATGTGCTCACACAACAGGAAATCCATTCTCCTCTGCTGCTTTTTCCTCTCTTTTAATTTCCCCCAATGTAAAGGATGAAGTCATCTCTCCTCCGGTGATGAAACATCTGCCTGGAGAAGCTTGCAGTGCAGGGCAACTTATTTTGATCACTGCTACATCTAATTACAGAGAAGAGAGAAATCACAGAGCACAGTTTGGGAGGTTTTTTCGCCCCCCCAAACACAAAGCAGCTGAAAAATAATCAGAAAGCAGCAGCTCTGAGAAGCAGTCCAGAGGCAGCTTCCCCAGCAGCCCTCAACAGCAGCAGCAGAGTGCAGAGCCACTGGGGAAGGGAGGGACCAGAGGGCAGGACCAGGGAAGGATCAATTCCTCATGCCAAGGTCACTCGGGAACCATCTCAGGCTCTCAGTATCCTCAAAGCCAAAGATCTCTCAAGCCAGGAAGCAGCCACAATCCACAAGCCCAGCAGCATCCAGCCAAGGCCAGGTTCTTGCAGGTCCCTCACACCTCCTGCAGTGCAGTGCAGGAGGAAAGAAGAAATGGTGGTGAGGCAAAGAGACACCTGGGGAACAGCAGCAGTGACTGACTCAGGTCACAGCTTTCAGCCAACAGAGCCTTTGGTCTCCAGGAGCCACCACACACAGAGACCAAGGGCTGGCCCTCAGAGCTGAGAGCCACTGGCTCACCCCAGACAGAGGCAGTGACACTGCAGCTCCAGGAGGAGACCCAGCTCGTAGGGAAGGTCTGAAGGAGTTCAGGTACAGCTTCAAACAGGCAGCAGCAGTGGCAGAGCCCTCCCGTTGGCCTCGATGCCTGATGCAAGCATGCTGCCAACAGGAGAGGTCTCAAAGGCACAGCAGGAATCCCACCCACGGCCCCAGGTATTCAGGAGGGGCTGATTGCTTCCCTTGTTTCTCTCTTTGAAGCCTCCACTGTGAAGCAGTAGTGGGGTGCAGCCTCCAGCCGCTCCTGGATGCTGTTCTCTGCAGGAGATAAAGATCTGAGGAGTTGGAAATAAAGCCTTAATCACCACTGTTGCCATTTCCTTGCCTTGCTCTTCAAGCTCAAGGGGAGCCCACGGCTAACCAGTAACAAACACCACCTCTAACGAGACCTTGCGTGGCAAGGAACCAAACACAGGCACCTGGGGAGCCTGCTCAGCTGCCTCACTGGAGGCACCGTGACAGGTTGTTTAGAGCAGCTTCCAGAGGGAAAAGTGCACAACAGACAGAAGGCAACCTGCCCCCCCACCTCTGCCCCCCACCCCTCTGCCCTCCCAGCTGCCAGGGAAAGTTGACTTCTCCCTCCCCACTGCAAGTTTCCAGAAGAGGCAAACCAAGTCTGCCTGTGATGAATGGAGTTTGGCAGCTGCCTGGGACAGGTACAGCACTTCAGCCATGGGAACCCAGCCCAAAACCTTCAGATGCTGCAAGGAAACCAAAGAGTTGATGGGAAGGATGCCCAAGCACAGGCAGGGGGGGTCCTGAGTCCTCCTTTTGCTTCACAGGTGTTTGTCACCAGAGCTCTGCTGGCCTCCATCCACCCTGCCAGGGGCTCAGAGGATTGCAGCCACTGCTGCTTCTGCTGCTGGAGAGTGAGGACACACAGACACCTGCTGCTCATCCCTCAAGCACTCGGCACACACTGCTTCCATCCAAGGCCAGCAGCACCTGGAGAACAGGCTGGGGCAGCCTGAGGCAAGCCCTCACCACCCCCGGGAGGAATTAAAGCAGAAGTCCTGCCTGCCACGGACCTCCTGGGCTGCTCCTGAAAGGTCACATCCCTCTGCTTTGTACTCTTGCTTCCACCAAGCTGTGTCTATAAGAGAGACAAATCCAAGCCTGGGGCTCTCCAGGCTGGAATTAGTCCTCTGAGCTCCCCGTGCTGGGCACACACAAGTGGAGGGAGCTCAGAGTCAGCCCTGCAGAGCTGCAGGCTCCTGCTCCCCGAGCAGCACAGATCTGGTGCTGACAAGGTCAAGGCCAAGAAGAAAGCTCACCCAGGGCTGAGGGGAGGCAGAGGGCTGGGAGATTAATCACCACCCAGCTGTCCCTGTTTGCAGGGAGAGAGAAGGGCTGGAAACCAGAGCAGCTGAGAGGGGTGGAGGACATGAGGGATGCAAGATGGTGTGGAGCTAGATCCTGGAATTCAGTCCCTGGCTCTGCCTCCCATCCACACAGCATCTGCTTTCCTCCCTGCATGCCCCCACTTCACCTCTTGGTCTCTGTCTCCTCTTGGAGCCCTGGAAGCTCTCTGGGGCTTGCAGGAGGAAGTTCCTCCAAACACAACCAAAGTCCCCAAGTCAGCAGGGTCAGAGGGAGAGCTGCTCCTAAGCCTCGGCAGGACTGCCCTGAGGGACAGAGTTCTTCCCTGCTGCCTTGCAGGACACAGGAAGAGTGCTCCCAGGCTGCTCTGCCAGGCTGTTTGGAGCAGCACTGTTTGCCCAAGCAAACAGCTTGGAAAGCTCTGCAAATAGCAGCGAGTTGGCTAATTGGGAAGGAGTCAGAGCACCGCAGAGAGAAAACAGACACCAAAGGCAGCAAAGAACATGGCTGGAGGGGTCTGGGCACCCCAAGGGCACATTTGCCCTCCATAAATTGTTATTCTGGGTCCCACTGCCTCTGACAACAACACTTTCTGCATGTGTAAATAGGAGCAGACTCCTGCAATTACATGGCAATCAGAGGCAAATTACATTCTTGCTGTTTACTTTCAGTGTCCTTAATTAATCCGGTTATTAGACGATTAATGAAGCTTGTTTGGTGAAAAACTCATAGCATTTGCAGCAAGAGCTCACACATGCACCCAGCTGGCATCTGGCTCTGCAGAGCCAGCAGGCTGGGCTGCAGGCAGCAAGTCCAAGCCTGAGCCCCGATGCCACCAGAGCCAGGGTGCTGCTGACACCTCCCCGGGGCTCGGGGCCCGCAGCGAGAGAGCAGCTTGGGCCTTCAGCTCAGGCTAACCAGGAGACCCCAGCGCCTGGGGACACAGACCCCCCTCACCAAACGCGGCAGGAACCACACCAGCAGCTGCTGCCAGGACCAAAGCTGCCAGAGAAGGCTTCCAGCTCCAGGCAGCTGCCGGCCCTCAGCTTCCCTGCGCCAGCAGCCAGCTCCCGCAAAGCCCCACAGGTCACCCCAGCTTGTCTCTGGTTAAGCCACCAATAATTAAGTGGCATGTTCATCTAACGATCAGATTGCTGCACCAGGAGCATGAAAGACGGAGGAGAACTAATTAAGCAGCTCATTTGCATACTCCAGCGTTTCCGGTGCACGTATGGCGTTCCCATAGCAACCAGGATAAAGGCTGCTGATGGTGTGTGGGTTTTATCGGGTGTTAAGTGCTGCTCCTTCCTTTTGTTATCGCCAGCAGCTCACAAAGGCTCGGGGAGGGTGGAGCGGTGACACCTGGCTCGGGAGAGGGATTTCTGCACAGCGAGGAGGAGCAGAGCACGGAGCCTGCTCACGGAGCCTGCTCCTGCTGCCGTCGGCTCAGACAGCTGGGGGAGGCTGCAACACAAACCCCTGCCCTGGCACTGCCCTTCCGTGAGCCGCTTTGGCCCCAGCCCCATGGAAGAGACGACCGTGGTGGTCTTGGGCTGATGGTTGGACTTGGTGATCTCGGAGGTCCCTTCCGACCCAAACAGTTCTGTGGTTCTGTGACAGCTCCAGAGAGGCCTTGCAGAGGACTGCACCGAATGGCACAGCCTGCAAGCAGGCAAGGGCTGGCTGCAGGACCTCCAGGATGCTGTTTGCAGCATCCAGAACACGTCCAGCACTGTGGCTCTGGGTGACAGCCCCCAAAGGCTGCAGCCCAGGAGGAGCAAGAGGAAAACTGGGCAGGCAGCAGCCTGGGGGGCAGCAGGTTCCCAGCACTGGGCTGCAGTCCAGCACCATCCTCCTTTCAAGTCACTTCTCCTAAGCACCAAGAGGCTTTCTGCATTGTGTTTCTGGCAGGAAAGCTTTGCAAGGCCTGGGATCAGATCTGAGCTCTGCAGCAGGGAAGTTCAACCTTTTAATCAATTAAATATATTCTAAACTAAATGTAACCTCTTAGCACTCCAAAACCTGAGTGAGGCTGACTTCAAGAGCAAGCCAACAATCCCCCAGTCCACCTCACTCCAGCTCTCCCTGGCTGTGGACTGGCTTCAGGCCAATCAATTATCTGGGATTTATTTGTTATTCAGCTTCCCTTCAACAGCCAATTTCCAGGCTGTGAATTGCAGGTGAGCAGCTCCTGCCATGGCCACACTCTGCTTTCAGAGCAGCTCGGAGGGAAGCAGCTCTGCTGGGCTGCCTGCAAGCCAGGGAACCACTTGGCCCAGGGCCATGCACAGCACTACAAGGGCTGGAGCGAGGCAGGACGCTCTGGCTGGCATCAGACAGTGCTGGGGGGGCTGGAGGGACACATCCTCTGTGGCATCCAGCAGCAGTGTTTGTGGATGCAGACACAGCCCAGGCTGCAGGGAGCATGTCCCAAAGGCTGCTTGGTCCTGCCAGGCCTGGGAAGAGACACTGAATTTCCTCCCCACACGGAGTGTGAGCTGTGCAGCCCTGCACCAGCAGAGCAGGTTCTGTGCTGGGGACCAGATGCCTGCAATCCAAACACCAAGGCCCAGCCTGCAGCAATTTGCCAGGCTTGGCAGAGCAGCCTCAGGGGGGAGGCTACAGGGATGAGACCTCAGCTGTTCTGAGGTCTCATCCCTGGCTAAAGCCATCCTGGGCTGCCCCCAAGCCTGCAGGTTGGGGTGCAGGTGGGGCAGGGCTGACCCCCTCTCCCAGGGTGCTAGGAGGGGAAGGATCCCGAGGAGCAGAGGCAGCAGTGTTGGTGCTCCCTGCAGCAGCTGCCCTGCAGCTAACACCACTGCAGGAGTGAGCAGGGCCTGTGGACACACCAAGCTCTGGCCCCTCCACCTGAAACACTGCACCTCACTCCTGCCCACACCAGCACAGGGGGAGGCCTTCCTCTGTCTCCAGCCTACCCAGCACCCTGGAAAGCTCTCCTCAGCCTCCAAACTGGAAGCAGCCTCCCTTGCCCATCCTCAGCCTCAGCCTCCCCTTGCCCAGCCTCAGCCCCAGCCTCCCTTGCCCAGCCCCAGCCTCCCCAACATTGTTTTCATTCCCCCCCCTTTTTTTTATACTCAATAAAAACATAATTACAGGCTTTTAAAAAAAGCAAATTATGGTGACATACTTTAATTATCTCCAAGCAATGGAGGACTAAATTACACAGTCAGGGAATCAGAGGTTACCTAAAAATAAAAGCAAGAAGCTTCATTAAATGCTAATTGCAGCTCTCGCCGCTCAAGTGAGAGCTCAACACAATCTGCTGCCTCCTCACTCGACCCTCCAAGAGAGCAGCAGGGCTGGGGAGACCCCCTCACAGCCCCCTGCCTGCGGGGTCCAGCTCACTGAGGGCAAAGCAGACCCTTGCTTGCCCAGCTCCAGCCTGCTGCTGGTCCTTGCCCACTCTCAGACATCCCCCAGCAGCTGCTCAGCAGCTCTGCCACACTCATCACAGCTCTCCATCCTCCCTGCTGCCTTCCCACGGCCCAGGAAAAGTGAGTTCAAAGTCTCCATTCGCATCTCCAAAGCTCCCAGCGACCCCAACAAGGGCCTGGGTTCCAGTTTGTGTCCACTGTCCTGTCCCTGGCCACAGCCTCTTGCCCCCACAGCTCCTTTAGCCCTTGCTGAGCATTGCTCAGCTCCCCTCTGGGGCTGCTCTTCTCCAGGCTCTCAGCCTCTGCTCCTCACAGAGCTGCTCCAGGCTCCTACTAATCCTCGTGGCCCTCCTTTGGGCTTCCCTCCTGCTCACCCCCAGGCAGCAGAATTGCCTTCAAGACCACCAAGCAAAGCAAAAAGCTAATCCTGCTGGACACCAGCTCCCCACACCGCCCCAGCAGCAGCTCTCCCCCTCTGCAGGCAGCAGCACCAGAGCCTGCCCAGCTCCACATCACTCTCCATCATCTCAATTGCTTAAAGACTGCTCCCTTTTAATTAGCTCCACAATCAAATAAGTGTCTGGAATGGAGCAGCCCTGGGCCAGGAGATGCTGCCTCACATCGAGCAGCCGTGCTGGGGGGGCACTGCCTCCACCACCAAAACCCTCCCAGTGCTGGGAGGGACAGCAGGCTGGTCCAGCACGGCCAGTCCCCAGCCACAGCCTCCCTGGAGGACTTGGACCATCCCCCCTCGCAGCCAGGCAGGGGAGGGAGGAGTTGCTGTCAGCCTTCCCAGGCGTTATCAGGCAGAGCCGGGGTGGAAAGCTGCCTGTGCAAGCAGCAGGGTAGCATCTCAGAGCTAGGAACAGCACCGGAGACATCAGCTCAGGTTTTCTGGGAGCCCTCCGCACCAGACAGCATTTCACATCTGATCCGACAGTGATGGATGCGGTGGGAAGGGAGCAGATTTTCCTGCCGAGCAGCTCCTTTGACAAGTTTGATCTTATCAAAGTCCTGAGCTTTTCATTCCACTGCTGCCTGCTTTTTTTAACTCCTGCCTTCAAGCCAGGCTCTGCCCTCTCCGTGCCGGCACGGAACGGCTGCAGCTCTCTTCTCGCTCTGATCCGCGGCTGGAGCTCCCCGCGGTGCTCAGAGCTCTGCCCTCGCCGGGACACAGCCCGGGCAGCCCAGCAGAGCAAGAGCAGAGCAAGAGCAGAGCTGCAGGCGAGGCACAAATCGATCCGGGAGCAGGCAAAGCACAGCAGCAACTTCTCCCAAGCTCAGGGAAGGGCATACCTGGGCACCCGCAGGTGTGGGGAGGACATCCCAGCGCTCGCAGCGCTCCTTGGGGAGGTCAGGACCTTGCTGCCAGCTCCGGCGCTTCTGCTGGGTGCCTAAAGCAACAACCTGCCCCGAAGGCCAGGCTGGAGCCAGAAGAGTGAAGCCTCCCTCGGGGCAGGGCAGAGCTGCTTTTAACAACTCCCTAATTAGCACAGATTGGTCCTAATGGGGAGGGTGGGGCTGACCTCCCTCTGAAGGAGAAGGAAGTCCTGGTCAGGCTGGAGGGGCTCTAATGACTCATGAGGCTCAGGTGAAGGGTCCTGCACCTGGGGAGGAGCAACCTCCTGCAGCGGGACAGGGGAGGGGGCAGCAGCTCTGAGGAGAAGGACCTGAGAGTGCTGGGGGACAAGGAGCTCCCCAGGAGCCAGCCATGTGCCTCATGGCCAAGAAGGCCAATGGTGTCCTGGGGGGCATTCAGAAGCCTGTGGCCAGCAGGTTGAGGGAGGTTCTCCTCCCCTTCTACTCTGCCCTAGCCAGGCCACAGCCAGAGTCCTGGGTCCAGTTCTGGGCTCTCCGGGTCCAGTTCTGGGCTCTCCGGGTCCAGTTCTGGGCTCCCCAGCTCCAGAGGCAGGGAACTGCTGGAGGGAGTCCAGAGGAGGCTCCAAAGCTGCCGAGGGGCTTGGAGCAGCTCTCTGAGGAGCAAAGGCTGCGAGCCCTGGGGCTCTGAGCAACCTCATCTAGTGGAGGATGGGGTTTGAACTACTGCCCTTCGGAGGTCCCTGCCAGCCCAACCCCTCCTCTGCCCCCCTGGTGTGCTTGGCCCCCCCAGAAAACCTTCCCCAGCAGCCAAGAGCAAGGCAGAGCCTGGCAGAGTCACCAAGAGGCAGCAAACAGCTGAGTGCAAAACCAAGGTCTTTTATTAGAAATCTGCTGTATAAAAATGTTCATGCTCCACACAGTCATCCAGGAACTCAGAGACATCCAGGCACTGAACTGGGGGTTGCTGGGGGGTGGGGTGGGGGGTGGGGGTGGTTTGGTTCTTGACTGGTCAGTACACAAAGCAGACAGGTTTCAATCCAGGAGGTCATCACAGACATTAATTAAACCACCTACAGAAATCAGCACTTGGAACACACTCTGGGTTGGATTTGCTTTTATTTTGTTCTCTCTCTCTTTCTCTCTCTTTTTTTATTAATGAATTTATTTCAATGTTATCTTTTTGGTGGTTTTTTTGTTTGGGTTTTTTTTTAAGTCATTTTTCCCTTTTTTTTTTAGTCTTTTTTTTGTTTGTTTTTTCTTTTCCTTTTCTTTTGTTTTTTCCCCTTGCAACACAGAGGGTTTGGTAGAGGTGGGGGAGGGGGGGAGTGAAGAGGGACAGAGGAAGATAGGAACAAAAGAAGGATGGAGGGGTCCCAAAAAACCTAAAGAAAGGGCAAAGAGAAGGATCTGCACAACCACAAACGACCTCAGGAGCTCCAGAGAAGGGAAGCCTTCAGTCTCTGCTTCTCTCTTTCTTTCTCTCTTTCTTTCTGACAGGGAAAAAAATATCCACTCCCCAAAGGCTTGCTGGAGCCTGCCCCCTCTGCCCCCCTGCTCCAGTCCCTCTCCCCCGGGCGCTGTCCCCCTGCGGTGCTCTCTCTGTGTCGCTTCTCTCTCTTTCCTGTTGCTGTTTTTTTGCCGCTGTTGGTCAGCACCTTCCCCGGCAGCTCTGCCCACCCTGCTGCCACCTCCCTGGGTGGCTCTGCGCTGGGTGCTGTGGCTGAGCTCCCCCCGGCCTCGGCAGGCTCCCTGCCAGGAGCTAGATGCCGTGGTTGCTGTAGCTGACATAGGTCTGCTTGGTGGCCAGAGCTGGGGAGACACAAACATGGAGCATCAGTGAAGTCCACCCCCATCCCATTGCCCCAACCTGACCAGCACGGGGAAAAGCCCTTCAAGATCCCCCAGCCCAGCCCTCCTCTGGCTCTGCCCAGGCTGGGGCTAAGCCATGGCCCTCAGCACCGCAGCTCTCTGGCTTTGGAACCCCTCCAGGGATGGGGATTCAGCCACCTCCCTGGGCCAGGCCTGGAGAACCCTTTCAAGGAAGAAGTTTCTTCTCATGTCCAACCTAAACCTCCCTTGGGGCACCCTGAGGCCATCTCCTCTTGTCCTATCACTTGTTCCTAGGGAGCAGAGCCCAACACCCCCCTGGCTCCAGCCTCCTGTCAGGGAGAGCAAGGAGGTCTCCCCTCAGCCTCCTCTGCTCCAGGCTGAGCCACCCCAGCTCCCTCAGCTGCTCCTCACAAGGTTTGTTCTCCAGCCCCTTCAGCAAAGCCCAGAGGAAAACACCAGACAGGAACAAATCCTCCTGCTCCCCAGGCTGTGCCCAGCTGCAAGTGGCACCTTGCAAGGTCCCAGTTTGTCTCAGGGTGCTTGGTGCAGATCCCACCATGAGCTCCCCAGGTCCTGGGGGCTCAGCAGACCCACAGGCACCCTGCAGCCAAGGACACAGAGGGTGGCTGGGCACAGGGCAAAGCCCAAGACACCACAAGCAGCACAAACTTGTCCCCTGCAGAGCCTGGCAGCGGGAGGGGACATGCAGCAGCTCTCCTTTGGTCTTGGTGCCTTGCTGACAAATGAAGCTTGCTGCAGATTCCAGGCTGCTTTTCCCAGATAACAATTAGATAGGCCAGAAGAAATGAGAGCTGACAGAGCTATTTGTTAGCCACACTGCTCTCCGAGCCAGGCTGCCCGGCCCAGAGCCCTGGGAATTATTTATCCTGTTGTTTATTTAAGGATACGTGACCCTGCCAGTGCCAGAGTGACAAACAGCCCCTCAGCCCTCCCTGACAGCCACACCAGCCCCCAGCACTGCTGCTGTGCCATGCTCCCTGCCTTGGCACAGCCCAGGAGCACGCTGCCAGCCCAGCTCACACCGAGCTGCTCTGTTCCCCATGGGAGGCACAGCAGGGCTGGGGATGTGGCAGATGGAGCTCAGCTCACCCTGCTCCAGGCACAGACCACCCTCAGGGGGTCCTGCTGAGAGTCCTGGGGGAGAAGGATGCTCAGCATAGCTGAGAGCAGGTGGGAACCATGGAATCATAGAGCCACAGAATTGTTTGGGTTGGAAAAGGCCTCTAAGGTCATCCAGTCTGACCTTCAGCCCAGCCCCCCCATGGCCACCAAACCACGGCCCCAGGTGCCATGGCCACAGGTTTCTCGAGCACCTCCAGGGATGGGGACCCCACCACCTCCCTGGGCAGCCTCTGCCAGTCTCTGACCACTCCTGCAGCAAAGAAACTTTCCCTAATGTCCAACCTAAGCCTCCCCAGCACAATTCCAGGCCCTTTCCTCTCCTTCTGTCATTGCCTACGAGGGAGAAGAGACCAACCCCCACCTCTCTGCAGCCCTTCCAGCAGCACTGCCTGCAACAATCACTTCCTCCTTCAAGCCTCTGGTTTTGGAACAGGCACAGAGTTCTCCTCCCAGGGGAGCCTGGTGACTGCCACTGTGCCAGCCCCAGCTCCAGCCTGGCCCTGGGAAGAGCCCAGGCAGAGCCCAGGCAGAGCCTGAACACCTTCCCCCTCCAGGCACAGCAGATGTCCCTCTCTCTGCCAGCACCGTTTGCATCCCCGGAGCACAGCACGGCCGCAGCCCAGGCCCTGGGCTTGCCAGCACCACGCTGGTCCCTGGCAGGGGCAGCTGCCCAAACCTTACCTTGGGTTTCCAGGTTTTCACAGAGCTCAGACTTGGCCTCCCCGTTGGGGCGGAACCCTCCCTTCTGGGAGAACTTGTTGGACATGGTGGCTGCGGTCACCACCGCCTTGAGGCTGCGCTTGCGCTTGGGGACGTTCTGCTCCGGGTGGAAGAGGATGATGTACACCTTGGGCATGTAGAGCATGCCCAGGGACACCGAGGCACTCAGGCTCACCGAGATGGTCAGCGTCGTGGTCTGGATGTACATCTGCAAGACACAAGGGGGCAGCTGGCAGCCGCGGCTCTGCCGGCCCCCCGGGGTGGCTGGGGCAGGAGCAGAGGGGACAGGGAGCTTGGGGATGTTGTGGGTGGATGATGCAGAGGCAGGGAACCAGGGCTGGAAATGTTGGCAGTGTTGGGTCGTCAGGCTCGAATGTGGCAGGGGCCAAGCTGCACCTGGGGAGCACTTCAGCTCCCTTTGGCTCTTTCCCCTCCTGCAAGCAGGCAGAGGCTGTGCCAGAGCCCTGACCCAGGGCCCTGATGTGGCCTCCCTGTGCCAAGACCTCCCAGCACCCAAACCCGCTCCAGCAGCAACCTGCCAGCACCCCAACTTGAAAACACCTCCAGAGATGGATCCTTCTTGCCCTCCTCATCCTCTCCCTCTCCTCTCCAGCACCGGCAGCAGGCTCCACCAGCCACAGGGTGGGAGCTGCGCTGCTGCAGCGATGGGCACAGCAGGACACCCACTGCCAGGGCTGGGACAGGGCAGCCCCAGCTCCCCCAGCTGCCCTCAACAGGTGCTGCCCATGTCCCAGCTGCCTCCCTGAGCCGTTGTGATGTAAGTCACATCTCACACACCGACGCTGCCGCTCTGCAGTCAAAACTAATTTCACGCTCACTGTCCAGGACTAACAGTGACAGATGTTTTGCAAAATGAAAGCCCATTAATCTGACTGGAGAATAATCCATTCTCCTGTGGAGAGCCTGTGGCAGGCTCCTCACCAGCCAGGGGCATCTCAAGCAGGAGGCAACGGGAGGCAACGAGACCCCTTCCCTCCGCCCATCCCCCGCCCCTCACCTCTGAGCCACACAGGAGGCTGGGCAGGCAGATGCAGCCCTGAGAATCCCTGCTCCAGCAGCAGCCCTGCTCCAGCAGCAGCCTCACACCAGCAGCAGCCCTGCTCCAGCAGCAGCCTCACACCAGCAGCAGCCCTGCTCCAGCAGCAGCCTCACACCAACAGCAGCCCTGCTCCAGCAGCAGCCTCACACCAGCAGCAGCCCTGCACCAGCAGCAGCCCTGCTCCAGCAGCAGCCCTGCTCCAGCAGCAGCCTCACACCAGCAGCAGCCCTGCACCAGCAGCAGCCCTGCTCCAGCAGCAGCCTCACACCAGCAGCAGCCTCTCACCAGCAGCAGCCTCACTCCAGCAGCAGCCTCACACCAGCAGCAGCCCTGCTCCAGCAGCAGCCTCACACCAGCAGCAGCCTCACTCCAGCAGCAGCCTCACACCAGCAGCAGCCTCACACCAGCAGCAGCCCTGCTCCAGCAGCAGTCCTGCTCCAGCAGCAGCCTCACACCAGCAGCAGCCTCACTCCAGCAGCAGCCTCACTCCAGCAGCAGCCTCACACCAGCAGCAGCCTCACACCAGCAGCAGCCTCACTCCAGCAGCAGCCCTGCTCCAGCAGCAGTCCTGCTCCAGCAGCAGCCTCACACCAGCAGCAGCCTCACTCCAGCAGCAGCCTCACTCCAGCAGCAGCCCTGCTCCAGCAGCAGCCCTGCTCCCAGCACGAGGCTCCATCCTCTCCAGCATCCTCTCTTCCTCCTCCTAGCTCAAGCTCTGGGTCTCTCTGGGCTGAGCAGGGAGTGGGCTCTGGGTCCTCGGGGGCCTTTCTTCTTTCTCCAGCTGTGCTCAGCCCCTGGGGCTGTTTGCAGGCTGCCAGCAGGGGTTTAGGGGGTTAGGGCAGTTTCTGATCTTTACCCCTGGCTCAGTCACAGGTGCCCAGGGTTTCTGTGTGGGATTTAGTGCCCTGCAGGGTGGCAGGACCTGGAGCAGCTGCAGCACCAGTGGGGGCAGGGGGTCCCCAGCTCCCCACCTGCACACACAACCTGGGGGCTGATTTTCTGGAGTCAAGAAGGCAAAGAGGTGAGTGAGGAGAGAAACTGAGCTCCCAGGCTCCACACACTCCCTGCAGAGAAGATGCACAGAGACAGCTCCATGCCACGAGTGAGAGCTGGAGGGGGGACAACAGCTCCTGCCTGGGGCTGTCATCCCTCCCCAGGACCTGCAGCTTCCAGCTGTGACCATGCCAAGAAACACTTCCCTCTCTTCTCCTGCTTCAGACACAAGCACAGAGGCCCAGGAGCACTTCAGCTCAGCCCAGAAGGAAGGGGGGGGGGGGGGGGGGTGGAGAGCAAGCAACAAGCTTTGCTCTGAGTCAACCCAAAAGTTTGGTTTGTCCCCAGAATAAATCCTGCTGCTGTCACAGGGCTGCTTTGTTTGTTCCCTTCCCTGCAGTCACACGCGGAGCCGATCCAGGCAGTTTTTGGAAATCAAAATGTCATTTCATCAGGGGAAGTCAAAGCAGGGCCCTGTGCCAGCACAGCTCCTCTCTGCCTCTTCTCTCTTGCCTTTTTTCTCTCTGTGCTTTCACTGAAACTCTCCAGACACTGCTGCAAGCCCAGCACAGCAGGGACCAGGCTCACCGGGAGTGAGGGCAGCCCTGGCACGCCAGCCCCGAGCCCCTGTCCCAGGGACTGGCACAGCTCTGCTCTGCGCCACCTTGACTTCACTTCCCTGTCTCCCACACCTGCCCACCTCCCCGGGCCTCAGCAGATGCCTTTGGAGGAGCCTCACTCTGCAATCCAGCAATTTCCATATTTCCTGCCTCCCACCAGAGGCATTTCAGTGCAGAGGGAGAGAGCAGCTGAGCTTCAGCTCAGACATCTCCCTGCACGTTCCCCCGGAGTGCCAGGGCCCAGGGCTCCATCTCCCAGCACTGCCAGGGACTCCTCTCCACCAAGACCTTGAGTGGCACCAGCTCCCCATGCTCTCCTCCATCCTTTAGCCCTCTTCAAACCCCTGCAGCACTCTTGGGATCTCACAGGGCCACCGTGGCTACCACAAGGACCCTGGCAATGCATTTGGCAGCAACAGCCTCATTTCTGCAGCCCATGCTGACCTCTGCAGCTCTGCAGCAGAGCCCTTCCCAGCTCAGAGGAGGACTTTTATCCTGGGGTGCAAGCTCAGCCAGCCAGGCACAGTTAACCTTCTGCCACATCCAGAGTGACCATTTCTCACTCTCTCGGTCCCTGCTCTCCTAATTGGTTCCCAGTGCAGGACCTCACTTGCCCCCTGCTCGGCTAACACTTCCTGCAGAGCCCTTTGAGGAGCCTGCTGCAGCTATCAAAGCAGTCCCAGCTCCTGCTCCAGCAGCACTCCTGCTCCGTGGGCAGGATCAAAGAGCCTGGAGCGACTCAGGCTGCTGCTGCTGCTGCATCGAGGGACTGCCACAACCTGCAGTGACCCAGCACAAGCCCCCGAGGCCAGCGCCGTGCTCAGCCTTTGTCCCAGGGCTGGATGAGCACATCCTGCCCCAGGGAAGCAGCCCAGGCTCAAGCACAGCCCTGCACAGCTTGTGCTGTCCCAAAGCCATTAATTAGCAACATCCTGCCTCGAAATCCATGCCTGGCCCAGCTAGGAGAGATTTGGCACCACCCTGGGTGCTGGGGAAGGGGAAACCTGCTCAGCCCTGCTCCAGTTCTGCTGAACCAACCCTCCACCAGTCCTTCCCATTCCTTCCTCCCCTCACTGAAAGCAAAGGTGATAAACAGAGCCAGACAATGACTCTGCTGCTCAGCTGCTGCCTTATCAGTGCAGGAAATTGTCTCTTTCTTTAGATCCTCTGTTCCTGCTATTTCTGTAATCCTCTGGGATCGGCAGGGATAAGAGGTTCTTTGGAGAGAGGGCTTGGGGGACTTGTTAGAACAATCTGCCAGCTCCATGCAAAGTTGTAGGCACAGGAGAGGAAGCCAAGCAGAGCTGGAGATCTGCCTGCAGCTCCCCTGGCACAGGAGGCAGCCCTGGGGGCAGGCTCAGGTCAGGGCAGAGGTGCTGGGAGGCCTTTGGAGGTGAGGGTTTGCCCCATGGCATCCTCAGGATTCAAGTGAAACTCCAACCATGCTCTGTGGGGTGAACATTGCAGTATCTGAAGGGGACCTCCAGGCAGGCTGGGGAGGGACTGTTCAGAAGGGCCTGTGGGGATAGGCCAAGGGGCAATGGTTTGAAACTGGAGCAGGGCAGGTTCAGGCTGGACATCAGGAGGAAGTTCTGCACAGTGAGGGTGTGGGACCCTGGCCCAGGTTGCCCACAGGGGCAGGAGCTGCCCCATCCCTGGCACCATTGCAGGTCAGGTTGTCCAGGGCTCTGAGCAAGCTGCTCTGGTTGCAGATGTCCCTGCTGGCTGCAAGGGGGTTGGAGTGGACAAGCTTGAAAGGTCTCTTCCCAGCCAAAGCAGTCTGGGGTCCTACAGCAGCACAGCTGAGCCCAAACACCACAGCAGCCAGCACGGCAGCAGCAGGCGAGGAGCAGGAGAGCTGCGTCCAAGGGGAGTTGGGAACATCACTTTCCCTGCCTCTAATCAGCTTGTTAGCAGCCTAATAACAGAGCAGCCCTGCACGTTACAAGCCCCCGAAGTGAGGCAGAGCCTATTGTGGAGCTGCAGTTGACAGCCAGCTCCGGCAGCCCTAAATTATCCTGTGACAAGCTGCAGGGAAGAGGTGAGCAACCTTGCGCATAATCTACAATCATTATCATCTCCATCTTTATTACCACCGTGTGCAGAGCACATTAAGGAGGCTTTAAGGGAGCTTTTGTTTCACAATCTTCTTTTTTTTCAAGAAAAGAGCCCTGCTTTCTTGTCAGCATCTCCCCTGCCAGCTCATCAGTGGCAAGGTGCCAACAGGCCCCAGCCACTCGCTGCCTTCCGTCCTCCTTCGCACTTCCAGCCACCGGCGCCTGGCCTGGCAGAGACTGTTCGGTGGAGCCAAGGTGCAAGGTGCCCAGGCAGACCTGGTCTCCGTGGGGTTGATGCTCTGAGCAGCTCTCCAAGACACAGCTCATCCTCTGGGGTCCACGGCAAAAGACCTCTCAGCTCGTCTAGAGAGTCAGAGGATTGTTTCAGCTGGAAGAGCTCTCTGAGGTCATGGAGTCCAACCGACACCACCGTGGCCACTGAACCCTGTCCCCAGGTGCCATGGCCACAGGTTTCTTGAACAGCTCCAGGGATGGGGACTCCACCACCTCCCTGTTCCAACCCCTGACCTCCCTTTCAGTGAAGACATTTTTCCCAGCACCAAACCTAACCTTCCCCTGACACAACTTGAGGTCATTTCCTCAACAGAGGTTTCCACAAGCTGTGAGTTCAGCAGCTCAGGGGACGTGCCTGGGGGAAATTATCTCAGTTGTGATGGATCCAGAGAGGGAGTTCAGGCACTGGGTCCAGAGAGGGAATTCAGGCACTGGGACCAGAGAGGGAATTCAGGCACTGGGTCACCCTGGGGATTTCCAGGGAGGTTTATTTGCCAGCGGCAGCAGCAGGCTGGCAGGCACAAGCTGTTTGCTCTGAGCAGCAATGAGCTCCTGTTTGGGCTGGCAGGCAAAGAGGATTTGGGTCCCATTCATGAGATTTTTCTTCTTTGTTCTCACTCCCTCTCACTTAAGCACAGAGCTTCATCCAGCCTGGCCTCGCTCCCATGGGTACTGGCACCAGGACCACTGGTAGAGGGCAGCTCCACCTCTCCAGCCTCCACCACTGACTCAGCACTGGGAACAGGAGTCAGCAGGGCAGCACTGGGTCTCCTTTCCATGCAGGAATGGTGCTCATGACACCGAGGACCTCGACCTGCCCTGGGGATCCATCCTCTCCCAGCCTGCAGAGCAGCAGCTTGTGCTGCCCACAGGTCCCTGTTTGGAGAGCAGCTGCCAACAGGGCACTGAAAACTAGAGGGACAGGAAGGGAAGAGTGAGGGAGACCGAACACAGGAAGAGGAAAATGGGGCTGGAGGCTCTCTGCTCCCCAGCAGAGCAGGAGGTTTGCAAACCAACTCCTGCCACGGAGCCATCAGGACCACAGGGAAGTCTCCCTCCTCGCTTAGGACTCTCAGCCTCTCCCAGCCCCTTTCCTGCAGCCCCCCAGGGCCACCAGCCAGCCCTCTCCCTTCCCCCCTTACCTTTTCCGCCGACTGCGAGGTGCCGAAGAAGATGGGGATGAAGGCCAGCCAGACGATGCAGGTGGTGTACATGGTGAAGCCGATGGGCTTGGCCTCGTTGAAGGTCTCGGGCACGCCGCGGGTCTTGATGGCGTAGACGGTGCAGGTGACCATCAGCAGCATGCTGTAGCCCAGCAGGCAGATGAGCGACAGGTCCGAAATGTCGCACTTGAGGACGCCCCTGGCAAAGTGGGGGTTGGTAGTCCGCTGGTCCTCGTAGTCGATGACCGAGTGGGAGGGGTCCACGATGAACCAGATGCAGACGCCCAGGAGCTGCAGGGAGATGAGGCTGAAGGTGATGAGGAGCTGGGAGGCGGGGCTGATGAAGCGGGGGGCGCTCACCGACCGCTTGCCCTGCTCGAAGATGCGGTAGATGCGGTTGGTCTTGGTGAGCAGCGCGGCGTAGCTGATGCTCATGCCCAGCCCCAGGAAGATGCGGCGCAGGGAGCAGGTGCTGAGGTCGGGCTCGGCGATCATCAGGAAGGTGGTGGCGTAGCAGAGGAAGATGCCGGCCAGCAGCACGTAGCTGAGCTCCCGGCCCGAGGCCTTGACGATGGGCGTGTCGTTGTAGCGCACGAAGGTGACCACCACGAAGAGCGTGGCGATGATGCCCACCACGGCGATGAAGACGGGCACCACGGCCCAGGGCGAGCTCCACTCCAGCTTGATGATGGGGATGGGGGTGCAGCTGGTGTGGTTCTCGTTGGGCCGCTCGTTGAAGTGGCAGCGCTTGCAGTGGAACTCGTCCAGCTGGTACTGGTAGCCGTCGCAGCGCTCGCAGTGCCAGCAGCAGGGGATGCCCTTCACCAGCTTCTTCCTCTCGCCCGGCTTGCAGGGCAGGCTGCAGATGGAGCTGGGGAGCTGGCTCCCGCCCCCTGGCCACAGCATGCTCTCCACCTGTGGGGTGAGATGGCACCGGTCCCACTGACGCTGCGGCTGGGACTCCAGGAAGCACCCCAGGGGCACAGGGGGATGCCCCTGCTCTGCTTGCAGCGGTGTTCCCAGCTCCATCCCGCACCCCATCTGCGCCTGAATGCTCCCTGGAAGCATTCAAAGCCAGGCTGGAGGGGGCCTTAAGCAGCCTGGGTGAGCAGGAGCTCTCTGTCCATGGGGCAGTTGGAACCAGATGATCCTTGAGGCCCCTTCCAGCCCAAACCATTCTGTGATCCTTAGTAAGTACAGGAGAAATCTGCAGGACCTTCCCCTTGGCATGGGCCATGCACAGCCACACCACAGCACCAGCCAGGCCCCAACCTTACCTTGAGGTGCAGCTGGTCAGTCCATTGCCCAATGACTTTGTACTCAGGGGTGGAGTTCCTGATCTGGTACTGGTAGATGTCGTAGCGCCCCGGCGCGTCCCCGTTCTCGTTGAACGTCACAGGGGTGCCAGCAATGCCTGCGAGAGGAGCAGGGCTCAGCACCCACAGCACCACAGCACCAAGGGCACCCACAGAACCACATGTGCTGGGTGGTGGTGTCAAAGGGGCTCTGGGTTGATGTTCCTCCTTACCATGAGGCTTCTCACTCCTGGGAGTGCCAGGGTGAGGCCAACACAGGCACAGGGTACAGGAAGCAACAGGGGGAAAGAAACCCAAGCCCAGCCCCAGCCGGGTGCAGAGGCTTCATGGTCCTGACCCCTTGGCCAGACACCAAACTCTGTGACCCCAGCTGGATTTCTGCTTCTCTTAAGGGAGGGAAGCTGCTCTGAAGTGAGCTGTGCAGACGAACCCCAGGGAAAGGAAGGGAGGGAAATCAAGCAAGAGAGTGAAATAAATGAAGGAGACAGAAGAGGGTGGAGATAAATAGGAGTAATAAGGAGGACAAGACAGAAAATGTTTATTAAGGAGCTGGAGCAGGCACCAAGATGCATTTCCAGCAGAGAGATGAAGACAAACAAGGACACAGCAGCATGAATCAAGAGGGCCTCTGCCAGCCGTGCTGTGAGGGGGCAGCGGGGAGCAGGCTGGGGCCAGGGCTGCCACTGGGTGACCCTCCCGAGGCCCCCAGGAGATGTGGAAACTCAGAACCCCTCTTCTGGAGGTCTGCCCCACCTGTGCAGCCAGCATTTGCAGTGCCATGGGTGCCAAACGGGAGCAGGAATAAGCTGTGGCTGCTGACCCATGGCAGGGGACAAGGTGAGGCCCCCAGCCCCCCAGGGGTGTCCCTCCCCAGCCCCCCAGGGGTGTCCTTCCCCAGCCCCACAGGGGTGTCCCTCCCCAGCCCCCCAGGGGTGTCCTTCCCCAGCCCCACAGGGGTGTCCTTCCCCAGCCCCACAGGGGTGTCCCTCCCCAGCCCCCCAGGGGTGTCCTTCCCCAGCCCCCCAGGGGTGTCCCTCCCCAGCCCCACAGGGGTGTCCCTCCCCAGCCCCCCAGCATGGACAGACCTGAGAAGTTGACGTTGCGAATGTACTTGAGCAGCTCCACACCATCCACGGGGTCCATCCTGGGGCACAGCCCCACCTTGCCAGGGCAGAGGTTCTTGTGCATGTTGTGCAGGGCATGCCCCATGGCATAGACAGCGTCGATGACGAACTGCACCTTGCCCTCCTGCTCGTAGGAGGAGTCCTGCCCGATGCGCTCCCGGTCTGTGGGCACACGAAGCAGGGCTGGGTGCCAGCTCTGTGCCACCTCCCTGCTGCTCCCACAGGGACACTTCTGCTGCAGCCAAACCCTTGCACATCAGCCCACTCTGGATTGCAGCAGCTGCAGACTCCAGCCCCACTGCCAGAGCTACAGAGCCGTGGGCCAGCCAGGGCAGCTCATTCCCAGCAGGAAGCTCTGGTGGCCTGGGGATGCCCCAGGAAGGAGCAGAGCTGCACCCCAAGCACCATCAGGCTCCTCCCAAAAGAAGCTCCACACTGCTGTGCCTCAGCACCTCCAAGGCTCAGGGCTTGAGCCTCTGCTCCAGCCCAGAGTCCTCCCATCGCCTGTGTCTGCCTTGCCCCACAGGGACACCCTGGCTGTCACCACAGCCCCACCGAGCTCACACCAGGAGGGTTTGGCCTCTGTGGGCAGGCAAGGAACAGGTTCCCTGGGGAAATACCCAACCTCCCTGCAATGCTGTGCTTCTGAGAGCCCTTGGGATGTCACATGCCAGTGCCAGGGGACATCTCTGTGCTGCCAGGTCTCCATGCCCTGCAGCAGGACACAGGCTGGGCTGTGGGCAGTGCCAGACTTCACCCCCACGAGTTGACCTCCTTCACCTTGCCAGGAGCTCCCAGCTCAGTCTCTATGGTCACATTAAGGCACTGCCCAGGCAATGCCCATCACTGGCTGTGTGCCCTCCTTGTTGCCAAAGCCTCCTGCCAGCCTGCTCCCCAAGCCTCCTGCCAGCCTGCTCCCCTCATCACCCCCCTGTCACCCTCCCACCCTGCTGACCCCACAGCCCTGTGCAGTGTCCTGAGCCATCCCCCTGTGCAGGATCCCACAAGGATCTGGTGATTCCCAGCCACAGCTGCCTGCCTCTGCTGTCACAGCCACCCCTGACAGGAGGGCAGCAGCTAATCACTCGGTGAGAGACAGCCCTTAACGAGCACGCTGCTAATTACAGCCAAGAGAGCATCTCCCACGGGGCCAGGCTGCGACGGAGCACCACAGCCTCTGTGGCACTGCCGGGCACCCTGCCAGGCCACAGCGCCTTCAGCAGCAGCCAGAGGCTCCTCAGAGAGCTGGAGGCATGGCCTTCACCCCTGGAGAGCCAGAGACATCCCAGAAAGCCATCCAAGGGTGTCCAGAGGCGATGCTGGCTCCACCGTGCGTGGATGCTCCCCGAGGTGGGGCGAGGATTGATGGTGACTGCAGGGGACCAGGGCGCAGCGCGTGTGAGCAAGGGCACAGAGAGGGCACAAGCAAGCTGTAGCTGCTGATCTTCTCCCTCCCTGCTGCAGGAAGGGAGGATGAAGCCAGCAAGCCTCTGAGCAGGGACAGCCTCAAGAGCTGCAGCGCAGGAGGTCCCTGTGCTGGGACAGGGAGGGACACTTGACACTGAGGAGAGGCTAAAGGCAGCTGGTAATGAGCTGAGCAGCAAGGAAAGATGATCCCAGGAGGTGAATTACAGCCTGGCCTTCAGAGTCATAGAAATGCCTTTGGACTGGGCAGAGATTCCTCCTGTGGAACCTGCCTCCTTCTCCTTCCTTCCACATCACTGACAGCAGCCATCCATCGTCCCCTCAGCTGCAGGCCCTTCCCCACAGCCTTCTCCCCAGCCACACTCAGCCACTGGCTTGGCAAGATAATTACCCACTAAAGAGAGTCTGATAACTGTCCAGTGGAGATGAGCCTGTGGGGATGTCCCCATGCCACTGCCACCCCCAGCACCATCCTGCTGCCCATGGGACATGCAGGACTCAGGACTCATCTCTTCATAGCAGGCACCTCAGATCCTACACAGCATTTGAGAAGCAGAGGCTGAGAGCCCTGGGGCTGAGAGCCTGCAGCAGAGCAGCCCCAGAGGGCAGCTGAGCAATGCTCAGCAAGAGCTAAAGGAGCTGTGGGGGCAAGAGGCTGGGGCCAGGCTCTGCTCAGTGGTGCCCAGGGCCAGGACAAGGGGCAAGGGGCACAAACTGGAACCCAGGAGGCTCCATCTGAACAGGAGGAGAAACTTCTTTGTTGTGAGGCTGCTGGAGGCCTGGAGCAGGCTGCCCAGAGAGGTTGTGGAGTCTCCTTCTCTGCAGAGCTTCCACCCCCCCCCCCCCCGGGTCGTTGTGCTCCTGGGCAGGCTGCTGTGGGTGCCCTGCTTTGGCAGGGGGTTGGACTGGGTGAGCTCCAGAGGTCCCTTCCAACCACACCACGCTGAGATTCTGGGATGGAACAGGTTGCAGTGGCTTGGATTTTCCTCCCAGACATCCCTCTGGCCTGCAGCAAGGTGCCCCAGATCAGCAGTGGGCGAAGCTGGCACTAGTGCCAGAGCTGAGCTGCTGCAGAGAAGCTGAGGTCTGCAGGGCTGTCCCCTGGGCACCTTCCCCAGGCCCAGAGAATTCCTGCAGCCAGGCCCAGGCTGCTGCGCAGAGAGGGCACCGCGGAGCGGAAGGCTGAGGCTTGCTCCTGACATGGAGACAACAAAGCTGGCCAAGCTTACAGGGGATTAGGGCTGCAAACAGGCTGTGACCCTGCTGATTAGAGCAGCAGGGTCAGGCCTGGTGCTGCAGGGCTGCTAATTAATTTCCAAGTGTGTGCTGAGCCTCGCAGGAGGCCCTGGCAGGGCGGTCTGCAGCGCCGGGTGGGAAGGGATTAGCTTCAATTCCCTTTGGCTGCCTCTCGCCAGCAGCTAATCAAAATCTCCCCCAGAGCTGCTCCAGAGAGCTGGGGGTGAAGTCTCCTTGGAATCTCCCAAGATCAGGGGTGCTGGCAGCAGCCCCCAGCACCCATGGTGGTGGCTCTGGGATGAATCTGGGGGGCTGGGACCACCTCCTCCGAGGGATGCTTGCTGCAAACATCCCTCTGCAGTGCTCCCCCGAGCTGGCCTCACAGCAAGGCTGGCAGTGCCCTCTGCCCAGGTGATGGATCTGCAGGAAGGCTGAGCAGAGGCACTTCTGGGACGTCTCTTCCCACTCAGGCCCATCCTAGGTCACCTTTTGTCACCTTAACTCCCAGGGGAGCAGTGCAAATCCTCCCTTCTTGGCCTGGCTGGGGGAAGCTGTGCTGGAAAACAGCCAATGCCACAACTAAAACCAACCCCACATCGAGAAGAGACTGGAGAGGAGCAACACAGAGAGGGAAAAGAGCTTCCCTGCCCCATCCCTGCCCACACTGCTGCTTGCACCCACAGCCTGCTGAGGAGAGGAATCCACAGCCCTGCCTCAAAGCAGTTTCCATCCAGCCCTGCTTAACCAAGGCTGGGCAGGGCAGAGCCAGCACTCCCCTGGGCACGTGGGGCTCTGCCCAGACCTGAAGCTGATGGAGAGTCAGCACAGTGCCCTGAGGAACACAGCCCCAAAGAGGACATCTGGGTGAGGAGCACCTGGAGCTGCACAGGCAGCTGGATCTGCTCCGTGGTGCCTGCCTCCCCCTCTCCCTGCAGCTGCCAAGCAAAGCTCCAGCAGGTAATTTATTTGCTGACAAACAGATAATTTAAAGACAGTTCTAAGGACATTTGCCATCTCCTGGTTTCAGCTGCCTCAACTAATACCTTGGCCCTGAAATATTGCTGGTTTAAATGCTACATGATGATGGAGATGGAGAGATCAGCAGCTGGCAGGACCTGCTCCTGCACTTCTGCTGCTGGGGATTTCTTGATGCCATGGAGGAAGGTGAGGAGCTCTCAGCTACCCCAGGCCATGGGGAGCTGGGGAGGGATTTTGACCAGGGCTTGTGGTGACAGGATGAGAGGGAATGGACTGAAGCTTGAGGAGGGCAAATTGAGACTGGAGAGGAGGAAGAAACTCTTTAGAGGGTGGTGAGACTCTGGCACAGGCTGCCCAGGGAGGCCCTGAGCCACCTGGGCTGGTGGGAGGTGTCCCTGCCCATGGCAGGGGGCTGGAGCTGGATGATCTCTGAGGTCCCTTCCAAACCATTCTGTGAATCTCTGAACTAGGGAATGCCTCCAGGGGAGAGGATGTGGAAGCAGCAGCAGCAGCAGCATCCTCAGAGGGGAAAATATAAAAGCTCAAAGCCTTCCAAAAAACCCTTAGAAACTTCCCAGGCTCTTCCTGGTCCATCCAGCCTCTGGCACAGCACAGCTTCCACAGGCACCCCTCCCAAGTGCCCCCCCGGGTGAGCAGCTCTGCATCACCCACGCTCCTCACGCTGCACACGTGCCAGCATCCCTCCAGCCTTCCCCACATTCCCACTTGGCCTTTTGCTTAGGCCAGAAAAGCTCCACTCAGAGCCAAGCCCTCCCCACACGGAGCATTAATTGCCACACAGCAGCCTGGAGCTGGGCTGGCAGCTGCAGGGCAGCTGGGACGTGGCTGAGCTGAGAGCTCACAAGGGGCAAGCAAGGGAGCTGCCTGCCCAGGAGGCTGTGCCTGCCCCCAGCGCCCCCCAGCCCTCACTGCTGCACTTCTTGATGCTGCTGCCCTGCCTCTGCCTGCCCCCAGCGCCCCCCAGCCCTCACTGCTGCACTTCTTGATGCTGCTGCCCTGCCTCTGCCTGCCCCCAGCGCCCCCCAGCCCTCACTGCTGCACTTCTTGATGCTGCTGCCCTGCCTCTGCCTGCCCCCAGCGCCCCCCAGCCCTTACTGGTGCACTTCTTGATGCTGCTGCCCTTCTTCAGTGCGTGCCGGCTCAGCTTGCAGTGGAAGTTCTCCTCCCAGAACTCAGCAAACCAAATGTTCCTGCGGTTGTTGTCCAGGGTCCTGCTGGAGAAGTAGCGATCGAAGCCTGCCCGGGAAGAGGAGGCAAAAGGGTTAAATCGCTGGGGCGGCTGCAAGGTGCTCAGCACAGCCCCACACTCGACGGGCAGAGGGGGAGGGGGGCTGTGGGTGCTGGGGTCTGGGGGCAGTGAGTCTGTGTCCAAGCTGCCCCCCGGGCAAAGCTGCAGGCTGAAGAAACCACCCAGGGACAACTCGCTGCGAGGCACAGAGCCTGTCACAGCCAGACCCCCGTGCTTAAGGGATTACCTCCAGGGGGAGAACAGCCAACCCCGGGGGCCGCGGAGGGGACCCCCGGGCACAGCTCCCTACCTCTGACAGAGACTCGCTTGGGCAGGATGGTGACAGAGCCCTCGGCCACCTCCTCCAGGTGCAGGACCGGGGAGATTTTGGAGCCCCAGCTGTCAGAGCCCATCCAGATGAAGTGTCCTGTCTGGTTTGCCCTCTTGGCCGCCTCCAGCACCCTCCTGTGGAGAGAAGCAGCAGGGACTGGCACTCGCTGGCACCGTGGGGCTGGGGCACTGGCTTCACATCCAGCCCCGCGGCAGCAGGGACGCTCAGGGCTCTCTGCTTGTCCTGCTCCAGGCACTCAGCTGGCAGCAGGCACGACCCAGATCGCACAGGATGCAGAATGAGAGAGGCTGGAAGGTCCTCTGGAGACCTCTTGAGATCATCCAGTCCAACCCCCTGCCAGAGCAGGGTCAGCTACAGCAGGGTCATGGCCATACACAAGAGCAACCCCTGCTGCTCAGCTGCCACACCCTCCCCCCTCCCCAGCCTGGTTCTCCCACCTCATTTGCATATTTGCTGACTGTTAATTGAATTTCCCCCTTAATTACCCAACATCAGTTGAGACAAAAATCAGGTTATGCCACAGCAGGCATGAAAAGCAGCAGCAGCCCTGCAGAGCATGCTCACAGCCCCACTGCACTGCAAGCCATGGGAGAGAGCCTGCCAGCGCCCCCAGAGCTGCCAGCGCCCCCAGCGCTGCCAGCGCCCCCAGCGCCCCCAGCGCTGCCAGCGCCCCCAGCGCCCCCAGAGCTGCCAGCGCCCCCAGTGCTGCCAGCGCCCCCAGCGCCCCCAGAGCTGCCAGCGCCCCCAGTGCTGCCAGCGCCCCCAGCGCTGCCAGCGCCCCCAGCGCCCCCAGTGCTGCCAGCGCCCCCAGTGCTGCCAGCGCCCCCAGCGCCCCCAGTGCTGCCAGCGCCCCCAGTGCTGCCAGCGCCCAGGCCAGCGCCAAACTGGGCTCTGCTGGGCTCTGCGGGGCAGGAGAGCAGCAGTGGGGGGCAGGAGCTGCCATTCACCCTGCTGAGCACCACTCGCCATGGGCAGACGCTCAGCCACGCTCTGGCACACTCCAGCACCAGCCAGCTCAGAACATCTGAGTGGGTGGATGGGAGCATTCCTGGCTCCTGGCTCCAAGCCTCCAGGCTCTCTCTTTTCCCAGGGCTCATCGTTCCCTGGGGAGCTTGCGTGGGTCCCACGGGAGCAGAGCCCAGGGCGGCTCCGTCTCGGTCTCCCAGCACAGTGAGCAGGCTGTGAGTCACCCCCAGCGTCAGCAGCTGAGCATTCCAAGCCCAGATGGTGTCTGAAACATGGAAGCAACCCTGTGGAAATCGAGCAGCAAGTGGAGCCAAGACAGGAGGAGGCAGGATCTGAGCACTCACAGCACCTCCAGCTGCCCCTGGTCCTCAGCAGGGCAGGATGGCCCCAGGGCAGATCAAGGATGATCCTGTGCCTGATGCTTAGGAACATGGAATGGGTTGGGAAAGCCCTCTGAGAGCATCCAGCCCAGCCAGCAGCCCAGCTCCACCATGGCTACCAAACCATGGCCACAGGTTTCTGGAGCACCTCCAGGGATGGGGACTCCACCAGCTCCCTGGGCAGCCTGTGCCAGTGCCTGACCACTCTGGCAGTTTTCCTCCTCTCCAGCCTAAGCCTCCCCTGGTGCAGGTTCAGGCCATTTCCTCTCATTCTATCATCTGTTAGTAGGCAGAAGAGCCCAACGCCCCCTCACTGCATCCTCCTTCCAGGGAGCTGTGCAGAGCAATCAGCTCTCCCCTCAGCCTCTTCTTCTCCAGATTTCTCCCAGTTCCCTCTTGACCTGAGCCAGGCACAACTTCAAGCCACAGCCATCCCTGGAGCATCCAACCCTGGAGCATCCAACCCAGCAGCACAGCCCTGCACCTTCTGGGAGTGGCAGCACATCCCCTGCCAGGCTCCACAGCCCAGACTGGCACAAGGGTGGGGACCATGGCAGTCTCCATGCCCAGGCTGACCCCAGGTTTCCCAGCACAAGGTGGGTGTGTGCAGAGCAGTGCCCACAGGGTGGGACCCTCGTTGGGTGGTTACAAGCCCCAGCTGCTCCAAACAGGAGGTTTGCAAACGTTTCTGTTAAGGAAGGGAAGAAGGAAGTGGGAGGGGTTGCACATCTGATGTGAACTGGTTTGAACTCACAGTTTGCCCACACTGGCATCGTGTTTGCTGATTAATTAATTGGTTAGCTGCTCAGGAAGCCAGGGGGAGTGCCACACGAATCCTTCTGCTCTGTAAACAAGGAGAGCTGCAAGATGTCTCTGTGCCTGCAGAGCAGCTCAGCATCTCCAAGCAGGGCTCTGTCCCCAGGCGAGGTGGCAAGGAGGGGGTCCCCATATGGCCCCCCTGGATCTGATCCTCTTCCACCCTGCAGGCTGAAGCTGCAGAGCAAAGCAGAACCAGCACCTGAGGCCTTCCATGGCTGGTGCTCAGTGAGTCAAAGAATGCCAGGTGGGAAGGGACTCCAAGGCTCCTCTGCTCCAAGCTTTCAAGGGGATGGTGGAGCTGGCCCAGCAGCCTGCCAGGCTGAGCCTGAAAACTGTGCAGTGCAGGAGAATCCACTGCTTCCCCTGGGAGATGATTCCAGTCTCCAGCTGCTCTCAGGGTGCCAAATGTTCTTCTGAAGACACCTTGTCCCCTTGTCCCCAGCACCCTCTGTCTCCTCCACAGGACTGTCCCTATTGCAGACATGGCCATACCACAACTCCCTGTTACAGATGTGCCCAGGCCATGCTGCAGGGTGCAGCCTCTCCTCCATGCAGCCACCTCTGGGCTGTGTCAAAGGCCCCTGCACAGCACCCTGCAGGGTGCAGCCTCTCCTCTGTGCAGCCACCTCTGGGCCGTGTCAAAGGCCCCTGCACAGCACCCTGCAGGGTGCAGCCTCTCCTCCATGCAGCCACCTCTGGGCTGTGTCAAAGGCCCCTGCACAGCATCCTGCAGGGTGCAGCCACCTCTGGGCTGTGTCAAAGGCCCCTGCACAGCACCCTGCAGGGTGCAGCCTCTCCTCCATGCAGCCCCCTCTGGGCCGTGTCAAAGGCCCCTGCACAGCACCCTGCAGGGTGCAGCCTCTCCTCTGTGCAGCCACCTCTGGGCCGTGTCAAAGGCCCCTGCACAGCACCCTGCAGGGTGCAGCCACCTCTGGGCTGTGTCAAAGGCCCCTGCACAGCACCCTGCAGGGTGCAGCCTCTCCTCCATGCAGCCACCTCTGGGCCGTGTCAAAGGCCCCTGCACAGCACCCTGCAGGCACAGCCAGGCCGAGGGCAGCCT
This sequence comes from Melanerpes formicivorus, assembly GCF_026170545.1. Classification (NCBI taxonomy): domain Eukaryota; kingdom Metazoa; phylum Chordata; class Aves; order Piciformes; family Picidae; genus Melanerpes; species Melanerpes formicivorus. The sequence continues at coordinate 5,105,764 of NW_027142398.1, forward strand.
GCCCCCCGTGGCAGTGCCCAGCTCCTGCCGTCGGCACCCCGCACCCCTCACCCCAGCCAGCAGCAGACACAGAGCGTGCTCTGGGCACGGTGTGGGTGCCCTGAGGCGCACTCCCCGTGCCAGCCCAGCCCAGCCCCGCACCTGATGTCGTCCTCGTTGGCGAAGATGATGACGGCGCGCGCGTGGGAGGTCTCCAGCAGCCGCCGGATGATCTTGTCGAACTCTCCCGCCTTGGGCTCCCGAGGGATCTTGACAGACTGGGCCACACACACCCCCCCTGCAACACAACCACAGGGCACTGAGCCTGGGAAAGGCCTCCGAGGTCACAGAGCCCAGCCATGGCCAAACACCGGAGGAAAGAGCTGGGGAGAAGAGAAGATGCAACGAGAGAGAGGACCGGGGGGAACGGCCTCAGGTTGTGCCAAGGGAGGCTCAGGTTGGATACTAGGAACAACTTCTTCCCAGCACTGTCCCAGGCTGCCCAGGGAGGTGGTGGAGTTCCCATCCCTGGAGGATGTGGTGCTGAGGGGGATGGTGTGGCTGTGAGCTCAGGGTGAGCAGCTGGAATTGGTGTCTCAAAGGTCTCCTCCAAGCTCAACAGCTCCATGATTCGGGGGTAGGCAGCAGCCATGACATGAGCCCTTGGCCCTCAAGGCAGCAGCCTGGCCCTGCAAAGGGTTCTCTCCCCATCCCTGTGGCACCAGCTGAGCTCCCAGCCCGGTGTTCCACAGGGTGGCTGCAGAAGCAGCTAATTAAAATCAAAAGAGATGAAGGGAAGCTGGCAGCTGGAAGAGTCCCCACGCAGGGCTGCTGGGCAGAGCCCTCCTGCTCCTGGCTTTCTGCAGATGCCAATAAAAGGAGAGATGGGAGAGAAAATTAAACATTGTGGGACCTTCTGCCTGTAATTGATGGTCTCAATTTGCATAGTAAATGACACGGTTGATACCTCTCCTGCCACTAAAAGATCCCCACTTAAGCAAAGGTCAAAGTAATTAGCACAGGGTGGCAGGGAGAGATTTCCCCATTTAGTGCCCTGGAGAAGAGCAGGGGGAGGATGGGATGGGGACAGGCACCAAGGCAGAGCTCTCCAGGACAAGGGAGTCCTCTCCCTCCCCCAGAGCTGGGGGAAAAATACCTGCCCTGGGTGGTCCTGCTCTGGCAGGGGTGTTGGTCCTTCCAACCCCCACCCTCTGAGTCTACAATTGAGGTAACTTGGCCCCTTGCAGCCAAAGGACTGAGAGAGGGAAGGGAGCTGATGGGTGCAGAGCAAGGGAGGTGGTAGGGACAGGGTAACTGCATCCCCCCAGCTGATCCCCACAGCCTGGGGGATCATCACCCACCCTGGCCCCACGCAGCCCAGCCACAGAGAGAGGTTTTCAGCTTCTCTTCCTCCTGTAATCAGAAACGAGGCCAAGTTGCTGTTTGCATCCCATCTGGGGAGCCAGATGGATGGAGAGGAGGAAGTTGGATAAACAGACTCCAGGACAGACAGATCAGCCAGGCAAGACAGGCAGCAGCAGGCAGTGCCAGCAGGACAGGTATGCCCCTGCCCGGGGGGCACTCAGCCCTGGTGACCACCGAGCCCCCAGCCAGGCCAGGGTGGCACAACTGTGCCACCACAGACACAGCTCTGGCTAAGGAGCTGCTGCAGCTTCATTAGTTTCCATGGCAATCAGAGGAGAAAGCCCAAGCAGAGCCCAAGCAGAGCAGCGGTTTGCAAACACAGGAGCCGGACTGGTAGCCCAGAGGCCAATGGCTTCCTGGGGCTCTCCTCCCCACCCTCTGCTCTAGGGAGATCACATTGGGAGTACGAGTCCAGTCCTGGGCTTCCCAGTTCAAGAGAGACAGGGAACTGCTGGAGAGAGTCCAGGGGAGGCTGGGAAGCTGCTGAGGGGCCTGGAGCAGCTCTGTGAGGAGCAAAGGCTGAGAGCCAGGGGCACTGGGCACAAACTGGAAGCCAGGAGGTTCCATCTGAACAGGAGGAGAAACAACTTTGCTGTGAGGGTGCTGGAGGCCTGGAGCAGGCTGCCCAGAGAGGCTGCGGAGTCTCCTTCTCTGCAGAGCTTTCAAATCCCCCTGGACACCGTTTTATTCCCCTGGCAGAAGCTTTGAGCACCACCTGTGGATCCTGTGGCACTTGCAAGGGCAGCAAATTGTCCTTGGGTGAACTTGTGCTCCTGGAAGTCAGGGAGCCAGAGGCGATGGGCTCATAAATAAATAAGAAAAGAAACTAAATCAATGACAGTTCTGAAACGGCCACATTGCTGCTACTCAGCAGCTCCCTTAATCAAACTAACGAGGAATGCAACAAAAAAAGGATGTGGGCAATTAGGACTTAACGAGGATCTGATTAACATAGCGGCTGGAGAGCGCAGAGCACATGGGGGCAATGTGGCCAGGCCAGCGGGAGGTGCAGGAGGGGAGGAGGACCCAAACCACTCTCTGATGATGAAGACAAAAAGAGGTGGTGGGGTCAGGGAGTGGGCAGAGCTGGGGCAGCCCCACTGCCCTCCGCAGCCCAGGCTCTTAGCACCTCATCAGCAAACCTCAAGCTCCTGGTCGTGTCCATCCCCCTGCCTGGCGGGATCGCAGCAGCCCTGCAGCTCCACCGGCACTCGCCAGGGCCCTCTGGGGCTCTCCTCATTACGGGGGGGTTAACTCATGTTGTCAAACACAGGTCAGGGTTTAATCTCCCCCATTATGGGCTCGGTGGGAGCGCAGCCGCTCCGGGAAGAGCGGCGCTGAAGTGGCCTCTTGATTGCAGGTGGATAATCAGCTCTTGCTGTCGCTAACTGCACCATCAATCAAGGAACACTCTGCTGGGGCTCCCCGCGGAGCTGGCTGCCAAATGCTGGGTGAGCACAGGCTGGGAGCCCTGCCGGCAACAGCCACATGCGTGTCCCTCGCCCCCCATCATCCTGTGCTCCCCAGGCAGCTCTGGGCACCCCGAGGAGATGCAGGCTCTGCACAGCCCAGCACTGGTGGCCTTCTGCAAGCAGCAGCTGCACAGCTGCCCTGCATGCTCCTGGCCTCTCCTTCCTGACCCCAGCCGTTTAAATGAGATTCCCGAGCCCGGAGTCTTAATTGGCAAGCAGCAGGCGTCTCCCCTGCCCCGGGATTCATTATTCATGTCACTTCAAAGCCTCCAGGAACCAACTCGTTAAAGGAGAAGTCATTAGGGACATGGCTCTGTGCCCTCGCGCAGGCAAAGCTCCAGAGCCATCCTGAAGCTGGCACACTTTGGTCTGACCATGGAGCAGAGGATGCCCTGGGAGGTGGTGAAATCTCCACCTGTGGAGACCATCCTCCTGGACACCAATCTGTACAAGCTGCTCTAGGTGACCCTGGCACCAGACCCCCCTGGCTCTGGCATGGGAGCTGGACTGGATGGTCTCCAGAGGTCCCTTCCAACCCTCCCCATGCTGGGATTCTGTGCCACACTGCCCTGCACCGTGCTGCCAAATGGAAATGCAGCTGACACCAACGATCTTTGCAGGACGCTCTGGGGCAGCACTTAAGCCACATTAAAACAGCCAAAGAGAGCTCACCCATGGCAGACTCCTCTCTGTAGTGGCAGCACCCAAAAAGCCATCACATGAGTCCACAAGGAGCATGCAGCCACCGGTGCAGCCAACAGCATCACTGCCAGGGGCCAGCAGCATCACTGCCAGGGTAATTGCAGTGTAGAAGATACGATGACCCAGCCAGGTCCCTTTGTCTTGGTAGCCCAGGGCCAGCCCCAGCTGCAAGGGAGAGCTGTCCCCAGGGCGAGGGGGTCAGCCTGTGCCCTGAGCAGAGCCTCTCCACTGTGCCAGCCAAGGCTTTCATGCCAGGCTTTGCTAAAAATTGAAAGTGAAGGTCAAGCTGATAATGCATCAGAAAGCAAACAGCTTGAATGCTAACTGCTAAGCACAGCAATGAGCATTATTGCCTGATGGAAATAAAACCTGACTCTGAAGGCTCAGGCTCAGCATGAAAAATGAAGCTGCTGGGGAGAAGAGCAAGGAGATGCTCCCCTGATCCTGGTGTTGGCTGAGAACCCCCCAGGCAGAGCCAGCAGGACAGGGCTTGGATCCTCCCTGCAGTGCAAATACCTCCCCCGGGGGTAAGCTCCACTGCCTGACAGTGCTGGAGAGCCCTCAGCAGAGGCTGGATCCTCAGTCAGCCAGCAGCTCTTTTACACCACTTGAAGAGGCTGGAGGCACCTTGCAGCAGCAATGGAGCCTTTACACTGCTGCAGATCAGAGGCAGATGCAGGCAGGCTATGGAAGAGGGGCTGGATCCTTCACCTGCTCCCAGTGGAGGCATGAGGATGGGCCCAGACTCTGCTCAGTGGTGCCCAGTGCCAGGACAAGAGGCATTGGGCACAAACTGGAACCCAGGAGGTTCCATCTGAACAGGAGGAGAAACTTCTTTGGTGTGAGCCCTGGAGCAGGCTGCCCAGAGAGGCTGTGGAGTCTCCTCTGGAGAGCTTCCAGCCCCCCCTGGCCATTGTGCTCCTGGGCAGGCTGCTGTGGCTGCCCTGCTGGAGCAGGATTGGAGTGGGTGATCCCCAGAGGTCCCTTCCAGCCCTCACCGTCAAGATGGTTTTGGAAGCCGCTCAGAGCTCACCTAGGCACCCAAGGAAGCGCTGCTGCCCCAGGTGCCAGGCTGGGGCTGGCACAGGAGGGCTCTGGCCCACCAAGACCTCGCTGCAGCCTGAGCAGGGAAGCAGCATCGCCGACACCGCCGGGGCCGCGCCGCCGCCGCTGCAGCGCAATTAGAGCCGAACGCTGCTTTTTGATCAGTAAATTATCACTAATGCAGATAATGGCTGGGTGATGTGGATACACAAATTACAGGACTGCCTCAGCCCCGGATTCCTGCGCCTGCAGGGCGGCTCCGTGGCGCTCGTTTACTCTGCAATTACTCTGTCAGTCGTTAACCATCTGCTCGGAGCAGCCCGCGGGACCCGCAGGTATCTCGGAGAAGTGCTCCTGCTGCAGTGGGACCTCCAGTCGCGACGACTGCTCCTCACTGCTGCTCGTTCTGTACATCTTAGAATCGCTGGGCAGCACTGACGAGAGCCTGGCCCCAGCCTCTTGCCCCTCACCCTTTATCTCTTGCCGAGCATTGCTCAGATCCCCTCTGGGGCTGCTCTCAGATTCACAGAGCTGCTCCAGCTCCCTCGGCATCCTCAGAGCCTCCCCTGGACTCTCGCCAGCAGTTCCCTGTCCCAGAACTCCAGATGTGGCCTGGCTAGGGCAGAGTAGAAGGGGAGGAGAACCTCCCTTGACCTGCTGGCCACAGGCTTCTTGATGCACCCCAGGACACCATTGGCCTCTGGGCTACAAGGACACTCTGCTGGCCCACCCTATGGGACAGCCTCACCAGCTCCTCTAGACCTGCTGGGCACCTCACAACCTCACAAGGACCTTCCCATCTGCAGCAGCTCACCATCACAGCCAGCCATGTGCAGACAGACGCCAGCCCAGCTCAGTGCCCACCCAGCGCTGGGCACAGAGGCAGCACACCCTGTGCCCGGCACTGCGCCCACCCGCTCCGCAGCGTCCCCACATGCTGCTGCTGGCAGAACCACAGCCCCATGAAAGCATTTCTGCTTTTCAAGCTCAGATCCTGAAGAGCAGCCTGCAGGTTGAATCCCAGATGGGTTTCTGTGCATATTAAAAGCGCAGCCGGTGCCCGCTGCCAGGGCGCGCCAGGCGGAATCACTGCTGCTCCTATTTATAGGCCTTTGATTAGGAGCTCAGCACCTAGAAGGTTTTATTCCCTTTATCCTGTTATGAGGCCATCACACAGCGTGACCAGCTCCAGACAGGCTGCTGCCCCCCTGCCTCTGCCAGGGCTTGCTGTGCCACTCAGGCACTGCCAAGTCAGGAACAGGCAGTAGCCTGAGCACTGCGGGCTTGAGACTGCCTCACCCCTCAGGCCCTGCCTCACTCTGGGCATGAAGCAATGCCAGAGGCAGGAGGGACCCCAGTGCTGTGCCAGTGCCTCCACGGGGTCTTGAGGAGGCTTTGAGCTCATAGAACCATAGACGGTTTGGGTTGGAAGGGACCTCAAAGATCAGCCAGCTCCAAGCCCCTTCCCCGGGCAGGGACACCTCCTGCCTGCAGCCCAGGACGCGGTTTGCTCTTTGCTAACACCAACTCATGGTAACGTCAACACCAGCAGCCCCCGGGGGGCCTGGCCACCCCACAGCCACTCCCGGGATGGATGCTCGACCCCCCGCGGGCTCCCTGGCTGCCGCCGCGGCTGCTAATCCGCCCCGAGCACGGCGCTGCTCCTGTCAGCAGAACGCTTCCTGCCTCCAGACAAATCCTCCCAAAGAGTTCTGCTGAGCAGGGACTTTCTGCCTGTCCAAAGCCTGCAGACAAGTTACAGCACCTGCCTGCAGGGATAATTCCACCAGAGCTGGGCGAGGAGCACGCTGCTGCCAGGGTTATTTTCTGTTAAATCCTGGCAGTATTTGTAAAAGTCTTTTCTCCTGGAACCAGCCCAGCCCCGAGGCTCAGCTCTGCAGAGAGGGGGTTAGACCAGCCCAGAGGATCTGAAGCCTCCTGGAAAGCACAGAATGGGATCTGGAGGTGCTCCCCAAATGGAGCCAGCAGCAATACAGCAGCCTGCCCTGCAGAGCAGAGGCAGCTTGGGATCACTGCTCCTGATCCTCTCTGCGGAGCTTGGATCCTTCCTGGCCAAGACCCTGTCCTCGCAGTCAGCAGAGCAGCTCCAAGGTTCACAGCACCATGGGACTGTCCCCCAGATCCTGCCAGCCCCCCTGCTCATGCACTGCAGCCACATCCCAGCTCAGGCCAGGGAGGCCAAGGAAATGCATCCAGCTCTCCATTCCCATCCTTCGCCTTCTCTCCTCCAGCCCCAGCTCTCCCAAAGCCCTTGAGAAACCTACTCACCATCCTCCCTGGACTTCTGGATGAAGGCCTCCACACCACTTTCCCCATAGCTGCCCTCAGAGGCCAAGGTGGAGACATAATTCCACTTGAGGGCTTTGACAATGTCCACCATGGCCTGGGCCTGGTAGGTGTCCGAGGGGACCACGCGGGAGAAGAAGTCGTAGCGGCTGTTGTCGCTCAGGTCCGGCGCAGTGGAGGCGTAGCTGATCTGGGGGATCTGGAGAAGGACAAAGCATCAGGGGAAAGCAGGGAGCTCCACACCACTGTGCTGCCCTCACCCTGCCCCTGCTCCCAAAGTGCTGGTCAGGAGGAGAGGGAGGTGAAAATCAAGGCAGGCTGTGGGTCGGGGGGAGCACGTGCAGCCGGATGGGCAGGGGATGCTCCACAGGACCCAAGCTTGGGATGCAGCCAGAATGGGAGAGGCAAACAGAAAACCTTTCTCCTACCCTGGACAGCACCACCAAGGGCTCCCCTTGGCTTTCTGCCCCAGGGAGGACAGACCTGACCCCATCCCAGCAGGTGCTGTCCACCCAAGCCCTGAATAAGCTCTCTGCATTAAATCAGAGCTGCTGCACTCCCTGGGGAGGATTTAGCAGCCAAGGACAGTGCGAAGCTCAACACTCACACAGCACTTTACACCTCCAAACTCATCACAGATGTTAATTTATCTTAAAGATGGAAAAGGAATATTAAATTATCAGGCCCAGGCTCTCCCCACCAGCCTGCAGCTGAATTCCCACAGAGCCTCATCCATCACCCCTCAGCCCACACCGGGCAGGGCTGGTCCTGGGCGCAGCCTGGCACCTTGCAGGGGCTGGAGCTCAGCTATGGGACAGCCTCACTGTGGCTACAGAGGTGGTGCCAGCACTGCCTGGAGCCAGCAGAGCCCAGAGAAGGGTCTGACCACCAGCTGCCCTCTCACCTTCCTGCAGATGCCAGGACAGAGCAAACAGAGGAAGAATCCCAGAACCCTATCATGGGGAGGGTTGGAAGGGACCTCTGGAGCTCATCCAGTCCAACCCCCTGCCAAAGCAGGGCACCCACAGCAGCTTGCCCAGGAGCACAACAGCCAGAGCGGGTTGGAAGCTCCCCAGAGAAGACTCCACAACTTCTCTGGGCCTGAAGTTGTGCCAAGGGAGGTTGAGGTTGGCTGTTAGAAAAAATTCCTTTCCTGGAAGAGTGGTCAGGGAGTGGCCCAGGCTGCCCAGGGAGGTGCTGGAGTGACCATCCCTGAAGGTGATCACAAGACCTGTGGCCATGGCACATGGGGACATGGCTTGGTGGCCATGGTGGTGCTGGGTCAGTGACTGGAGTGGATGACCTTGCAGGTCTGATCCAACCTCAACAATGCTCTGATTCTCTTCTAGCATTCTGTGGTCTTGCTTGGAGCTCAGCATCTGCAGGCTGGGAAGACTTTTACTGTCCCACAGACCCTCCCAGGTCTCCCATCCCTTCCCACTCGCCCCCTCCTCCTCTGCTCCCCCTTCCAGGCTGAATCTCACAGTTTTTCCTTTGTTTCTCTGTTATTTTCCCCTTTCCCACTCCCAGCTCCCTCTCTCTCTCCATTAAATGTGATACTGGTGTTATAAACCCACGACTCCACCTGAATGCTAAGAGGCTCCTGGAGAGGAGCAGCCACCCTTCTGCCTACCTGAAAACAGGAGATGAAAAAAGGGAGAGATGGAAGAAGAGTGGGAGAGGGAAGGGAAGGAATCTTTATCAAGGCACAAATAGGATTACTCTCTGTGACAATCTGCTTTGTGCTCCCTTCCAAGGGGCTGTGATCTGCTCCTTGGGTAGCTGTGACCAGGAGCTGCTACACCAAGACTCGATTAAAATTCCGCTCAGCAGGCGAGGTGCTCGCCTGGCAATCACTCATCCCGGGGAGGAGCAGGGGGGCTGCTCCATGCCTGCTCTCCTTCTGTCCTCCCTGCTGTGCCTGGCCAAAGGATGGGCCGGGGGCTGGGGCTGCAGTGCGTGCATTGTGCCCAGGTGAGGAGGGCAAGCGGGCAGGGAAGGAGCAGTGCCCACCAAAGGAGGGGCTGGGGAGCAGGATGCAACCCTGCCCTGCCTGGGATCACAGAACTGATTCTGTCAGAAGAGACCTTTAGGGTCAGGGACTGCCAGGGCACCACTGAGCCATGGCCCTCAGCACCACATCTCCAGGGCTTTGAAACCCCTTCAGGGATGGGGACTCCACCACTGGCCTGGGCAGCCTGGGCCAGGCCTTGACAACCCTCAAGGGGGAAGAAAATGTTCCTCATGTCCAACCTGAACCTGCTCTGGTGCAGCCTGAGGCTGTTTCCTCTCATCCTGCCACTTGTTTCTGTCACCTGGCTCCAGACTCCTTGAAGGGAGCTGCAGAGAGCAATGAGGTCTCCCCTCCCTCCACTTCTCCAGGCTGAACCCCCTGAGTTCTCTCAGCCACCCCTCACACCTTCCAACAGCTTCATTGCTCCTCTTTGGCCACACTCCAGCGCCTCAATGTCCCTGGAGTGAGGGCCCAAGGAACCTTTCCAGAGGGTCCCTTCCCAGAGACTTTTCTCCCTGGCAGGAGTTTCCTTTGAACAGATCCCTGCCCCTGCAGGGCACTGCTGACAGAGACCTCCCAGCTATTCCCCGTGCCACCACACATCCCACCCGAGCTCAGGCCAAGCTCAAGTGGCCAGAACATATCTGGTTTTAAGCCCCAGAGTGCCCATCCTGCCCAGACCTCTGCTGGGAAATGCCTGTTGGTCTGCAGGCTGCAAACTGCATTTTAATAAACAAATGGAAGGAGCTTTTCTGTCCAACTCCTCTGCTTTGAGGGGAAGGGAAAACAAAATACCAGTTCCCAGGTGACCATTTCAGAGACTTCTGCTGCCTTTTTCCCTCTCTGCCTTTCTGATCCCCTGGTCTACAATAGCCCAAATCCTGGCACCGCTTCCTGTCTCAGATAAAAGACAGAAGTCCTTTCAGGGCCATCAAAGCAAAAGGCAGGCAGGGAATTCAAGGTTCTTAGAAAGAAGAAGAATGTGGTGGGCAGAGAGAGCTGGAAATGTATCACAGCTGCATATTTGGGCACTGGTGATACCTTGCCTGGCTCCTCTCCAGTTTGGCATAAATACCACAGTGGGGGGGGGGGGGAATATCAGTGGGACCAGCTCTCCTGCACCCAAGGCTCCTGTGCTCCATTAAGAGCAGGGAGTAACCCCAGGACAGGTAGTAAAAAACTCCTTCAGCTCTCTTTTTGAGCCCAAAAATCAGAGTCAGCATTGGCCAGGAGCAGCCCAGCCTGGAGAAATTCCCTCAGGGTAAAAGAGCAGGGGGGAGGTGGGAAGGAGGAGTTTCTTTAACTCAAGGGTGGTGAAGCACTGGAGCACCACAGAGGTGGTGGAGTCTCCATCTCTGGAGCCATTCAAAACCATTCTGGACAGCACCCTGGGCAGCCTGCCCTAGGTCACCCTGCTTTAGCAGGGGCTTGGACTGGATGACCTCCAGAGGTCCCTTCCAACCACACCACTCTGTGGTCCTGTGGCTTAAAGCATTCATCTGAACATCACCAAACAGCCAGGAGGGAGGAAGCTGAAAACCAGGCAGGCACTGCCCAGTCAGAGCCACACACTGCTCAGGAGCATCCCCACACCAGGAGCAGGGTTGGGAGCACCATAATTATTAATTTCATGCATATCTTGAGCAAGCCCAGGATCACCCACAGATGGGAGTGATTTAATTAGCATTTCCATCATGCAGCCATTGGGAGGGCAGCTTTTAATTAGGGAGAGCATAAAGCCCTGCAGGGGCTGAGTGGGGATGGCCAGAACACAGAAGCTGCAGCCCCCATCCCACTGCCCATTCCCCAGGGATGCAGGCTCAGGCCCAGCACCAGGGCAGGATGAAGCCCTTGGCTTCTTCTCATTGAGCCAGAAATATCCAGCACCTCACAGCCTCAGTGCTGCTGAACAGGTCTCTGTGCCTCAGTTTCCCCCAGCAGAACAAAAGTTGCTGGAAAGCAGCTCCACAGAGAAGGATCTGGGAGTGCTGGTGGGCAACAAGTTCCCCATGAGCCAGCCAAGTGTCCTGGTGGCCAAGAAGACCACAGGGGTCTCCTGGGGTACATGAAGAAGAGTGTGGCCAGCAGGTCAAGGGAGGTTCTGCTCCCCCTCTACTCTGCCCTAGCAAGGCCACATCTGGAGTTCTGGGTCCAGTTCTGAGCTCCCTGGTTCAGGAGAGACAGGGAACTGCTGGGGAGAGTCCAGAGGGGGCTTGGAGCAGCTCTGTGAGGAGCAAAGGCTGAGAGCCCTGGGGCCGTTTAGCTGCTCCAAGGCAGCACATGACAGCCAGGGAGCAGAGGAGTCCTTGACCTGCCCACCCCCCTGCCACGATCTGTGAAACCCAGCCTGTAAGTCAGGCAGCTCTGCTGCTGGGGCAGCCCTGGAGGGGACACCAGGCAGCTGCAATTTGTATCAATAAAGCCTCTGAAGAAGGAGGCAGGGAAGTGGCAGCAGCAGGCGATTAATCAGAGCTCCCCCGGCCGCTTTCCACCTTCCCGCCGTCGTGAAGGTTATCTCCTCACTAGGTGGGGAAATGTGGTGCTGAACGCAGCCCCCCCACACCCCCTTCCCACCACACTACCCTCAAAGCCTTGGGGCATGCCCAGGCCTCTGCACCGTGGGCCAGATCCAGCGCTGCACCCTCCTGCCTGCAGCGACCCAGCCCCAGAGAGCAAACCCTCACTGTGTCTGCAGGTGCTGAGCACCCCCAGCCCCAGAGAGCAAACCCTCACTGTGTCTGCAGGTGCTGAGCACCCCCAGCCCCAGAGAGCAAACCCTCACTGTGTCTGCAGGTGCTGAGCACCCCCAGCCCCAGAGAGCAAACCCTCACTGTGTCTGCAGGTGCTGAGCACCCCCAGCCCCAGAGAGCAAACCCTCACTGTGTCTGCAGGTGCTGAGCACCCCCAGCCCCAGAGAGCAAACCCTCACTGTGTCTGCAGGTGCTGAGCACCCCCAGCCCCAGGCCGGCGTCTCTTAGGCGAATCATTGCTGCTGTGCCACAGCCCTGAGCCCAGGACAGCTGCTGCCCTTGCTGCCAGGATGAAAACCAGCAGCTCAAAGTGCCCAGCATGTGCCGAGTCCATCCTCCCACCAGGGCTGAGCTCTTTCGAGATGCAGCATTTCAGGGATCACATTTGCAGGGGATGGATCTGGTTCCCTTTACACCAGCACTGCTGTGGGGGTTCAGGAGAAAGTGGGCAGAGCTGGGGCTGGAAAGCCAGAGGAAACAGAGGAAACGGGTGGGAAGGAGCTGGAGTGTGCCAGAAAGCTCTTGCAGCGACGCCAGAGAGATGCTATGCAGGGAGCCGAGGCCGGGGAGCGGCAGGAAGGGTTTCTGCAGGCTGAGCTACGAGGAGTGAGGAAACAGCTTGGACAGAGGATGCTGCATCTGCAAGTTGCTGCACTGATGTACAGCTTTAATCAGGTGGTGGCAGCTAACGAAGGACACCTCCCTGGCGGGGAGGGGAAGGGCTGGGGATGGAGAGCGCAGGAGGGGAGCATGGGAAGGGGCACTGAGCACCGTCCAGGATGCTTCCCGCATCCTGTGTTGGGTCCCTGTTCCAGCTCCCGGCACTTCACAGCAGCATCCTCTCGCCGGGGGAACAGCCGAGGGCAGCTCTCACCTCGTGTCACAATGCCCTTGCAGGAGCCAGAGCTTGAGCAAATGTCATTCCCAAGGGAATGGGCAAAGGCAACCAGCTGCGGAGCGGTGCCCGGGAAGGCAAACGCTTTGCTGAACCTCGGAGCGGAGTCGTCCGCGCCGAAAGGTCAGCGGCGGCGCGGAAGGGAAGTGCTGATTTCCATTTGAAGCAAGTCCCTGCCACAAACCCATTGAATAACAAAGAGCGGCAGCAGCTCGCAGGTCCCGGCACGGAGCGGGAAGCAGCCCCAAGCCCCTCTCGCTGCGCACGGCAAGGTGGAAGGAGACCCTCACATCCCATGGGAACGATGTCCCCCAGCTGGAGAGCGCAGGCAGTCTGCATCCACCTGCATGCGAACCCTCCTCACCCCCCCAGGGGGATCTGCCACTCTCTGAAGGGCTGAGCTTGACCTGTATCATCCTCCCGCAGGGATTTCAAGGTCCCCATTCTCAGCCCGTGAGCCAAGGTCAACCCTGGGCTTCAGACATGCCCTCAGCAAGCCACCAGTGCCCTGATGCCAAGCTGGGGCATGGCTGCACCTGGGTTGGCAACAGCCTCCCTGCACAGGGCACAGCTGCTTTGCCCAAGGATCAAAACCGGAGGAGAAGGAAGAGAAACAAAAAAATCCCAGCCTAGGAAGGCTGCAGGTACCCCCACTCCTCCGACTGTCACGCTGCCTCCCCGCTGCCTGCCTCCCTCCTCCTCGCCCAGGCGAGCATTCAATCTTTTTTGTCTCTGCAAATAGCTTTTAAAGTTCCTCCCGCTCCTTCTAATTTCTATTATTTTAATTATTGAGTAGCCTGCTCACCCGTCGCCTGCAACATTAACGCGTTCCTCACAAAAGGGACCCAGGAAAATCAAACCCCAGCAGCCAGCAGGGTTCTCTCTTCACTAACAGCTTCCAGCCCCCCCGGGAGGGCACCCGGCGCTGCCAGCACGTTGGGCAGGTAGAGGAAGAGGAGTGGGGCGGGAGTGAGAAGGAGGAAAATAGCATCAGAACCGAGGGGGCTTGGGGTGCTGGAACGGGAGGCAGCGCTGGGACCTCACTGCGGAGAGTCTTTGGTTCCTCCCTGCTGTTTGCTCCTGCCAAGCCCTCTCCAGCCCCGGGACATCGCTGTGGATCAATAAAGGCACAGCGAGGGGGGAAGTGCTGAGAAACTCCTCGGCTCCTCGGCCATTTGGTTACAGCGTGGCCCTAGATCTTGGGGGTATAACCCACACCCCCCTGCCCAACCCTCCCTTACAGCTGGTGCCCCGAGATGTGCCCACTGGGCACGGGTGGTGGGCTGAGCCCCGCATGGTGCCCTCCATCCCACAGCCATCCTCAGCCCACCTCCTGCACGGCGACCTCCCTCCCACAGTGCTGCTGACACCAGGAGCATCAACATCTCCCCCTCCCCACGGAGCTGGAGGAGAAGAGGAGAGATAAAAATCCTCCTGCTAAACGTGTCAGCAGCGGAGGGGGAAGGAGGAAAGGATCTCCAGGGACCCGGGGGAGGCAAGAGAAGGGTTTTAAAGACACCGGCTCCTGCCTGCCCCCGGAGTGGAGGAAGAAGCACGCAGGGAGGAACAGGCACAACCCCCCGCGGGGGCTGCCCCCGGGGGTTATTTTTACCCCGCCCGAGCCCTACCTTGAAGAGCCTGAGGATGTTGGCCACCATGATGGAGACGGAGCTGGCGGAGGCGCCGATGACGCCGACCACGCGCTCGGGCCGGGTGATGATGGGGGGTCCGCCGCCGGCGCAGCGCACCTCGGTGCTGTCCTTCTCGATCAGGGCCTGCACGAAGGTCAGCGACTGCTCCAGCGTGTGCGTGTCCCGCGAGCAGGTGTCCAGGATGCGGGCGCCCAGCGTGATGTTGGGCAGCAGCTCGGGGTCGTTGTTGATGCGGTCCAGGGCGAAGAGCATGGCCTCCAGCCGGTGGATGCCCTTCTCCTTCTTCAGCTCCCCGCAGGCCTTGCCCTCCGCCCCCCGGGCGTGCACGGGGAAGAGCCCCCCGAGGGTGATGTCGCCGTCGATGCGGATGGAGTTCATGTGTGGGTAGCCCTGGCCCTTGGGCTTGGCGGCGCCCCCGGGCGCCCACCCCCAGCTCCAGGCGCTCAGGAGGAGGCAGAGGGAGAGCAGCTCCATGCGGAAGTGCCCCCCGCTCATCGCCGACGCTGGGGCAGAGCTGGCAGCCGACTCCGGGCGGCGCTGGTCAGGGAGCGAGGCTGGGGGGCATGGCTCTGGGCAGCTCCTGCACGTGGCGCCCTCAGCGGCTCCCGCCGCCCATGCCAGCCCCTGGGGAGCTGCGTGCGGCCAGGCTGCAGCAGGGCACCGCGGGCTGCATGGCTATGCCAGGGAGAAGAGGTAGCAGTGGAGACAGAAGCCCAAGCAAAGCGTCAGAGCCTTCCTCTGGAGCCCTTGAGAGCGGCAGGGACAGGAGGGAAGGAGAGAGAGAGAGAGAGAAGGGTAAGAAGCATGAAGAGGACATCAGCTACCCCTAGCTCTGATCAGGGAGCCTGGTGGGAACTGGCACTGGGGCTTGCTGCACAAAATTGAGTTGGGGTTCAGCTGGTATTGAACTGACACCAGCAGCTCTGGCTCAGCCATGCCACATCCAGGCAGAGGGGACCAGTGTAGGACCCCCAGGGTCACTCTGCCCCAAAGAGCAGAACCAGGCCAGTGGCTGGTTCAGGGCTGGAGGGAGGCCCTGGCACCCTGGGCTAAAGATCTCCCCAAGCCTCCTCCCAGGTCTCCCCTCGTCAGGGATCAGAGCCCCAGGCTGTGCCCCATCTCCTGCTGCACCAAGCTCAAAGCAAGGAGGTGCTGAAGGAGTTTGGGGCTGTTCCCAAGGGCCTTTTCAGTCACCTGTCACCAGTCTCCATGTCCTGAGTGCTGCATACTGAGTGGGCTGGGAGCTGATCCGTGTCTCAAGCAGGAGCTGACACTGCCAGGCACTGCCCGAGCCCAGCGCTGCGGATCTGAATCACCACCCTGAGCACTGCTGCTCTGCCACTCTTCCTCTGGGACACTGATTTCTGACCCAGCAGCTGCTTTCTCTCAAGCATCTGCCATTGACAGCTCCCAGCAGCAAATATCGACAGCTCCAAGGGCTTGTCTGAGTCACGGGGGGTAAGGGGAGGGATGGCTTTCTGGCTGTCAGCAACCCGGGGGTCCTCTCGAATTAGAAGCAGCAAGGATGGGTGGTGAGCTGTGTGCCAGGAGCATCAGGCTGCAAAAGCCATCGGACCCTCAGCCATATCCCCATGAGGGAGGAAGGAGGGAAGCTGGGAGCAAAACTGGTGGTGAAAGCACTGGGAGTGAGGTCTGGGTGATGCCCACAGGGTGCCCACAGACACACTGCCTCCTGACCTTCACCCCAACACCTGCCTGTCAGCAGCCCCAGCACCAAGCACAGCCTGTGGGGAGTGTTTTGGCATGAGGGTTAGCACTGGGTGCTGCCACAGTTTTGGCTGTGAGGTCACTGCAGGACAGCCCTTTGCCCCCCTCCCCACACCTCAGAGCTGCCCTGCAGCTCAGCTCCCTGCCTCAGTTTCCCCTCTGGGAGAAGGTTCTCCCCTGCAGCCCATTGCCAGCAGCTGCTGATGGATGCTGCGAGGGCAGCACATGATTAATGCAAGGCACCAAAAAGCAGAGGAGAGCAGAGCAGGCAAATGCATTCCCCAAGCAGGACAAGCTGCAACAGCGAGACCAGAGAAACAGCTTAAATTAATTTCATCTCCAGCCCAGAGCCCAGCATCCAAGTCTGCACCTGCTGGGCCAGATCCTGCGCCTGCCCCGAGGGCTGCTTCCTGCCGGAGCCAGCCATGCTGAGCCGCTTTACACCGCGGAGGAGATTCCCAGCTCCGCAGCCGCCCCAGCCGGGATGGCCCTCGCCTCAGCTCAGCTCCATAAATTATGCACGTCCCTGCCCGTCGGAGCCACTTGAAGGGCCATCTCCAAAGCCTTTCTGACAGCCAAAGCTTTTAAGCAACCAGAATTACCCAGTGTCTGCTTCCAAAGGCAGCACATTGTGAGTGCTGCGGCACGACACCCACCCGCCTCGTCCTGACCCGCTGCCGGGAGAGGCCCCGGGGCACAGCCCTGCTCGGACGGGATCAAGGACAGGGACCGAACCCTCTGCACGGTTCTCTCTCCCTCGCCAGAGCCATCCCAGCAGCCGCGGGAGCAGAGCAGGGGAAAGCAGCTCCTGCTACAGCCTGGAAGCAGGTCGGGCTCTGCCCAGGGCCGGGAGGCAGGCGATGGGGAGCCCCAGAGGCGCTCAAACGCAGCAGCACCCCCACGCAGCCCCACGCCCGCCGAAACCAGGTCACTTCTCACCCCCTCACCCCTCCCAGAGGAGAAGGCACGAAGGGTCACACGGAGCCCTGCTCCCACCGCAGCTCCCGCGGAGCTGGCAGTGCCCCTGGAGCCCGCAGCCTCTCCCTTTCCTCATTGAAGCCTTTCCCTCTGTTCTCTCCCCTTTGTGCCTGCTTTGATCACTCAATCCGAACCAGCTGAAGGTAAAAATACCACGGCAGGCGAGAGGAACGCGCAAGCAGCGGGGAGGGGAGCGGGGAGCTGGTTTGAATCCCTCTCTGAATCACTGGGGACATGCAGCCTGAATTTCCCTGTGCTGCAAAGGGCCAGAGTGCCCCCCGGGAAGAGCAGCCTCTGCACCATGAGCTTGGAGCTGCACATCTGGAGGGAGCTGCACATCTGGAGGGAGCTGCCTGCATACAGCAGGTGCTTGTGGAGCTGGGAACGGCTTTACCCTCATACCGCAGGCATCGAGTCACCTTCCTGCCCCACCTGCACGGCTCTGGGCGGGCAGCACCCCCCTGGGGAAGAGCAACAAGCCAGGAGCAGGCACCTACCCCCGAGGGTGGTGAGGAATGGTGGGATCGTGCCCAGCGTGGCATTTATCACGGCACCCGTGGAAGGAGCTAGGCTGCTTCCTCCCACTCCCCACGGGCAGGGCTCTGGTGAGGAACAATCCTTTCCACCACCATCATCCTGACCGTGCAGCAGCTGGATCCAACATCTGGAAAGCAATGCAAGGAGTAGCAAAGCAAGTCGATCTCCAGACCCTGGGCACAGGTGCCCAGCCGGAGCCAGACTGATCTAAGGAGGGTCAAGGAGCTGCAGAAGCGCCTGGTGGGGCTGCTGCTGCCCAGGGACAGGCAGAGCCTGAGGGGTCATGGCCAGCACTCAGCGCCGGGGCTGTGCTCCTGCCCTGATAGTCCCCAGCACCCCGGGACACTGCGCTGGTGCTGCACGGTGGCATCCTGCCCCCCTCTAGTGGTGGCCACGCCACTGAGTCATCGGCCAGCTCCACCATCCCCATCCTCACCACCCAGGGCAGCAGAAATCCAGCGCTGACTGCAAATCCCCATCCAAGCTGCAAAGCCTTCTCCAGTGCCCAGCGGAGACCACGCCTGGAGAAGGGAACAGCCCCCTCAAGCTTCACCTCTGCAGCACCTCCCCACAGCTCTTTCCATGCACCCCTGCAGGCACTGCACCAGCTGGGGCTGCACTCAGACACAAGCCAGGCTCACCACAGAGCCCAGAGGTGCTGTGGGCACATCCCCAGCTGCATCACCACCAACTGCCACTGCACACAGGGTCTGTCCCACCACGGGGGTCTGCAAGGAAAGCAGTTGTGGTTGCCCCACGGGCTGGTACCTCTCCAGGAGACACAGCTGGATCCCCCTGCACTCATCACCTAGGGTCTGGCTGCAGAATTTCCCTTCCCCAGCCTAGCGCTGCCAAAGCCCCAGGAACAGACAGTCCAGAGGGATCCCTAAATTGCATGAAGCCACCCCAAGACCTGGGGCCAGAGGCCCATCACCGCTGCACAGCACAGGGATGCTCTTTGCTGGACTCCCCACAGACCTGCCCCTTGGGTTTGCAGCTAGGGGAAATAAATAAATAAGGAAGGAAATGGCTCATTCCCCTCCCTCCTTCCACTCCCTGACGACCCCCAGTCAAAACCAAATCATTTGGTTGCCATTGGCTCCGTGGAGCCCCTGCCACTGCTGGCTAAGCACTGATCACCACGGTGGCACCAGAGGTGAGTTCTCTGGATCCCAGACAGGGCAACCTGAGCATCCCAACCCTTTCCCAGCAGATCCCACTCCCATGGACCACAGAGCTCGGCTGCACCAGAAGGAGATTCCTTCAGCTGTGCAGGACCTGTTGGCTCCCAGTTCAGAGCCAGGGCACTCGCTGGGTTTGCACTGAGCCTACCCAGGAGCATCAGGGCTTATTTAAACCGGGCGAAGGCTGAGCTGGTGGAGTTCCCATCCCTGGGGGTGTTCAAGAATCATGGCACTTGGGGACACGGTTTGGTGGCCGTGGGGGTGCTGGGCTGATGGTTGGACTCCACGATCTCAGAGGGTTTTTCCACCCAAAGCAATTCTGTGATTCTGTCAGACCTTCCCAGCCCGGCCGCAGCCCTGGGAGGGCTCTGCCAGCTCCTGCCCCCGGCTCACCGGCCTCTTCTTGCAAATCAAGGCCCTTTCTTTCCCCACCTGCTCTTCCCCCGGCGTGCGGAGCCGGCCGGCTCGCAGCGCAATGTCCCAATTAGCGCCTGCGCTCCCCTCCCCGCTCGCCCGCCGTTACCGGGGAGCTTCGCTTTGCTCCTGGCTTTTTAAATTGCAAAAGCCCCGTCAAGTGCAGCAGAATTCAGCCGTGGAGGGAGGGGATGCCAGGTTAAGTTCTCTCTCCACAGGCAAAACCTTAAGTATTCAGGTCAAGTACCCCCGCGCTCGCTCGGAGGAAAAGCAGAGCCCTGGCTCAGCGGGCAGCGGCGAGCAGACCCCGGATTTTACCATCAAAACCCACTCTGAGGTGCAGCTCCCCCCAGCAATCCTCCTATTGATCACAACATTTGCATAAGCCTAAGCCCATCCCCGAGGTGCCAGCTCGACCTCTCTGCAATCACCCAGCTCAGAGCCCCGTGGGGGCACAGCCGAGTGTCACCACCCTGCCCGCTGCCTCACAGCATCCCCCGAAGGATGCCGAGCCCAAAGCAAAATGCTCCCCCTGGGCACGGCGCGGACCCAGGGAATGTTTATCATGCTACAGCTGGATGCACACATCCTGAACCGCAGGCAGGCTCCCTCCTTCCCCCTCCCTCCCCGCTGCCAGGCAGGCCAGGGCTAATCCCTCACTTTGAAGGATCGGAAGGTGCGGGGAGGGGAAGGGAGCCGGCTGCAGGCGCGGAGCGAGCGGAGCTGGCTGGCAGCAGCTCACCTTGCGGGAGGCGGCAGACAGGCTCAGAGCTCCAGCCGGCAGCGGCCGGAGGCAGGGAAGGAGCCGGCGCTCAGCCCTGCTCCTGCCGTGTGCGGCGAAATCCCACAATGAATTTTTGATCACCTTCTGCAAACTGGGACGGCGCTGGCTCGGAGCAGAAGTGCAGCCTGAGCGCCGGTGCCCAGCGATGCCCGCGGCACTGCCCGGTGCTTCTGCTGCCATCACACCTCCGGCCCGGCACGGATCCAACAGTGTGAGCCCCTGCCCGTGCCCAGCATGGGAAAGCCACAGTAGGGGCTGAGACCCCCACACTGAACCAGGCTTTGTGCAGGGCCATCCACAGCACAGGGGCTCAGGCAACCAGATACACACACGCCCACCCCCAACCCCAAAGGCCACCTCTCCACTGGCCCAAGAGGAAGAGATGGTGCCCGCAGCGGGCACAGAGCCGGGGAGGGCAGCAGGAGCAGGTTCGTGTGTGTTATAATTAGGACCTGCCACATCTTCAAGCCTTTCTGGGAAGAGCTGGAAGGGGGTGGCTGAGCTGACAGATCCATCCTCCTCCTGCCTGGTGCCAAAGTTGAAACACGTGATGCTCTTTTTTGGGGAGACAGCAGGCTCCTCTGCCAGGCGATGCCAGTCCCCCGGGATGCGGGGCTGAGCCATGGCTGCACTCAAGCTTCAGCTCCTGCTGTAAAATCCCCCTGAAGCCCCCCCTTAGCTGCCTCCACACCCCGGGGGGCAGCTCAGTTCCACCAGCCCACTGCCTGCTGCCCTCCCCCAAAACGGCCTTGCCCGTGCCCCCCAGCCCGGGGCAGCCAGAGCCCACTGCTGCACACGGGGACCCAGCACCCTCACCACAGCCCCAGCACTGCGTCCCTGCAGCTCGGCCAGGACCTCTGCACATCCCACCGGACCCTGCCGCTCAGCACGGAGCTGCAGGTCATGGGGTGGAGGTCTCTCCCCAGCTCTCCCCACAGCTGCGGCCATGCCCAGCACACCCCCCTTGCATACAGCCCAGCTTACAGCGAGCAAAAGGAAGGAAGGAGAGGAGCTTGTTCTCCTGGCACTTCTCTTGGCATCTCCCCCAGCTCCTCGCTGCATTCAACAGATCTGCTCAGCTCCTTCCCTCCCGGGCGAGCGGCCGGTGCTGGCGAGCTCCTCCAGCCCCCCCAGCCCTGCTTTATGCCATCCTTCTCCCCATCAAGCCCCAAGCCACAGGTCACCCAGCGGCAAGCGATGCCAATGACTCACTCCACAGCTTCTCGGTCGCAGCCGCCGCTGAAGGCAGTGGGCATCCCCCCACCGAACCCGGAACAGCCCACGAGCAAATAACCTGGCTGGCAGAGCACGGGCAACTCATCACAGCAGGAGCAGGAGGAGGAGGATCGGAAGGAGAAGGAGGAGGAGGATGGATGGATGGAAGTGGGGCTGCGCCCAGGCAGGTGCTGGGAGACTTCTCCGATTTTTTCCCACGGCTGCCAACTTCCCCAGCAGCTCCTGGAGCCTCCCAGATCTGCTCTCCCGGGAGGCACCGGAACGCTCCAGAGAGGAAAACAAACCCGGAATCCGCCTGCCCCAAACCGGGGACACCCCCACAGCTCCGGGCAAGGTTCCTACCCCGCAAAACCCCTCTGAGCTACAAGAGGCAGCCCATTTCCAGCTCCCAGCTCCCTGTGCCCCTGCCCTGCGGCGGGCTCTGCGGGCACTGCCCCTGCAGCTTGGCGAGCCCAGGGCACCCCCTCAGCCCCTACCCCTTGCCTTCTGCCCCAAATCCCTTCCCAGCCCCTTCCAGGCAGACAAGCTCCCCTTCACGCGGGGCTGATGGGCACCTCTGGGGACAAAGGTGGCAAGCTCGGGTACTGGAGCAGGAGGTGTCGTGTCGTGCCCCCTCTCCGTGTCCCCTCCCCACGGCGGGATGCTGAGGGGCAGCGTTCCGCAGATCCACAACTGTGAATAATGCAATGAGTGGGAAAAGGCGGGGGGGGAGCTGCCGCGGGTAGGGGAAGACACAGGCTGGGGCTCGGGGAGGGGTCCGTGCTGCAGCCTCCGCTGTCGCAGTCCCCCCAAACCCAAGCAGATAAGAAGGAAAGGCGAAAAATATGCTGGAGCTGGAGGAGGGGGGGGGGGGGGGGGGGGGGGGAGAGGGAGGGGAGCAGTGGGGCTGCAGAGGAAGGGGCTCCCCAGTCCTTCGGGGGAGGATTTTCGCTGCAGGGGGTCCCGGGGATGCTCCGCACCCTTTCCGCGCCGCTCCGCACTTACCCGCGGGCAGCGCGAAGTTGGCGGCGGCGACCCCCGTCTCCAGCCGCTGCCCGGTGCCACGATCCGACTCCGGTCCCGCTGGGGCTCGGGCACCCCGGGGGGGCCCTGCGGCATCTGGTGGGGGCTGCCCACCGGCCCCCCCAGCCCCGGCCCCGGCCCGGGGAGCCGAGCGAGCCGCAGCCGGGCGGGATCTGCCGCGCTCCGCAACGGCGACGAGGAGGAGGAGGAGGAGGAGAAGGAGGAGGAGGAGGGCCGGGACTGGGGAAGTTTTGCATGAAGAGGCTCTGGGAAGCCCGCCGCCGGCTTTTCCAGCCTTTTAAAGCACCAGAGCACCGCGGTTGGGGACCCCCTGCACCCTCCCCACCCCGGCTACACCCGGCTCTCGGCGGGGGGGATACGTCTGTGGCCCCATAAGACACCCCCAAGGCCCCTAGGCCGAGCAGCACCGGGCATGAAGGGCTGCAAAAGCCCCACTGGGTGGGTGGAGGGATGGACATGGTCCCTCTCATGCCCTCCCACTCCCGGCACCTCTCCCCTCCTGGTCCTTAGCATCGAGATGTGTTTTGCTCCTACTTGTCCTTCTGTCCCTGCCGCTGCCGCGGCCATGAGCACAGCAGCAGGACTGACACCAGCCCGGGCCTCCAGCCCCCTGGTGCTAAAGAGCTTCCCACAGCTCACACCCCCGGGTTCACCATTTGCAGGAGCAGAGGTTCACCACGGCTCCCACGCGTGCCGATGCAGAAGCCCTTGCCAAGCCCTGCAAGGAGCATGGAGCACAGCAGGGGTACAAGAAGGGTCCCCCACACCACGCTGTTGAGACCCCAGTTCCCTTTAAGAGCCATCCTCAAATCTCCCCTCTCCAGGGCTGTCACAAGAGCCACGTTGCCACAAACCATTGCCCATCCCTTCAGCATCCCATCGAACGATGCCAACAGCCTGCTCCACACAGGTGCCCACAGCACGGGGCTCGTGCATCATCTCCTCAGCCACCAAACCTCCCCCCAGGGCCCCGGCAGCTCTGATGTGCCGATTCACTAATGCAGAGAAAACACAGCCCCCAGGAGCGGCCATTGACACTTGGGCTGCTCCGATCCATCACTGTGATGACCGAGCGGGAATCGGCCAGCACCGAGTCACCTGCCCCCGGAACACCCAGCCCGTGCCAGGACCCCAGGCCCTGCACACATGGAGCAGGGATCTGGCTGTGGGGAGGGCTCTCTGCACCTCCACCTACCCCTCCAAGCACCAAAAAGCAGAACCCAACCCTTCCAACACAGGTTCCCAGCCTCACCTGCCCTAAGGGATCTCCTCTCAGGGTTGATTTCTCTTGCTTGCTTGGAACAGTGGAATCCCCACACCGGTGTGGAGTCACCGAAGTGCCAGGCAGGATGCTGCTGCTGCCAGGGGCTTGGCGCTGGTGATCCCAGCCCTGTCTCCCAGATCCTGTTCAGGCTGAGCTGGGTTTCCAGAGGCACTCAGGATGGTTCAGCTGCCAGCACAGCGCCCTGGCCAGGCCTTGGAAGGAGCTCTGTGCTCCAGGAGCTGCCCTGGCTGTGAAGCTGCCCAGCAGCCCTCTGCCATTCAGAGGAGAGTGGCAACACTCCCGAGGCTTGGGATGCCCACGGGGCCGTGCCCAGAGCGATGTCTCCTGCCGAGGGGCCAGGCTGCTGCAGCGATTCCATTTGCAGCCAGAGCCAGAACTGCTCCCCTTGTTACTCTGCTCTGCTGCAGGGGAAGGCAGCCCCCAAGGTGGGGGTGCACAGCCCCTTCCAGCACCCCCCTGCCATGATGCACACACAGTGGGCAACCCCCATCGATGGCAGGGACCAAAGCTGGAGCTCTGCACTGTGGGGAGGGGACACAAGGATGGCTGCTGGTGACAGCACAGCTGAGTGTCAGAAACCCTCAGGCTGATGCCCCCAGGGCGATGGGAAGGGCCCCACCGTGGCAGCTGAGCAGGAGAGGTAGGAGGTCAGAGGGATGGAGAGGAGATGCCCCAAGATGCACGTGGGTATCCCCAGAGCAGTTCAGCACATCCCACGAAGGTCACTGCTGCTGGGCCAGCACTGCTCCTCAGCACGTGGGTCAGGAGATGACCAAACACTCCAGGAGAGTTCGATACCATCAGCAAATGGAAGCAGCAGCATCCTCCACAGGATCAATACAGCTTCAGCAGGCTCCAAGCAAGAGGAACTGAGCAAGTCGCTGCCTCTCCCGTCCCAGTACACCGCGAGCCAGTTCCCAGCTCCGTGTTCAGGTCCATCCAGGCTGCTCCAGCATCTCCAAGGCCACCAGGGCCTCTCCCTGAACCTCCAGGGCTTGCAGACCCCCAGACAGGAGGCTCTGGCCTGTACCAAGCCCACTCAGCCCCCCCCCATGTCCCAGCCAGGCACAGCTCCGGCCGCCTCACGTCCAGATCCAGCATCCCACTGCTCTGGCCCCGCTCCAGCCGGGAAGGTCACCATGTCCACTGCCAAAGCCACCAGCTCCACGCTGGAGATGTGCTGCCTGCAGCCTTTATTGTTTTGCACCAGAGGGAAACATCAAACCGCAGCTCATGGACTGGACTTTCCGGCTCGGATCTGCAAAAGGGCTTTGAATAATTTATGGCCAAGCCACCACCACCTCCTCCTCCCCCTCCTTGGGTCACTCACGTCAGAGGCAGGGGCTCAGGAGCCACACATGGTCCTTTTCATCTCTGGCTTTCCTTGTCAGCTGTTGCAGTTGCCTTGGGTGTGGATTGAATTCCCTCTTGGCTGGAAGGGTGGGGAGAATCAATCTTTAATTCAAAGTGAAATATTAATAGCACTGTAATTAGCTGTAATATCTGCACAATTAAAGAGCAGGAGTCCCAGCAAGAGCTATTTGCATGTGTATTTAAGGGGGGGGGGGGGGGGGGAGAGGAATCAGTTTGCAGGGGGAGGGGGGGAGCTGGGGATTGTTTGTTCCTGGTGCCCCGCTTGACTCAGTGAGAAATGTGGCCAGGAGGAAGAGCAGCAGAGGGACACAGGCTCCAGCAGGTCAAGGGCTCCTGGCCAGTGCTGGTGACTCAGGAGGAAGCAAGAGAGAAGAAAATAAAAGAGGAGGGAAAGGATTTAAGAGGGGGAAAGAAAGAAAGAAAGAAGAACACACTGGCACTTCTGTCCAGCTCCTCGGGGTTTGCTTTGCAGCAGAGGGAAGGTTTGCACTGAGGCCAGGCAGAGAAGAGCCTTAGCAGGAGGACAGGGAGTGGGAAAAGTCTGTGCTGGAAGTTTGCAGGGTGCTGCAGGCTGGGTGTGGGGCAGAAGGACCCAGGCTCACCACCCTGCAGCTGCTTTTCAGCAGAAACTGCATCAGCTGCTTGTAAAATCCATCCTGGCTGCTCCTTGGCTATGTTCTTCAGTGGCACGGTGGTCTTGAGTGGATGGTTGGACCTGAGGATCTTGGAGGTCTCTTCCCACCTTTATGATCCTCTGTCAGGGGCTGCCAAGCCCCCACCAGTGCCTTTCCCTGCTTTGAGTCCTGCCAGGCTCCCACACCCAGCTGCTGCAAAGCCCTGACAGGGGCCAAGCAGCCAGCTCTGCTTCCTGGAGGCCAGCAGGGAGCCAGGGCAGGAGGTAAACTTCTCTGGCACAACAACTCCATGAGGGGATGGAGCTGGGGATCCAGCCCTGCTTCCCCATGAGCAGCCAAGGGCAGCAGCAGGCATCTCTGCTTCACAGCAATTCCCATCCCTGACCAAACCTCCTCTCCAGCTGCAACAGCAGAGCCTCTTGTCCAGCATTTATCCCTTTGCCCTGGTGAATCCAGCCTTAAAATTCCCCTTTTTGCCTCACTGCTTCTGTGGCCAGGAGGACAAAGAGTTCCTGCCTGCCTCTTGCTGCACGGCGCTGAGCATCTCCAGCACTCTTCTCCTCTACAACACTTCCACCTAATGGCAGGAGAGGCAGCGAGGAGACAGCCTCCAGCACCAGGACCTGCCAGCACCCACAGGCACTGAGCAGAGGCCGACACAGCTCAGGGTGCTGATGGAGCTCAGACCTCAGCCAAGAGCAAGCTGCCACCTCTGCCCTCGGGACCAGCCTTGTGGACTCGACCCTAGAGGCCTCTTCCAACCTTAATGACTCCACAGTTTAATTTTCCCCACCTCCCTGCCAGGATCTGTGCTGAGATACCTGGAGACAAAGCAAGCTGGCAGCGATCCCAGGCCCCCTTCATTCCCGAGCCTCTCCCACCCTGCTGGGAAAGCCGATGGGGCAAAGAGGGAAGCCAGGTTCCCTGTCCCATGAGCAGCTCCTTCCAGCAGGATCCAACCTGGCACCAAACATCATTGAAGCTTCCCCAGCTAATGCCCTGCAGCATCTTCCTGCTCCCACCTCCCACTGCTCTCCAGCCAGCCCTCCCCCCGTGCTGAAACCCTTTCAGCGCTCTTTAAACCCGGGACAGCCCTGCCGGGCTCAGCCCTGCCGGGCTCGGCGGTGCCGGGCTCAGCGCTGCCGGGCTCAGCGGTGCCAGGCTCAGCCCTGCCAGGCTCAGCCCTGCCAGGCTCAGCGGTGCCGGGCTCAGCGGTGCCAGGCTCAGCCCTGCCGGGCTCAGCGGTGCCAGGCTCAGCCCTGCCAGGCTCAGCCCTGCCAGGCTCAGCGGTGCCAGGCTCAGCCCTGCCAGGCTCAGCGGTGCGGGCTCAGCGGTGCCAGGCTCAGCCCTGCCAGGCTCAGCGCTGCCGGGCTCAGCAGTGCCAGGCTCAGCGGTGCCAGGCTCAGCCCTGCCAGGCTCAGCGGTGCCAGGCTCAGCCCTGCCAGGCTCAGCGCTGCCGGGCTCAGCAGTGCCAGGCTCAGCGGTGCCAGGCTCAGCGGTGCCGGGCTCAGCCCTGCCGGGCTCAGCGCTGCCGGGCTCAGCCCTGCCGGGCTCAGCGGTGCCAGGCTCAGCGCTGCCGGGCTCAGCGGTGCCAGGCTCAGCGGTGCCGGGCTCAGCCCTGCCAGGCTCAGCGGTGCCGGGCTCAGCCCTGCCGGGCTCAGCGGTGCCAGGCTCAGCGGTGCCAGGCTCAGCCCTGCCGGGCTTAGCCCTGCGGGGTTCAGCGGTGCCAGGCTCGGCGCTGCGGGGGGAGCTGCTCCGTGGGGGAGCACAGGGCTCACGTGGAGCCAGGAGAGGCTATTTTGGGCAAGAGATTACCCTGGATTTTGGGTCTAAACAATAGCAGGGAGAGCTGAGGAGCAGCTTCAGCATCTTTTTGCTGCTGACGCTCCAGAATGCGCAGGACCTACCTCTGAACCGGCAAAGAGATGGCTCAAGCTCCTCATGCCCATGCTCAGGCTGCCCTACATCCCTCAGGAGCACAGCCCTGGGGGTGCAGCAGAACAGGTCCAGAGGTGCTGGGGATGTGGCTTTGGCTGAAGCTCCCCAGATCGAGAGGGACAGAGATGTACTGGAGAGAGTCCAACAGAGGCTACCAGGAGGCTGAGGAGCCTGGAGCATCCCTGTGAGGAGGAAAGGCTGAGAGCCCTGGGGCTGAGAGCCTGGAGAAGAGCAGCCCCAGAGGGCAGCTGAGCAATGTCTGCAAATATCTGAAGGGTGGCTGTCAGAAGGGGACAGACTCTGCTCAGTGCCCTGGCACAGGGTGAGCAGAAATAGAACCCAGGAAATTCTGCCTCAACATGAGCAAAAACTTTGCCGTGAGGCTGCTGGAGCCCTGGAGCTTTGTAGAGCTTCATCTGGCAGCAGGAGCCTGGCAGGGCACAAAGTCACCTTCCAGGTAGCCTCAGGGGGTGCCAGCAATGCTGCCCTGCTCCCCTGGAGCAATCTTCCCTTTCTGCCCCTCTGGAATACCAGAGATGTCCTCCTGCCCCCAGGGATACAACCGAGGGACAGAGCCCCTGCCCCCCACCCCCACCCTGGGAGTTCCCAAGGCCAGGGGTGCAGGCAGCTCTCTCCAGCATTTCCATCTGGATGCAGGAGGGCTCTTCCACCCCCGGGGCTGGTGGGTAGCTGGAAATGTTTTCTTTACAGGAGAAAAAGGAAGGAGAGAGCACATTAGGTGGCAAAATTAACTGTGACGGGCTGACAGCACACAAGTCCCTCTGCACCCACAGGACAATTAGAGGAAAATCTTTATGTATTAACTAACACAAAAGCCACTGAAGCTGTGGAGTTAATCCCCTCCTCCTCCCCAGCTGCCCATGCTGGAGCAGAGCAGCAGCAGTGCCCAGGATGCAGGACATCAGCAGAGGACAGAGATCTGAAGTGCAGCACATCAGTGACTCCATCCAGCTGGGGGATGCCGGATGGGCACAACTCTGGGCATCAGCATCTCCAACCAGGCAGTGCCCAGGAGATGGAGGGAAGTGAGAAGGAGAGCACAGAGCAGGCCAGTGAAGCTGCTTCTCCCCTCCAAGCATCAAGAGGAGCTACCCCCTCCCCCTCTGAAAGCCTCCAAGTCAGCAGCTACAGCACCCACCCCGCACCCACCCCCCTGCAAAACCTGCCCCATTCAGCCTGCGTGCCCCCAGCTGGGATGGATTTACACCAAGGGTTCCTCCAGCACCCTCTGCTTGCTGCTGTGGAGGGGGAGCGAGGGGCAGACCTTGTCCCCCACCCAGGCAAGAGGACCCAGGGCAGCAAAGCCCTGTGGCACCAGGGCAGCCTCCAGCACGCAGCCGACCCCAGCCCAGCACCACCTTCTCCTCCCAACCTTTCCATAATTCATGCAACAACCTCCTGAAAGAAATATCCTCCTCGGACATAAAATATTCATGGCCTCATCCTTTGCAAGGCAGCTCTGCCTTCCCTGGAGCGTGACCAAGCAGCCAAGGCCGGCACGGATTTGCCTTTGCGGGAGCAATGATGGCCCTCATCGATCGGCTGCAGCCGGAGGGGCTGCGCCGGGGAGGGGACCCGGGCGGCCCCCTCCTGCACTTCAAAAGGAGCAGGAAAGGGCTTGAGAAGAGGTGGGATGGATCCCGCACCAGGAAGCAGCATCCCAAGAGACTCCTCAGCCTGATGGCTGCAGCCCTTTGCACCAGCAAAGCCACCCCAGCAGGAACCACCTCACTCAGCACCACCCCTGACCCACTCAGCCCTGTCGCAGCTGTGCTCACCCTCCCCGGCAGAGCAGCAGCCCCTCCCTTCCTCCCTCCTCCCCAGCTTCTTCCTGCTCACAGTTTGGATGCTGCTCAATTAATTAGACCTCTTTTGGATTTCACATCATTGGCAGAGCTCAGGTGAGGGCCCTGAGCCCCTTTGCCTGCACAACAGTCAAACAATTTATCATCATCACTGCCATCAGGAGCAGCCTCTGCCTGCCTCTGCTCTCCCCCAGCATGGGCAGCACCACAGGCTCTGCATGCACGACCCCAGGAGGGCACAGAGTGGTGAGGCTGCTAGAGAGGGCTCTGAGCACAGCCAGGTCCAGCAAAACCCCCAGGCCCTGGGACAAGGTGGGGAGGGGGAGGTGGGTGCATTGCTCAGCTCTGATGGAGCTTGGCGGTGGGGAAGGAGAGGAGGGGGCAGAGGGGAGGGGGTTTATGAGGAGGGGGCTCAGCATGGGGAGGTGTTTCACTAGCTGATGAAAAAGAAATGATCTGGAGAAAGGTCTGCAGCAAGGGTCGAAAGCCGAGCCGGGACAGGACCAGTGATGAGTGGGACCCGTGGCAGAGCTGCCAGCCCCCAGGCCCTCCAGCCAGCCCCACAGGCTGCTGCAGACCCCAGCCCACTCTCCCCGCGCTCAGTCCCGAAGCCGGACTCAGCCTCTGGCATCTTCGGGCTTGCAGCACAGGCCAGCAGCGCCTTCCCGTGGCAGGTGGCCTCACTGCAGCCGTGCGCCGCGGCCAGCCCAGCCCTGCTGGGCTCTCTCCAGCCCAGGAAGGAAGGAGTGGGAGGCCTGGGGGGCAGTTCCCTGCCCTAACACCCCCCACACACACACTCATGGTTGTGGTGGTGACCCTCGTGTGAAGGATGCTGAGCAGTGTGAGCACACAGCTTCTGTGCAGTGGCTTCCTGCCACCCTCGTGCAGGGAGTGAAGCCCAAATCACATCCACAGCACCCCCCAGGAGCTTTCCCTACATCCCCAGGGGAAATTCCCCCTCCCAGCTGATGCACCCCAAGGATGCTGCGGTCCAGGGACCCCCCAGGCACCCATTTAGTACTCCTCCTACTTCAGGGTGATGTGTGGGTGCTGCCCAGGGTGGGCAGTGGAGGCTGGGCTGCTTTAGGGGTGTTTGTTCTCTCTCCCCAGGGAGCCTGGGGCTTCTGGTCGGGAATGGGAATGCTGCTGTCCTCCCCCAGCTCCCAGTCACACCAAGCCGCCCCCCCAGCCCACGCTGTCGTGATGCTCCCTGTGAGGGGAGCCAGGCGTGAGCATCCCTGCCAGCAGCTCCTACACAGCGAGTAGCAGTTGCTAAGAGAGCAATTCATCAGCCCCGGAGCCGGCTGGGAGGGTGGGTGACAGCCCTGCAAACTCCCACCCAGCTGCTCCCATGATGGATGGAGGGGGAATGAAGCATTCAAGAAGCCTCCTGCCCCCCTGCAATGAAGCCATGAAGGTGGCAGACAGCATGTGGGACACCCGCCCCCCACCCCACCCATCCTAGGCAGGGGCCATGGGGGCAACCACAGCCTGCTGCACCCCACCATGGGTTGGTGGGCACGGAGGGGTGGGATGCTCAGCCCCATGCTGCCTTCCAGCCTTGGGGATGTCCCAGCCCCCCAGCACCTCACCCTTCCCTTCTTGCCCCCCCAGAGCTCCCCTGGCAGTGAGGCTGTGCCCTTTGAAAGCTGA
Organism: Melanerpes formicivorus; assembly: GCF_026170545.1. Lineage (NCBI taxonomy): Eukaryota > Metazoa > Chordata > Aves > Piciformes > Picidae > Melanerpes > Melanerpes formicivorus. The sequence continues at coordinate 5,136,599 of NW_027142398.1, forward strand.
GCTCCCGGCATGGGCGGGGGGGCAGGCAGTAACCGGAGCCGGGAGGCAGTGACCAGCAGCACAGTTATAGCTGAGCCTAATCCTCTGCCGGGTTGGATGTCACATTCCCCCCCGGGGAGGGGCAAGCTGCAGCACAGGCTCAGGGACACTCCTTGTGCCTGGCTGTGCCCTGCTGGGGACAAGCGACTGCCCCCTGCACTCCTCGGGCTGAGGGAAGCAGCTTGTGGAGGGATCAGAGTCACACAGCATGGTGTGGGTGGGAGAGGCCTCTGGAGATCCCCCAGCCCAGCCCCCTGCCAAAGCAGAGCCCCCACAGCAGCCTGCCCAGGAGCACAACGACCGGGGGGGGTTGGAAGCTCTGCAGAGCAGGAGGCTCCACAGCCTCTCTGGGCAGCCTGCTCCAGGCCTCCAGCAGCCTCACAACAAAGACTTTTCTCCTCCTGCTCAGATGGAGCCTCCTGGGCTCCAGTTTGTGCCCAGTGCCCCTCGTCCTGTCCCTGGGCAGCCCAGCACCACCCTGCTCCCCAGAGAGGGATGCAGGGACTCATCACAGGGATGTCCTGTCCGTGGGCAGGAGGGCACCAAGCCCGGTGGCACAGGGTGGAGCGGCAGGACTGGGCAGGGCTGCTCCTGCCCACCCTGCCTCTGAGCAGCAGGACCCAGCTGTGGGCACAGCCCCAGCTCACATCTCCGTGAGCTCCAGTCCGGGCTCAATCCGCTGCTCTCACAGCCCCAGCCCCAGAGTGCATGGGCACAGATGGGCACAGGGATGCCCAGCTCCCTGCCCAGCCCATGACCTGCCTCAGTTTCCCTCTTTGGGTCCCACCCCACAGCTCGGAGGTGATGCTCCCCTGGAGCGTGTCTGACCTGCTGCGGAGTGGGCGATTCCCTCCCGCCCCCCGACCCTCCCAGCTGCCGCGAGGGCTGGTGCCCGTTAGGTGGCAGCAGGGAACCGCCGCAGCACCCCGGGGCTGGCACCGCCGCACCCCCGGGCTGGCACCACCGCAGCACCCCGAGGCTGGCACCGCCGCACCCCCGGGCTGGCACCTCCGCAGCACCCCCAGGCTGGCACCGCAGCACCCCCGGGCTGGCACCGCCGCAGCACCCCCGGGCTGGCACCGCCGCAGCACCCCGGGGCTGGCACCGCCGCACCCCCGGGCTGGCACCGCCGCAGCACCCCGGGGCTGGCACCGCCGCACCCCCGGGCTGGCACCGCCGCAGCACCCCGGGGCTGGCACCGTAGCACCCCCGGGCTGCAGCGCTCCAGGTGGGGCCTCACAGGAGCAGAGCAGAGGGGCAGAATCCCCTCCCCTGCTTTTGCTGCAGCCCAGGACAGGTTGAATTTTGGGGGGCTGGTAGCAAACGATGCCAGCTCATGCCAAGCACCTCACCAGCACCCCCAGGTCCTTCCCTGCAGGGCTGCTCTCAATCCACTTGGCACCAGCAGCAGGGGAAGCTGCTGTGGCCACCAGCTCGGTGGGCACCTTCCACCAGAGAAGTTTCCCATCCCCAGAGACCTACCTTGGCAAGTCAGAGAGCATCCCCCCGGGCAAAGCTGCTGGTTACACTTTGGGACAGCCCTTCCCACCCAGCCCTGCTGCCTCTCAGCTCAGTTCCTGCTCCAGGAGGTGCTGCACCCACTGCCCACTGTCACCCTCAGCCCGTGGGGGGGACACAAGTCAGAGCACCCAGGGCAGGGACCGGGGCTGGCTGGCTCCCAGCTCCCTGCTTTACACCAGCAGCCAGTTTGGCCTCGTCCCCAGTCCCATCACCTCCCCATCCATTCCCTGTGGTCTCCCCAGGCTCCTGCACGCCCCCGGATGGAGAGATGCTGCCAGCAGCTGACTCACAGGTGACCACCACCTGAGTCACCACCACGGAGGGAAGTCCCTCGGACCCCGATGCTTTTCCAACCGGAGCTGAGTAGAAGGGGAAGTGCCAGGGGACTGGGCTGGGAGAAATGTTTTCTTGGAGCCCCAACAGGCAGCAGCCTCCCCAGCGTCCCCCCTTTGCCCTTGGGGTCACCAGGAGTGAGCACAGCCCCAGGCAAACAGGCAGTGGGAGGCTGCCCCCCACACAGCCCCCAGGTGCAGGCAGGTCCCCAGTGGATGTCAGGAAACACTTCTGCACTGCAAGGCTCTGGCAGAGGCTGCCCAGGGAGCTGGGGGAGTCCCCCCCGGGGTGTTCATGGCACCTGGGGCCATGGTTTGGTGGCTGTGGTGGGGCTGGGCTGATGGTTGGACTGGGTGCCCTGGGAGAGCTTCTCCAACCCAAAGAGTTCTGGGGTTCTGGGATTCCCCCTGGGGCAGAGCTGGGAGCAAAGGTGGAAACCACAGAGAGTGGCAGCAGCTGCAGCCACAGCTCTCTCCTCAGCTGGGTTTGCTGCCCCAGAGGTACCAGGGGTGCAGCTGATGAGTGCACCCTGGGGTGCTGCCCAGGTGGGAGGGTGAGCTGAGCACATGCCCCCCACAGAATGGGGTGGCCACTGGCAACAGCTCAGGGTGCTGCCCTGTTTCATTTTGAGGAGCCCTTTGCTACCAAATACCTGAGTGAAAATAAATGGGGAAGCAGTCAGGAGGCAGCCAGAGCCTGCTGGCAGCTGGGCAGCAAGCCCTGCAGTACCCACCCACCCCTCCCCTCTCCTCCACCGTGTCCCCTGTTGCTGTCACTGCCATTCCTCCCCACCCTTGTCATCCCCTCTGTGCCAGTCCCCAGCCCTGGGGCGGGCTGGGCTGGGGCTGCAGATGAAAAAGGGACCCAAGGAACACCCAGAGGTATTTCCTGACCTGCTGGCATGTGCCCTGGGTGCCCCCCAAGAGGATTAGGGAGCTGGGCAGTTCTTGGTCTGCTGAGGGTGAGGAGCTCCAGGGTGGGGAAGGTGCCAGGGCACACCTCATGGTTTAGCTGCATCCTCGCATGGAGGCTCCCACGGGCACAGGGCAGCACAAGGTTCCTGGTGCTCCCCTGATTTATGCCACCCCCTTTCTAGCAGGACCCCAGCTCAGCCGGTGGCCACCCAGCACCCAGCTGAGCCCCAACACGCTCGCTGCACGCATGCCGAAGCACAGAGGGAGCCGGGAACGGGGCCAGAGCTGCCCCTCCCCAGCAACCCCAAGCTTTGTGCTCCAGCAGGCAGCCCCGAGGAGGTTTCATGTTACTGGGAAACTGGGCTGGAGGGATGTTCCCGGGGCAGCCCCGCAGACAAAAGGCCATTGTGTGCCGCAGGCATGGCCGCAGCCCAGAGCATCGCAGCTCCCCTGCCAGGGCCGGAGCCTGAGCCCACCCCGGACCGAGGGAAGGTGACTCCGCTGCTGGCCCGGGCGCCAAGCCGCTCCCCAGAACACTGGGATGCTCCACCCTGCCAGAGCCAAAGCAGCAGCCCCTGCCCCATCCCACTGCCATCCCGAGGGGTGGGAAAGCCACAGGCTGAGCTCAGCTGGACCCTGCCGCGGCTGAGCAGGGGCGACAGGCAGGGACACGTCCCCCATGGGCGCTGCCAGGCTGGGACATGCAGGCAGCAAGTGGCTGCCCGGGCACGGCAGAGTGTCCCCACCCAAGCCAGAGCCACTTTCCAGCCCCACCGGCTCATCCTGCTCTCCCTGTGCCATGTGGCTGCCCGAGCTCAGCCCTGAGAGCTGTGCCTTGGGCGCTGCTGTGGACAGACCCAGCAGCACGGAGCCCCCCCGGGCCCAGCAGCACGGAGCCCCCCAGACCCAGCAGCACAGAGCCCCCCCAGACCCAGCAGCACAGAGCCCCCCCAGACCCAGCAGCACAGAGCCCCCCCGGGCCCAGCAGCACGGACCCCCCCCGACCCAGCAGCACGGAACCCCCCCGGACCCAGCAGCACAGAGCCCCCCCAGACGCAGCAGCACGGAGCCCCCCCAGGCCCAGCAGCACAGAGCCCCCCCAGACGCAGCAGCACGGAGCCCCCCCAGGCCCAGCAGCACAGAGCCCCCCCAGACGCAGCAGCACGGAGCCCCCCCAGACCCAGCAGCACAGAGCCCCCCCAGACGCAGCAGCACAGAGCCCCCCCCGCGCCCAGCAGCACAGAGCCCCCCCAGACCCAGCAGCACATAGCCCCCCAGACCCAGCAGCACAGAGCCCCCCCCGGACCCAGCAGCACAGAGCCCCCCCGGACCCAGCAGCACAGAGCCCCCCCCGGACCCAGCAGCACGGAGCCCCCCCAGACGCAGCAGCACGGAGCCCCCCCCGGACCCAGCAGCACGGAGCCCCCCCAGATGCAGCAGCACAGAGCCCCCCCCAGACCCAGCAGCACAGAGCCCCCCCAGACGCAGCAGCACAGAGCCCCCCCGGACCCAGCAGCACAGAGCCCCCCCCGGGCCCAGCAGCACAGAGCCCCCCCAGACGCAGCAGCACAGAGCCCCCCCCGGGCCCAGCAGCACAGAGCCCCCCCAGATGCAGCAGCACAGAGCCCCCCCAGACGCAGCAGCACAGAGCCCCCCCCGGACCCAGCAGCACAGAGCCCCCCCCCGGGCCCAGCAGCACAGAGCCCCCCCAGACCCAGCAGCACAGAGCCCCCCCAGGCCCAGCAGCACGGAGCCCCCCCCAGATGCAGCAGCACAGAGCCCCCCCAGGCCCAGCAGCACAGAGCCCCCCCAGACGCAGCAGCACAGAGCCCCCCCGGACCCAGCAGCACAGAGCCCCCCCCGGGCCCAGCAGCACAGAGCCCCCCCAGATGCAGCAGCACAGAGCCCCCCCAGACGCAGCAGCACAGAGCCCCCCCCGGACCCAGCAGCACAGAGCCCCCCCCCGGGCCCAGCAGCACAGAGCCCCCCCAGACCCAGCAGCACAGAGCCCCCCCCCGGGCCCAGCAGCACAGAGCCCCCCCCAGACCCAGCAGCACAGAGCCCCCCCCGGGCCCAGCAGCACAGAGCCCCCCAGACCCAGCAGCACAGAGCCCCCCCAGGCCCAGCAGCACGGAGCCCCCCCGGACCCAGCAGCACGGAGCCCCCCCAGACCCAGCAGCACAGAGCCCCCCCCGGGCCCAGCAGCACAGAGCCCCCCCAGTCGCAGCAGCACAGAGCCCCCCCCGGACCCAGCAGCACAGAGCCCCCCCTGACGCAGCAGCACAGAGCCCCCCCCAGACCCAGCAGCACAGAGCCCCCCCGGGCCCAGCAGCACAGAGCCCCCCAGACCCAGCAGCACGGAGCCCCCCCCAGGCCCAGCAGCACGGAGCCCCCCCCGGACCCAGCAGCACAGAGCCCCCCGCAGGCCCAGCAGCACAGAGCCCCCCCCAGGCCCAGCAGCACAGAGCCCCCCCCGGACCCAGCAGCACGGAGCCCCCCCCCAGACGCAGCAGCACGGAACCCCCCCGGACCCAGCAGCACAGAGCCCCCCCAGACGCAGCAGCACAGAGCCCCCCCCAGATGCAGCAGCACGGAGCCCCCCCCAGACGCAGCAGCACGGAGCCCCCCGGACCCAGCAGCACGGAGCCCCCCCAGACGCAGCAGCATGGAGCCCCCCCAGACCCAGCAGCACGGAGCCCCCCCGGGCCCAGCAGCACGGAGCCCCCCCAGACCCAGCAGCACGGAGCCCCCCCCGGACCCAGCAGCACAGAGCCCCCCCAGACGCAGCAGCACAGAGCCCCCCCAGACCCAGCAGCACAGAGCCCCCCCGGACCCAGCAGCACAGAGCCCCCCCAGACGCAGCAGCACGGAACCCCCCCGGACCCAGCAGCACAGAGCCCCCCCGGGCCCAGCAGCACGGAGCCCCCCCGCGCCCAGCAGCACGGAGCCCCCCCCGGGCCCAGCAGCACAGAGCCCCCCCAGACGCAGCAGCACGAAGCCCCCCGGGCGCAGCAGCACAGAGCCCCCCCAGATGCAGCAGCACAGAGACCCCCCCCGGGCCCAGCAGCACAGAGCCCCCCCAGACGCAGCAGCACAGAGCCCCCCCAGACGCAGCAGCACGGAGCCCCCCCAGATGCAGCAGCACAGAGACCCCCGGGCCCAGCTCCCCCCTGGCAGGGGATTGGAAGCAAACTCTTGTTCAGTGGGGGGAAGGGATGAAACCTGGGTTCTGGGATCAGGAAGCCTGAAGCCAGCAGGGGAAGCAGCAGCTCAGCACCCCCAAATCCGGATTTCAGGGCCTGTGAGCAAGGAGCAGGATGGGGCCTGGTGAGGACAAGGACAGGACGGTGGTTGCTCTGCTGACCCAGCCCCACTGCCTGCAGGTCAGAAGTCAGAAACACAAACCATCCCTGCCCCTCCAGCCATGCTGCTGGATGTGAGGGGCAATGCCTGGGCAGTGCCCAGCAGCACCAGGGCCAGCCTCACAACGCTACACCCAGGTGGCCAAGCCCCCCCCCCAGCTACAGCAGATGGGGGCAGGAGCTCAGTGTCCCACACACCTTGGCTCCAAACCACCTCCCAAAGCAAGCAGAGATGCTGGCTGCCAGAAATGTCTTTTCCTGGGGGTAATTATTGATTGCAGCCAGTAATAAATATTGCAGCAGGGATTTGCAGGCAAGCTCTGAGGTCACAGCGGGGGGGGGAGGTGGGGAGGGGTCTCTGTGTGCTCCCCCCCGGCTCTCCCACATGGACCTGGCTGAGTCCTTCCTGCAGGAAGAAGTATTTCTGCTTGAGCAGCCTGGGCTAGCGGGAGGTGTCCCTGCCCATGGCAGCACGGAGCCCTGCCCATGGCAGGGAGGTTGGGACTGGATGATCTTTGAGGTCCCTTCCAATCCAGGAGCATCCAAGAGGCTGCAGGGAGCGTGGTGCTCGCTGCAGAGGAGCTGGCTGCATGCTCCCTGCTGCCAGCAGCCCCAGGATGCTGGGAATGAGCAGGAGCCAGGTCCTGCCTGGGGCTTTTCATTCTGCAAAGCCTCTTGTGCAGAAGGAGGATCCTCAACAAATGCTGCTCATGATGCAGCTGGGTCCCTGGTGGTGCTGGGGATGCTCCAGGCACAGCATGAGACATCCCTGGTCAGCAAGGTCCCAGCACTGCTGAGCAAAAGCATCTGAGAGGGACACAGCCCAGCAGGAGGCTGGACACCAGCAGCAGTGGAACTTGCTCCTCACCTGGCCTGGAGCACATCACAGCACCCCGACCCCCATCTCCCCCCTGCAGGGGCCAGCATCTGTCTCTGCAAGGCCCAGAACGGCAGGGGTTAATTAGCTGCTGTTCAGGAGGGCTCTGGAGGTGACCCACACCCCACGCTGCTAATTAGTCCTTCCAATTACCCAGCAGCCCAGGCTGAGAGGTTTCCCAGAGCTGCCTTCAGAGGATCTGGTTTCCCCTTTCCCAGGGAAATTAGCAGGAATTAGGCACCCAAATCCCACAGGCAGCTTTGTGGAGCTCGGGGGCTGGTGCTGGGACGTGGGGCAGAGGGGCACAAGAGGTCCTCCCCCCCCAGGGCCACCCTCTAGTCCTCCACATCCCACCCGGAGGTGGCTGCATTTTGGGTGCAGATGATCAGCATCTGCGATTCTGCAGAGTGCTGCTGAGCTGAGGGAGCAGAAATCACAGAGCCCAGCGGGGGGGGGGGGGGGGGGGGGGGGGCAGAAGGGACCTCTGGGGATCACCCAGGTCCAAGCCCCCTGCTCCAGCAGGGCAGCCACAGCAGCTTGCCCAGGAGCACCATGGCCAGGGGGGGTTGGAAGCTCTGCAGAGAAGGACACTCCACAGCCTCTCTGGGCAGCCTGCTCCAGGCCTCCAGCAGCCTCACACCAGAGAAGTTTCTCCTCCTGGTCAGATGGAGCCTCCTGGGGTTCAGTTTGTGCCCACTGCCCCTTGTGCTGTCCCTGGGCACCACTGAGCAGAGCCTGGCCCCAAGATCAAATCATTCCAAGCATTTTCTTTTCAGGGCACCTTGCAGAGCTGCAGCTTTGCCCAGGCTCTGGGCACCTCTTTCCCATCTGATGTGCCCTGGGCACATCTATTTCACCCCTTTCCCCATCTGATGTGCCCTGGGCACATCTATTTCACCCCTTTCCCCACCTGATCTCCTCCCAGGCCTGACACAAAGTACAAATTAATGTTTTATAAACCTGGGGGAAAGAATTTGCAGCACAATGCACAAATGTAAAGCTTTCCCTGTTGGGTAACAAATGAGATGGGGGGCACCCTGCAAGCCCTGTGTGCACCCCACATCTGCAGCACTCACACCCCACAGCCTGTCCCTTCACGCTGGGGGCTGGTGCCCCCCAGAGCAGCAGCTTTAAGGCTGTGATTTATCAGCTGATTCAGGAATTGGTCCCTGGAATAAAGCTGCAGGGAAATCCTGCTCTGGAGAGTGCTAAATCCAGGCTGCCGAGGAGGAAGGAGTTGTTGAATCAAATTAGAGGAGCTGTTCCAGGGTGGGTTTGGGGCTGTTTGGCCACATGGGGCTTCATCGGTGGAAACAAAGCCAGGAGGGGAAACAAAGGGCCGGTGCCGGTCCCTGTCCCCTCCCGCCGCGGCTGGCCTCACAAACGCCCCGGCCAGGGCATCCCCGGCCGGTGTCCCAGCAGGATTCCCCGCCGGCCCGGGGTAAGGCAGGGCAGCACCTGCCCCGGCACGGAGCAGGCTGCTCCTCCACGCTGGAGGGAAACCTCACTCCGTGTCCCTCTTTGTGTCCCTGCTCGTGTCCCCGGCTCCTGCTGCTCTCACTCTGGGCTCAGCACGGAGCTGACCTGCAGCCTGTGGCTTCCTGCTCCCCAATCCACACCGACCACAGGCCTGAGCTGGGGACAACTCCGAAAACAAAAGTGAAAATGATCCTCCCGGTCTGAAGCCCTGGGCCCAGTGCTGGGCTCTGCTCAAGCCTCTGCAGCCTGGCACCAGCCTGCACCTCCCTTTGCTGCTTGGGCATCGAACCCCCACAGCTTGCTTTGGATTCAAAGTGGGGGCAGTCCCCACCCTGCAGTGCAGACCTCTCAGCCTCTGCCAGGCTGCTTCCAGCATCGGAGTCCTCCCATCCTGGCACCTTCTGAGTGCCAAACAAATCCCATTTCCCCATTTCCCCTCCCAGTGCACACAGCCCTGTGCTGGTTTCCATCCTGGCTGCTGGGAACATCTCACAGCAATTCTGCTCTGCTGTGAAGACCAAGTGGCCACCCCACAGCTTGGGCAGGCTCCTGGGAGCCTTCCCAGGGTAGGCATTGCCAAAAGTTTCAGGGATCAAAGCAAGCAGGAGCAGCCTGGGCTGCTCACAGCAAATCCTGCCCCAGCCATTCACTGCTGAATAAATAAGGAGGGATATTAATAACAGCCAACCTCTGCCAGGCATGGAAACCAAACTCCTCACCAGGCTCACGGCAAAGCCCAAGCAGGGCTGGGGCTGCTGCAGGCAGGAAGCACCTCAGCACCTCCAGTTTTAAACCTTGGTGCATGCAAGGCCCCTCCGGGGGAGGAGCCCCAGCACCATGCCCAGGCTCAGGGAGCTCAGCCCCAAAATGCAGCAGTGCCAGCAGGATGATGCCTTGTAAACAGCTCAGCCTCTTCCAGGGTGGTTTCTTATTCCTCCCCCTCCTTTTTGCTTTTGTTTTCCTGATGGCCAGAGAGGGACACTGCTCTGATTGTCTTTCAGGCAGGGGATTTTAAAAGCACAAACAATTAGCAAAAGAAGAGCCCTGAGCCCAGCTCCCTCGGGGCTGAGGTCTTTTCAGGATGCTGAAGTTTTGCACATGCAGACATTGGTGCCCCCAGGTTTCACACGTGTAAAGGGTTTGGTGTTTTGGGTTGGGTTTTGGGGGGTGGTGGTGCCTGAAAATTAAACCCAGGCTCAGCCAGCCTAAAGCTCAGCTCATTCTGAGCTCATTCTGTGATTCTGTGATTTGGATTTCCTTGCATCCCACCAAAAATCCACCAGGAAACCCCAAACGTCTTGGAAAACCTTGCCTGTGCCGCAGGGAGGGGCTGGGTTTGGGGGTACCTACCTGGAGCGCTGACCTTGCCTCCTTTTCCAGGCTGACCCAAACCACTTCTCAAAACAGACCACAGGAATCCAGAGCAAAGCTCTTTACCATCTGCTGAACCCCCAGGAGACCCTCAGGGCTGCTCATCAGCTCCCCCAGCCCCACCACACTGAGCAGGGCTCCCCCCCAGCCTCCCATTTCTGCCATGAAAAACAAAATAAATACTCTGACCAGCGGCAGCTGGCCCTGGGAGGCCCAGGGATGGAGCAGCCGCTGCTGGAGCATCCCCATGGAGATCACAGAGGTGCAGCTGGCAGGGAAGCAGTGAAAGGAGAGAGCACTGAGATCTGCCCACGGGTGTGTGGCACAGCCCCCGCTGGTGACTGCCCCCACAGATGCCAAACGCCTCCACGACAGCCCCGAACCACCAGGGAGAGTGTTTTGAAGGGGGAAGGGGACAGCTGGGGTTTAACCTCGAGGTGTTCCCAGCCAGGAGCAGCCCAGGACATCGAGGGGTACCCGTGCCGCCCACCCAGACAGGAGCACCCCAAGATACCAAGGGGTACCCGCACCTCCTACCCATCCCGGGCCCCAACCAGGAGCATCCCAAGACGTCCAGACGTACCCACACCCCCCAGCCAGGAGCATCCCAGGAGGTCCAGGGGGTCCTGCGCCCCCCACGCAGCCAGGAGCATCTCAGGGAAGGAAAGGAGGATGTCTCCATCCTCCCCCAACGCTGCCCCCGGGGGAAAACTCCCCGTCAGCCCCGGGGATGAGGAGGGGGAGCGCCGCCGGCGCCCGCCCGCCGCAGCCCTTTGAACGAACCTATCGGTCCTGGCCCCGCCGCCGCCTGCCCGCCCCCGCCGTGATGCAGCCCGGCTGCTCCTCCCCCCGCTCCGCAAAGGGCTGGAAGCTCCCCTTAGCCTGGTTGCCCTTATTTAATTTCGAGTGTGATTTGGCTATTTTTAGCAGCTGGATCCCCTCCAGTAAGGCTGGGAGCTTGCTTGCTTTTTTTTCTTCTCCCTCCCCCCCCCCTTCCCCCCCTCCCCCCTCTTTTCCTATTTTTTTTCCCTTTTCCTCCTTCCCTGCAGATGATTTTGACCCAGCTTCCTTCCTCCTGGAGCGATTTTTTTTCCCTCTCCCTTTATTATTTATATAAATAAGGGGGGGTGGGAGGGGGGCCCCTGCCGGAGCCGGGGATGCGTGTGCGAGTCGCAGCCTCTCTCCTCTGCCTTCTCCTTTTCAGATCCGCATTTGCCAGCAGCAGCAGAGCAGCAGCAGCAGCAACCGCCGGGCTGGGGGGGGGTTAATTCCCTTCACAACACAGACACGCCTGGAGGGGGAAAAAAATACAACCGCCCCCCCCCCGGAAAAATAATAATAATAATCATCATCATCCTAATCATCATCCCCGGCCCAGGCGCCCGGCTCCGAGACCCAGCTGACCGTGAGTCCAGGCCTTCCTCTGGCTTCTCTGCTCTGGGGGGATGGGAGGGGGTGCTTAAGAGGGTGCTCGGGGGGGGTCCGGGCTCTGCTTCCCCCGCCCCCCCTCCGCATGCTGTGCACGATCGCCCCCGGGGTGCTGTGCTCGCAAGGACGCGCGGGTGCGAGCGGCGGCTCCGCGCTGCCCTTTATCGGCGATTCCGGTTAATAATTATCGTTATTAATAGGGCGATGCACCTGGCGGGGCCGTGGGGAGGGGGGGGACACGGCTCGGGGGGTCCTGGGGCTGGCTGCTCCGGGGACTTTCGCTCCACTTACTCTGCTGGCGGTGCTGCGAACACCCCAAAAGCAGGGAGCGGGGGGGAGGGAGGCCGAGGTGCTGCTGCCTGCACCCAGCACCCCCCCACGCAGCGCCCGCGGCTCGCAGGGACCCACGGAGCCCGGAGTGGGGTGCGGGGGTCGGTGCAAGGTGCGTGGGGTCGGGACCAGGCTCTTCCCTCCGCTTACTGCATTTGGGGTGATGCAAAGACCTGAACGCCTGGGGAGGGAGCCGGGCTGCCGCCGGATGCGGTAGGCACCCCCCAGTGCCTGGGGGTCGCGAGGTGCGTGGGGTCGGTGCGGGGTCGGTGCAGTCAGTAGGGTCGGCGTAGGATGTGTGGGGCCCAGTGTGGGGCCGGGGTAAGGTGCGCGTGGTCGGTCGGTGTAGGGTGCGTGGGGTCGGTGCAGGGTGTGAGTTGCACATGTAGGGTGCGTGGGGTCGGTGTGGGGGGTGTGGGGTCCAATGTGAGGTGCGTGGGGTGCAGCGTGGGGTGCGTAGGGCTGGCGCAAGGTGCTTGGGATCAAAACGCGTGCGGCCAAGCCCGGTTGGAGGAGGGGCTGGGGGCTGAGGGACAAACAGAACTCGGTGCAAAGTTGCAGCGCTGCTGGGGCTCAGCCCTTCCCCCCCCAGCAGTGCTCACGCCGCTCCCGAGAGCTGGGAGCCCCTCACACCCCAGCCCCTGCTAGCCCCCAGCCCCTGCACCCAGCCCTTCCCCGGAGGGGCTGTGTTGGGGGGGGGTGGTGATGCCACCCCGGGCTGGCTCCCCCCCGGGGTTTTATTATGCCCCGCAGGAGGGGGGCTTCACAAAGCATGCGGCGGTGCCCTTCCTGCCGCTTTCTTTCTCCCCCACCTCCCTCCTTCCTTTCTTTTATCACTTCCTTTTATTATGCATGCCCAGGAAGGAAGGGGGGTGGACTTGCCTTAATAGCAGGCCTGGGGAGGTGGTGGTGGGGGGGTGTGTGTGGAGGGGGGGTTCCGAGCAGCCCCACGGAGGCCTCGTCCTCAGGAGGAGCGGCGCACATCCCTCCCCACCCCGGCCGAACAGGCTCTTCAACTTCTGCGCTGCGCTCTCCCTACCCCTCCTCCCCTCTCCCTTCCTCCCCGTGCCAGGAGGTGCGGCCGGGATCCTTCTCCAGCTGCAATCAGCCGAGATTTCCTGGGCGTGAAGGGATTGATTCGGGGTTTTTGTTTTGCTTGGTGGTTTTTTCTCCTCAGGATCTAAAGCCACCGCCTGCCTCCTGCTCCTCCCGGGCTGGTTTGGTTAATCTAAGAGTAGGTGGCAGGAGCAGGGATTTGTGTGGCTGTGTGCACCGGGAGGTGTAAGCCAGTGCAGGCAGCTGGGGGAAGGCAGGAGCAGGCCCAGGGGCACCGAGGAGCATCGCTGCCAGGGTCCAGGTTGGCTCTTTGGCAGCCCAAGCCCCTCCCTTGGGCAAGGGGTGGCTGCTGAGCGCAGCCCAGCTCCTGCCGTGGAGCAGGGGGAGCCGATGGGGCTGGGGGCTCAGCATCCATAGGGATGGAGGGGAGGAGGCCTTCATCCCCCAGCACCTTCGATCTAGAGGCAGATGTAGCTCCTCCACCTTCAAACCTTGCAGAGCTTTATTGCTCCCCACCTCGGGGAGCCTGCAGTCCCCTGCCCTCATCTCCGACCAGTTCCTCCCTGCCTGGAAAGGTTCTGTCTCAGCTGCTTCCTTTCCTCCATGGCAACACAGCTGCGCCCTCCCTCCCTCCCTCCCTGCCTCCCTCCCTCCCTCCTCCATGGCTTCCATGCTGGAGCTGCTTCCCACCGTGTGCCTGGCACCATCCCACTGGCTCTGGGTGCCCCAGGGGCCTGGCAGGTGCCACCAAGCCAGGGAGCATCACGCAGAGCTGGGGCTGCTGCTGGGAAGAGGAATGCTGGCTGGGAAGGTGCTGGTGGGAGGAAGGAGCATCCCCAGCCTTACAGAATTGCCTGGGGGGAAAAGACCTTAAGCTCCTGGAGCCCAGCCCTGCCCTGGCATCTCCTGGACTCAACTCTTAGACCACTTCCCCTGGCACCCCCTCCAGGGATGGGACTCCACCAGGTCGCTGGGCAGCCTGTCCTGAGCATCACCACCTTCTGGTGAAGAAATCTTGCTTTAAACCCAGCCTGAACCTCTCCTGGCACAGCTTAAGGCCTTTTCCTCTCAGCCTGTCCCTTGTTACCTGGGAGCAGAGCCCAGCCCCCACCTGGCTGCAGCCTCCTCTCAGGCAGCTGTAGAGGGCAAAGAGCTCTCCCTCAGCCTCCTCCAGGCTGAACACCCTCAGGTCCCTCAGCTGCTCCTCACCCAAGCATCCTTCTCATGCCAGGGGGGAGCCCTCGGTCCCCTGGGGTGGTTTCAGCTCTGGAGCCCTTGGGCAGAGCTCAGCAGTGGTGCAGGGGTGGGCAGGATGTGCATCTCCTTGCCCAGCACTGCGTGGCTGGGGGCACAGACCTGCTGGCGTGGCTGGGACGGTGCCCAGCGCCCCTGGCCGGAGCCGTGGCGTGGGGCCTGTGGCCGTCCCCGGCAGGGAGGGGGAGAGCAGGGCAGGGTGGGGGCCATGCTGGGCCCATCTGTTCCCAGCTACAGCAGAGGGCTCAGCGTGGAGGCTTCGTTTCCTCTGGCAGAGACTGACTCAGGCAGAGACAAACCCCCCCAGCCCCACCCCCGCAGCCCCCCTCCCCCGGGCCCCCTCCCCCGGCGCTTCGCTGCCCTGCACCCAAACCTTGCTTTGCTTTGCTTTGTGTTTTTGTCTTCTGAGAGACTCCTTGAAGGGCTCTGAGATGCCGTGAGTAATATTTTGGGGGTGTTTACACAACAGCATGGTTTCTGTCTCAAAAAACCCCAACAAGCCCACAGAAGAGCCCAGCCCAGAATCCGAGGGTGGTTTTTGTTGTTGTTGTTCTGCACTCTGAGTCACTTCCAGAGGGGAGCAGGAGCTGAGGCTTGTGTCTGACAAAGCCTCTAAGGGCTGAGCGTGGCTCCTCTGCCCCATGGCTCACCTGCACCCCCTCTAGCTGCCCTCCCCAGAGGAGCTCAGCACCCCTGCTCTGCCCCCTGCTCTGCCACTACCCAAATGGCTGCCAGCTGCTCAGGAGGAAGCGTTGCTAAGCCTGCAGGCAGAGGTGGGGAGAGCTCCTCTCTCTGTGCACAGAGCAGGCAGAAGCCAGACCAGAGGCTGCCAAGCTCTGGAGCTATGGGTGGGACCCAGGGCAGGGGTGCAGGGACCACCCCCAGAAAGAGAAGGGGCCCGAAGGGGCTGCACCACCCCTCCCAGCCCAGTCTGCCAGCAGCTCCAAGCACTCCCAAGGGTGGGATGCTGCTCCCACAGTTTTGTTTGGGAAGCATCCAGCCACTCTGAGCAGGTTCCCCACTCTGCTTTGGCTCCTGGAATGGATGATCTTGGAGGTGTTTTCCAGGCTTAATGATTCTGGAGAGGAGAAGGCTTTGGGGAGACCTTTAAATGGCTTTCCAGCACCTGAGGGGGCTCCAGGAGGGCTGGGGAGGGACTTGGCCAAGGGCTGGGAGTGCCAGGACCAGGGACAATGGCTCTGAGCTGGGAGAGGTTGAGCCTGGAGAGGAGGGAGAAGCTCTTGAGAGTGAGGGTGGGGAGACACTGGAGCAGGTTGCCCAGGCAGATGTTCAAGGCCAGGTTGGGCTGGTGGGAGGGGGTCAAGCTGGGTGATCGCTGAGGCCCCTTCCAGCCCAACCCATTCTGTGCCTGGCCCTGGCCAAGGAGCAGAGCAGGCAGCCTGTGCTGAGGGTCAGCAGTCAGCATGGTGGCTGTGGGAGCATTCCTGTGCCCTTCCAGCCTGGAGCCCATCCTGCTGGCAGCTGGGCTGGGAGCTGGGTGTGGAGCCTGCCCCACGGCTCTGGCAGAGCAGGTTTTGCCTGCAGCCCTGGGGAAGCACTGAGATGGAGAGGGGAAAATGGAGCCTCCTCCTTCTGTGGGTGCCAAGGGAAGCCACCCTGTCTCCTGGGACATGCAGGGACGACCCAGTGTCCCCAGGGCGAGTGCCAGGTGGTGGCTGGCCCTAAACCCAGCCAGAGTGGCAGCAGCAGGAGTGCAGCATCCTGCCCTGGGTGTGCAGTGCTGGCTGCCAAGGCAGGGAGGGAGCAGCAGGGCTGTGGGAGCCTCCACCACCCTTGCAAGGCCCTGGGACCCCGTGGCAGTGCCTGGAGGCTCCTGGTGCTGTGCCACACTCCTCCTGTTCCAGCATGCCGGCGTGTCTGGGATTTCAAGGGCTCCAGATTAAATCTGGAGCCACTCTCCTCTCAGGGAAAGGGGCTGGGCTCTGTGGGAAGGGCTGGCAGAGCTGCTGCTCCCCAAATGCCTGCTGGGGACCCCAGAAGCTGGCTCAGCATCGGGGCTGATTCAGCAGTGTCCATGCCAAGGGCTTTGGGGCAGGACCCTGCCCTGTAGCAACTCCCCAGCCAGCCATGGGGGGATGGAGGCTGCAGCCCTGGCAGGGCTGTGGCTGCAGTCCCCCTGTCCAGGGGAGGCAGGGAGGGTCTGAGCCTCCAGAGCCCACTGCTGGGGGCAGGCCCTGCAGCCTGTTGCTCCATCCCCCGGGGCTGGTGGTGTCCCAGGCTCGCTGCCCTGGGGCCATCGCAGCAGGAACTGGCAGGGGCCAAAGGTCTGTTTGCAGGGAAGGGGGTGGGGGGTGCAGTGGGGGTGGGTTTGCAGCTCTGCAGCAGCAGGAGGAAGGTTTGTTCCTGCCCCAGGTGCTGCCTGGTTCAGGGCAGGATCCCTGCAGCCCCAGCCTGGTGCTGCCCAGCAGGCTCCAGGGCTTGGAAAGCAGAGGCCAGGGAGGGTCTCCTCCAGGCACAGCTCTTGGTGCTGCTTTTGGTTCCTCCTCCTGCACAGTCTGGTCCCAGCTCCACAAGGAGAGAGGAGCAGGATGCAGGCTCTGGAGCAGGGCAGGGACTGCTCCTTGCGTCTGGGTTTTAATTCTAAGAGCTCTCAGAAAGGGGAACCCTGGTTCTTGTCAGCTGCTGGCTGTGCTGATACCCCCTGGCCACCCCCATCCCTGCAGAGGGGCCTGGGGACATCATCAGCCATGGGGAGAGGGTGGCATGGCCATGGCCAGGGGGGCTCCAGCAGCTCCCCTTGTCCCTCACAGGCTCCATCACTGCCTGTGGGGGCGAGGGCTGGGGGGAGTAGCACATCTTGGAGTGCCAGGCATTGCTGACCAACCTTCCTCCCCTCCCTCCTCCTCACCCCAGCTGAAGGACAATGAGTGAATCTGGAGCCAAGTCCAGCCAGCCCCTGGCCTCCAAGGGGGAGAAGGACGTGGCGGAGAAGCGGGGCCGGGGGCGGCCCAGGAAGAAGCCACAGGTACAGGAGGCCTCCTGGCAGGAGGCTGGGGGGCACCCCACTGGGCACCTCTGCCCACAGCAGTGCCCTCAGTGACACCCCAGGCTATGGGGAGGCAAGCCCCCCAGGTCAAGGCCTGGCAGCATCCCTGGGGCAGGGGTAGGGATGCCCATGGTGCAGCCCCCCCACCCCCCCGGGCAGCACCTGCTGGCTGCTCACCAGCTCCTGAGGAGCTTCAGGGGTCCCCCAGAGCTTGTCCACAGCCAGGGCAGGCTGGGGGCTGCCCCTGCCCCTGCTCAGCTGGAGCTGCCTTTGCAGCCAGGCTGATTAAAGCCCCATTAGCAAAAGCTGCTCAGAGGGATCAGTGCTGCTGGAGCCTTCACAGCGCCACACCGACGCCCCCAGCCCCCTCCCCGGGCCAGGAGGCCTTGTGCCCATTGTCTTCCCACAGGAAGGGGGAGTGCCCCCTGCCCAGCACCCTGCCAGCCCCTGGAGCTGGGAGCAAACTGGGGCCAGGGAACTCTTGGGGATGGTGGAGCTAAGCCCAGCTAATGCCAGGCTCACGTGCCTGAGCCACTGCCTGGCCAATCCCTGTGCCCCCTGTGCCCCCTGTGCCCCCTGTGCCCCCTGTGCCCAGTGCATCCCTGCCCTGGCAGGATCTGCAGGGGAGAATGGGGCTCCCAGCCCTGGGCATTCTGCTGTGCACTGCAAGGGTGCTCTGGGCATCAAATCCCTCCCCAGGGACTCCCAATCTGCAGTGACCCCTCCCCCTCCCCCCTCCCCTCCCCCCCCTCCCCTTCCCCTCTTTCTCTCCCACCAGCAGGAGCCCAGCGAGGCACCGACCCCCAAGAGACCCCGCGGCCGGCCCAAGGGCAGCAAAAACAAGGCCAGCACAAAGGGCAGGGTAGGTGGCAGGGGCGGGGCAGGGGAGGTGGCAGGGGCAGGGCAGGGGAGGTGGCAGGGGCGGGGCAGGGAAGTGGCTGGGGCGGGGCAGGGAGGTGGCTGGGGCGGGGCAGGGTAGGTGGCTGGGGCGGGGCAGGGAGGTGGCTGGGGCGGGGCAGGGTAGGTGGCTGGGGCGGGGCAGGGAGGTGGCTGGGGCGGGGCAGGGGAGGTGGCTGGGGTGGGGCAGGGAGGTGGCTGGGGGGCAGGGGAGGTGGCTGGGGCGGGGCAGGGAGGTGGCTGGGGGGCAGGAAGGTGGCTGGGGGGCAGGGGAGGCTGCTTTGGCCCAGCAGCTGTGTGCTGGAACCACAGCTCTGATTTGAGCTCAATTATTGCCAATTCAGAGCAGAGCTACCCCTGGGGCTGGGGGGGATCGCAGACCCCTGGGGCTGGGGGCATCGCAGACCCCTGGGGCTGGGGGGATCTCAGACCCCTGGGGCTGGGGAGATCTCAGACCCCTGGGGCTGGGGGGGATCGCAGACCCCTGGGGCTGGGGGGGATCGCAGGCCCCTGGGGCTGGGGGCACCTCAGTGCTGACCCCAGGGGGGTGGGGACAGGGGTGCTGTGTGTCACTGTGTGGACAGCCAGGACCGACCTGGCAGCGAGGCCACGCGAGTCACATCCTGCACCCACTGCTGAGTCACAGGGCTGGGAGCAGGGCAGCAGGGGGCACTTGGCTGCAGCAGCCTGGGAGATGCCACTGGGGTGATGAATTTGTCAGTCGTGGGCGGGAGGAAGGGGAACAGCCCCCCCGGGGGGCACGGCCCCAGCCTGACCCAAAGCTCTTTGTTGTGCTCAGAAAGCTGCGGTCACACCGGGGAGAAAACCTCGAGGCCGACCCAAAAAGACGGTGAGTGGTGTGTCCCCCCCCCGGCAGGGTGCTGGGCACCCCGGGGGCACCCCCAGCCCTGTCCCCAGAGGGGTGGGAGAGACGCTGCCAGGCTGGAGCAGAAAGGGGAGAGGAGGGGGCAGAGGACAGGCTCTGAAGCTGGGCTGCAGGCTGGAAGGGAGCAGGAGGCTGTGGGCTGGCTCAGAAGGGACCTTAAGGACCTCCCAGCTGCCTCCTCCGGGGGTGACGGCTGGGGGGCCGCAGCCCTCGGCGCCCCTCCAAGCCTCCCCTCTTGCCTGGCAGCAGCAGGACGAGGAGGAGGTGAACATTTCGCAGGAGTCATCGGAGGAGGAGCAGTGAAGGCTCCGGACCGGCGCTACCTCACCGCCCGCCGGCCCCGCGCCCGGGGGAGGGGGATGGGAGAGACCCTCTGCACCGCCCTGGCTTTTTCCTCCTCCTTCCTCCGCTCCTTCCTCACCCTCAGACAATGGCAGCACTGGAAAACAGCCCGACCTGGGCAGCCCCCGCAGCCCCCCACCCAGGGACTGTGGGGAGACACCCACCCCAGCCCCCCCCCCCCCCCCCCCAGCCCTGGGCTCTGGGGCAGCCCCACTGGCAAGGGGGTGCCTGGCAGAGAGCTGGGGCCAGGGCCCCCCACCTTCTGCTGTCCCTCTCCCCTCCATGCAGTGATCTCACCCATCCAAAGTGGGTGCTGGATGCCCCCCTGAGCACCAGGCTTTGCCCCGGGGGCCTCTACAGGGACGAGATGGGGTGGGGGCAGTGAAGGTGAGACCCCCCCCAAAGCATTAGACCTTTGCTCTGGCCTGCTGCTCCCCTGGGCTTTCCCCCTCCTCATGCCGCCCCCAGCCCTGGGTGACTGCACTGTGCGGGAGAGCAGCTCCCGGGCGCTGCCAGGGCTCGGTGCCCGTCCCTGGGAGTCCCTTGTCCCTGGGGGGGGCCCGGGGCAGCCCCTCCCTCCCAGGCTCTGGTTCTGTATTGTTTGGTTTGGGTTTTTTAGTACTCTTTTGGGTTTGTTTCCTTTCATTCACAACTACCTCTGGATATTTAAGTTCCACTCTGCGCTCGCAGATGTGCTGCTGGCTTGGGGGCGTCGTGGGCTGGGGGGGGTCCTTCTGCAGGGTGTTGCTGGGGGCTGGGGGGGGATTGGTTTTTCTCCTTCTCTTTTGGGCTTTTTGGGTTGGCTTTGAATTTTTGTTGTTGTTTTTTCCTCAGTTGCTCTAAGGTCTGGGCTGCTCTGCTGCTCCAAGGGAGGGAGGCTGGCAGGGTGGTGGGCTGGGGGGAGTCACAGGGGGCTCCCACCCCAGCCCCTGCACCACAGCTGCAGTGGGGCTGGAGGTCGGTGCTGGACAGCCCCGGAGGGAGAAAAAATCAGGGTTTGGTTTGGGGTTCTGTTGGTGGTTTTGGTTTTTTTTGGTCCACTGTTAATGACCTTTTGGTTTCCTATTTGCAGTTACTTGAATAAAACATTTTATGGACGTCTGCTGCCTCTGGCTGGGCTCCGGCCCCTGCCAGGGGCTGGGAGCAGGTTCTCTCCATGCTGGCAGAGCCCATGGTGCCTTCTCAGCAGGGAGCTCCAGGGTGGCTGCAGCCATGCTCTGTGGGGACAGACAGCTGCCAGTGGGAGAAGAAACAGGCAAAACCCTGCCCCCCCCCCCCTCCCCACCCCCCCTCGGCCCCCCAGCCCCGATGCCTTTCCAACACCAACCCCAACCATGCTGCTGGGACCTGATGCTGACCCCACCGGGGGGGGCTGGTCCATGGCCTGGCAGGGACTGCACTGCTGACCCCCCCCTGCCCCACACAGGAGGCTCCTGGCTGAACACAACCCCACATTTATTTGCTCCACACATGTGCTGCCCCTCCGTGGGCATCCTGCCCTCTGTGCCCACCAAAGCCCCGCGGCCTGGCTGCTCCCCTGCCAGGGTGCCAGCCCCAGCTGCCCTGCCTGGCACAGGTGAAGGAGCTGCTGGCACAGCTCAAGCGAAAACGAAAGGCAGAAGTGAGCAGAAGTGGAGAAACCCTCAGTGCCCGGGGGGGGGATGGGGGCCACAGGCCCTTCCTGGACATGCTGGCAGTGCCAGCGCTGACACCCTCCTCCCTTGGCTCCTGCAGGCAGGATTTGGCCCCAGCTCTGGGGGCAGGATCAGGCCTTCCAGTCCCTGCGTGGGGGCCGATGGGGTGAGGCCCCCCCCCAGCCAGGCACCACCTGCAAGACAAAGCAATCCCTCAGCAGCTGGGTGGCTGCAGCAGGGCCCAGCCCAGGCCACGCTGGGGGCAACACAGCCCTGAGCTCCCTGAGCTCGCAGGCTGCAGCTGCACAGCCCCCACCCCGCACCCCCACCCCCTCTGCAGGCTGCCTCTGTGCTCCCCCCGCGCTCAGCACCACCGGAGGCTCCTGAACTAGGGGCTGCTTAGCAATGATCATGCAAGAAACAAACCTTGCAGCACCCTGCAGCACCCAGCAGCACCTGCACCACCCAGCAGCACCTGCAGCACCCAGCAGCACCCTGCAGCACCCAGCACCGCTGGCAGGGCCCCACAGCCACCGACCCCTGCCCGGCCCCAAGGCACTGAGCCCCCAGACCCAGCGAGCAGCTGCCCCACCCGGGTGTCCTCCGCCTCCACCAGCAGCTCCTGCTCGGACTCCTGCAGCTCCTCGGCCGGGTCGTAGCTGTACATCGGCAGCAGGCGGTGCCGCAGGCGCTCAAACCTGGCCGGGGCACACGGGGGTCACCAAGCGGCGACCAAGCCCACGCCCCCCGCACCGACCCCAGCCCCGCGCTCACCTCCGCTTCTTCTGGACGTACATCACCTGCGCGGGGAGCAGAAGGTGTGAGCGGGCAGGGGGCTCCGGGTGGCATTGCAGGCCCCCCTCAGCCCTCCCCACGCTCCCACCCACTCACCACGGCCAGGAGGGCACCGAGGACAGTGACGAGGAGAAAGGGTCCCAGGACGTAGCCCACCAGCGAGTCACCCGCGGAGCCCGGGGCTGTGGGGGCTGTGGCGTTGCTCATGACCCAGCACCAGCTCTCCACATGGGGATGTGGCTGCCCGGCCCCTGCCGGACGTCTGCGGACCCACAGCCACCCAGTGACCACCAGCGACCCCCAGCGATAACCCCCCCAGTAACCACCGGTGACCCATAGCCAGCCCAGCAACCACCCGTGACCCATAGCCAGCCCAGAGACCAGCCCAGTGACCCATAGCCAGCCCAGTGACCCATAACCAGCCCAGTGACCCATAACCAGCCCAGTGACCACCAGTGACCCACAGCCACCCAGTGACCACCAGTGACCCATAGCCAGCCCAGTGACCACCAGTGACCCATAGCCAGCCCAGTAACCCATAGCCAGCCCAGTGACCACCAGTGACCCACAGCCAGCCCAGTAACCCATAGCCAGCCCAGAGACCAGCCCAGTGACCCATAACCAGCCCAGTGACCGCCGGTGACCCATAGCCAGCCCAGTGACCCATAGCCAGCCCAGTGACCGCCAGTGACCCATAGCCAGCCCAGCACCCCGCAGCTGCTCAGCAGCCTCCCCGGCAGTGCCTCCCCGGGCTCTGCGGAGCCACCCAGCAGAGCCAGCCCCGAGCTGGCAGCAGCCCCGAGCTGGGGGCAGCCCCTGCCCGGTGAAACCTCTCCGCCCCGGTAAGGAACCAACGGCCCCGCAGCGACCCCCGACAGGGGAAGCAGCCCGGGGGGGCCGGACCCGGCACCGCGGCCCGGACGATGCCTGCCGGGACACCCCCGGGAAGCAGCCGAGGGGCTCCCAGCACCCAGGACCACCGCCCCGCACCCCGACCCTGTCCTCCTGTGCCCTCTTCCCCTGCTCCGCGAGCTCCCCCCCCGCCCCCCCGTGCCCCCCCCGTGCCCCTTTCCGCCCTTCCCCCCTGCACCCTCGCTGCCCCCCCCCAGCATCCCCTGCCCTCTGCCCCCCCCCGCACCCTGCGCAACCTCCCTGCCCCCCGCGCCCCCCATCGCCCCCCCGAGCATCCCCGCGCGCCGCTCGGCCCCGCCCCGCCGCACCTGCGCGCGCCCCGCGCCGCCCGCACCCGGAACCCGCAGGCGCGTGACAGGAGGGGCGGGGCACCGGGAAGGGGAGGAGCGATGTGATTGGACGGGGGGCCGAGGGCAGGCGTGGTCTGGCGAGAGGCGTGGCTCCGGGAGAGGGCGGGGCGGTGTCAGGGCGGGGCCGGTAGGGGGCAGCAGAGACCGGGAGGGGAGGCGCGGGGGGGGGCGGGGGGGGGGCCGGGGGGGGAGTTACAGAGAAAAGGAGGAAAAAAATGGAAAAAAAAAGGGAAAAACACCTGAAAAAAAAAAGGCAAAAAAAGGAAAAGTGAAGAGGAGAAGGAAAGCACCCAGAAATGGGCGGAAAAAGCCCCAAAATGGGGACAGGACAAAGGGGAAGGGAAGGAAAGGTTCAAAAGCAGCAAAAAGGTGGGAAAGGGCCCGGTGGAGGGGGCAGAGGGAGGGGCTGGGGGAGCAAAAGCCGGGAAGGAGAGATGGAGGGGCACGGGGCAGGGCTTGGAGTGGGGAGGGGGGGGAGAGACAGAAGGACAGATGGACAGATGGACAGATGCATGGTGGAGGACAGGGATGGATGGATGGATGGACGGACAGATCAATAGGCAGATGAGGGATGGAGGGAGGGAAGGAGGGAGGGAAGGAGGGAGGGAAGGAGGGAGGGAAGGAGGGAGGGAAGGAGGGAGGGAAGGAGGGAGGGAAGGAGGGAGGGAAGGAGGGAGGGATGCTTGGCACAGGCTGCCCGGGGAGGTGGTGGAGTCCCCATGCCTGGAGGTGTTCCAGAAACCTGTGGCCATGGCACCTGGGGCCAGGGTTTTGTGTCCGTGGGCTCCATGACCTCAGAAGGCTTCTCCAACCCAAACCACTCTCTGACTCTGTGGTAAGTGTGGGGGCACACCAGAGGGGGGCGGTGCGGCCCTGCACCCTTCGCTGGGAGGAGGGACAGAGGGCTGGATGGACAGAGGGACAAAACAGACCTGTGGGCATCAGGGCCAGGTGCAGGCACATCTGGGCTGGCCTGCAGCATCACCCATGGTGGGGGCTGCCGTGGGTCCCCTGCCCAGCCGTGGGCTCCTGTGTAGCTGACCACTCCCTGGCGGTGCTGGATGCCACCCGTGGCTGGATGCCACCCATGGCTGGATGCCACCCATGGCAGGGCCCCGGGGTGGTGGCAGTGTCCCTGCCCTGATCCCTGGCCCCGGGGCTAAGCTGCTTTGCCCACATGGGGCCAGATGGTCCTAACTGGGTCAGGCAGGAGCAGGGGACACTGGGGAGCCAGGAGCCTCATTTTGCTTCCCCACAGCTACAACTGGAGCCTGGGAATGGTGGAGCTAGGGGGGCATGGCCCTCGGTGCCCAGGCTGGTGGCAGGATGGGGCTCGGTGCCACCCTGAGCACTCATCACCTTGGGCCAGCAGCTGCAGATCTGCTCACAGCCCCTCCTCATCCTCCCCTTCATGCTCAAAGGGGCCAAGATCTGAGCAGCATCATTGCAGTGGGGCTGGACCCCCCCAGCTCTGCACCACCAGGACAGGAGCTATTTGGGGCAGGGAGAACCCAACAAGAACTGTGCTGGCCTCTCACTCTGCCACTGCCCATCCCCTGCCAGCCTGCTGCTGCCCTGCCATGGCTAAAAATAACCCCAGCAATTTCTAGGAAAGATCCTTGGAGAGAGCAGGCAGGGCAGGGGCAGCAGGCAGGGCAGGGGGAACAGGCAGGGCAGGGGCAGCAGGCAGGGCAGGGGGAACAGGCAGGGCAGGGGCAGCAGGCAGGGCAGGGGGAACAGGCAGGGCAGGGGGAACAGGAAGGGCAGGGGCAGCAGGCAGGGCAGGGGCAGCGGGCAGGGCAGGGGGAACAGGCAGGGCAGGGGCAACAGGCAGGGCAGGGGCAGCAGGCAGGGCAGGGGGAACAGGCAGGGCAGGGGCAGCAGGCAGGGCAGGGGCAGCAGGCAGGGCAGGGGGAACAGGAAGGGCAGGGGCAGCAGGCAGGGCAGGGGGAACAGGCAGGGCAGGGGGAACAGGCAGGGCAGGGGCAGCAGGCAGGGCAGGGGCAGCGGGCAGGGCAGGGGCAGCAGGCAGGGCAGGGGCAGCAGGCAGGGCAGGGGGAACAGGCAGGGCAGGGGGAACAGGCAGGGCAGGGGCAGCGGGCAGGGCAGGGGGAACAGGCAGGGCAGGGGGAACAGGCAGGGCAGGGGGAACAGGCAGGGCAGGGGCAGCGGGCAGGGCAGGGGGAACAGGCAGGGCAGGGGGAGCAGGCAGGGCAGGGGCAGCGGGCAAGGCAGGGGGAACAGGCAGGGCAGGGGGAACAGGCAGGGCAGGGGCAGCGGGCAGGGCAGGGGCAGCGGGCAGGGCAGGGGCAGCGGGCAGGGCAGGGGCAGCAGGCAGCCAGCCCAGCCTGGCTGAGGAGCTGGGGGTCGCTGCAGGGGGCTGGAAGAAGCAGCAGGCCTTGGGTGCACACCAGGGATGTCCCCAAGCCCCTCCCCATGGCTAGAGCCAGCCCAGGGCAAGGGCTGGATTTAATACACAGAGGAAGTGCAGCTTGGACCTCCCCAGGTTAGTTCCTGAGGCAATTCCAGGGTCAGTTTCTCCAGCAGAACTCCAGGGCTCTCCCTGTCCCACCAAACAATCCCAACCCCTGAACACAGCAAGAAAGAAAACCTTTCCCAGCAGCTAGCACCAAGGAGAGAGCTGTAGCCCCCCAGGCACAGCCTCACCCAGCCAAGGGCTCCCTGCAGGCCTGCAGATGCACAGCACCTCCCCAGCGCCCACCCGCACAGGCTGGGGACCTGGAACGGGAGCCCACCCCCGCCGGGAATCTCTTCCCCGCTCTGTGCAAGCGCCTCTGGGGGATGGCCTCCAGCACCGAGCCAAGAGCAGGGCAGGCCGAAGCAAGGCCACCGGCACGCCCGGTGCTGCAGCCACTAGGTGCTGCTGTCCCACCACAGAGCCAGGAGGCAAACCCGAGCCACCTGGGAGCAGGACCAGAGCAGTCCCCGAGCTGGACAAAGGTCTCCAGGGTCTAAGTTCCTAGGCAGGAACTCTTCCTACCACCGAGCCTCTGCAGCAGCTTCATTCCTTGGTGAGGTCTGGCAGAAGAAAGTGATGGATTTGGATCCTCTCCTGCAGCCTCCACCCTGGGAAGGTTAAGTCTTCAGACCTGTCCTCCACAAGCTCCCTGGGCACAGAATGGTGCAGGTTGGAGAGGACCTCCAGACACCATCGAGTCCAACCCTCTCCCCGAGCAGGGTCACCGAGAGCAGGCTGCACAGGACAGAGTCCAGGTGGGTTCTGAATGACTCCAGGGATGGAGACTCCACCACCTCCCCGGGCAGCCTGCTCCAGTGCTCCACCACCCTTACAGCAGTTCCTCACGTTTAGATGGAACTTCCTGCGGTCAGGTTTGTGCCCACTGCTTCCTGTGCTGTCCCTGGGCACCACTGAGAAGGGCTGGCCCCAGCCTGTGCTCTCACTGGCAGCTCTGCCCAGGTGCAGACTGCCTCTGGCCCTCTGGGCTGGATCAGGGAGCTGAGAAGCAGCAGAACGTGAGGTCCCAGCAGGCAGAGCACAGGTTCTGTCCATGCAGCTTCGAGAGCTTTGCTCCTCTGGAACCAGCAGCGTGCTGACCACATTTTCTGCATGCAGAAGCTGAGGCAGAGGCCCCAAGCCCAGGCTAGATCTGGGCGCTGAAGATTCCTGACATTCCCTGCCCACATTTTCAGCCCTGGATCCTTTGTGTCTTCACAAGGGAAAAAGCAACCCCAGCAGATTCCGATCCCTTTGCACCTCTCAGCTCAGTTTGCTGTCAGGCAAGTTCCAGAGCAGGCTGCAGCACCCTGCCCTGCTGCTCACCCCCTCCCCTCCACCACAGCTGCTGTGATGCTGCTGTGATGCTGCAAGCCCAGCCCCAGACCCAAGCTCTTCCCTCCCTCCACAGCTGCCAGGCTGTGTGAATCTCAGTCGCCAGCAGCAGCTCACCACAGCAGCAGCCTCAGGCATGCTGGGAAGCTGAGCCTGATCCTGATGGGGCTCCCAGCAGCAGGCCAGGAGCTCGGCCCCAGGCAGGTGAGGCAGGCAGGCAGCAGAGTGCCCTGCCAGGCCCAGAGCATGCCCCCCCCGGCTGGAACCCCAGAGGCAGGGTTTGATCGTTGGTCCCAAACCAAGCTAACAGCTAACCCCCTCGCTGACAGGGCAGGCAGCTGTGCCTGGGACTGCACACAAACCACAGCGGGAGACAGGGAGTGGGGTGGTGCAGGGAGAGGCCCCTCTGGAGAGCCACAGCTGCTGAGCAAGAGCTGCTCCTGCCCCAGGAGCAGTTTCCAGTCCAGAAGGCATCAGATCAGCCACCCCAGGTCACTGTTAACAGCACCAATTCATGCCACATGAAAACACTTTCTTGGCACAATTTATTTTCTGACCCAAACATAGAAGCCATTAGCAGATCATTAACAACACTCTACCCTAGGTTGTCAGGTTAACAGCCCTGTAAAAACACTTCTCCTTTTAGTTGAGAGACACAAGTGTGCATGCTGCTGCTGGAGCTGCAGCTCCTCCCGCGGGAGCAGCAGCAGAGCATTCCCCACACACCGACCTGTACAGCAGGGACAGAGCTGGGGCAAGGCAGCCGATGGCTGCCTGGGGGCCGCCGGGGGCTCGGCCCCAGCAGACTCTCAATGTCTTGCATGCTTCCAGACACCAAATTCAAGCCCTTTGCTTTTCTTTGAGAGTTTGGCTCAGGCCTCAGTACAGAGCAAGGAGGTTTTGAGCTGAGCTGGTGCAGCTTAGGCTCAGTTCCAGCTGCTCAGCCTCAAGCTGCTCCTTGAACAATGCCTCTCAGCCCTCTCCTCGCACGTTAGCCATCACTGGCACTGCTTTTGGCCTTACCACTCCAGGCTGATGAAAGCAAGGAGAACAAGGGAGGGAACAGAACAGGACCTTAACACGAACAGCTCCGTGCCAGAGCAGCAGGACACCACTGCCCCAGGCTCCAGGGGTACTCCTGTCAGACCCTCCTGCTGCAAGCGCTGCTGGGGAGGAGAGAAAGCTCTGAGGGTTTATTGGAGGAGTTTGTGTTAAATAAAGGAGGGAAAACAAAAACAAAGGGAAAGTACTGCAGATTGAATTTCACATCTTGGCTATGCTCTGACAAAGGAGAAGTTACTGAACTCAGCAACTGCTTCTTGTCCCAAGCCAGGGATTCATTAATGCCCCTCCCAAAACTTGTACCTGTCCCAACCCCACCCCTGCCCCACCCTGAGCCCCAACCCTTCCCATTGCATTTCCCAACTAGACAACACTGTTGGCAAATCAAGACAGCATGAAACTTACATCAATAAAAACAACAACAAAAAGAAATCCTCATCAGGTGGAGCTGCCAGAGCCTCAGGGACCATCCTGTGAAGGCTGAGCTCCCCCCCAGCCCTCCTGCGCCTCAGCAGGCAGAGGGAGAGTGGAAGCCTCTGGAGCAGCTCCCTGGAGCAGCTGAAGTGCTGCAGAACCACAGGACAAGAGGTTGAACACCTGAAGGTTTCCCCCCAGGGCTCCTGCTCAGGGATCCCCAGGGCAAACGCAGCCCAGGGCTGGTGCAGCTCCCACTCTGAGGCTCCAAGGCTGCGCAGTAAGGCAAGTGGGCAAGGAGGGCCAGCAGCAGAGCTCGGGGGGGGCAGGGGGTGGCCGCTGCGGATGCCAGGCTCTGGCTCCCTGCCCCCTCCCACACACCAAGTCGCTTCCTCTCGTCCCGTTTCTGAGGCTTGCTGCGGGTGGTTTGGCCTTGTCACACAGTCCAGCTCCGGTCTCCTGGCGGTGGAAACGCAGGAACCTCGGCAGAGGCTGCAGGAGAAGTGAGGCAGCAGCAGGGCTGTGCCCAGAACCCTGCCCTCAGCTTCCAAGCGTCCCTGCAGCGGGTGGGGGATGCTGAGCGGGGAGCAGGCTGGCCCGGCCGCTCGCACTGTCCCGGGGGGGTGGGGGTGGTGCATCAAACACAGCAGAAGGCAAACAGATTAGTTCAGAACTCTTCTGATCAGAAGCAGACCAGGGTTAAAAAAAAAACCAACCCCAAACATTCCTGCAGGATTAAAAGGTTAGAGTCTCCACCTAAAAAAAACCAACAACTTTATACAGCTGTGCTGGAAGTGACCTCACGGGGGTCTGAGCAGCACCTTACAGTACAGACTAAGACTTGAAGAGCTGATCTCACATTGGAAGTCTTTTAATTAAAGTTAAAAAGGGGGAAAAAAAGGGGAAAAAAAGGGAAAAAAAAAAAAGGGAAAAAAAAACCCAACCAAAAAATCCCAAACCCACCAAAAAAAAACCACCAAAAGCCACCAAAGTGTCTGTGGCTGAGCTGACACCAAGGGGACACAAGGCAGAGGTGGGCCTGGCAGCCTGGCTCTGCAGGCTGTGGAAGCAGTGGGGGCAGCAGGGGCACTTCATGCACAGAATTTGTTGTACAAAACACATCCAAAAAACAGAAAAAAAAAGGAAAAAAAAAGGAAAAGAAAAAGGAGAGAGGACAAAAAAAGCCAAAGAACCCAAAGCCCAGATCCCACCTGGCTACAGGGCAGCACTCGCCCCACAGGCTCTGCCCCAGGCTGCCGCCGGGCTGGCGTGGGAGGGGAGGGGAGGGGACAATCCGGTTCAGTCTGGTGCGCAGAGTTCCTCTCCCAGGGTCACCTTCAGTCATCTGATGTCAGCCACCGAGCTCCCCGAGTAGGAGCTGCTCACCACGGGGGTGCCGTTGTTCGCCAGGCAGCCTTGCCTCAAGGTCTCAAAGTAGGAGGCCTGCACTGGTTTGTGATACTGCAGAACTCTGATGGCATCTTCAATCTTGAACCATTCCCTTTTCCTTCCTGGGGGGGCAAACACACAGCAGCAGCTGAGACCCCTCCACGCTGTCCAGCGCTGCTGCGGCGGTTCCCAGCGCTGCTGCGGCGGTTCCCAGCGCTGCTGCGGCGGTTCCCAGCGCTGCTGCGGCGGTTCCCAGCGCTGCTGCCTGCACTGAGGCTGCAGGAACCACCTCCCAGCCACGGCTCAGGCACTGGGACAGCCTCCCTCAGGACCCTCTCCCACCCCAACACCACTCTGGTGGCTGCTCCCCACGGGGCAGGGGCAGAACATCCACTGCCCACCAAGCCAGCCCCACAGCTCCCAGGCTGACCCCACCACAGGGATCCTCTGATCAGGTCAGGCACTCCAAGCCAACCCTCCTGCAGAACTCCTCCACCCTCCTCTGAGACTCCAACAGGAGATGGCTGGGGATGATTAACAGTGCCCACAGCTCTTCATGCGCTTTGCTTAGCATCTTAAAAGGGCAAAGACTAAAGAGCAAACTGCTGGAGAGGAGCTGTACAGCAGAGCTGACCTCTCTTGGGCCACAGAGGTTCCAGAAGCATCAATCTGAGCACCAATTCTTTCCCCAAGCAGCCAAAGGACTCACACTGAAACTCCTGAGCACTGGCACAAGGATGGCAGCTGCCAGAGGCATGCCAAGCTGAGGTGGTTTGCCTGCAGCCAGCCAGGGGCACGCAGCACAGAGCTTACCAATGTTGACAGAGTCCTCCCAGTCCTCCAGCACCTCGGTGACGATGAGTACGTAAACATAGGTCCTGTGCTTCCTGTCCCGGTTCTGCAAGGCAAAGCAACAGGGGCACAACAAAGCCACCAAGGGAAGCAGGCAGTGGGCACCTGGGGCTGGGAGCTGCCTCTGGAAGGCTGTGGAACCCTCTGTGCAGCTCCTCAAACACCAGGGCCTGGGCTTGGCTCGGCACAGTGGTCGTGTTCTGAGTGGAGGAAAGCTTGGAGCAGCCTTCCAGCACCCAGAGCGGGCTGCAGGGGAGCTGGGGAGGGACTTCTGACAAAGGACAAGGGGTGATGGCTCCCAACTGGAAGAAGCTCCTTTCAGATTGGACAGGAGGGTGGTGAGGCACTGGGACAGGCTGCCCAGAGAAGCTGAGAAGGTTCACAGCCTCAGAGTCTGAAACTTACCTCAAAGATTCCAACCAATCTTCCCAACGTCCCTTTCACTCCAGCCTGCAGGTCAAAGGGAACGAGAAAGCTTTCAGGTCAGGGCAGGAAGTGCTGCAACATTCTGTGCAGCTGGAAGCTTGGTCCCAAGAAAAAGGACAGAAAGGGATCCTGAGCTCCAGCCCTGCACAAGGTCCCAGGAATTTGTTCTTCTCTTTTCTATACCCAAGCTGGAGGACAGAGCATTATTGGATGGCTGAGCAGCTGCATACCAGGACAGCCTGCAGAGCCAGCAGCTCCTGGGCAGGTCACTGCAGCCTAAGCACAGCCAGAATCCCTCTGGGCTTTGGCAGTTTTGCCCCTTTAAGATGATAGCTGGAGAGAAGAACTTCCAGGTGTGTGCAAGGCAGCCCCTGACAGCATCAAAGCAACACAGCAGCTCCCAGGTATGCCAGGGGGCTCCCACAGGGATCTGAGACCAGGGAGCAGAAAGAGCAAATCCTGTCAGGGCTGGAGCCTGGCCCCTGCACCAGGAGCAAGCCTGCTCTGGGGGTAACCCAAAAGTGAGGAGTGAGGGAGGCTCTGGACTCAGACACCAACCCAGAGCAGATCCAAGCAGCAGTTCTGTCTTCTCCTGGAATGCTGAGGAGCTGCTGTGCCTCAGACACCTTCTCCCACCTCAGCTCTCCTCTGCTGCACCATGCAGCAAGCTCTCCCACTCCTCTGCCTCCAGACCCCTCCTGGGTTTTTTTCCCTCCCCAGTGCCTTCCATTCCCTTCCTCCTATACCACTCTGAGTGCCTGAATTCCAGACGAGAGGAAACTCTGCTGCATGACTTAGCTGCTGTGACACACCACAGAGGAGCTGGCACAGCACCCAGCCACGACTGGCAGGGGCATGGAGCTGCTGCCTGGCAGCTGGAACACATCCCACCAGTGCAGGAGGACACTGCCCCTGCTCCTGCACAACCTGCAGGGCTGAGCTGGCAGCTGGCTGGGGGAGTGGAGCTCAGCACTGAGCGGTGGCAGCACCACAGCACACTCAGGGCTCCCAGGCTGCCGGATGAGCACAGACACCAAACTGCCACAGCAACCTCCCCACTGCTGCTCACAACAGCTGCTGGTGGAACAGCCCCAGGAGGCCAGGATTTGGTAGGATCACAGCACTCTTTGGGTTGGAAAAGGCCTCCAAGATCCAGTCCAGCCATCAGCCCAGCACCACCATGGCCACACAGCTCCAGGGATGGGGACTCCACCACCTCCCTGGGCAGCCTCTGCCAGTCCCTGAGCAGCACAGAAATTGTTCCTCACTTCCAGCCTGGCCCTCCCCTGGCACAATTTCAGGCCATATTTGTAGCTCCCCCTCCAACCATTCCTAGAAATCCTGGAGGCTGTCTGTTCCCTGCTCCCTGACCTCTGCTTCTAGGAAGGAGCTTTTCAAGTGGATCTTTGATGTTGGTTTTGGATGCAGAAGTCATTGTCTCATCAGTATTGAGCCACTGCCCAGCCCACAGGTGGGCCACTGCCTCTTCCCCAGCAGGCTATTTCTGGAGCCCAGCAGCAATTCCCTGAAGGTCAATGCCCTCCTGTGTGCCCACACCAGGGCAGCCAGCACAGGGCACTGGGCCTGACCTCTGGGGGAGAGAGATTTTACCTCATCTGGGAGGCTGCTGCTGCTAACATGGATTAATCTCCCTCAGAAGGGAACTGGAAGGCAAATACTGCAGAGGGATTTCATTCAGAGAACTCCTCCAGCAGCCAGAAAACACAGAGGGCCACCAAGCTTCCTCCTTCACAACAGCCCAGCCCCTTGCCCCCACCCTCGGCTCCTGCTGAGCATCGCTCACATCCCCTCTGGGGCTCGACAGCTTCAGGGCTCTCTGCTCCTCACAGGGATGCTCACTGCCCACCAAGCAGCACACCCAGGTGTAAAAGAGGACAGACCCAGCTTGCAGAATGAAGCTCTTCCCCACTGCCCTGCAGGTTCAAAGCAGCTTGCAAGGTCCCAGGGAGCGCTCAGCAGAGGCAGCTGTGGGGTCGGGGGGCAGCCCCAGCCCCGCCGGCCGCTGCCGCACGCCAGGGGAGCCAGCCCGGGCGGCAGGGGTGCCCAGGAAGTGAAGCTTTGCTGCTCTGCTGCTCAGGGAACAACTTGCTTTAATAAAGAAAAATTACTGAAGACATCCAAGAACAGCAGGTTCAGGTTTCAAAGCTGAAAATAAGTTTGGGTCAGATGCAGAAAGCAGCCTGCAGCAACACCATCTGTTCCCAGGGACAGCTTTGATTGCCTTCCATCTGAGCTGGGGAAAATGGGGGTTGGAATCTCAGCTATTTTGCTTTGCTCTATTAGGCTCAAAGCCTGCATCTACTACAGATCACTGCTGGGCAAGAGGGCTGTGGCAAAACCCACTCCAGTCTTTGCTTTAGTGCAGGCAGTAAATCACAGCCACGGAGGCTGCTGGCTCAGACGAGTGCTGAGGGCACCAGCTCCAGGCCTGCCACAGATTGGCCTCTGGCTCTACCACATCTCAGGGCTTGACTTCTGCCTCCAGTGCTGTACTGCATTACAACCAGAGAGGCTTTCACATTTGGGAACCAGAGAGGAAGGATCACAGCTCAGCACCATCCCCTCAGGCATCCATCCGTGGGCCTTGCACCACTGAACCCCAGGAAGGTCTCCCTGCTGCCTGCTGAGAGCCAGCAGCACCCACCCTGGATCCCCACCACGTGGAACAGGGCAGATTGCTTGGAGAGCAGGTCCAAGAGGGGGAAAGAAAGAGAAGAGGTGCAGCAAGCAGATCAAAGTGCTGGCACTGGACTATTTTTGATACTGGCACCAAGTGTCTGTTTGATCCCAGATCAAGCACAACCACTCTGGCTTCTGGTCCCCAGAAGAAAGCAGCCTCACTCTGCTGTCATTTTAGAGAGCCTGGCATTCAGTGAGCCTGCAAAGGTCAGGATGGGAAAGATGCTGCAAGAGCAAACTGAAATGCCTTTGGGTTTAGCAGATGAGTGTGGAGGCTTCCTTCAGAGTTGCTCTGCACTGTTTAATTTAAGGCATCTATTTCTACAACATGTTCCCCAGCACTTGCTCACAGCCCTGAGAATCCTTCTTCCTAAGCAGAAATTCATCTGGGGAGAGAATGCAACAGCACAGAAAATCCAGGCAGCTCCAGCCTAGCTTTGGGGCTGAGGAGTGTTTGAAGAGAGCTCCTGCTGCTCCTGGAGGGTGACCCTGGGAGTCTGCAGCGCTGTGACCCTGATCCCAACACTTCTCACTCCTGAGAAGGCTGCTGGGGCTCAGAGCCAGGCTGCTCACCTGCAGCTGCTCTGCCCAGGCACTCAGCTCACTGCAGTCAGATGCAGGCCCCGGCCCGGGGAGCTGCCTGCTCTGCTCCTCCTGCTGGACAGATCCATGCAGATGAGGACTCTCTCCAACTAGGACAAGGACTTGAACTCAAGCTGGGGCAGAGGCAGCACAGGTTGCACTCACAAGCCACGTTTCCAGAACAGGCTCCTGAAGTGCTGAAGATCAGCAAGAGGCAGAGGTCAGACTCCTGAGGGACCAACTCCTGCAGCGAGAGCCTGGCTCAGCTCAGACACACCTGGAGCAGGGGATGGGGAAGTCAGAGCTCCACTGCCCCTTCCCAGCCCATGCTAGGAGGGCTGTGGGGTAAGCCTGCTGCCCTTGGAGCTGTGGATGTTTGCTGTTGCTGAGCAGAGAGGAGCTCGGCTGGGAACGGCTCCAGCCTGCCAGGCTGCCACAGTTTGAGTTACACTGGGCACAGCTCCACGTGAGCAGGGCACACCAGCTGAGCACGAGGGGATTATCTCAGCCAGCCCAAACCAGTTCCTTGGCTGCAGACTGAGCCCATGCCAAGGTTTCCTTTCAGCCCCTGAGCTGTCATGGAAAGAGAGAGACTCCCCCGAGGCTGCCCGAGGCAGGGCGGACGCAGCTCTGCCGCAAGGGTCCGAGAGGCAAAGCCCTCCCTGCATGAGCCCCTGGCTCCTGCACCCAACCAGCCAACCACTCCTGGCTGGGCTGAGGAGCAGCACTCTGCAGCTGAAGATGCTGCCATTGTTCTGGTTGAACTCACTGGGGCTTGGACTCACCCAGCTGCTACAAAGGAGCTGTACTGCAAGCTGGAAACAAAGAATGCCAGCAGCAGCCCCCAGCAGCAGCGGGGCTGAGGGACTTGCAGACATTCCACTGCCACTCCATCACTTTCCAGATCTGGTGAGAAGATGCCAGACTATGAAACCTTCCAGAGAGAAGCACACAGCTCTGGAACTGCCTCATGAGATTAGTCCAAAGGCCAACAGCCATCACTTTGTTAGGCAGCAGCAGGTAAAACCTTCCTGCAGCAGGCAGTTCAATAAAGCAGCTGCAGGAGAAGCTTCCTCCCAGGGCTCACCAACTGGCTCTGAATCCTGTCCCACAGCACTCTAACATCCAACTAACATCTGGAACCCTCCTGGAAGCATCTTCAATCCTGCCTCATGGAACTGTGGACCTGGTTGGGCAGCCACATGTCATCATTCCTCAAGCCAAGCATCTCTCCACTTGGGGAGCACTCAGGGCCAACTCTGAAGCCAGGCTTCACACAAGGGAGCAGCTGCTCCCTGCCCCTTGGACTCCTCATGGAGAACAGAATCCAAGGCCAGGCTGGGGAGGGCCTGTGGGAGGTGTCCCTGCCCGTGGCAGGGGCTGGAACTGGATCACCTTTCAGGTGCCTCTCAAGCAGCAGCACAGCTGGGTGCTGAAGTTCCTTCTCCTCACAGAGAGGCAGACAGCAGTGTCCCCATGTGGGCCGGGGGGCCTGGGCTGAGCAGCAGCAGAGGAGCTGCAGGGCACTCACCTCCTCACAGACCTCGCGCACCGCAGCCACGCTGGGCTCCTCCTCGGGCTCCATGCCGCCCCCGGGGACAATCCATCGGTCAGGATGACGACTGCTGCTCACCAGCAGCACCTGTGGGGAGCAGAGGGCAGCTGAGCACACACTGGAGGCAGAGCACCTCCTGCACCTCGGAACAGCAGCAGTGCAGTGTGAGCCCCAGGATCCAGGAGGATCTCCTCAGGACATCAGCGACCTCCAGGCACTCCAACCCTCCACACTCCTGCACCTCCTCAGCCTGGGGCACAACCAGCCTTGCCTCTGGACCCCAAGGCAAGGACTTGCTCTGAGTTTCTCCTCCAGCTCAGGTGGAGCCTCCTGGGCTCCAGTTTGTGCCTTCTCCTATCCCATCACAGAGGTTTTCCTTCCTCCTGACTCACACCAGCATCACACAGGGAAGAGCTGGGAGGGAAATCCCTCACACCAGGTCAGGAG
Source organism: Melanerpes formicivorus (assembly GCF_026170545.1). Classification (NCBI taxonomy): domain Eukaryota; kingdom Metazoa; phylum Chordata; class Aves; order Piciformes; family Picidae; genus Melanerpes; species Melanerpes formicivorus. Next base: position 5,172,624 of record NW_027142398.1, read on the forward strand.
GTGACTCTGAGGACAAAGCTAAAAGCAATGGATGCTGAGAACTGTTTTCTTGCCAGGTAAGGAAGCCTCTCTGCTGATTCCCTCTTCCAAGCACAGTTTCCAGCTCAAAGGAAAGAAATAAATCTCTCTGCCTCTACTGAGCCAAAGAAAAGCTGCTGAAAGCCCTCCTGGAAAGGCAGCAGAGCACACTGCACACCACTGAACTCCTTCCACTTCTGAGGCACAGCATGGGCCAAGAGAATCCCTGCCCAGGGCTGCCCCAGGGAGGCCTGCAGCAGGGCTGGGCCCAGGACAATGCTGCAGCAGCACAGCAGGAGGACCTCGGAGGTGCAAACATCAGCTTCAGGCAGAGCAGCTGAGCCTGGGCTGCCCAGCAGGAAGCTGCAGAGGGCTGGCTGGGAAGGAAGGCTCTGTCATTCTCACACTTCTGTGTAATCAGACCATTTCCTGTTTCATCAAAAGGAAATCCCATCCAGGGAGAGCAGGAAACTGCTGCTCCAAGGTCATTCTTTTAAACAGGATATTGCTCCCAATGAGCTCCCCCAGACAAAGGGATCTCAGCCAGCCCCAGGCTGAGGCACTGCTGGGCTTTCCAAAGCCACCCAGCTCCAAGTGGCCTTGGTGCCCCAAGCCTGCAGCACATCCCCAGGGACGAGGACCAAGGTCCTCAGAGCCCACACCACAGACTCCCCTGTGGCTGAGGCTACTCCTCAGCTGCTTGGCTTGCTGGGGGCAGCCTCTGGAGCCAAGCCCTGCAGCCTTTGGGAAGGCATTTGCAGGTAGGATGATGTCCCAGCCAAGCTCTGGAGGACAACTCTGTCCTTCCCAAGCAGGGAAATGAGCAACACAAAGCTCTGGGCAGGCAGGAGGCAGCCCTGAGGTAGCTCTCCCACAGCTGGGGAGGTAAGAGCAAGGTCAGGAAAAGCAGCAGAGTCTGAAGCCTGCAGCAGGGCTCCCAAACAGTGCTGGACTGCAGCCCTGGTGGGAAGCAACCTTCAAAGCAGCTGCAAACAAAACACCCAAGCACAGCCCCAGCAGCCTCCCTGGGGAGCCAGGAAATGCTGCTCAGGCCACCACAGGCAGAGCTCCATGGGAAAAGGGGAAATCTGGGAGTCCCTGATCCATGATGCTGCCTTGCACCACCCCAGGGCCTCGTGACAGAGGCATGGAGTGGCAGGAGGAGGGGTGATGGCCTCCAGCTGGAGGAAGCTGCACTGAGATGGACCTGAACAAGCAACTCTCCCCAGCAGGGCAGGGAGGCACTGGAACAGGCTGTCCAGAGAAGCCTGGGGGCTCCAAGCCTGAAGTGCTCAAAGCCAGGATGGACAGGGCCCTGAGCAAGCTGCTCTGGTAGGAAGTGTCCCTGCCTGGGGCAGAGGGCTGGACCTGGATGACCTCTGTGGCCCCATTCTGTGAGTCCATGCTGCCTGCACACAGGTCTGCTCTGCTCCCACCAGGCTGCTGCTTTTCTCTCCCCCCCTGAAGTGCTGGTGCCCTGCAAAGCCAGAGCAGGCAGCCAGCAGGAGGCAGAGAATTAACTCCCAGTGCCAGAACAGAGACTGAGGGATTCCCAGGCTCTGAGCAGGATTTAACCAGCCCCCAGCCTCCAACAAACCAGCAGCAGCTCAGCTGCAGGGAGCCTGGCTCCTAGAGAGAGGCTCTGCAGAAGGGCTGCAGCCAGGGCCAGAAGGGTCACAGCACTGCTAGAACCTGGGCTGCAACCTCAGCAGGAAGCAAGCTGTGAATGCTGCAGGCTCCCAGGAGGAGCCTGGCACCGGTGGGCAGCACCCTCAGGCTGGCAGACCTCCTAAGAAGCAGCAGACAAGATGTTAAACACCTGGGGGTTGGCCTGGCCAAGCCTCTGCTGCCTGCTGGGGCTGCTCTCTACTAACCAAGGGGAAAAGAAAGGGAACCAGGGAGGGAGCCTCATGAGCTGGGGAGGGAAATGCTGCAGAGCTCAGCAAAGGGAAGCACAAGGCTGGGGAGAGGGGGGAGAGGTGACCTGGAAGAAGCTCAAACCATTCCAAGCATTTGATCACACTTACAGCACTGGAACCAGAGAGGCAAAGGGAAAGAAAGCCCTGGGGGTGCAGGCTGCTCCTCAGAACACCCCCAAGAAATCCTCAGGGCCTGCACTGCTGCTCTGGCCCCAGCCCCCCAGGGTGACATTTCTCTCACTGCTGCTTGCTGGGGGCTGGAGGCACTGCTGCAGGGCAGCAGCAGCCCTCTGCCCCCCCAGGTAGGGTGAGATAGCCACAAGAATTATCTGCAAGAGGCCTCTGGCAGCAGGGGCAGGGCAGACCCAGCAGAGAAGGGCTGATAAGGAGGCACTCCCAGGGGAAGAGCCCAGCCCTGGGAACCTGCTCCTGCCTCTCCCAAGCAGGCTGCTGAGCAGCCAGTGCCCACAGCTGGGCCAGAGGAGCTGCTGCCCTGCAGAGTGCCTTTGGGACTGAGGAGAGGAAAGGATTCTGCAGACAGCCCAGGCCCCTGCTCAGGGGGGGCTGAATCCCCATCCCTGCAGAGCTAGGCCCAGCCTGGGCAGAGTTACAGTGGTTGGACTCCAAAGGGCTTTGCCAACCCATCCTCTGCTGCTGTGAACCAGCAGCAGCCAACCCTCCCAGCAGCCACAGGTGCTCCCTGCAGGAGGGGAAGGGCAGGAAGAATGCAAAGAGCACCCAAGGCTTCAGAAGCACCTTCAAGGATGCCACCCAGGAGGTGCTGAGGGGGAAATGTCTGAGCACAGCCAGTGTGCAGCACCACACACAACAAAGGCAGCCAGAGAGGCACAAATCCTGACACAGGCCCACTCCAGAGCACAGCTCCTTCACTGGGCCATGCAGCCTCTCAGCTGCACTGAAGCAGCACCTCTGAGGCAGCCCAGTGTCTGCTTCCCAGCACACAGCACCTGGGCACTGCTCCCCTGGGCCCCTAAGGCAGAGCTGAGAGCTGCATTCTGCTCTGCCCCATGCCTGTGGGGGCCCCATCCCAGCAGGACCAGCTCCTGCTCCCAGCAGTGACACCACAGGCACGCCATCACCTTCCCTGCACTCAGGAGGTTGCTTTTCTAGACACTGAGAGGCCATCCCTGGAAGGAGGAGGTCCTCTGGCAGCAGCCCCAGCTGGGTGGCTCCCTCCACTGCTTGGACTTGCCTCCATGCTTCAGCAGCTGGTCTGAAGGGTCTGAGCTGCAGCAAGCCAAGGAAATTGTGATTTCAGGAGGCAGGGAGGGAGAAGACAAAAAGAACAAGGAGAGAAAGGCAGGAAAGAGAGCTTGAGCCTCTGGTCAGAGAATGAATGAGTCTGAGCTAGAAGAGACTTCAGAGGAGCCCCCAGGGGAGCAGGCAGCAGCCAGCACTGCTGGGTCCCCCTCAGCACAGCCAGGGCTGGGGCAGGCTCCTCCCTGTTCATCACTTTCCCTCAGCTGCAGCAGAGCAGAGCCAGCTCAGGGCTTCAGTGCCACAGCAGCTCCCAGAGCTCCCACTGAGCTGAGTCTGCATCCTGCTGCAGCTGGGGGAAGCAGCAGAGCCCTGGGGAGCAAGGCTGCCCTCAGGACAAGGCTGAGCTCTGCCGAGGCCTGCCCTGCGGCTCCCGGAGCTGGGGGCACAGCTGGGAGGGGGAGGGGAAGCAGAGGGGAGAGGAGAGGCTCTGGGTGGCCAGCAGGGTGCTGGGGATGTGGCCATGTGCAACAGGGAGAGCCTGAGCTGGTTTCATCACCACCTGCTGATGCAGCTGAAGGAACAGGGAGGATCCAGCCCAGCCGGCAGGGCTCTGAGGCTGTGCTGCAGGGCTGGCACCAGCCCATGGCCCCCAGCACCTCTGTGGCTTTAAACACCCCCAGGGTGGGGATCCAAGCACCTCCCTGGGCAGCCTGTGCCAGTCCTTGGGAACCCTTGCAATGGAAAACCTTCCAACCTCCCACCCAAGCCTCCTGCTGCAAGTGGAGGCTGAGCACCAGGGGCTGATCCCTGCCCTGCTCCTGCTGCCCACAGCACTGCTGCCCCAGGCCAGGCTGCTGGCAGCCTTCTGGGCCACCTGGGCACACTCTTGGCTCATCCCCATCCAGCTGCTGACCAAGACTGCCAGCTGTCTACAGCTACCCCAGAGCTGCTGTGCTCCATCACAGCTGGGCTCAAAGCTGCCCCAGGCACGGCAAGGTCAGGGCAGTTTGCACTCCAGCTCCTTCCCCCAGCCCTGGCTGCTGGGGGGCTGCAGACAGCCTCTGTGCCCCCAGGCTGCTCTGCAGCCCCCTCCCCACCTCATTCAAAGGCAGCAGAGGCACAGGCTGGGCTCCTGTCCCTCCCAAAGCCCTGAGGACTGGCCCTTGTGAAGGAGCAGTTGGTGCTTTCAGCAGCCACAATGAGGGCATGCTGGAACCTGCAGCTGCAGCAGGGCAGGACTCAGAGCCAAACTCTTCCTTTCATTCCTCTTCAAATGCAAGGCAGAGATGCTGCTGCCACCCAGCAGCCTCCCATCTGCTCCCCAGCAGGAAGAGAGCAGAGCCACTTCCTGGAGCATGTCCCTGTGGGAACAGCTGGGCTGCACTGGAGCACTCCTGGGCTGTCCCAGTGCCGCTGGCAGGGCAGCACTGAGGCACTGGCACCAGGGGCACCAGCAGGAGGATGCTGGAGGCACCAGCAGGAGCACCCTGGAGGCACCAGCAGGAGCACCCTGGAGGCAGCACCAGATGTGGGATCCCTTGAGCTGCAGCCTCCCCAGAAGCAGCAACCAGCACAGGGCTTACCCCAGCAGAGACCTCCTGCTCACACTCTGAGCATCCATCCTGCTGCTGCCCCTGCTCCCCCCTGCCCCCAGACACCACTCCTGGGTGCCTCACTCCTCATGGAGCAGCACTCAGCACGAGGATTTCTCTTCCACACAGCCCAATGAAGGGCTGTGGGGTGCTGCTCCATTTGAGGGGGATGTTGAACTGAACCTTCCCTGCACTGCTCTGGAAAGGAAGAGGCAGCACAGCCCTCGCTGCAGCCAGCAGCTGGGCACCCAGAGCCCTTCCCTCCTGTCCCAGAGTGGCAGCTTCCAAATGGAATGCAGAGAAACTGGGCAACCCCCAGCAGCAGAAGGGGAAAATGAATCACTTGGAAACTAAAAGACACAAAGTGTGATGCACAAGGCTCTGTCTGCACACCAAATGCCTAACCACAGCCAGGCTGCTGGGGAGATCCCCACTGACTGCTGAGATCAGAGAGAGGATCGAGTCAGTGACTCCAGAGGGGGCAAACACCCAGGCAGAAGGAAGTGCAGCCTCCCCTCCAAGCACAGGCAGAGCTCCTCTTGGTTCTCCTTCCTTGCTGACAAAACTCTCCAGTCCAGGAGCTAACTAGGGAGAAAACTTGGGGGGTGCTGATCTCACATCAGGCAATCAACAAAAGCCAGAGCTCAATTCTGTTTCTTCAGCACTTGGGAGCAACAGGGACCAGGAGCAGCCAGCCCTGGAACAGCCAAAGAGTGCTCTGATGCAGCAAGTCCAAAGCAGTGACCAAAACAGCCTTTTTCCCCTCTTTTTGAACAGCAATCTCGACAGATCTCTACCACACACAGAGGCTCTGCTCCCCCACCCAGAGGCCTTTCAGTGGATCTCCATTTCCATTCAAACAGCAGTAATCAATACCCAAGCCCAGCCCAGCACAAGCCCTGCATTCTCCCCCCAGAGAAAAAGAAAGGGAAGGAATCCTGCCCAGGCCTGTGGAAACCACCTCACAGCAGCAGAGCTGACACCCAGGCACTGCCCAGCACCAGTGGCACCCAGAGGGGACAGGGAGGTTTCTCCCAGAGCTTCAGGGAAGGCCAACAAATGGGAATGGCCCTCAGAGACAACTAGAGAGAGGAGCAGACACAGAGGACTCCTGCCTGCTGCTGTCAGCAAGGGGCAGCAGTGCAGCAAAGCAGCTCCCAGGCCTCCTGCCTCAGAGCAGGCAGGCTCCAGACAGGGCTGCAGGTGGTCAGTGTGGTGTGACCTGCTAACAGCTTCCCAAAAGGCTTTTGCTGGAGGCCACTTCACCAGGAGGTGAGAACACAGAAGGCAGCTTCAGCCCTGGGCTCAGCACCTAGAGACCACAAACAGGGGCTTGGAAAGCTGCCTGGTGGAGGCCAAACCTCTGTAACTCCCCTCTCCAGTGCCTGGGGCTCAGCGGCAGCAGCACTCACAGCCTGCCCCCGAGGAAAGCAATCCACACCTCCTGCTGCATCATTTACCAAGCAATCAGTGCTGCTGAGCTATCAGGGAACAGAACTCACCACCTGATGGTGCTGGGGAGATCAGATGAGGCCAGCACCCAGTGACCAAAGCTGCAGTGGGAAGGTGATGCTGACAGCATCAGGTAGCTGTTAAATTCATCACAGAAGGGGCTGGAAGGGACCTCAAAGCTCATCCAGCTCCAACCCCCTGCCACGGGCTCAAGGCCTCATCCAGCCTGGCCCTGAACACCTCCAGGAGGAGGCAGCCACAGCCTCCCTGGGCAGCCTGTGCCAGAGTCTCCCTACCCTCACCCTCAAGAACTTCCTCCTAGACAAATTCCATTTGTCTTCAACCCTGCTGCCCTCAGCCACTGCTGAGCGCTGCCACACCTGGCTGACGCTGTGCGGAGTCCCATCAGGCAGCCCCCGCGGTGGCGAGCCCCAGCACCATCACACAGCTGCTCTCATCTCATCCTCAGCTCAAAGGGGCCTCGGTGTCCTCAGAGCCAAGGGGGGAGGCACAGCTGCGACCAACACCTCCCCAAAACGCTGCTTTCGTTTGAGAGCCGCGGTGCTGGGAATGTTGACGCTCCTCACCATGGCAGCACAGCCACAGAGGGGGTGTGGAGCCTCCTGCCCCGCGTTAAACAGTAACCCAGGGGTGCGCTAACCGCCTCTGCTCCGAGCCGCCGCCTCCCCTGCCGCCTCCTGCAGCTACAACTATGATAATCAGGAGAACAAAGCCTTGAGCAGGGCCACCCCGGAGCCAGTCAATGGGACGAGACAGCACAGACCTGCAGCCCAGGTCGCTACTGAAGCAGAGCAGTGAAAAACCGCACGTCCGAGGAAAGTTTCTTCCGAAGTCCCCGCACGATGCAGCCCCCAGCAACAGGGCCCTGCCGCCTCCCTACCTTCGATCCCCACTTCCTCCCCGGCCTCTCCGGACAGCAGCTCCTGGCACTCCCTCAGGCCCCTTTTATCCCAGCTTCTTTTTATAAATCCAAGGTCAGGTTTCCTCTCCCATCTCATGTGATGTGCTGGGCCCAAGCTCTGCCAGGCTCGGCTCCCCTCCGCTGCCAGGTCCCGGCCCGCGCTGCAGCGCTGCTCACCAGAGGCTTCCACCGCCGCGGGCACAGCCCTGCCTGCGGGCACAGCCCTGCCTGCGGGCACAGCCCTGCCTGCCTCCCTGCCTGCGGGCACAGCCCTGCCTCCCTGCCTGCCTGCCCGCGGGCACAGCCCTGCCTGCCTCCCTGCCTGCCTGCCTCCCTGCCCGTGGGCACAGCCCTGCCTGCCTCCCTCCCTGCCTGCCTGCGGGCACAGCCTTGCCTGCGGGCACAGCCCTGCCTGCCTGCCTGCCCGCGGGCACAGCCCTGCCTGCCTGCCTGCCTCCCTGCCTGCCTGCGGGCACAGCCCTGCCTGCCTCCCTCCCTGCCTCCCTCCCTCTCTCCCTGCCTGCCTCCCTCCCTCCCTCCCTCTCTCCCTGCCTGCCTCTCTCCCTGCCTGCCTCCCTCCCTCTCTCCCTGCCTGCCTCCCTCCCTCCCTCCCTCCCTCTCTCCCTGCCTGCCTCTCTCCCTGCCTGCCTCCCTCCCTCTCTCCCTGCCTCCCTCCCTCTCTCCCTGCCTCCCTCTCTCCCTGCCTGCCTCCCTCCCTGCCTCCCTCCCTCTCTCCCTCCCTGCCTCCCTCCCTGCCTCCCTCCCTCTCTCCCTCCCTCTCTCCCTCCCTCTCTCCCTGCCTCTCCCCTCCCGCCCAGCCGGAGCGAGCAGGGCACAGCACCAACTGCCCCAGCGGCTCCCCGACAGCAACCCCCGCAGGCACCGAGCGACCCCCGGCGGCTGCGCCCCCACCCCCGCGCGGCACACGCAGCCCCGGGGGTCTCTCCGGCCCCCCCTCACCTCCTCCTCGCTCTCGCTGCGGAAGCACAGGCAGGCCGCCCGCTTCTTGTAGCCGTCCCCGTCGTAGGTGCGCGTCTGGTTGGACTTGAGCTTCATCATCCTCCGCGGCGAGGGGCGGCTGGGGACGGGGCGGCTGGGGACGGGGCGGCTGGGGACGGGGCGGGGGGCAGGCCGGAGGACGGCGAGGCCCGCGGCCTAGAGGGCGGGGGCGGGCAGGGTGGCGGCGCCGGGCAGGACCCGCCGGGGCTCCCGCGAGGGGCGGGCGGGGAAGGACGGGGGGACGGAGCGGGGGGGAACGGCCGCCTCCCCGCGACAGTCTCTTTCTCGGTTTCGCTCTGTCTCCCGCGGGCCGGGAGCTGCCCGCTACGCGCTGCCGCCTTTCGCCCGCCTCATCCCTCCCTTCGCTTCCAGCCGCTCCACCGCCGCTGCCAGCGCTCCGGCCACCGCCGACGACGACGACCGCGACGCCATCTTGGGGCACGTTACGCAAACGGCGTACAGCCGCCGGGCGGAGGAGGCGGCGGCTGCCCCCTACCGCCTCACGGCGCTCCCGCCACGCAGACGGCGCAACCCGGCTTCCAGAATCGCTTCCCCCCGCGCAGACGGCGCGGCACCACGCCTCCGCCCGCCTGCCTCCGCCTCACCGCGAAGCCTCTGCGCCAGCGGCGCGGCTTAGGCCGCCTTCGAGAATACAGCGGCGGGTCCAAAGCCGCCGGGCGGCTGCGTGCTGGGGCGCCCTGGCAGTTACGCAAAAGACGTCGGGGTAGAGCCCGGCCCCCAGCGCCCGCCGCGCACATGGCTAGGCTTTGACAGCGGCTCTACGCAAAGCGCGCAGACGCCGGCGAGGGAAGAATGCTCACACTACCCAAGGCAGGGGGGAGAGGCGGCTTACGCCAACGGCGGAGCTGGCTGCGGGGGTCCCATTGTACCCCGCGGGCGGGAGCGGAGATGACCTTCCTGGGCACCCCAGAATCGGCACTGGGCTGGGACACAAAGTCCTCTGCAGCTGGGTGGCTTTGGCCTGGCACTTGCAGGGCCCCCCAGTATTGCACACAGCCCAAGCTCCCCAGGGGCATTTTCAGGCCTTGGGGCAGGCTTTCAGCTGTTAAGCCCCAAATTGCACCCCGGGGTGGCCAGCAGCAGCACCACCCTGCTGCTAAGTCCAGGCACCTTCAGCAGCTTCGTCTGGATGAGGTTTAGCTGAATGATGGAAAATAAACTCATGGCCACCATTTCCTTCTCCACAAACCAGGGGCAAACCCCCTTCCCCCAGGGCAGTGCCATGAAGGCTGCCCCACACAGCGCCCTGCTCAGCAGGCGGCAGCGGGCCGGCCCCCACCAGCTGCCGCGGGACATCTACCGGCAGGCGGCAGCAGAGGGACCCCGGCCTGGGCCTCCCCCGCAGCTCTGCTCAGCTCCCCGCAGACGCCTGCAGGGCCGGGGTGAAGGATGCTCACCTGCACTGGCTGTGTGCGAGCCAGAGGGCCTCGGGCTGGCACAGCTGAACCTGCTGGGTCTGCAAAACAGAGACACCCCTCAGCCCAGCTGCACCTCCCTGGCAACGACTGCAGTGCCTTCTGTGTAGCACAACTGCCTGCAGGGCTTCTCCTCATCCTCCTGCAAGAATCACCTCCACACACCAGCCAAGCCCTGCCTCAGTGACCACCAAACCTACACAGTTCCTTTTCTGCACCCTGTTTTCTAGTCACAAGTCCTGCAAAGCTGGGAGTCAGCTCTCTGCTCCGTCAGCCCTGGACTGATGCACGCAGGTGAGACAAGGACAGAGCCCAGGTGGCATTTTCACCTATTTTATTATACACAAAAGATGAGCAGCAAGGCTCTACTGCGGGGGCTGACCACGGCCACGGCCAAATCCTCCTCTCTGCAACACAAAAGGAAGAGCATTAGGAGTCACCATAGCAAGCAAGTGACAGCAGCAAACACACAGAACCTCTGAGATTCTCAGGAGCAGCCTGCCTTTGCTCAGCATGCCCTGCTCCAAGCACAGCCCGACTCTGAGCTCTTGCAGACAAGACCTGGCACAGGCTCCCCAGACTAAGGGCAGACCAACCCACCCAGCAGCTCTGTGGACACCTGAAACTCCTCTGCTTCTGAAGGACAAAGCTGTGCACTTCCCCCAGCACTCAGCCTGCTCTCCAACGTGCAGCTGGCTTCCTGTCACAGCAGTGAGGCCACCACACAGGAATGCTGCAGGGAGCTGTGCTCAAGGGGCAGCAGTCACCATAGAGCCAAACACCTAACCCTGGCTGGCATCCCCAAGAAGCACCACCACAGAGCCTGCAGCTATCACCTATCCTGCTTGTCCTAATCAAAACCTCAATAGAGGAAGTAAATTTACTCACAAACTGGAATTCAGTGGCTGCTCCAGCACCTGCCTCAGCCTTCTTGTCAGCACCAGCTGCAGAGAGAGACCAGCAAGTTACCAACCCCAGAACCCATGCCCCCAGCACTCATCTGTTGGTACCAAAGCCTTGCAGCCACAGATGTCTAACACTGAGGGGAAACAGCAAAGTGAAGCAGCAGCTCTCGAGCCTGGGAAGGAGTTGCAGCCTCCCCACCAAGGAAATCCCCTGGCCCAGCCTGACAACACTCGAGGAGAGGCTCTCAGGAGCACATAACTGCTGTGCCTACCACACCAAGAGCCCTTCCCCTTTGCCTTCTCGAGAGGGGGTGAGGGCTGAGGACCCCCCCGGGCCCGGCACTCACGTGGGACGGCGCTGCGCCGGTAGGTGTCTCTGTCGGCCTCTCCCCGCGTCAGGCGCGCCGGGCGCTCCCCCTCCAGACCTGCAACGCAACAGGCACCGCTCAGAGCCCGCCCCAGGGCTGGGGATGGGCCAGGGAGGGCAACAAAGCCTCCCCGCCGTCAGGCCCAACCCCCAGCCGTCGGGAGGTTCCTTTGTACGCTTTGGATCTGTCCGTCCCGAGGTTCTAACAGCTCAATTCCATCTCTAGGAGAGTCACAAACTGCAGGTGTCAAGGGCAGAGCAGCCTGAGCTTTGCCTCAGGATAACTGCTCCAGCTTTTGTACCAAGCCTTACCTGAGCAAACCAGCAGCACCACACAAGTGCAGGAAGGGCCCCAAAACCCCAGGAGGTGAAGCAAGACCCCCAAGTTTGGATCCTGTACCACCATCCTCACACCCCACTGTGACTCCCAGCCTGAGGCAGGTAACCCTCAGCCAAACAGCACAGGAACAGTTTGTGCAGCTCTCCCAGCTCACCCTGCCAAGGTGAGGGCTGAATCAGGTCACTGGCACTGCAGTGAAAGGTCTGAGATGCTGCAAAGTGAAGCTGCAGAAACCCTGAGCAGATTTCATCAGGAACTGCAAGCCCCTGACTCGTGCCAGACAGGAGGCTGCTCCTCACTGGATAAACACAGCAGCTACAGGAGTAAAAGTGAGAACATCCAAAGCTGCTCAGAGATCAAAGAAACCATCACCTTCCCACTTGCAATCCAATCCTTGCCTTTGAAGCAGATGATGCCAGTTTTGTCAGGCTGAAAAACAAGCTGCAGGAGCTGGAGGTGAAGTCCTGAGCACCTTGGGAGAGGATGCAGCTCCTGCAGGAGCAGACTCCTGCCCCCCACCAGAAAGAGCTCTGTCATGCAGGACTCTTCCTCCACAGCCAAGCCCTGCTGTAAGGGCAAGGTGACACCCTGGCACATGACTCTTGGCAAACACTAGAGGCAAGGCACACAAGGCAGAAGACCTTGAGGGAGAAGAAATGCTTCTTGCCCCCTGAGACCTGGCACTGCTGCTCTGTCAGTCACAGCTGCAGTAACTTCTGTCACCTTCCTCTGAGCTTCCAGAAGTTTTCATCTCCCCAAAGACCTTCCAGGGATTTCACAACTCATGCTCTGCACCGTGCTGTCTCTCCTCTACTGCTGGACAAGGATCCAGCAAAAGCAAGCAGGAGGTTAGCCTGGAGCACTGCAACTTTCAGACCTGCATGGAGGGGCAGAGTGGCTCCAGCACACTCAGCTCAGGTTTATTTCCACTGCACTGCTCTGTGATTGTTACCACAGCACAAAGTGCAGCTTCTGCCTCGCAGGGGCACCCACAGCAGCTTGGATCACCAAGGCCAGGCAGCTGAGGTCAGCAGCAGCTCTGTCTGCAGGACCCATCTCCAGCACTTTGGGCTATCAAAACTCCACCAAGACAGAAGCCAGCACTCCGGGCCAAACATTTCACCTGTATCTGTGGTGAACCTTTCCAAGAGGGCAGCTTTGGTAACCTGACCTGCCTAGCAGCTTTAGGGTCCCTGGCAGAATGGTGCATGTCCACTGTGACCACAGGCACCAGAGCTCAGCCTCCACACACAGCACCTGGGCTTAGCTTGGGCCTATCAGCCATCCCAGCTGCTGCCTGCCTGCTGTTCCTGGATGGAAGTTTCTTCCCCACCTCTGCAAGCCCAGCCACGGGCACCCAACTCTTACACCAGAACCTCCCACGCAGCTCTTCTAAGGATAACTTGGCCACAGACAAGGTTCTCTGTCCCTACAGGACTCAACCAGCCATGCACACACTGGAGAACTGCCAGGACTGCTGCATGTTCCTCCCAAGAGGTCTGAAAAGCCCCAGCAGCTGGAGACATCCACCCCAGCCCTCAGCCATGCCTGGCCCCCGGAGGGTGGCTTGATCCACAGCCTGAGGCTGCAGTGGCTCTGCTCCCAGTCACCTCTTACCACAGAAGGCCAAGTCCCACACACAAAGCCTTTCTCCCAGGCAGCCTCACAGCTTTCCTTAGCCCTCCCCAACTTCTCCACAGGCCAGTGGCCATCAGACTGGCACCACACAGGAGCAGTAAAACCTGCAGGCTCCTCCTCGCCCTGCTCCTGCTCATGCACCCAGACTGCTGACACCAGCCTGGGCTGCAAGCTGCCGTTCAGCTGACTGTCCACCACCCCCGTGCTGTCTAACACGTTCAGCTGGCTCCCTGCTCGCTCCAGCTGGCTCAGCTCCTGCCCAGCGCCGCGCTCACCTTTGGGCCGTGGCCTGCCTGTCTCGGGGCGGCTGCGGCGCAGGGTCGCGGGGACGATCTCGGGGGGCAGGTGGAGGTAATCCCGCAGGTACTGGATGCCCTCGTTGGTCAGGTACCAGTAGAAATGCCTCCATGCAAACTGCTCCTTCACGTAGCCACGGGACTTCAGAGACTGCAGACAGAACTCAGTCACTCGGGGGATGATCCTCACCACCACCACCACCACCATCATCATCATCATCATCATCACGCTGATCTCCTACCCCTGCCCTCACCAGATGGTTTTACAGCTTGAGGGGGTCTGGGGAACAAAGACCTCGGAGCAGAAGAGCTGAGGCACAGGGCAAAGCTACAGCACCAGGCCTCTTCTGTGAGACAATAAACAGCTACAACACAGAGAGCTCCAAAACCAGAGCCAGAGATGGGGATCCACAACAGAACAGCCTTCAACAGTCAGTGGCAGACAACAAACTGAAGAGAAAATGGCCAAAAAATCAGGAAAATGGGAAAGTGCAAGAGGAGAGAAAAGGCAAAGGGTGAAGTGCCACCCCCAGATCTGACAATGATGCTGCTCATCACAGGCACACAGCCACCTCTCCCTCCCAGCCCCTGGCTCTCACTCCCCACCTGCATGGCTTTCATGACGTGGAGGTTGGGCACGTTCTTGTCCACCAGCTCCGGGTGCTTGGGCATGTGCACGTCCTTCTTGGCCACCATCACTCCCTCCTTGAAAAGGAGCTCGTAGATGGCAATCCTGTTCTTCTTGGGCATCAACATCTAAACAGGAGACAAGGGACAGATGATAAACACCAGGGTGGGGGGGGTTGGAAGGGACCTCTGGAGATCACCCACCCCAGCCCCCCTGCTCCAGCAGGGTCACCCAGCACAGGCTGCCCAGAGGAGTTTGGAATCTCTCCAGAGGAGACTCCACAACCTCTCTGGGCAGCCTGCTCCAGGCCTCCAGCAGCCTCCTGCTCAGATGGAACCTCCCGGGCTCCAGTTTGTACCCACTGCCCCTCCTCACGTTGCTGAGCGCCACCAGACGCTACTGGTGCAAGACAAATGCGCTGTGAAACCTACCAGCAGTGACTGAGGAGGGCCAGCGCTGGTCTGCACCAAAAGCTTCACAGTTCTACAAGGTCACCGACTGCTAAATTACAGATTGCCCTAAGGGCTTTCTGAGCTACCTTTCCACACCCACGCTGCCAGCTGATGCTCCCCAGCCCTCCTGTGCAGGAAAAATGAGCAGCCCCAACCCGTGGTCCCTAAGCCTCATCATGCCTCTAAAGGCTGAGACCTCTCTCACCCGCGGCAGGCGGCGGAGCAGACCCCGCGGCAGGCGGCGGAGCAGACCCCGCGGCAGGCCGCGGACTCCCTTCGCGGGAGCCTCACGGGGTAAAAGGCCACAGTGCTTCAACGGAGTGCCCGCCGCGGGTCGTCCCTGCAGCAGCCAACCCAGACCAGGCCCCTCCAGGCCAAGCCCTGGCTTCCCCCGGTAACGGAACCTTTCCGCGGCCTAGTGCCCCTCGCTCCCTCCCGTCCCGCCAACCAGGGCCTAGATCCCCCCTTCACCGCGGAATTCCCCCCACAGGGGGCCAGGCAGCGTCTCCCCACCGCTGCCAAGCAGCAGCCCTACGTCGCCACCCCGGGATGGCGCCGATGCGAGGCCGATACGAGCTCGGAGCGCAGCCTCACCGTGGCGGCGGCAGCAGGCCCAGGAGCGGAAAGGAATGCGCCTGCGCCGCGCGGCCGCTTCCGGCCTCCGCAAGGACCCCTGGTGGTGCAGGTGGCTGCGGCGCTGCCTGAGCGGGGCTCGCAGGGCCCCTCCAGCCCGGGCATAGGGGTGCCCTGACGGTGCCTGATGGGAGCTGTCACGCTGGGGGTTCAGCTGCATCCCCGGAGCCGGGAGTCTCTCCGCTGTCCACCCCAGTGCTGACCGCTCCAGATCTGCACCGCAGACATCCCTCTACACGTTCCCACTCGTGTCACCTGCTCTATGTCTCTATTCATGTCACCTGTGTCCCCACCACAGATGTATCACTCTGTCTCCACTCGTGTCACGCTACACATTCCCACTCATGTCACCTCCTCCATGTCCCCGGCCATGGGACATCTGATGCCACCACCAGGGCGACGACAGCCCCCTCCCCAGCTCCCTCGGGCACAGCTTCCTCCCCAGCCTCGGCAGCTGCTCTGTGCCAGGCAGCGGTGGCCGTTTCAGGAGGGTCTCGCTCCTGAGATGCACTCTTTGAGCGCTGAAGCTTTGGGGCTTGCTGGTGGCCGCCGCCGGTGCTCGGTGCTGTGCCAAGGCACCCCGGCTGTCCCGCAGCCCATCCGGCTGGCAGTGCTCTTTGGAGCCAGGCTGTAAAGCCCTGTTTGGGATTCCCTCCCGGGCTGCTCCCCAGCAGGTCACAGGGTGCAAGGGAACATTTGCTCCCCGACCGGCAAAGGTGCTCGGGGCTGGCTGGTGGCACTCAGAGTCCCTTCGTGCCCCCAAATGCTCAGCCAGGAAATGCTCCTGAACCCGTAGCCCCCCGCAGCGGGGCACTCGCACCAGGGCGGGACGTGGTGTCCCCAGCAGGGTGCCATGAGGGGATCGGATCTGTGTCCCCGTACCCGGGGAGGCTGGGGGACCCCCCAGCAGCTCCATGCGGGGCTCCAGGCTCGCTGCCATCCCTCTCCGCTGTCGCGCTGTCACTTTGTGCGGCCACGGCGCCGTTCCCCGGGGCGGCGATTGGCTGGCTAAAAATGCCTCCCTAATCTCCGCGCTGATCTTTACCCCCTCCTCCCCATCTGCCGTGACCTTCCTGCCGATGTGCAGAGCCAGCCCCGGCGACCGGCGGCCAGCCCCGCTCCGTCCCCGCGTCCCAAAGGTAGCTGCGGGGGCTGTCCCGCACCCCGGCGAGGCGGGAGGGCGGGGGCGGCGCCCGGGGGGTGTCGCGGCGAGGGTCGGTGGCGTGGAGCCCAGTGCCAGCGTGGTGATGGTGGTGATGTCCCCAGGTGGGGGTTGGCATGCGGGGGGCTTGGGGCGCTGCCGTCACGCTGAGGCCACCTCGACTCCTCTCTGGGGGTCCCCGTAAGGTGGTTTGAAGTGGCTCTGCCCCCCGTGCCAGTGGCTGCTTGCTGGGAAGTGAAGCCTGCTCCAGCAGAGCAGCTCCCTGACCCACTTAAAGCGATTTGCAACCTCTGCTGGGCTGTGCCAAGTGGGAATCGCTGTGGGCCTCGGGTTGCCCCACAGCTTTGGGGTTCACCCCTTTGTCCTGGCCTTGCAGCATCACTGGCAGGGTGGAAGGGCAGGATGGATGCCACAGGTCCCTGCCCAGCTGCCTGCACCTCCAAGGAAGCTGAGGTGTGGTGTGAAGTGGCAGTGAGGGGCAAGGGGTCTGGGCAGGGCTCTGACAGGGATCTGGTTGGGGTTTGGCAGGGGGCAAAGCTTCTGAGGTCTCACAAGATGTGGCACCATGGGGTTGGTGGGATGCAGTACATCAGTGTGCTGTGCCCATTGCCCCCACAGCCCACCCAAGCACCTGCTGCACCCGAAGGGGCTTTCAAAGGGGTGGGTGCTGGCCCCATGTGTTGACCATGGGGCCAAGGATGCCCCAGGGCCACAGTCACTTTTGCCAGGCTGGTGCCTTGCTCATCCTTCCTCCTCCACCTCCCTGGGACTTGTCTGGCATCATCTTACCTGGTGAGGACCTCAGGCACCTGCTCCAAGGCCTTCAGTCAAAGTGGTTCAGCCTGTGGCAGCCAGCCCTGCCCAGCTCCAGGGTGCTCTGGTGATGAGCTCATGGCAGAGCACCCCCAGGAGCTCCCTGATCCGGTCAGCCAGGCACCACGGCACCCGAGCAGCTGGCAGGAGCTGAGGCTCTGCAAGGCAGCTGAAGCGGAGCCTGGGGCTGCTGGGGGCTCTGCCTTGCCAGCTGCAGGCAGGGGCTCAGGCAAACCCAGGTTTGCCCCCAGCATGTGAGCTCTGGAGGCACAGAGAGCAACAGAGCTGTGGTTTTGGGGCTGTGCTAGGGTGAGCAGGTGGCCTAAGGACCACTGCCTGCCTAGGAAGCTGGAGGGAGCAGCAGGGTCCCTGTGGGGTACACAGGCCTTGGGGGGATTGTGCCAGGGCAGAGCTGGAGCCTGGAGCGAGAGGTGCTGAAAGATGCAGCAGGTCCTGAGGTGTCTGGAGCTGCCTGGTGCCACCCTGGGGCTTTGCTATCATTTGGTTGCCTCCTTTCTTCCTCTCAGAGCAGGGATGGAGCTGGGGGGAAGGAATCCCCCCTCGGGGCAGGGGTGGGGGTGCTGCAACAAGAGAAATGTATCTCCTGGCTCATCCCACGAAGCAGGAGAGCTGCCCTTGCCCACCTCATCCCACTCCTCCTCTTTGCCACTCTGGTGCCTGCCTTGGAAGTGGCAAAGCAAGAGCTTTGCTAACCGGATTAGAGCTTCCCCAGCAGCCTCCGGCCCCCGCACCACCTCCCCGGGGCAAACCTCATCCCTAAGCCAGGCGTAGGGCAAGGCCATCTCTGCGGCATGGCCTGGCCAGGGGACCACACCACGGGCCCCAGGCAAGGACCTGGTGCCACACTGTGGCTTCTGTCACAGTGGCTCGACCTCAAAACCCTGGCTGAAGCCCTGGGGCTCCTTCCCACCCCCCAGGATTTCCTGTTCCCGCTGCAGGAATTCGTCAGCCACTGCTTGATGGTGCTGCCCATGGCCTGGGGTCTGCACTGATCCGACCCTCCTGACCCACCTGTCCCACCGCTGCCCGGGTGTGTGGCTGCCACAGGGGCTGCAGCAGGGCAGGGGCTGGATTTAACCATAAAGGGATTGAGGAGGGCGAGCCCAGGTGGCTGTCAGGCATCGATTAGTGACGTGCACAGGGGGAGGGGAAGGAAGGGAAGCTCCTTCTGCACCAGGGCCGATGTCCTGCAGCAGCCAAAGCCTGGGTTTGCCTCTGGGTGGAACTCTCCTTGCTGGAAATCCTGTGTCCCCAGCCCTGCTGGTCTCCCTGGCCATGCTGGAGATGTTGCTGGGGCCAGGATGGAGCTGGGCACCTCCAGCACAGCTTGGCAGGAGGAGGAGACCACAGCAAGTGGCTGTGCCCAGGGACAGACTTTGTCCCTGCAAGGTGAGAGCTTGGGAGGTGTTTGTGCAACACCTTGAAGGCAAAGGCAAGAGCCTGTTGTGCTTCTGCAGCTGAGTCCTGGAGAATCACAGGAAGCAAGGTGGGAGTTGGAAGGGACCTCTGGAGATCATCCAGCCCCAGCCTCTGCTCCAGCAGGGCAGCCACAGCAGCTTGCCCAGGAGCACAATGCCCAGGGGGATTCAGAATCTCTCCAGAGACTCCACAACCTCTCTGGGCAGCCTGCTCCAGGGCTCTGCACTCTCAAAGTCAAGAACCTTCTGGGTTCCAGTTTGTGCCCATTGCCCCTGTCCTGTCCCTGGGCACTGCCTAGAACAGTCTGCCCCCAGCCTCATGCCCCCACCCTTTATCTCATGCTGAGCATTGCTCAGCTCCCCTCTGGGGCTGCTCTTCTCCAGGCCCCAAGTCCCTCAGCATTTGCTCCTCACAGAGATGCTCCAGGTCCCTAACCTGGGGAGAAGGGGATGATGCATCCAGCAAGCAGCATCCCAAAGGGGCCAAGACAGCATCCAGCTGCCCTCAACGTGGCGCAGGATGGGAGGAAGGAAGCAGCAAGGCTCCAGCACCACCATTGCTGTGGCCATGGGCAATACACATGGTCTGCTCCCATGGCAGCTGCTGCACCAAGCTCCATGCAGCTTCCCAGGAAAAATGAAGCCTTTGTGTCCCATCCCCAGCCCCTTCCCCGGAAGGGCTCAGAGGATGCCCCCAGAGCAGACAAGAAGAGGATTGTCTTGGTGGGAGCAGGGCTTCTGGCAGCACCTGCCCCGTGCCTGGGTGCTCCACAATGGCTGCCTTTCTGCATAATAGCTGCAGAGAGGCCAATTATCCTCTGCTGCTAATTACAGATGCAGAATAGCCCTGTGCCTGCATTCTCCCACCCAGCCCCAAAGGGCTCTGGGGGCCAGCAGCACATCCGGGGTGGGGGCACAGCCTGGGCATGGGTGAGTGTGGGGGCACTGACACCATCCAGCCCCACAAGTCCCAGCTCGTGCTGCTCTCTGTGCCAGCACTGAGTGGGAAGGAGCAGTGGGAGGCCAAGGATGGGCTTGCCATGAGGGGCATGCCAGGACCCTTCTCTGCCCCCATCCCCACACAACCTTTCCTGGAGCACCCATGGGCTGGGGGCTGTCCCAGCCCAGCCAGCTCAGCAGGCAGCACTGTGACTGGGGGCTCTGCTGGGATCTAGGGAGGCAGACAGGAGCAGGCCACGCTTGGCCATGCCCCCTGGCTCGTGCCAGGGTGGTGGGCAGAGGGGCTGATAGCTGCTGGCTGTTCTCTCCCCTCGCTGCACAGGCAGCCCTGAGGGAGTGGTCTGGGCTAATTTCCTTGCTTCTCAGTTTGCCCTGGTGCTCCAAGAGCCATCATTTCAGAGGGAAAAGTGAACTGATAAATCAAGGCTAATGTTTTGCCAGTAGTGGCTGCTGCTTCCCACAAGGAAACTCATTTTACAGGAGGGGAAATAACTTACCACGGGAAATAACAAGCAGTGGGGTGGTGAGAGCCAGGGAAAAGTTTATCATGGCTGTTTGTGGTGAAGGAGCTGGCTGCTGCTGCAGGAACATCCTGCTGTGGGGGCAGGGCTGGCTCCTGCCTGCTACCAGCACCGAGCAGCCTGGGGACGGAGGCCTGCGCTGTCCTTCCTGCAGGGACCACATCTGCCACAAAGCTGGTGGCAAAGGGCTGTTAGTGCTGGGAAGTCCCCACCTCGAGTCATTGAGGTCCTCCCTGTCACCCTCCTGGGGAGCATTTGTCACCCAGTGCTTCATGCCAAGAATGTTTGCCCCTGTGCACCCCCATCTGGCAGCAGGGACAGGGCAGTGGCAGCTGCAGCAGCTCTGCACTGAGAATGCCCTGAGCATGGCAGCTCATGGCATGCAAGGGTGATGCCCTCTGGTTCCTCAACCTGAAATCATAGCCACAGAATGGTTTGAGTTGGAAGGGACCTTAAAGCTCATCCAGTTCCAACCCCCTCCCGTGGGCAGGGACACCTCTCACCAGCCCAGGTTGCTCAAAGCCTCATCCAGCCTGGCCTTGAGCACTTCCAGGCTGGGAGCCTCCACCACCTCCCTGGGCAACCTGCTCCAGCGTCTCACCACCCTCACTCTGCAGAACTTCCTCCTAATGTCCAATCTAAACCTACCCTGCTCTGGGTTCAAGCCCTTGCCCCTCGTTCTGTCATTCCAACGGGCAGGGAACCTCAGTCTGTGCCCACTCCCGTGTCAGGACCACTTGGATCTCACGCTGCTGCCAGCTGCAGCCGGGCATGAAATGTTCCGGGGGCTCTCTGTCTGAGGGGGAAAGCTACGCTTGGCTGGCAGCAGGCTGGAGGGAGCCGGGAGGCAGGCGGCACGGAGCGCCCTGCCGAGCTTCATTAAGCAATCGAAGGCGCTCGTTAGGGGAAAGCTGAGCCGGTGTCGGGGGCCTGCGGAGCCTCCCGGGACTGGGTCGCATTCTCAGGGCAACCCGATCCCGGCGGCGGCGCCCGGCAGCCTCATTACTGCAGCCTCTGCGGGCGGCTTCGGTTACCGGGCTGGAAGCGCCGCGGCTCCCGCTGGCTTCTAATTCCCCTGGCATCACCCTCGGGATGGGGGAAAGGCAAGCGGGGTGCGTTGGGGCAGCTGAGCCGGGGGGGAGTCTGCTGCCACCCCCAGCCACATCCTCCTGTCCCTCCGACAGCCTTGGCCACGGGGCAAGAGGGCTCCAGCTCCCTGCTCCCGCCGCGACCCTGTGACAAGTCCTGGTGACCCCCGGCACAAGCCTCGGGAGGAGGCAGATGGCAGTGGGGAGGCAGCTGCCCAGCTCCCTGACCTCAGAGAAGCCTTAGGGGCGGTGCAGCCCCCGTCAGGCCCCTCCCCAGCCCCACTTCCCCCAGCCCAGCCGTGCCGGGTGGCAAGGACTGTTTGTGCTTCTCCTGCCAGCCTGTTCCCAGCTGGCACATTTGGCAAGGAGGTGGCACCGGCTGCCTCTCCGAGGGCGTTCCGGGGGGGTTGTTTTGTAAAAAGATGCCCCTCGGCCCCCAGCCCTCCCTGCAGCCCCTTCCCAGGGCTCCGTGCAGGAGGGGCAAGGACCCAAAGAGCAGCAGGATGAGCATGCCCGGGGGGATCCGCATCCTGCTCCCCCCGAAGCCTCCCAGCACTGCAGCCCAAGCAGCTGATTTGTGACCCCAAAGGAGTCCCA
Organism: Melanerpes formicivorus; assembly: GCF_026170545.1. Classification (NCBI taxonomy): domain Eukaryota; kingdom Metazoa; phylum Chordata; class Aves; order Piciformes; family Picidae; genus Melanerpes; species Melanerpes formicivorus. The sequence goes on from NW_027142398.1 coordinate 5,194,022, forward strand.
CAGACAGAGTCGCTGGGGCCAGCCCCCCACATGCACCCGGCCACTGCCCCCCCCAGCCCCGGCTCAAAGCACCCCATGCAGGGGAGTAGCCCTGGCTGATGGGTACTGAGCACCCACCTGGCACCAGGGGGCAGATGCCTGGGGACCGTGTCCTGCGTGGGGGTCTCAGGATGAGCACGGTAGAGACATGGCTGTGGTGGGGGCTGGAAGGTGCACCCCGGAGCAAGCACACACTCGAGGGCAGCAGGCCAAGGAGGGAGGGTCTTTGCCGGTGGGGGAGGTGATGTCCATCCTCCTTTCACCCCCGGGATGATTTTGGCAACCTTTACAGGCAGCGGCTCCATCCCCGGTTGCCATGGCAACGGGCAGGCTGCAGGCAGGGCGCATTCCCGCGGCCGTGCGCGCTCCCGCTGCTGCACGGCTGGTGCGGAGAGCGCAGCGCAGCGCAGCCCGTCCCGCCGTGCCCGGCGGAGCGTCCCCCTCCCCCGGGCCCCCCCCGGCCCCCGCCGCCGGCCCAGGTAAGAAGCAGCCCCTTGCCGGGGGCTTCTCTGGGGACAGCCCGGGAGGGGACAGCCGAGAGCCGGGACCCCACCGCGGGGATGGGGCTGCGTGGGTGCAGGTGGGGATGGGGGTGCGGGTAGGGATGGGGGTGTCTGGCTGCCTAGTGGGGATAGGGAGAGGGAATGGGGGGGACGCTGTGGAGGGAGCAGGCAGCATGACGTGGGTTTGCACCCCCCGGCAGGACGTGGTGTCCCCTGATCTCTTCCGCAGTCTGGGGAGCCTGGAGGGGACATGACCTTCACCCCCCCCGCCTGAGAGGCTGCCGTGGCAAGGGACACCCCCTCTGCAATGCTGCTGCACTCCCGGGCTTGTGCCTCAGTTTCCCCAGCTGCAAATGCTGAGGGGAGCTTGTGCTGTCCCCCTACCCAAATGAGGGCATCACTCCATCATTAACAGCCCCCCCTCGCTGTTGTCTGCCCGCCTCCCCTCTGCCCCCACCCCCCCTCTTCTTTCCTGCCCTCTCCCTGAGCCCCTCCAGCTCCTGGTCACCCTCCCCCAGCACAGAGAGCTGAAATTCTGCTGTCCCCCCCCAGCACCCTGCTCCTGGCAGCCCCCTTCGCCTCCTGTCACCACCATCCCACCAAGGCAGAGGGGGCACAACCCCCCCCATGCTGTGCCCACACGTGACACTCTGCCTCCCCCCTCCCTGGTGCAGAAGCGAGGGGCTGCCACCGAGGGGCTGCCACCGCCGTAACCCTCTGGCACCCCTTCTTGCTGCCTCTCGGTTTAACTGAAGCCTCACCTTTGGGTTTCTGCCTAAGACCTGGCTCCTGGGACCCCCAGCCCCTGGGACACAAAATCCTCGCCTCGGGGTCTGAGTGCCCTTGTTTACAGCGCAGAGCTAAGGCAGCAGGCTGGGAAAAGCTGCAAAGCTGGGAGGCTGGAGCTGAAAGCCTCAAGGCTGAGGGTCAGCCTCATCTCCCCTTCCCAGGCCTGGGCACAGGCAGGGGCTCGACCATCCTGCTCCTCTCTGTGGTGCCCATCTGCATTGCCAGCACATCCACTGCCCCTCGGGGCGCCAGGAGCTGCCCGCAGAGGAGCCCTTGCCTCGGCTGCAAGTGCCAAGCCTCTTTCCAGACATCTTTGCCCAAGGCTGGTAAAAGCCCAGGAAGAGTTGGCTGTGCCCAGGGTAACTTTGGGGAGCACAGGAGGAAGATGAAGGTGTCCCCAGTGGGCACACAGCATGCAGAGCCCTTGGCTGCCAGGGCTTGGAGCAAACCTGGCTCCCTTGGCTACTGCAACCTGGCAGCACCTGGCCCCCCTGCCCGGCCAGCAGAGTGCAGGGCCCGGGGCTCCCAGGGACATTCCTGGATCATGGAACCTCCTTTGCAAATGGCTTTAGGAAGCCTGCAAACCCTCACCTGGCACAGTCCAGCTGGACCCCCCCGGTCCCCAGAGCCCTCCCCAGGCCAATGCAGATGACCCTGAGTGAAGCAAGGTGGCTGCCACAGGCACATCCCACACAGCACCCCTTGGAGAAGTGCCTCCCAGAAGTTTGCCACCCTTACTTGCTGCCCTCAGAGCCCCCTCGGGCATTGCTTGAGCTGCCTTTGCCAGCTCCAGACCAGCCCTATGGCACTGCCCTGGCCTGAGCCCCACAGAGAAGCCCCCACCGCCGGGGGACACCCATCCCCTCCCCCATGCCCGCGGTTCTGGCTGCTGAGCTCCAGCCCTGTTCAGCCTGCAGCCAGAGGGCTTTTGCCAGGGAACGCAGGATGAGGCCCTGCCGTGAGCTGTTTGCAGCACGGAGCTGCCTCACCTCCTGCCTGGCCCTGGGCTCAGTTTGATGGGGAGGGGGGAGGGGGCGAGCCCTCAGCCCAGGGCTCAGCTCTGCCCCTGCCTGCTCGCCCAGCGCTGGTGCGGAGCTGCCAGAGTGAATCAGCAGCACTTACTTAACCATTTCCTTGTAGGGGCCACAGTGGCTCTGGAGAGGGGAACAGCTCAGCCGTGCCACACCGAACCCCTCTGTGCCTGCTCTGCTCCACCCTCACCAGCCCCAGGCTGCCCTCTCCTGCCCCAGGGGCTCGGGGATCAGCCTGGTGCTGGTGGGGAACCTGCAGCTCCCGGCCAGGTCCACACTGAGCAGCAGACCAGGTGGCATCCCCTGCAGCTGCAAAGCCTCTTGCAAAGCACATCAGTGCCACCAGCTTTGCCCAGGGACCTGCCATCGTGCTGGAGGCATCTCACCCCCCATAGCAGGCCACAGTGGGAGCAGCATGCAGGCATTAGTACCATGGTGGATGTGGCACTGAGGTTGGGTGCTTCCAGCAGCTAATGCATCCCTGGAGCTGCCATGGTGCCATGGGTGATGCTGCTGCCAGGCTCTCCTGGGCTTCCTTGGCTGTTTAGTACCCACTTGTCACACAGTGGCATTTGGTGCTGCCACACAAGGGAGAGCAAATGTCCTTCCCCACGGGTAAACCTCCCCACCCCAGCCTGACTCCCTCCTCCTGAACTGCCTCGGCCTCCTGTGCTTACAGGAGGAGGCAGAAGGCAGCAGCTCTTACCCACAGCCCCGGGAGGGTTTGATGTGAGAGGCCAGGTCGGTGCCAGTGCTTAACTGCCACTGGGTCCTGTCCAGCTGCTGAGCTCCAGCTTTGCTGCCAGGAGCCCCTGGGTAGCTGTGGCAGTGTGCAGCACAGCACAGCGTCACCATCCTGTCCCCAGCTCACGTGCTCCAAACAAGCCAGGGACCCGGGGCCCCCAGCTGCGGTGGCACTGGCCAGGCTGGGCTGTGGCTCTCTATTGGGATCCTGCAGCTCCAAGTCAGGATGGTTCATGTCCATGCTGGGATGCTGCAGCTCCAGAAGGGCTTTGCACCAGAGCAGCATGAGTGTTGCAGCGAGTTGTGCCCAGGGTTGGTGTTGGGGAGCTCTCCACTTGCTCTGATTCCTCCAGGGACAGGAGGGGGACAGGGAGAGAACAGGCTTGCTCTGTGCCTCCTCCACCATCCTGCCTTGGCAAAGGGCTCTTTTCAGCAGGAGGTTCTGCAGCCCCTCTGGCCCCTGGTGCCCAGATGATGTGCAGGCAGGATGGGGACACACACAGGCAGCTGCCTGCTGCCTGCATCACATCCCCATCGTCTGCTCTTTGGCTGCAGCAAATGTGCTGGGCCAGGGCAAGCAGAAAACCTGGAGGCAGAGTAACCTCTGCCCAGACACAGCCTCTCCCCAGGGCTGAGGCTGGAGCCTGGCACCTCACTGGGGATCCCAGGACCCAGGATGGGGAATCCCCACCCAACAGCACACCTTGAGGCTGAAGCACCAGTGGTTGGACATTTAAAGGAGATGTGAGAGCAAAGGCAGAGTGGAAAGAGTGGGTGCATGGCTGGCACCCACAGGGCACCTGGCTTGTCCTTCTCACCCTTCCTGGGGAGCTGCAGGAGGGAGCATCCAGTGGGTGCTGGAGCAGTGCTGGCTCAAAGCTCTGCAGCCCACCTGCTAGGGGCAGGGGACAGCACACCCAGGCTGTCACTGTCTGATTGTGGCCAGGGCACTGCCAGTACGGTCTGTGGCAGCTGCCCGTGCCCGCAGTGTCGGCAGCTCCAGTCCTCTGCATTGCAGCAGCCTCCTGCCTGTGCAGGGTCGGTGGCCGCATCCCCAGTCCCCATGGAGGGCAGAGCCCCCCTGCAGTGCTGGGGGCAGTGGGAGCTGCCCGGTGGGTGAGATGAGCTGTGGCCGATGGGCTCAGGGGTGCAGGGGGGCAGCTGCTGTGGGAGCACCCCAAGGGCACACAGGGACAGGAGCTGGGACAAACTTTATTGTGATGCCAAACACTCCGTGTCTCCTCTCCAGCGGCGGCGTGGAAATGTGGGGCTGGGGGAGGGGGAGTGAAGCGGAGCCCCCTCAGCCGAGGGTGCCCAAGCAGCAGCACGTGGCTGGGGCTGGCAGTTCGCCACGCCGTGGCTCGGCCGCCGGCGCTGCGGGCGCTGGGCATCACCGCCAGCCGCCTCGATGCGAAGCGATGGATTGGCTGTGCCAGAGGGGCCAAGGCGGCGGGCGCGGGGGCTGGCATAAGCTGCAGGGGCAGCCCGGCACGGCGAGGGGCACGCGCGTGGGTGGGCGAGGGGGTGCGTGGCAGAAGAGCAGTGACAAGGTGGCAGCGTTGGCTGGGAAGTGATGCAGAGCCAAAAATAATCCCCGAGCTGCGGCTCTGCCGGACCAGGCACCGCCGAGGAGCTGCAGCTGCGGCAGCCACGGCCCGCAGTGCCCCGCGGCCTCGGCTGCTGGGGCCACTTCAGGGGCCCAAGGGACCCCCAGCCACGGGTGTGCTCCCTCCCCGGGGTCCCTGTCACGCTCGTGGGCAGAGCTGGTGCGGGCACCCCAAGGACGCCCTCGCCACGATGGCACAGCCTGCACCGAAGCGAGGAGCCAGAGACCAAAGGCATAGGCTGTGCCCAGGGCTTGCAGGAGGGATGGACACACACGGCGCCCCACGGCGCCCCACGGCACCCCACGGCTCGCTCGGGTGTTGTGCCGCTGGGTGCTCTGCCGCCGCCGTGGGCACGCTGGGGCAGCCCGCGGGTGTTGAGGCCGGGCGCTGGCACGGGTGGGGAGGGCGTTTGTCGTGCCGTGGGTGCCAGGCGGGCGCGGGCGCTGCGTGCTGCCGGCTGCGGGGGGACGGTGCTGGCAGCGCCGCGGTGCCATCCATCTGCGTCTGGGCGAGGGACAGTCACGCATTTATTTTTACCCGGCTGGGGCGGGCGGCAGGCTCGGTGCCTCCCTGCTTCTATCACGAAATCCCTGCCAGGCGCTGTTAGTTCCGGCACAGCGAGCCCTGCACCGCGCTCCTGTAACCGTTTCAGCCCCCGCAGCCTCCTGGGGTCGAGCCCTGCCCCAGACCCTGGGCTCCTCGGGCACAGCTGTGGGCACAGCTGGAGAGTTAGGCACCTGCCAACTGTTCCCTGTGGGTCGGCACCGGGCACCCAGCGTGCCCCAGTCCTGCCCTCCCACCCCATCACCCTCTCCCCAGCACAGGATGGGAGGCAGGCAGCCAGGTCTCCTCCTGCCCACCACATCTCCGCAGGTGAGGTGGAGAGACAGAGGGACCGTGGCCCCATCCTGCTCCACAGCGCTTGTAGGGACGTGGCAGGAGGGAGCTGGGGGGCTCCTGGCCGCGCTGTCCCCACTCCAGTGGCAGATGCCAGGTGGGACAGGGCCAGCACTTTGCGGTGGGAGCACTGCCTGGATCGGGGCAGGGTGGGGATGATGAGGATGCTCATGGCCACCACCATCCCCTCTGCATCCCCATCTGATGCCACCCCCAGCCCCATCCTGGGCTCTCAGCGATGTGGCAAAGGGTTAAGCCGTGCAGCAGGGCCACGTGAGGCTCCGGGGATGCCGTTTTGCTGGAGATCAGGAAGGATTAGGCTGGAAAATCAGGACCAGAGTTTCTTTAGGCAGTGCATCCCCCAGCCCTGGCCCTGCCACGGCCTCTCGCCCCACGCCACAGCTCCGCAGGGACCCCTGAGCCAGGCCCTGTTGCTGAGCTCCCCACTGTGCTGCGCCCCTGATTCTCCTTCCCAGCACAGCCAGCTCTGGGGGCTTGGATGCCACCAAGCCTGTGGTGGTCACTGGAAGAGTCTGTGGGCACCATCCTCATGCCCAGTGCCCGCAGCCAGATGCTTGTCCCACAGTGCCGCATGCAGGAGGGCTGAGGGTCTCCTGCTCACAGCCCTCCCAAGGCCTGCCCCTGCTCTCCCCTCAGTGCATGAGGCTGGTGTCTGCCCCAGAGCCACCCAGTGCCCGCACTGACGCCCACGGCAGCGCCGGGAGCCATGTCCGGTTCCTACGACGAGTCGGCAGCGGCCGCGGAGGAAACCACCGACAGCTTCTGGGAGGTGAGTCCTGGCCACCCTCTCCTGCTGCAGGGCCCCCACTGCTGTCACTGCATCCCAGGATGTCCCCTGGGCTGGGGGCAACCTGCCCTGCCCTCCCACGGTGGCTCAGGTGTCCCAGCCAGCTCTGCTGGAGGTCTCCACCTCAGCTGTCCCCAAAGGGTGAAGAGCGATGGAGGAGACCAAGAGGAGTTTGGCCTCAAGCTGCAGCAGGGGAGGTTTAGGTTGGATGTCAGAAGGAATCTCTTCATTGAAAGGGTCTCAGAGCCTGGCACGGGCTGCCCAGGGAGGTGGCCGAATCCCCATCCCTGGAAGGGTTTCAAAGCTGCAGAGATGTGGTGCTGAGGGCCATGGTTGAGCCCCAGCCTTGGCAGAGTTAGGGAATGGTTGGACTGGAGGCTCTGCAAGGGCTTTGCCAACCAAAACACTTCCATGATTCTGTGAGTTGGGTCTGAGCAGGCCCAAAGCCAAAGCTCCATCCTTGCACACCCAGCGCGCCTGGGGCTCCCTCCATCCCCATCCTGGGCTGGCAGAGGCTGAGCAGCCCTGAACTGAGCAGCACTGAGATGAGTGGCACTGAGCTGGGCAGCACTGAGCTGGGCAGCACTGAGCTGAGTGGCACTGAGCTGGGCAGCCCCAAGCTGGGCAGCCCTGAGCTGAGCAGCCCTGAGCTGAGCAGCCCTGAGCTGGGCAGCACTGAGCTGAGTGGCACTGAGCTGGGCAGCACTGAGCTGGGCAGCCCTGAGCTGGGCAGCACTGAGCTGAGTGGCACTGAGCTGGGCAGCACTGAGCTGGGCAGCACTGAGCTGAGCAGCCCTGAGCTGGGCAGCACTGAGCTGGGCAGCACTGAGCTGGGCAGCCCTGAGCTGAGTGGCACTGAGCTGAGTGGCACTGAGCTGGGCAGCCCCGAGCTGGGCAGCCCCGAGCTGGGCAGCCCTGCTGTGAGCAGCCGATGCGGGCAGCCCCGATGCGGGCAGCCCCGGCGTGAGCAGCCTGTGCCACTGCAGGTGGGGAACTACAAGCGCACGGTGAAGCGCATCGACGACGGGCACCGGCTGTGCAACGACCTGATGAGCTGCGTGCACGAGCGCGCCAAGATCGAGAAGGCCTATGCCCAGCAGCTCACCGACTGGTCCAAGCGGTGGAGGCAGCTCATCGAGAAAGGTGCCCTGGCTGCCCCTCCCCGGGCACGGTCCCTGGGCTGCCCCTGCGCCGGCGCCGGCTCGGCTGGCGGGGCCGCAGGGTGACGCTGGGCTGTGCCCCGTGCCCCCAGGGCCCCAGTATGGCAGCCTGGAGAAGGCCTGGAGTGCCATCATGACGGAGGCAGACAAGGTGAGCGAGCTGCACCAGGAGGTGAAGAACAGCCTGCTGAACGATGACTTTGAGAAGGTCAAGAACTGGCAGAAGGATGCCTACCACAAGCAGATCATGGGGGGCTTCAAGGAGGCCAAGGAGGCTGACGATGGCTTCCGGAAAGCCCAGAAGCCATGGGCCAAGAAGCTCAAGGAGGTGAGGGGAGAAGCACTCCCAAGTGTCTCCCAGCGCCGGCTCCGGCTGCCCTGGCCAGGCTGGGTGAGCTGGCTGGCAGCTCCCTGCGGGCAGAGAGGTGGGCAGGGGGCTGTGGCTGTCACTCTCATTCCCTTCCCTCTCCCCACAGCTGGAGACAGCCAAGAAAGCTTACCACCTGGCCTGCAAGGAGGAGAAGCTGGCCATGACCCGGGAAGCCAACAGCAAGGCAGACCAGTCCAACACCCCTGAGCAGCAGAAGAAGCTCCAGGACAAGGTGGAGAAGTGCAAGCAAGATGTGCAAAAGGTGTGAGCCGCTGCCCTGCTCTGGGCACAGGAGGCACCAGGCAGGGAAAACCCACAGCAGTGACCTCTCTTCCCCCATTCATTCCCAGCTTCCCATCCCCAGGCTCTTGAGGAAGAGTGAGGACTTGTGAGCAGTGCTCAGGGAGTGTGAGCAGGGCAGGGATTTACCTCTTTCACTGGGGCAAAGTCTCTGCGGCAGCCAGACTGATTTCACCTACAGAGGCTCATGGCTCAATCTGGGCTCCCCAGCAGGGTGCCCAACAAACCAGACCCTCTGAGCATCCAGAAAGGGCCTCAGAGGTGCTCGAGGAGTAACCAGAGTGCCCTGCTGCACCTCTTCCAGACTCAGGAGAAGTATGAGAAGGTGCTGGACGAGCTGAACAAGTGCACCCCACAGTACATCGAGAGCATGGAGCAGGTCTTTGAGCAGTGCCAGCAGTTTGAGGAGAAGAGGCTCAACTTCCTCAAGGAAGTGCTGCTGGACATCAAGAGGCATCTGAACCTGGCAGAGAGCAGCAGGTAGGTGCCTCCTGTGCTGGCTGGGCAGGAAACGTCCATGCAAGGTCTGCCTGGAAAGCAGACCAGGCCCTGGAGGGACAGAGCGCTTCCATCAGCCCCTACCACACAAAGGGGAGGAGGTTCTGACCACAACAGTCCCCCAGAGGTGCCAGGGTGGAAGAAGAGCTGTGAGGGAGCTTGGCAGCCCCCAGTGCCTCACAGTGGGAGACACAACCTGGGCACGTCCCCATCCCGCCCCGCCAGGGCCCACGTCCCTGTGCAGCAGCCCAGTCCCGGTCTCTCCCCGCAGCTACGCCAGCGTGTACCGGGAGCTGGAGCAGACCATCCGCCTGGCGGACGCGCAGGAGGACCTGCGGTGGTTCCGCAGCACCAGCGGCCCCGGGATGCCCATGAACTGGCCCCAGTTCGAGGTGAGGCTGGCACCCTGGGGGTGCTGCTGGCAGCCCCGGGGGGCGGCCGGGAGCTCGAGGTGTGGCTGCTCTGTGCCCGCAGGAGTGGAACCCCGACCTGACGCACACGATAACGCGGAAGGAGAAGCAGAAGAAGGGCGAGGGGGTGCCCCTGGCCAACACCAGCGCCGGCGAGCCGGGCGCGGCGGCGGGCGAGCGCGGCAGGTGAGGGCTGCGGGCGGCGGACGTGGCACGGGAAGGGCACAGCCTTTGCCAGCACTGTGGTGGGGCCGTGGGACGGCCGTGGGGACAGCTGCCGCTCTTCCCTACCATCTCTCCGTGTCTTGCTGGCCTGCCTTTAGTGGGGGTGCTGCTGCCTGCAGTCCCCACTCCCCTGGAACCTCGGGGAGGCCACAGCACCCTGCCAGGCATCGGTGGCACAGGGCCACTCTGATGTCCTCTCTCCCTCCTGCTGCCCAACCCCAGCGTGAGCAGCCACGACCGTGGGCAGACCTACAGCGCTGAGTGGTCTGACGATGAGGGCAGCAACTCCTTCAACACCTCCGAGGCCAACGGCGGCGCCAACCCCTTCGAGGAGGAGGCCAAGGGCGTGCGGGTGCGGGCGCTGTACGACTACGACGGGCAGGAGCAGGATGAGCTCAGCTTCAAAGCAGGTACAGACTACCCGCGGTGCCAGGGCAGCCAGAGCCTAGCTCCTGGAGCTGCAGGTCCTCCGTCTCAGGGGGTGAAAGCCCTCAAATAATTCCTGGGTTCTCTCAGCCCTTCCAAGAGTTGAACTGGCAGAGAGGTGAAGGCACAAGCTGAGCCCAAACCCAGGTGGGCCCAGAGCGGTGGTGGGGCCAGGCACATGAGCCACCCATTGCCTTCCTACCCTACAAACCAGCGTGCTCAGGGCCAGTCCTAGAACCCCCCAGCACCTCCATCCAGGGGAGAAAGAGGCTGCTAGGAGCTGCTCCAGCAGCTCCCGTGAGCTGCCCCCTTTCCACCTTCTCTGCAGGGGATGAACTAACCAAGCTGGGGGAAGAGGACGAGCAAGGCTGGTGCAAAGGGCGCTTGGACAACGGGCAGCTGGGGCTCTACCCTGCCAACTACGTGGAGGCAATCTAGGTCTTGTGGTGTGCTCCTCATCGCCGTCAGCAGATCAGTCCACCCTCTGTTGTCTCCATCTCTCCACCAGCCAAGCAGCCATGTCTGGCCCTCACTCCTCACCTAGAGATTCTGACAGATTCCGACCGAGCTTTTATTTTTTTAAGAGTTGTCTCTGGAGAGTATTTTGCATAGCAGCTTCCTGCCAGGCGCCAGGGACGCCCTTGGCCCAGGGATGCCCTTGGCCGGCAGCTGATTTGTTTTCCAATACCTCAAGATCTTAAAGCCCAACCAGTGAGGGCTCCTGATTGGTTGGTTTTTAAAGATACTGACATCATGAGCCGCCTTCTGATTGGCTGGAACTGTTCCAAAAGGCACAGCGCTGAAGCTCCTGGGACCAATCAAATTCACCCCCCAAAGCCAAGAGCGAATGGAGCTTGGCTCCATCTTTTGGTGTTTCCATCTTCTCCTCCCCAGACCATCCTCCCTCCCCCAAGGAAGAGGACAAAGGTCCCCTTCGGCCTGCAGCCCCCTGGCCCCACCTGCAGGCCCCTCTGCAGTCACCTTCATGCCCGGCCCGGGACAGTGGGGACCAGCCTGGATGCTGCTGGGGATGGTCCCCATCCACTCCCAGCTTCCTGAGCAGAGGCAGGAGCAGCATAGGGATGGGGATGAGCAATGCCCAGCCTTGTGTGGCACCAGCAGGAGCTGCAGCCAGCTGGGGGACAAGGAGGGCTCAGTGTGGGTAGCAGAGCAGCTGCTTGGTGAAGATGGCTGAGAAGAGCAAAACAGGAGAACGGTCACAGGCTTTGCCCCCTGCCTGTCCCCAGGGGGCTCTGCCCCTCCTGGGCTTGGGCTTTGCAGCCAGACGTGGAATGGATGGGACCCTCTCAGCACCCAGCATGGTCACCCCAACCCCTCTGCCCCTGGCACGTTTGCCAGCCTGAGCTCTTCCTTCCAGACCATCTCTCCTTGTTTCCCATCCCCCTCAGCAGCACTGATGCCATCAGCCCTCTGCACGCTCCTCTCCTCTCCTCCCCTCTGCTCTCCTCCCCACTCCTCTCCTCCCCTCTGCTCTCCTCCCCTCTGCTCTCCTCCCCTCTCCTCCCCTGCCCTCTCGCTGCTTCATGAATTTTTTGGCCCCAGGGATCAAATGTTCTCATGGAGGCAGGAGATGCACCATGTGCTGGGGGGGCACGGTGGGCAAGAACCCCCCAGCCCTGCATCTCCTGCCAGGTATGCAAAAACAGGGAGAAAGAAAACAAAGAAAAGGGAAAACCAAACCCAACCAAACCACCAACAACAAATCCAACAAAGCAAAACCCACAGAGCCCGACACGACCCAGCCAAGCTCCTGCCAGCAGCGCCCCCGGTTTTGTCCAGTGGTGGTGTACCCTCAGAGGTCTCTCTATAATCTCTCTCGTGATTGTATGACCATGGATACAACAACAAGCAGCAAGAGAAAAATAACTGAGCTCTGTAAGCCTCCTCCAGCTCTGGCTCCTCCTTTGCCGCCGCGCCGGGCTCCTCCCCCCGCCCCGCAGGGGGCTCTTGGGGTTTCGGACCCCCCCAGCACACCCTGGGCAGCTACAGGCGCAGCTGCTGTGGCCCCAGGCAGGGACATCCCCACCACGAGGCTCTAGGGTGCAGTGGGATGGGGGCTGAGATGCTTTGTTGGGGTCCTGAGGGACAAGGGGCTGTGGGAGAGGCTGCCCTGGGGACAGCGTCCATGGATGCATCCTCCCCAGCAGGCAGCAGCTTTCCTCACCCTTTAACCCCTTCCACCCCCGCGGGGACACACAGCCACCCCACCAAGGGACCTTCAGCGGGGACACAGGATCTGGGGACCAGAGCACTCCCAGTGCAGAGAAGCAGTCACACACAGGAAACCACAGGAGCACCTTGCTGGGGTTTCTTTCCCCCATTTCTTTGTTTCCCCCTTTTCCAGAGGCCAAGGCAGTTTTCCTCTTTCCCTCGCTCCTCTCCTCCCTCTTTCCTCCCTCCATCCCTCAGCAGACACTTGCAGGGCTGGCAGGAGTGTGTCCACTCCTGTGTAAGAGAGAGAGGAAAAGGCAGAGCCCCCAGGGGCAGCTGGTTTCAGACACAAGCAGAAGCCCCAGGGCCAGGCGGCTTTTTCCTTTTGCACTTCCCAGCAAGCCTCTCACAGCACCTGGGCCACATCTGCCCTCAGCTTCTGAACCTCAACCACAGCTTCCCACCAGCCAACCCCACAGAGCAAATGGATTACAAACCCCAATTCTAGTACAAAAGGTGAAGCTCAGCAGCTGACTGCCTCAGGCCCTGCTGCACCTCAGGCCCTGCTGCACCCTGCAGGTCAAGCACCCCCAGCTCTCTGCCCCAGCTCGGGCTCGGGGGTTGTGTTCCAGTCCCTGCCAGCTCCCGTTCCCCAGACTCTGGCACCAGGCAGTCCAAATAAAATCCAAACCTAGGGAAGAGCCCTGTGTCAGGAGCAAGGCCCTGGGGGCTTCAGGGGGCTCTGTGTGTCCCCATGCCCAAGGAAGGGGACCCAGGTCAGGGGACCCCCATGCCTGCAGGGGTGCCCTGGGGTGCACAGCCCCATGTCCATCCCTTCCAGCTGCTCCCTTAGCAAACTGCCCACTTGCTGCCCTGTGCAGGGGAGAAGCTGAGGGTGTCCTGGAGTGGGAAGTGAAAGTGCCAGTCCCCAGGGGATGTCCATTGTCCCCAGGGAACAGCTACCCTGCACCAAGCTCCCATGGCAAGGCAGCATCCCTGGGTGCTGTGGTGCCACCGGTGCCAGGCTGCTCCGGGTCGGGTCAGCATGGGCCCAGCTAAGGGTGTCCCTGTCCCTGTGGGTGCCATTGTGCCCTCTGCTGCCATTGTCCTTGCTCATGCCCAGGCTTTGTCCTCCCTGAACAATGGCTGGGGCAAAGCCACCCGCAGCCAGCACCCAGGAGGAAGGGGACAGGGAAGGGACGAGCTGCTGTCCCCTGCCACATCCGGGCAGCCTCTTTCTTTGCAGCTGAGGCTGAGCTGCAGCAAGGGGCAGAGTCCCCCAGTGTGCTGCACCCCACCCTGACCAGGGCTGGAGGCCAGGAGCTGCTTGTTGGGGTAAATCCAGTGCACAGGATGGGCACCGAGGGCAGCCACAGCTGGGACAGTGATGGCACAGGGACAGGACCTGTTTAGAGGGGAGAGTGGCCCCAGGGATGTCCTCTGCCCTCCGAGCAGCTCTGGAGCAGGATGCAACAGATACTGAGGTCTGCTGCTAGGACATGCCCTTGGCCTCTGTCCTGATGATGCCCCAGTGCTGCATGGGGAGGGGACAATGTGCCAGGGGGCAAGAGACCTGGGGCAGGACCCCTGCAGCCCCCAGCTCCTCCCCTGGGTGACATTCAATCCATGCCAAAGGGCATCAAGGCTGCAGGGAGCTCTGTGACAGCCACAGCAACATCAGCCTTTATCTCACCCCAGTCAGCCCCCAGCTCCTCTGGCCCCAGGTCCCTGCCCACCCTCCCCTGGGAGCACTCGCAGGTGGTGGTCTTTCATCTGGGGGCTCCTCCCTGTCCTCCAAGGCTGGGGGGGGCCAGAAGGGTCCCATGGTCCATTGATGACGGCCCCGGGGTGGTCGAGCCTCCCAGCACCCAAGCCGTGGTCCTCAGGGCTGGAAGATGATTTCTGCGGCCGGGAGGCGGGGGGGGGGTGGTGGTCCCCTTGTCCCTGCCGGGGCTCAGCCTGCGGCGCCCCCAGCGCTCAGACTGGGTGCACGAACTGGTAGACGAGGCGCTGGGAGATGTCCGGCTTGCGGATGATGCCCTTCTTGTAGTACTGGCGGATGGAGCGGCTCAGCTTGTCGTAGTTCATGGCCGGGCGGTTCTTGCGGATGCCCCACAGCCGCGCCACCTGCGCCGAGTCCTCGATCTTGAAGATGCCTGGGAGAGCAGCGGGGCGGGGGGGTTACAGCCTCGCCTGCCCCTCCCGGTGCCTGCCCCGCCCGGCGCCTGCCCCTCCCGGTGCCTGCCCCTCCCGGTGCCTGCCCCGCCCGGCGCCTGCCTCGCCCGGTGCCTGCCCCGCCCGGTGCCTGCCTCGCCCGGCGCCTGCCCCGCCCGGTGCCTGCCCCGCCCGGTGCCTGCCTCGCCCGGTGCCTGCCTCGCCCGGTGCCTGCCCCTCCCGGTACCTGCCCCTCCCGGTGCCTGCCCCGCCCGGTGCCTGCCCCTCCCGGTACCTGCCCCGCCCGGTACCTGCCTCGCCCGGTGCCTGCCCCGCCCGGTGCCTGCCCCGCCCGGTGCCTGCCCCAGCGCTGCTGGAGCACCGCCCCCAGCCCCTTACCTTTCTCCTTGTTGAGCCAGCGGATGAAGCGGCCGTAGTTGTGCGGCTTCAGCAGCAGCTCCTTGAGGAACTGCCAGAGGTGGATGGGTTGGCCCGCGCAGGACGAGTCCACCTCGCTGTCTGCCCAGCTGGCATCGCCTCCTGTTGTGGACGGGATGGGTGAGATGGGGAGCAGAGAGCCCTCGCTGCCTTGAGCGACCCCAGGGACCCGCACGAGTCCTTGGCTGGCTCCAAGCCTGTGGCCCCTGGGGACTCAGCACAGGCACTGGGTCGGGAAGCACTGGGGGCTGGTGGAGCTGAGCCCCCAGGGAACTCACCGCAGTATCTCACATCTCCTGGGGCAGCTTTTTCCTTCATCCAGGCGGCTGGAAGAGAGGAGCAGGGTGGTCAGAGGGGTACCTCCTGCTGCACGGCATCCCCCACCCTCCCCAGCTTCCTGCCGGTCCCTGGCACCTACCAGACTTCCAGATGTCAAGGTGGGCGTGCAGGATGTCCCCGCAGGCGGGGCAGCGCTGGCAGAACTGCTCCTCGGACAGCGCACACAGGTCCTTGCCCGACAGCTCCTGGAAGCACTTCCCGACCTGCGGCAGCCGGTACTGGTGCTCCGTCCACAGGATCCACTTCTGCACATTGCCTGGGCTCCAGTCCACAGGGTCTGGGGCAGAGTTGTGAGCGTGGCAAAGCCCTGGGACACTCAGCTCACCCCACAGCAGCCCTCCTGCCCTGCTGTGGCATCACCCACCCACCAGGATGGCAGCGCCCAGCTCTCAGCCTGCCCTGGTCCCCAGGGACAAGACTGTGCCCTTGACACCTCCTTCACCCGGGGAAGCCTCATCCAGCCTTGCAGAGCCCTACTGGCTCCCTGCACCACCCCAGGGCTCACTCAGTGCTTTAAGGGAGTGGGTGGCAGAGCCTGCATAAACCTGAGCACATCCTGAGGCTGTGTGTGCCATGGCAGCGATGCCCCTAGGAGGAAGGCAAAGTGATGCCCCAGAGAACTCGGTTCTGGGCTGCCTGCACCCCTTGCACCCAACCCTGTGCCCAGCTTGGGCACCATCAGCTGGCTCCAGGCTGTCCCAAATCCCACACTCATCCATCCATTTCTAATGTCCCATGGAAAATGGTGAGGAGGAAGGATAAGGAAAGCCTCAGGGTCTGCTCCTTGCCCCTCACACCCTGCCCAGAGTGTGTGCAGGGCTGAAGGGCAGCTCGCAACACCGCCCTGGGAGGAGGGCACAGGCTCAGCACCAGGCCCCTCCTGGTCCCTGCACTTCCCTGGCTCTGTGGCACTGGCTGTGCCACACCAGCACCCCAGACCCAGCCCAGGGCTCGGCTAACCTCAGCTTTGTTGGGAGCCAGCGAGGCTGGAGGGACATTTCCTAGCATCCCTGGGCATCAGCAAACAGCCCTGCCCACGAGCACTGCCCAGGGAAACAGGGCAGCAGGGCCCCCCCAGGCCCCAGCAACCTGCTTGCACCCCAGGGGCTGCAGCATGGCTTCAGTCCCCGTGGTGGTTCATCCCTCCCCCCTGCAGCCCGGGGGGGCTGGGGGCACTCACCTGCAGCGATGTTGAGGAGCTTGCAGGCCGTCTCGATGTCCTTCAGCACCTCACCCACCACCATGCTCTGGACTTGCTCCAGTGAGTGCTCCACCAGGGCCAGGTCCCCCTCGGCCCCCAGCCCCAAGCCTTGGCTGTCGATGATAGGACATTGCTCAGGCTCCTTCTGCGCCTCCCCTCGCCCCCCCTGGGCACTGCCTGGGGATGGCTCCCCCACGCCCTTGGTGGCCCAGGGGATGTCCTCCGAGTAGAGCATGTCAAAGTAGTGCAGGCAGAAAGCAGGCAGGGGCTGCTCAGGGGTGCCAGGGGGGCTGGGGCTGTCCGGGCAGCACCAGCTCTGGGTGTCAGGGTCCTGGGGTGAGAGCAGCAGGGCAGCGTCCGGCCGGCTGAGGCGGCTGGGGGGCAGAGTGGTCAGCCCGGGGCTGGCACTGCCCATCCCTCTGCTCAGTGCTGGCTCCAGACCTGCAGGGAGAGGAGGAGAGGAGAAGCTCACCCCAGCACCAGCCCTGCCTCCCACCCCACAGCCAGGCACAAAGGGAGGAACTAAGCCTCTTAGAGGGAAAAAGCCTCCAAAGAGAGCCACGGTGCCCTGCGAGCCCCTGGCTGAATGCAGGGCCTGGGGTCAGCCGTGGGGCTGGGGCTGCTCTCGGTTTGGGAGGATCAGCTTCAGCAACCTGCAGGGAGAAGGAGCCTGGGGGCAGGCAGGATTTTAGGGTCCTCCATGAGTCGCCCGCTCCAGCTGGGCAGCAAGTCAGTCCCGGCTGGTGCTGAGCACCCTTGGGGGAGAGAGCTGGAGAGGCTCCAAGGTGGCCATGGGCACTGAGAATGCCAAAGCCGCATGGAGACATCTCTGTGCATGGAAAACTTCACCTGCTGCTTTCATCTGAGCATGTCCCAGCACAGCAGCACCCAAGCCTGCCTCTGCCAGGCTGGGGACCAAGCCCAGCACCACAGCGCTCCAGGATGAGAACTTCCCTTTTACTCTCTTGCAAGAAAAACTACCCAAGCTCAGCCCCCTCTGCCTCTGGTAGGCAGGAGCCCTGGAGGCCGTGGAGAAGAGGATGAGCCTGCTGAATCTCCATGGCAACAGCAGGGAATGGCTCCATCCATGGAGAAACCTCCCTGAGAGCCATCCTGAGGCTCTGGGAAAAGGAGGTCCCTGCCAGGGCTGGCAATGGGCACAGCCAGGGCCCCATTGGGCTCCCTGCCTGCCTCCAGCATTGCTTCTTGTAAGGAGAAAAACACAGAATCCAAGCCCCCAGAAAGTGGGGGTTCAAAGCAGGGGAAGCAGCAGAGACTGCAACAGCACAGGAGTGAGGAAAGCCTGAACCAACCCAAACCCTGCTAAGGAAACCAGGAAGCTTCCAAAGGGGATGGGGGGCAGTGGTCAGGGCCAGAGAGGGCAGTGGCTAGGAAAGGGGGTCCCAGTTTGCTCCAAATCTGATCTGGGGAGACAAAAAGGCTGATCCCTGAAGCATAGGGAGCCAAGCAGCTGGCTGCTGGCACAGGAGGGACAGCTCCTTCCTGTCCCACTGCCACTAAATGTCACTCCCAGCCATGTGCCATGGCCCTGTCGGCCACAGTGGTACCTCTGGGGAGCACTCAATGTGCCCCACTCTCAGGGATGAGTTAGTGCCATCACTGAGGGCTTAGTGCCCCCAGAAACATCAGGTCTGAAGCTTGGCATCACCTGCCCTGTAAGGAAGCTCTGCTCCCCTTGTCAGGAAGCTCTGCTCCTCCTCTTACCCTTGGAAAAGCCCCAAAAGCCTGGGAAAATAAATGCACGGAGGATCCACGGCCACCCAACAGCACCCACAGGGCCCAGGGAGGGGTCTGGGGGTTGGAGCCCCAAAGGGGTCTTGGTGGCACCACAGTGAGGAGGAAGAGGAGGGAGAAGGGGTCCCACACCACCAATCTGCCCCCCTGCTCAGTTTCCCTGAGAGATGGCTGCAGCTTCCAAACCTCTCCTGGATTTGCTCTGGGTTAAAAGCAGAGCCCGAGGGGATCAGCTCTAAAGCCAGCCCCACGCTGCTCCGGCACAAAAGGCAGCTGGTAACAGCTTGTGAGGCTCCAGCCCCACGCTGCTGGCCATGGGGGCTTGCTGGGGAGGGGATTCTTGGCCTCAGTGCCTCCAGGATGCTGTATCCTCTGCCTGTCCTACCTTCTCCAGGCTTTGCTCCCACAGCCATCAGCCAGACAGAGGGAGCAGGGCTGTGGAGCTGTGCCTGGGCACACAACAGGATGGGTGAGAGGAAATGGCCTCAAGTTGCACCAGCAGAGGTTTAGGTTGGGTATTAGGAACAATTCTTTCCTTCAGGAGTGGTCAGGGACTGGCAGAGGCTGCCCAGGGAGGCGGTGGAGTCCTCATCCCCGGAGGTGTTCAAGAACCTGTGGCCATGGCCGCTGGGGTGGCTGTGGTTTGGTGGCTGTGGTGGTGCTGGGCTGATGTCAGCTGGATGCTCTTGGAGGGCATCTCCAACCAGCACAGTTCTGTGATTCTGTCCTCTTCCTCATCTCGACCCCATCCTCATCTCGACCCTCTTCTCCTGGCTTGGGACCAGAAGGACCCAGGTCCCCGGGCTGGTGTCCCCAGGAGCCTGAGCAATCAGCTGCCAGCCGGTGCTGTACTCCCAGGGCGGGGGCCCTTGTTTGCCTTCCTCCTGCTCTGGCACGCAGGTGGCTGGGCTGGGTGGGGACCTGTTTGCTCTAGGAAGCTGCTTTGGGCCATTTCCCTCTCCTCTCTCTTTTTCTTGGAAAAGGTGAGCTGGAGGGGCAGCCCCAGGCACACCGAGATGCCCACAGGCAGCACTGATCTGCACAGCAGCCCAAAGCCCTTTGTGTTCCCCACCCCAGCTGGCTGGCGCTGTGCTGGGCAATTGCATCAGCCCTGGCACAGGCTCCCTGTGCACACTGCCAGCAGTGACCACGGCCACAGTGCCATGGGATCTGTGCTGGAGCTTGTCTGCTCCTGCTCATCCTGCTGCTCCAGGAAGAAAGGGAAGATCAGAGAATTGGCTTCTGCAATGCTTTAAACAGCTGTCACCAGGTTATCAGAGCCCACCAAGCCCCCAGCATTTTGTCTCTGTGGGCACACAGGGGTCAGGATGCAGTGCCAGAGACTCATCAGCCCGTGGGGAGGCTCTGGGTGAGAGCAGTGCTGTCCCCAGGGTGCCAGGCAGAGCAGGGTACTGCCTGCAGGACACCCACCCCAGCACTGCCATCCTTGTCCAGCCTTCCCCATGCCCTGGTGCTGCCTGCAGACCTCCTCCCGAGTGAGCAAGGCTCTGATGCAGGGTGGTGGAGGAGCAGACCCCAAACCAGGACAGGACCATCAGATACCCTGAGGGTTTCACCCCCAAACTGGCATAGAGGAACCCTGAGGGTTTCTCCATGCCCACAACAAATCTCCACCGCTGGGGCACAGCTGGGAGGTTCCTGCTGTCCCCAAACCCCCAGAGCTGAGTGACCCTGTGCCACTCCCTGGTGCTGCCCATGGGCACCCTGACCAGCTGGGAGGGCTGTGAGGTGCCCTGCTCCCTGCTCTTGCCAGCATCTTGGCAAAGGGCTGAGTCACTGGCACGGGGACTCATCCCTGACAGGGCAGGGGGAGGGGGAAAAGGCAGCGACCACCCCAGAGGGCACCACCACAGCCCAGACCCAGGCAAAAAGCCCAGGCTGGGACAGGGCTCCCCATGGTCCCCGAGGCACGGGGCCAGTGGCAAGCCCAGGGCTTAGGGGACTGGGTCATGGCTCAGCTCCACAAGGTTGCAGGGACTCAGCACCATCCAGAGCCCATGAAACCAGAGGATGCCACAGCCAAAGGGGGTGAGGATGGGGACGAGGACCTTCGGTACCAGCCCAAGCTCTCCTGGCACACAACCCACCATTGCTCAGGGCAGCAAGACGGGCACCGCTGACGGCAGGGAGCCGGGGTCAGCCCTGGGGAGCAAGAAACAAGGCTCAGAAACGCAGCCGAGCAGCTCCTGCACACAACGGGGCTGCTGATTGGGGTTGAAGAGGCTGTGCCGGAGCCCAGCTCGGGGAGCTCCGCGGGACCGGCAGGGGCTGGCCCGCGGCTGGAGGAGCTGCTGCCCGCACCCAGCGCTGTCTCCCACGGCCCCAGCTGCTTCCAGAAGCTCTTCCCAGGCAGCCAGGAGTGCCCAGGGTGGTGGGACAGAGGCTGGCTCCAGGCCCACCTCCAGCCCCTAGGCCGAGGATGCGGACAGGGACTGGGAGCTGCTGCGCTGACCGGGGGGAACTGGGGATGTGCCAGTCCCAGAGCTGTCCCAGCTGAGGGGACCTGGGGTCCCTGCACGACCTGAGGCTTCAGCAGACACCTGTGTGCTCAGAGGCTGATGATGACTTGGGGTCCTGCAAGCACCTCCTACCCAGCCTGTCAGCCTGACTGTGCCAACTGTGCCACGTCCCTCTTGGCTGCCAACCCCTGCCTGTGCCACGCACCCCTTTTATCTCTGGGTGGAGGGAGGAGGGATTGGCCAAAATCTTCCTGCACCAGGGCAGGGGCTTGGGACAGTGCTGGGATGTGACAGCCCAGGGGTCCAGCTCTGGTACCAGTGTGGTGATGGGGCTGGAAGCAGGGAAAGGCCAGGGGTCATGCTAGATGTACACCCAGGAGGGATGCAGCCCACGCTGGGGGTGCTGGACCCCCAGCTCCCCCTCCCCCAGCCTTCTCCAACACCACCAGGGTCCCTCCCCGGCTCCTCCTGCCATTACCTGCATGGGTGCTGGTGCAGGGACAAAGTGTCCCTACAGGTCCCCACGTCCTGGGTCAGGCTGCCCTCTCCATCGGCACAAGGGGGGGACAGGCACAAGCAGCTGGTGGCCTGAGCAAAGCCCTGGAGCTCAGTGTCCCCGGGGTGAGCAGCAGAGCTTGGTGTACCCCATGCAGCGCCAGGGAGTCCCTATTTATAGCAGCACCTCCCTGCCCCACCAGCTCCCTGCCCAGGAGAGAGCCTCTATTGTGGGCTCTTGGCAGCAGAGCTGCATTTGTCTTTCACTAGCAGAGCAGAACCACAAGAATCAGACCCAGAGCCAAGCAGCCTTCAGCACGGACCAGAAATCAGCCAGCAGAGAAGCAGAGCTGAGATGGGGCAGGGCTGGCAGAGGAGTTCCAGAGACACCCCCGAGCTGGCAGCTCCTTGATGGCTGCCCAGGACCTGGGATACTCCAGGCAGCGCCCCAAAGCACATCATCCCCTGCCTCCCGCTGGGCACAAGGGGTGGCAGGACCCTTGGTGTCCCTGCTGAGACTCGGTGGGCTTGGGAGGAGGTGGTCCCAGAGGCCCTGGCACCCATCCTACCCTCCTCACCCGAGCAGGAGAATAACAGAATCCTGGAACTGCCTGGCTGGGAAAGACCTTAAGGCCATGGAGTGCAGACACAGAGGGGGTTGTGAAGACACAAAGTTGGCAAACCCTGTTCTATTCTCAGTGACACCAGCCCCAGAAGTGCCAAGAACCTCGTGCCAGGGGACAACGTGTTCCTGTTCAGCCCTGACAGCACCTGGAGGTGCAAGGAGCTGCGGGACAGGATGCTCACATGGGATGGCACCGTGTACACCCCAGGCTGGTGCCAAAAGCGCTGTAGGAGACCCAAGAGGAAGGGAAGGTTGGCGCTGGTGGAGCGCTGGGCAGCACAGAAGCCACAGCAGCAGCGTGGGGCTTACCTCGAAGGCTTGTGGGCAGCTCAGAAACTGGGTGGGTCCCGGGTGGGAAGAGCCGTCCCCATGGTGCTGGGCACGGCGGCCAGGGTGGGCATGGCCCGAAGCGAGGTGCCCAGGCAGCAGCAGGATGGGCGGCCAGCAGCCCCCTGCCCAGCAGCCCCCTGCCCAGCTCAGGGCGGCGGCAGGGCAGCCAGGCTGAGCCGCATCAGCTCCGGGATCGGGATGGGGAGGGGGTGAGGCTGAGGGTGGACACTGAGCAGCTCTGGCAGTCTTGGAAGGCAGCAGACAGCGTCCGAGGGATGTGAGGGGGAAGCAGCAACCAGCAGCCGAGTGCGAGGTGCTCAGCGAATGCCTCCTCTGCCCATTATATCCAGTTCCTTCCTTATTTACCTGAACAAACAAGCCTGGTGCTTACCTCAGCTGGAGGTGTTTGAGTAGCCCAGGTCGGGGTTAACCCTTGGTGGTTGCGTCAAGACGCTGGGCTCAGACCTGGGAGGGGTCTGTGTCCGGGGAGGGGAGTGGGGCAAATCCAGGCACCTCCTCCTGCCCTCGTATGGGAAACCCACCCAAGAGGTGAGGATGCTGCTGGAGACTGAAGGCTCCTGCTGGAGCCAGACCCTGCAGCACAGAGAGCTGTTGGGAGCCTGGCCTGCCCCTGCACTGTGCCAGGGCCCCCCCCAGAGCAGGCTGGGGTCATGCTGGGGCAGGAGCATCCCTGACTGACACCCCAGGAGCACCCCAGTGCACAAGCACTGCAGCCACCAGGGACTTCGTGACTGCTAGGGAGGATGCTCTGTGATGCTGGGGACAAAAGGAGCCCTCACAACGACCAAGCTACCCCAAGCACCGGGGCTGTGGCACAGGCGTCTCCCCAGCGGTCCCAGTGCTGCCTGCAGGCAGGGCAGGGTGCTGGGGGCGCAGCAGGAGCCTGCAGCACTCCAGGCCTGGGTTGTCTCCACCGGCATAAGCAGGAAAAAGCTGTTCTGAGCGAGACAGACTCGGGGCAGGTATTTACTATCCTCCTGCAGAGGTGAAGAAGGCAGCGCAGCCCAGGCGGCTCCCCCGCGCACGTAGCACTGCCAAAGCCAAGCTCCCTCACGCCCTGAAGGCCCACGTCACACAAAACCCTGGCCACAGCCCCCGCGGTGTGCTCCAGGTCAGCCCCACGTCGCCGTGTCCTCATCCCCAGCCCAGCCGTGTGCCACGGCGGAGCCAGCATCCGCCAGCCGCCCTGACCCGGGGCCGGTGCGCGGCCGTGGCTCGGCACCGCCGATAAAGCAGCGGCCGGAGCTGTTTGCTGGGAGCGGAATCAAACCCGGCGGGAGGAGGCGACCCCTCCGCTACGGCTTCCCCAGCCCGCCCGGCGCGCTGGCAGAGGGCTCCGCAGCGCTATCGCCAGCGCCAGGAGTTTCTGCCTCCCTTTTCAACACCTCAATGTTATCTTATCGGGGGGGAACTGCTCCCCCCGGCCGGGACTCCTGCCGTCTGGGGGGAACTTTTCGCCCCTGTTTTGGTAAATAGAGCCGGGCCCAGCACACGTGGCAGCGGCTCAGGGGAGACCTGAGCTGGGGAGGGCATGAGGGGCTGAGCAGCTGTGGTGGGGAAGCCTGCAGCCCCTGCCCAGGCTTTGCCATAGGGTGGGCATGTGGGATGGGGATGTGGCACAGGCAGGAGTGGAGTCCTGGCCACCCAGTGCCAGCTCATGGCAGCCACAGCAGGGCCTGCCACACTGCTGGGAGCATCTTCTCTTTGCTTTGGGCAAAGTACCACCTGCATGACCCAGAACCACTGCCCTGCAGCGGGCTTGATCCTCCATCCCCCAGAGCCTGTTGCAAAGCTCTAGAGGGCTGCAGCAGTTGGGCTGTCAGGGTGCAGCCCGCAGCTCACTCCTGCCTGGTTAACACCTGCAGTGTCCTGGCCAGAGTCACCATGGGAGCAGAGGGCACTGGGATGGGGGCTCTGCCTGCTCAGGGGATGGTGCACAGCACCCAAAGCTGCTCCCGTGTCCCACATCAGCACTGACATCTGGGACCCGAGGCAGCAGCATCCCAGCACAGCCCTGCTGCCGGGGCCGTAGCTCCCTGGGCACAGAGCCCACGAGCACAACACAGACGTGCAGGTGTCTCGACTGCGGGAGCTGAAGATGTGAAGTGAAACCCTGTGCAGACCTCCAGGCTGAGAGGAAACCGCCTCAGGTTGCACCAGGGGAGGTTTAGTTAGAGATTAGAGGAAATTTCTTCCCTGAAGGGGCTCTCAAGCACTGGCACAGGCTGCCCATGGAGGTGGCTGAATCCCCAACCCTGGGGGCGTTTCAAAGCTGCAGAGGTGTGGTGCTGAGGGCCAGGGCTTAGCACCAGCCGTGGCAGAGTTAGAGAATGGTTGGACTGGATGGAGTTGGAGGTCTTTTCCAGCCACAACGATTCCATGACTCTCTAAACGCTTCAGGCACACGGAGGCCACGCTGGGCAGTGCTGCAGCAGCTCCTGGCTGCTGCCCCAGGGTCGGGCTGCTGGCGGGGGGAGGTTTGCCGAGCCAGCCGCGGTTAGCACGGGCTGTGCACGCCGGGTTTGCACGGCCCCGCTCTGCCGGCACCCGCGGGTCCCCCTCGGTTGTTTGGTTTAATTGCCGCTCATTACCAGAGCAAACATCCAAGGCTGCACCCGAGGCAGCCAGCAACACGGCGGCAAAGACACGATCAGGGATGCTGGATGCTGGATCCCTGCTCTGGAGCATCCCAGACCTGGGATCATCAACCCAACACCACCACGGCCACTAAACCATAGCCTCGAGTGCCACGGCCACAGTGTTGAACACCTCCAGGGACGGGGACTCCAGCACCTCCCTGGGGAGCCTGTTCCAGTCCCTGACCACTCTTGTAGCACAGACATTTTTCCCAATCTCCATCCTAACCCTCCTCTGGCACAATTTCAGGTCATTTCCTCTCCTATCAGCTGGTACAGGGAGAAGAGACCAACTCCCACCTGGCTCCAGCCTCCTTTCAGGCAGTTGCAGACAGCCAGAAGGTCTCCCCTCGGTTTCCCCAGTTCCCTGAGTAGCTTCTCACCAGCCCTACTCTCCAGACCCAAGCTGAAGACCATCTCAATCCGTCTGGGAACCAGCACCCAACTCACATCTGGGTCTGGCAAAGCTTTCCCTGGTTCTCTTATCAGCAGCACCGGAGATTTTGATAAGCAGAGGCGATTGAAAGAGAAAACATTCGTCTGGCTGCGCTGGGGCAGCGCTGGGCTGCGGGGCAGCACGGGGAGGATGTCCCCAGAGCAGGGCCGGCGCCCCCGGCCGTGCCGCGCTCCCGCGGCCGCCTTTCGCAACCAGCATTAAAGCACAGCTCAGCTTACAGACAGCAACCAGGAAAAGGAGAGGTAGCAACACCTGGGGGACAACAAAAGAGGGGAAAGCAAGCCCGGGGTTTCTGGCCCGTGCGCAGGTTTCTGTGCTTTTTCCTTGTCCTCTCTGGCAACCTCTCAGCTCCAATTCCGGCGCCGTTCGCCGTGGCTGAAAGAAACTTCAAGGCTTGGGAACGCAGCCGGAGGGGAGGGATGGGGAAAGGAGTCGTGAATCAGCCTGGAAGAATCCCACTGCCCACCTGCCTGCAGCTAATCGCTGGCTCCATCGCAAGAATAACAGATAAGCAGCCCCATAATGCATAATAAAACCATTGAGCTCCCTTGGTGCCATTGAGGAAACCAGAGGCACCGAGCACGATTTGTCCCTGAGCCGAGCCATGTTTCCTGCTCCCCCACAGCAGCTACGTTTCCTCTGCTCAGGTTCCTGCACAGCATCTGGGGACAGCGCTGGTCCCTCTGCAAAGCAAACCCACGAGGCTGGGGACCTCTGGGACTTCTCATCCTGTGTCCGTGCCTCTGTGCCATGCTCTGAGCTGAGATGCAGCAGGGGAGGTTTAGGATGGATATTGGGAACAATTTCTTGACTTCAGGAGTAGTCAGGGATTGGAGGAGGCTGCCCAGGGAGGTGGTGGAGTCCCCATCCCCGGAGGGAGTCTGGGAGGGGCACCCCCAGGGTCAACCAAAGGGCCAAAGGGTGCAGAAGAAACAACTCTCAGGTGTGCAAGGAGAAGCCACCGTGGGTTTATTTGTGCAGTGACCCTGTGCAGATCCGCCAGGGACCATCTTCAGGGCTCTCTGAGCACTCAGATCACTCCAGAGCAGAGCCCAACAGAATGCCCCCAAGCCCCTCCTCACGCCCCTGCAGCACCCTCCTTTTCCGAGCAGCCCCGGGGCCAAGCAGGGCCACTCCTCTTTATGACCTCCCGGGGCCGCCTTTGCCAGCCTGTGCCATCTGCCAGATGTTGCCATAAAGCCCATTTACAGAGCTGCGGGCAAACAGCCGCGGGTACTGCAGCTGGCACCCGCCGAGGGCCCACCCTGGGGGCAGAGCTGCGGCTCCCGGCAGCTCCGCGCTGCGCTGGGGCACCTGAGTGAGCAAAGAGTTAATGGCAGCAGGGCCCAGAGGTTGCCCAGAGAGGTGGGAGATGCCCCATCGCTGGCACCATGCCAGGCCAGGTGGCTGGGGATGTCCCTGCCGGCCGCGGGGGTTGGTCTGGAGGAGCTGTGCAGGTCCCGCCCAAAGCAGCCCTGCTCCTAACCCTGCTCCTGCGCTGTCCAGGCAGCCCTGGCGGTGCAGACGGGGTGCTGGGGAACCCAGCTCCAGCCGAGGGTGCAGGGGGGGGCGTCTGCTCTGTGCTGGTGGCACAGGAGGTCCCTGGCTGAGCACGGGGGGTGCTGCTCACCTGGCGCCACTCAAAGGCTCCTTCACACTCAGCCACGGCAGGAAGCGCTGGGTTTGGCCCCGGGGTGGCACAGCCCTGCCTCTGCACGTGGCCGTGGCACCTGGGGCCATGGCCTAATGCCCACCGTGGGGTTGGGTTGCTGGATGATCTTAGAGGGCTTTTCCCACTGTGATTCCTCTGTCCAGCTGTGCCTGGGAGGGTGTCTGGGGCTGGCCAGGCTGGTGGGCAATGAAGGCACCAGAGTGATGCCAGCACAGCGCTGGCCTTTCACCCTGAGCCCAGGCCCTAGGCCACCAGCTCCCCACCCAACCTCACTGCCATGCAGCACCCCCTCCCACCTGGCTGCCTTTCCCCCTTGCCCCCAGAACTCCTTGGGGGTGACTCTCCCACACCAGGCTGAGCTGTGCCAGTGCAAACCCTGGGTGACGCAGGCAGGGAGGGCTCTGGGTGCCTGGGCGGGCAGCAGCGGGACCCAGCGGTGTGTGTTTGCTGTTCCCTGCTCCAAGCCCTGCTCCAAGCCCTGCTCCAAGCCCTGCTCCTTCCTCCTGCTCCGCTCCTGCTTTTGTCTCTCGGGATTAAAAGCCTGGAAACGGCTGCAGATCGCCCAGCGGTGCCAGGAAGAGAGGGCTCAGGGTGGCCTGGCTGTGCCTGCTGAGCGCTGACAGAGGGAGCATGAGGAGAGGTCACCCCTGCCCCTGCAGATTTGGGGTGTAGAAGGGGCACCTCCACCCTGGGGATGGCTCCTGGCCTGGGCTCCCCACACACCAGCCCTGCAGCTGCTGCCATGCCATGCAACCCCCAAATGCTCCCCCCCCGAGTAACCCCCTCAGGCACTGTACCTCCTGTTCCTCACCATCACCACCGGCGTGGGCAGGCCCCGGGGTGGCAGGGCCAGCGCCTCCTCCCCGTGGCCAGGGCTCGGGGCCGTTTGGTGGTGCAGTTCCCAGGCACTCACAGGCAGCCAGGTGAGACGGGCACGGCCCTGCGCCAGCCCGCGGGATGTTGTCTTTTCACACAGCCCCGCCGCGGGCCGAGCGGCAGGGAGCCCTCTCTGGCTTTGTTTTCCCACACTGCCTGCCATTGAGAAATGCAAATTCATTCTTCTGCTGCTGCTGGGTTCTCCCCACATGCAAAGTGATCCTTGGGCATAACGGCCCCAAGGAGCAGTGGCCTTGGAGAGCGTGGGAGCTGCTGGGGCAGGGAAACCCCTCCTGGGTGGGAGCAGGTGGCAGGAGCAGCTCCAATGGTCTCAAAGCCAAGGAGGGTTAGGGCAGCACAGGATGCCCTGGAGAGCAGGAGAGGCTCCTGGCTGCGCTCTCCCCTTTGGTCCTGCACTCTCCGTCCCAGGAGGACCTGCAGAAGGGTTTGTCCCAGCAGGAAAATCTCTAAAGGCTTACCCCAGACCTCAGGCACCGGCTCAGCTCAAAGCAGGAGCTGGAGGATGGAGAAGGGAAGGTAGCAGGGACCAGAGGCACCCTCTTCCCATTCCTCTTGGCATCAGGAAGCCCCAACCCTGCAGAGCTGGGTTTGCAGCTCCCAAGGGAGCAGAACAGGAGAGGTCTCTGTGTCCCCCAGGTACAGAGGGCACAGAGCCCATGAGGGACACAGCTGCTCCACATCCCTCAGCATCTCATGGAGCTGTGGGCCTGGGGTGATGGTGCTGTGCTCCTGGTGGGAACAGGAAACAAGCTCTGGGGCTGGGGGTGGGCTGGGGATGCAGGGCTGGGGATGCAGGGCTGCAGCAGAGCCAGCAGTGACTCAGCCCTGAGGCACCCAGCTCAAAGGGGCTGTGGTGTTCCCAGGGAGCATCACCCAGGGCAGGCACTGGGTCCCCCTGCTGCTGGGGACTCAGCACAGAGCCAGAACCTGGGGGCTTGGGTAGGCAAGAAGGGGTGCAGGAAGAGGACAGGACCCCAAATAAGGACCCATGCTTGGGGACAGGGAGGTGCAGCAGTGTGTCCAACCTTCACAAGGCCTTGAAGCTCAGAGAGGATGCAGCCCAGGGCGGCTCTGCCTTCCCCTTGGAGCTGTGTCCCAGCCCCAAGCCCAGCTCTGCCCATGCCTGGCTGGCTTGGGGCACTGGCAGAGTGAGGACGCTGCTCCTCTCCTCAGTGGTGGATTCTGAGGGCAGCAAAATGTTTGTTCTGTCAACAGCTGCCTAATCCCCAACCAAAAGCTGATGAAAAAAGCCAAGGGGGAAGGATGGGAATCTGCTGCCCTTTGAAACAAAGGCCCAGCGGTGACAGCCGCAGCCCCAAAGGCAGGGGTGGCATCTCCGGGCCCTGGAGAGGGGAATGGGGATCCCCACCAGCACCCCACAGCCCCAGCACAGGGCAGGGAATGGGGAACAGCTCTCAGAGAGAGCAGGGATGGCCTCCAGGGGCAGCCTGGCTGTGCCACCAACCAAAGCACCTTCTGAAACCTGAGCAGGATCCTGAGCTCCACGGTGGAGGTGCAAGAAGCACATCCCTGCTCCTCAGTGATTGCCTGGCCCAGCAGCAAGGCAGGGCTGCTCTCTCCCTCTAACCAAAGCCAGCAGGTGAGGCAACACCCTGCAGCATCCATGCAGTGAAGCAACCCTGGGACAGCCCTGTCCCAAGGCCCCAGTGAGCCAGCACCTGGCTGTGGCACCCTGAGCCCACCAGGAGGCTTACCTGAGGTTGGCATTTCCAGGTGACCCTGATAAAACTTTTGTCCTGGTGGGATGAAGTGAAGCTGCCTTGGTGGGGCTCAGTTCCAGGATGCTTTGGGCTTCCCCTAGCTGCCCACCCCTGCAGCCCAGCCCAGCCTGGCCACCAACCCCAGCCTGGCCACCAACCCCAGCCAGCACCGGCCCCAAGATCCAGCCCCTGCAGGGACCCACTCCCAGGACTCAGCACCAGCCCTGCACCCTTCACCTGCACATAAGAAGTGCATTTAGCAGTCCCCTTTGTTTGCTCTTCAAATAATCATTTCCTTATCACTATTGATTCAGATCCCTTTAAAATTCTGACAAACCTGCTCCCCAGGCACCGCTGCTGCTTCCTCCCAGCCTGCTCCCCAGGCACCGCTGCTGCTTCCTCCCAGCCTGCTCCCCGCGGGCAAGGCACAGCCCCAGGCTCGGCCCAGCCGCCAGGCTCGGCCCAGCTCCCCTCCGGGGCGTGGAGTGCTCAGCCCCTTCCTGAGAGGGACAAACTGGGATGCTCCAAACCTGTGTTCTGAGAGTTCCTCCTCCTCTCGCCACCCCCAGGGGTGCTTTGGGGCTGCTGCCAAGCTCGGGGGAGCAGAGGTGGGACGCCAGTGAGGAGGAAGAGGATACCACACATTGGCTGCACACCATCGAGAGGTCCCAGAGTTGCTGCATGAAACTTTTGCCAGGGACAGGGGGGAGCAAAGATGAGCCTAGCACTGCCCAAGCTGCTTGCTGCCCAGGTGGCTGCAAAGGCAGCAGCAGCTGGCCACAGCTGCCCAACACTTGTGTGCCAGCTCAGCCAAGCACCGCTCCCGGCTGCTGACAGCACCCAGCAGAGCAGCACCCAGCAGAGCAGCACCCAGAGGGATGGGTGCAGGAGCCCCAAGAGCACAGACAAGGACATCCCAGGAGCCTTGCTGGGGACCAAGATCCTCTCTGCCACCAGCTCAGGAGTGCTGCTCCAGGAGCACCTTTCACTCTCACCTACAGGAGATGTCCAAGGCCCTGCCAGGCTCGGCTGGGGTGCCAGGGGCTGGGTCACCTGGCAGGGTCCCATCCAGCACCAGGCTGGGTTTGGGCTCTGCAGCACAGCTGACGTCAGGGCCCAGCCAGCAGCTGTCAGAAGTAATTGAGGAAGCCCAGGATGGTAAACAGGCAGGAGGGGAGCAGGGGCAGATTAGATAACAAACCTGAGCTTCTTGCTGGGCTGGAGGGTCAGCCTGGCCCACCCCACAGGCACCCACTGCACCGAGCCCAGGCTGCTCCTCACTGGCTGCACCAGGAGCTCAGCCCCAGGAGAGGCTGAAATCCCCTTCTGCAGGATGGCTTCAGTGGCAGAGGGGCTGCTGCAGCCCCGAGCTGGGGCCTGGGTCTCCCCCTGCATCACCCTGGGGCAGGCAGTGAGCAGGGGAGGGCTTCCCACTCCCCACTGCTGCTGGAGGAGACATGAGGCAGGTGGGAGGGGGCCTCTGAGGGGGCACGGGGGACAGGACCTGCTGCTTCATCGTGGTGGAGGGAGAGATGGAGCAGGCCCCTGGCCTGGATCACTGTCCCCACCGCAGTGACGGGCACAGGGTGCCAGCCGAGGGGGAACTGCCAGCCCCTCCCGGCTGCCGCAGCTGCGCGGCGCTGGGCTCCAGGCTGTGTCACCGCATCCCGCGGGTCCGGACAGCTCCGCTAACCAGGAGCGAGCTCAGCTCCCTCTGCTGGTGCCCGCTCCAGGCCGGGCCCTGCCCGGGCGAGCCTGGCTCAGAGCACTGCCAGGCGCGGGACGCGGTGCCACCGGCGCAGCCCCGAGCCGGGGAGATGCCCTGCAGCCCCTGCCGCGCACCGCGGCCGGGCACCGCAGCCTGCCGCAGGACACAGCCTCTCCCTCCAGCCCGCTCAGGGTGTTTGTTCCTGTCTCACAGGTGAGGAAACTGCTTGGTGCTGACAGCAGAGATGAGTCACAGCCCTGGGGAGCAAAGAGGCTCAGAGCTCTCCTGCTGCGGAAGAGACCTTCAGAGCCATCCCCAGCAGCACCAACCCAGCACTGCCAGGTCACCACTGAGCCACGGCCCTCAGCACCGCTCTGAAACCCCTCCAGGCACGAGCACTCCACCTGGGCAGCCTGGCCAGGCCTTGACAACCCTTCTGGGGAAGAAATTGTTCCTCATGTCCAACCTAAACCTCCCCTGGCACGGCTTAAAGCCTTTTCCTTTGGTCCTAGCACTTGTTCCTTGGAGCCCCCCCCGTGGCTGCAGCCCCTTGCAGGCAGCTGCACAGAGCCAGGTCTATTTTCAGCCTCCTTTTCTCCAGGCTTAACAGCCCCAGGTCCCTCAGCAGCTCACAGATCCTGGGGGACAGTCCCACAGCTGCAGAGCTGGTTGGGGACTTAGGACCTCCTGCCTCAGCCTCTCTCACCCACAAGGCACAGAGCTCAGATCTCACTGGGGATGGAGCAGCTCAGCCCCCTGGCCAGGCACCACAGCTGGGGGATCACCACCCCCAGCAGCACTGGCACTGGATGTGCCCTGGCAGGGAGGGGAAGGGGCAGTGCTCAGCTCTGACCCACCCTGCTTGGCCCAGGGCAGCTCTGGAGCAGCATCTGGGAAGCAGGAGCCTGAAGTCAATAAAAGGAGATTGCAGTGGAGGCAGCACAGCCAGCAGCACTGGGGGCTCTGCAAGACCTCCCCATGGACATCCCCCCCACGCCCCCGCTCTGCTCCCAGCCTCGGAGGCTGTGCACAGCAGCTGCCCATGGGGCACAAGGTTCACAGGGCGCCAGGCTGGTAGGGACCCCAAGGACCATCTGGTCCAAGCCTTTGTTGTTTGGTCCCAGCCACTCCCCAGCACACCTCCCTCCCAGCCCTCTGAGAGCAGAGGGCATCCTCCCACCTACCCCAGCAGCACTGCAGGGACCACAGAAGCACAGAGCCCCGAAGCAGAGAGGCCTCTACAGCTTTGAAAGGCTTCCCTGCAGCACAAGCCAGCAGGCAGCACACAGCTCAGAGCTGCCTGCAGCTGCCCTTTGCCTTGGCACCCTGCACCACACCCAGGCTCTGCTCAGGGCCATGAGACCACCTCCATCCCAGCAACCCCTCGAGTTATTTGCCCTGCTCAGGAGACAGCACTGGGAGGTGTGAGAGCATTGTCCTGTCCTGGCAAACTGTGACAGGTTGCAGCCCTAAAGACAAACAGATCCTTCAAGCAAACAACAGCAACTGAGAGCTGGGCAGCGTGTGGGGAGGCAGCCCCAACCTCCCCAAACAGAGCAGCCTTCAGCACAGCCCTGGGCAGCCAGGGCTCAAGGGCTGCATTCTTGTCAAGGCAAACAGCTGCAGGCACAGGGAGCAGGATGTCTGTCCCCACGCAGGCTTAAAGGGCAGCTGAAGGCTCCAGGCATTGACTGAAATGCTCCAAAGCAAACCCAGCACATGCAGGGGGAGGCTCCTTGAAGGGATTAGGAACAAAGTCAGAGGCAAGCAAAGCAACAGCCCCAGGTGAGCTGCTCCAGCAGTTTATGCAGGCAAACCTCCGGGCTGGGTGGCCTGAGTGGCAAGGCCTGGCCTGAGACAGGGCATCAGCTCAAGCTGACCAGGAGAGTGCCCACCAGAGGCCCTCCTGTGCTCCCACCCTGGCATTCAGGAGCCCTGGAGGTTGCCAGTGATAGGGGAAAGGGAGGGGGGGGGAAACCAAAAGGGAGTGTGGGAGAGGAAGGGGAAATGGGGAGAAAGCAAACTTCCTTCATTCACAATTCCTCTCCTGGCTCCCTGAGGCTCAGGGAAGGCCAGGGCTGAGCTGCTGCTGCTTGAGGCATCTCTGGGGCTGAGCAAACAAGCTCAGGAGCATTTAAGGTTAAGGCTGTGGCTGCAGCTGGCTTTGTGCTGGGGAGCCCTGGATGCAGATGATCCAATGCAGACTCCCACTCCTCCCCCCTGCACCCCACCCCCTCAGTGCTGCTCCCCTCCTGCTTTGGCCCCGAGGACAGCTGGAAGGTGCTGGCAGCATGGTGCTGAGCTCCATCCCCTCACAGGCACTGGCTGAGGACTGCTGCAGCAGGAGGCAGATGATGGTGAAGTGACCTTGTGAGGAGGGCCAAGGAGCTGTGTGGGCACCAGGCAGCCCTGCTGGGACTCCTGCTCCTGAACTGGATCCATCTCTCCCCAGCCCAGGGGAACCTCTGAGCCAGCCCTGCAGGGAGGGGTTGCTGAACCCAGTGCCCCTTGTTTTGGGTAAGGACAGGGCTACAGCTGGGCCTTGGGACACTGCCTGAGCCTGGCCAGGCCCTGCAGAGGCAGGCTGGGTGTGCCCAGCTACAGGCTCAGGAGGTTTGGCAGCTCCAATAAAACTCTCAGCAGCTCCACAACTGTGTTTGGTTTCTCTGTGTTAATTTAATCATACAAACATTCATTTACACATTCAGGAGGAAGCTTCCTCTCATTTCCACCCCCCATGTGCTATCACAGGACTTCTCCCAGACTCAGGGAGGCAACAGCAGCCTGCTCTACACAGGCACTGCCCTGGGGAGGCCACAGGCTGCAGCCACCCACACACTCACACAGCAGCAAGGGAACAGCACACAGCAGCAGGCAGTGGGGCAGTGGGCACAGGGCAGCTGGCACCTCCCAACCCCACTGAGCCCCTGGGAGGGGGACCTGCATGTCCCACACCCTGGAGGGAGGCTGTCTCCAGCGCTCCCCAGGATGTGGGCAGCAGATTTCAGCTCCCCTCACCTCCTCATGTGGCACTGCCAGTTGTGGGGTGGCCCTAAGGGACATGGGGTGGTGTGCCTGGGCTGGGGGGGCCTGGGCTGACTGGTGGGCTCGTGGCAGTGGCAGGACAGGTCCTAGGGGGCTCATGTTGATGCAGGAGTCTGGTCAGAGCCCACCCAAGATGTTCTGCCCTTGCTCCTCTCCCCTTCCCTCCTTCTGAGGACTTCAAGATCCATGGGGGTCAGACTGGAGGCAGCTGCAGCCTGTCACTTGCACCAGTGGGCAGCAGCCTCACCCCTGCCCCAGGGAGGAGCACAGCCTCTTGCCTGGCTCCCCAGCCTCAGCCTGGAAAGGATCTCTCAGAGGCCTGAGCTGTGTGACTCAGGGACTGAGTTAGCTGAGCAGCCACAGGGCTGCAGGCTCACCCAGGCACTGGGCTGGCAGTGCTCTGCAGAACCAAGGCTGTTTGCTTCCCAGTGTGCTCCAGCCCTGTGGAAACCGAATCACAGTGCCCTGAAGTCACCTGGAAAGCTGTGCTGAATGCACCTCAGCCCCCCCCAATTTACAGCCTGGAAACCTGACAGCAGGAGCAACCTGAGGGCTGGCTGCACCACGGAGCTCCACAGCCCCAGCAGAGATAAAACCACCTCTGGCCCCTGAGGGACAGCAGCCACCAATGTGAACACTCCCCCAGGGCCACAGCCCCAACCCTGCCAGCCCCCAGGGCACTGCACGACCCTTCCAGAGACCACTCCCCCAGCCCGCAGCCGGCTGGGAGCCGCAGGGGGCTGGGGGAGCCGCAGGGGGCTGGGGGAGCCGCAGGGGCCTCGGGGCCGGCCCTGCCCTCCTCACACCCTCGGCACAAGGCCACCACGGACTGAAACCACTCCGGAGCAGAGAGAACTGAAGCCTGTGCAGAGCAAGCTCTGCCTGAGAGGGCAGGCAGAGGATGCCTGGGGGCCTGCAGGGGCTGGCTCCAGAGCAGAGCTCAGCCTCGGGAGCAGCACAGCACAGCAGCACATGGGGCTGCAGCAGAGGCCAGCAGCAGGGTGAGGGCTCAGGGGTCCCCCACATGCCCTGGCTGACAGCAGGCAAAGCCAGGCTCAGACCCCCCTCCACTACAGCCCTGATGAATACAGGGCATCACCTTACCCCTGCAGGGCAGTCCCCATCTGCTGAGGTGCCTGGGAGGGGGGAAGTGGCAGTGCTGCAGGAGCTGATGGTCAGGCACTGCCCAGGCCTTCAGGGCCTGCCACAAGCTGCTGCTTGGAGAGGAGGGAGCAGAGAGGGAAGCCACCTGCTCCACTGCAGCCAGACAGACTGGGTGAGAGGAGACAACTAACCCAAGGCTACCCAAGGACACAGGACAAGGAGCCCCCACAGCTGCACTCAGAGGTGCAGCACCACCTTCCAGGGCTTCACCCTGCTGAGCCAGAGCCATAGCCAGGCCCTCACCCAGCTCTGAGTGTCAGTGGCTGCAGGGTCTCTTTTGTGCCCAGCATCTCTCACTCTGCTTGCTTCAGATAACAGCAACCTTTACGACCTGACCTTCTGAAACACAAACCAGCCTGCACCCAGGCCTGCCACCCAGGCAGGAAGCTCCTCCACCAGATCCACCCCATGCACTGAGAGTCCTTGGCAGCTGCAGTGACAGTGAGCTCCCCACTCAGAACCAACCAGTCAAGAGCAGGCAGCGAGAGCCATGCAGAGAGCTGCAGCCTAACCCTGAGAGCTGCCAGAGCTGGCAGCAGGCTGTGGCAGCTTCCTCTGCTCCTCTCTGGCAGTGGCTGCTCAGCCCTGTCCACAGCTCAGGGAGACAGAGGCTCTCACCCTGCTCCCCAGCAGAGGCATTGCTGCTGACACAGCACTGGGGGCCATTCTCCCCCTCCTCACACTGCACTTCCCAGTCCACAACTGGAGGAACAGCAGAGCACCCTAAGTCTTCAGAGAGCTGAAGCCTCCTTCAGAAGGCAAGAGCCCCACCAGAGCTACAAGCCAGGGGAAGAGAGGCAAATGAGGACCAGGTGAGAGTGGAGCCCAGCTGCTGCTGCTGCCTGCTCTGCACCCCCAGCTGCAGACAATCAGCCTGGGAGCCAGCTGCACCACAGAGCAATGAATGCAACCTTGTGCTCTGCAAGAGAGGGGTGGGGGACTGCAAATTAGAGGGAGAACTTCTGCAAAGCTTTGCAACTACAACCAAGGGCATCACAGCCAGAGAGAGAGTCTGCTCTTGGCACAGGACCAGAGCTTGCTTGGCTGCTCCAGGCACAGCTACTGCACAGCAAGGGCTGGGTTAACAGCCAGGCACCCGAGAGTGCTAAGCACACAGGACAGCGCTGGAACCTCAACAGATCCCTTTGTTATTAGCCTGGGGGTGTGTCTCTGGGTACTTCACGTACAAGGGGAAGGGAAATGAGCCCTCCACTTATCCTGCAAGCCCCAGAGCCTCTCTCTTCACCTGTGATGCCAGGCCCTGGTTTTCAGCACATGCAGGGCAAACACCACCCAAACCAAACAGCAGAGAAGGAAAAAAGAAAGGAAGGATTAAAAAGTCGGTAACTAAACCCAGATACTAAAAACACAGAGCTGGGAGCAGACCTGAGCTGACCTTCAGAAAAGGGCTGCCCCAAAGCAGTCGCTGCACAGCGCCCAGGGGGTGCCAAGCTGAGCAGATGCCCCTTGGGAAGCAGGCAGGGCACTGCCAGTGCCACACAAGCAGACTGCCCCTGGGGGAAACCTGCACAAGGGACAGGAACCAAAACAGCTGCTGAAGCTACCACTGCTCTGTAGGCAAAACAGCGTTGGGATGATTATTGCCTCGGGATGGCTTTTCCAAACTCCTGACGCTACCTAATTAGGGGAGGGGGCTCCGAGGGGCCCCAGGCCGGGGGGCGTTCGAGTTCCCGCAGCACTCAGCAGCACTCAGCAGCACTCCTGCAGCCCAGCACTCACACATGCTCTCAGCTGGGGTTTCTGCTCTGGAACAGCTAAGTCTTCGGTTTCTGGGCTTTTGGTTTTGCTTTCTCTTCTTTGTCTCGGGGGCGGGGGGAAGGGGGGGGGGCGGGGTCGTCTGCACGTGGCGCCCCCTGCCCTGCCCTGCCCCCGCCGCCCCCTGCCCTGCCCCTGCCGCCCCCTGCCCTGCCCGGCCCCGCCGCCCCCTGCCCTGCCCCCGCCGCCAGCTCTCCTTGCAGCTCCTCTCGCCGGTACCCGTTTTGCGTTTGTGTTTAAGACTGTCCGAAGGGGTAAGGACCGTGGAAACCCTGCAAGAAAGTTGGAGACATGATCAATGTCAGCAGGCGAGGAAGGAGAGGGAGCAGCCGCGCCCCCGGCCCGCCCCCGGCCCCGCAGCAGGCCCTCTGCCGCCCAGCCCTGCCAAGCTCCTCAGGCTGCGGCGCTGGCAGCTGCTTTCCGCTTACCTCCTGCGGGCGTTCTCCAGGCTGGGTACCAGCCAGGTGTTAGCCACAGAGCAAGTGCTGGGCTCTAGGCGGAGCACATCGCTCCTGCGGCTGCTGCAGCGGCTGCGAGCCAGGCAAAGGCAACAGCAGGGAGCCCCGAGGCAGCCTCACCGCAGGGGCCCAGCTCCAGACCCAGCATTTGCTGCCCATTACCTGCACAGGCATGTGCCAGAACCTGCTTCATCTGCCTGCAAGCAGTGCCCAGAGCTGTTTCACTCCAGCTGCCTGCCTGGCCCCACTCCTGCATCTCCCTGCTGTGTGTGCCCCGAGTCAGGGCACCTGCAGCACCAGAGGGCAAAGCGAACACCAGGCCTGGGTACAGAGCCCAGAGCCTGCAGCTCAGGCCAGAGATGAGAACACTCCCCTGGCCCTTTCCTGGGCAGAGACCATGAACATGGAGCTAGGGAAAGCCTCTGCATCGTCAGGCACTCTTTGCTCCTGTATCCAGCTGAGAGCTGCACAATTACTGTAGCCTGGTGTTAATTACAGCCAGAATGCAGCTCAGCCCCAGGGTCAGGTTACTAAGCTCTGTGCCACTTGCTACACTGCCCCTCACAGGCTGCCAGCCCTAGAGAGCTTCTCAGGAGAGTGCCAGGAGCAGCCCCAGAACCCAGGACCAAGATCAGCCTCTCCTGATCTCACTGTCCCAAGTGTTAGCTCCTGGGACCCTCCCTGCATCGCACTTCCCCACGAGCTTCATCAGCGAGAACTGAACCAAACCCCACTGGAAATGCAAGAGACTGAACCTGAAGCCCTGAGCAAGAGGCTCCTCCCCCCCGTGAAGAGCAGACCATCTCCCTCCCCAGCAAGGAGCAAGCCCTGCAGAGCAGCTGTGCCTCAGCACACTGAGCCAGGCCTGGTGCTGCAGGGCAGGCAGCAGCCCCCAGCAGCCGTCCCCCTCACAGTGCTTTACATCATAAACCTGCAAGAACAATTCTGCACACAATGGCAGCTCTGTGAGTCCTATTTTGGGTGCACTCCCTTCTGAAGAGCTCAGCTGCAGCCTTGCAGCTCTGCCAGTGCCTTCCACACCAGGCACTGCTGAGCTGCCGGCGAGCGCCGAGGGCAGGGCTGTGCGCGGCAAGCAAAGGCTCTACAGGAGCGCTCTGGGGCTCAGCCAGCATCTGGCTTCTGTACCTAGCAGGGAACTGAGATGCTTTGGGCAGTGAGAGGCCTCTGGAACACACAGGCCCCTGTGCCAGGAGGGCTGAGTGACTCTTTCACAAAGCATCACCACACAGGCTTCAAGCAGCTGACTTTATTTCTCCTTCAGCACCGAGTCCAGAGCAGTAAGTTACACTTCAGACAGGAGCTGCTGCACAGCTGCAAAAGCCACTCAGGGGCAGCAGCATCAGACCAGGCTACAAGTGCCCATTTCCTCCTCACCCCTGGGCTGCTCCCAGCCAGAGCTGCTGCGAGGGTGCCCTCACCTAACTGGGGCGAGCTGGGCAGAGCCAGAGCAGAGGCTGCAGCACTGCTTTGCTTCTACCTCCCATGCAGGCTGTGTAGCCAGGGCCTGGCAGCTGAGACCACCAGGAGGTTAAGAACCTTCTTGGAGTGTGGCCACTGGAGGGGTTCAGGTGCAGAGAGCTGCTGGAGCAGAGCAGGGCTCAGGTACCTAAGTCAC
This sequence comes from Melanerpes formicivorus, assembly GCF_026170545.1. NCBI lineage: Eukaryota > Metazoa > Chordata > Aves > Piciformes > Picidae > Melanerpes > Melanerpes formicivorus. The sequence continues at coordinate 5,233,009 of NW_027142398.1, forward strand.
CCTGCAACAGCATAGCTCTTGTGAGTCAGCTGGCAGCCTGAGTCAGTCTGCAGAGGTCACACAGGGGAGCTGCTGGCCTGCAGCGGAGCAAAGTTAAGCTAAAATCAGCTGATCTCACATTCCCCCCCGTCCCAGAAGGACTGCTGGTGCTGCTGGGTGAGCTAACATGCAGCACCCACACCCAGAGAGAAGCAGACCAGCATCAGTGCAGCCTGCAGATGCTGAGCAGCAGCAGAGGAGCTGCCAGCTGCCTCCACTGAGCTCCCACCTTGCTCTGAGCAAAGGTGGTAACGAACCCAGCGGGAAGGCAGGCACAGGACGGGAGGAGCTTCCCTCTCACGCAGAAGCAAAGGTGTCTGAGCTATCTTCCCTCCCCACAAATACAGGGTAGGGCCCAAACAGTTTCCAGGGGAAGCTTAGAGTGACTCCAACTCACCTGCAAGCTGCAGTGCCCTGGTGTGGAAGCAGCACACAGCTTGGGGCAGCAGCACCGCAGGAGAGGGGAAGGCAGTTACAGGCTGTAAGGACAGGGGGGGCTCAGCTTCCCCTCCGGTGGACAAGGCTGTCAGTAGCTCAGCCCTCAGCTCCACACAGAGGGCAGCAAGGTGGGGAGCAGCTGTTCAGGTCTGAGTCTTGTCTGCTCCAAACATGCTCCTAATTCATTGGGCTTCTCAGAGCAGGACAAGCGATGACCAGGACAGACTGACAGCAGGTGGCTCTGGCGCTGTGCTGTGGCAGTGACCATGCCAAGTGCTCTGCAGACAGAGCCCTGACCTGCACTGTGCTGCACTGCACAGACAGCTGCACCTCCTCACTCCTCTGGGCCACAGGGCTGCGTGGCTGTCTAGGTGACAAGTACAATCTGACTGTCAGCAGATGGCTCTCCACAGCTCTGCAGACTCCAACCTCTAAGCTTCTCTCTGCAGGTCAGAAATGGAGTTCTGGTTCCCCAGGCACTGTAGGACTGCATCTTGTGAGCCTGCCCCAGGGGAGCAGCAGTGACCCTGCAGCATTGCTATGGAGCAGCAGGGAGTAAAGAGAAGCTGCAAGAGCCTGATCCCTGCTGAGAGCCCAGAGAGAAAGCCACTGCCAAAGAGGAAAGTAAAATCCCCATGCATGGGTACAGCTGGGCTCTAATGCAGCCCATCCCCAGCCTGAGAGAGCACAGCTTGAACTCTGAGAACAGCAAAGGCCTCCACTGGAGCAGACAGAAGCACAGCGCTGAAAGCGATGCCCTGAGCACAGCCCCAGGCCTGCAGCCCCCAGCACTGCCCTGGAGGAGGCCAGCAGGGAGGACCCAGGGAAGGCAGCACTACAGCAGGAATCAAGATCACACAGCTTGTGCCAACCACCCCACAGGTTTCACCTGGCCTGCTCAGAGGGAGTTCAGCATCTTGTTTGGGGTCCTTTCTCCCAGGCAGAGCTCTGTGAGCATCTCCAGGTGTGAGGCACTGACACACTGATCCCACCCAGCAGCAGATGGCCTCCAGTGTCACTGAGAGCCTGGCTGGGGATTTTCAGGGGCCAGGTCACACCTGCTCAGCTGCACCAGAGGCAGAACCAACACAGACAAGGGTTGGCAGCTTCCAGTGCAGCTGCAGGAGCCAGAAGCTGCTGGCTTTAGCTCAGAGATCTCATGGCTGGGGTTCTCCACCAGCCCTTGGCAGAGAGGAGGAAGCCTCCTCAGTGATGGAATATTTGAGGGGCTTCTATCACTTCCAGGTATGGGTCACAGGCCCCTCTGGACACCTTCACTGGGCCCCACTCATCCCCTCTGCTGTATCTCACTGCATGGGGGGCCAGACACCACCAGGGGCTGATCCATGCTCTGGGGACAGGAAAGCAGACAAATGCAATCCAGACATCCTCATGTGCAAACAAGTGCCCCAGGACTCTGCTGTCTGCTGCCAGCTGAAATAAAGCCTCTCACATCAATATTCAATCACCAGACAACAGCCTGAAGTGCAGGAGTTTTCTCTTGCCCCCTCAACCAACAGCACAGGTGAAGCCCCTGGGGAGTAAGGGGCAGGCAGAGCTGCTCCTGACAGGCACTGGAACCCCAGCTGCTGACAGAGTGGTTTGACACTTCTGACATTAGCTCCAATAAGCTTTTCCCCACTTCATCTGAGCCCTAGCTGGGACTACAGCTTGCACATTACCCCTTTCTAGGGGAAGAAAGAAAATCTACCCTTCCAGACAGCAGGGAGGAGGCAAGCAGCAGTGCCAGAGCCCCAGCAGGCAGGGTGAGCAAGGCCACCTGCTGATTTTGAACCAGAGCAGGCACTGGGATGTCAAAGCTGCTCCTGCTCTACAGACAGCCCTGTCCCCATGTCAGAACCAAGCCTGTGGCAGCATCCTCCTGTCTTGGGCAGAGGGGACAAGGCTGGAACAGAGGAAAAGCTAACTCATTCCATGTGACAGATAGAAACCCTGCAGTACAAAGCCCCTCAACCACCACTGGCATCTCCTCCACCCCCCTCCAGAAAGGACCAAGTCACCTTTCTGCAGCCAACAGGATACACAATTTCTGCTTTCAGCTCAGATAATCCACTGAAGAACAAGCAGTAAATAGAAAAATAAGCAAACAAATAAACCAACCAAAAGAGAGAGGAAGGAGACCTCCCCTCCAGCTGAGGCTGGACTGCAGCAGCTCACACCTGAGCCCTGCTGGGGAGCTCTGGGCTAGCAGCTAAAGCAGCTCACTGAAGTGCAGTGAAATCCTCTCTGCTGGTGCCTCACTCTCCTTTTTGGCTTTTGCCACCCCAGAGCTGAGCCCTGCACCTCTCAGAGGCATCACCTTCTTACACCCAGGTTCTTAGAAGCCTGTTGGCACCCTTGACCTGCTGGGGCCCACACCACTTTTACTAGCAAGGGGAAGCACCACAGGCAGAGACCTAGTTGAAAGCTGAAGGCCACTTCAGTGCCAGCCTCCCATTCTGAGGTGCCACACAGGAACTCCTCTCAAGGACACCCATCAGCAGTTCCACCTGCAAGTGCAGATCTGCTATGGAGTGACTGCCAAGCTCTGCCCTCAGGAAACACAGAAGGGGAAGAAAGAAGCCACCTGCAGCCCAAAGCTGACCATCCAACAGGGGTCTGAGTTTCCCCACCCAAATGAAAGCTGGTATTTTAGCCAGGGACAGCTTAGGGAGTGCACTGCCTCCCACTCCTGTGTGTGTCACCCAACACAGGCAGCTCTCACCAACCTGCTGCACGTGTGCAGCACTCCAAGGAGAGGGTGGTGCAGGGAAGCTGTGGCTGCACATAGCCACCTCTGCAGCCAGCCCAGGGAACACCTCCCCAAGCAGTCAGGCCAGGGCAGCAGCCTCCTCACTGCTCACTCAGGCTGTGTCTGACCTGAGAAGTGAAAGGCTTCACCTTTGAATCGTGCCCTAGGCCACCCACACCTCACTCTCAGTGAGCCAGAACCTGGGAGCAGGGGCAGATAGAGCTCCCAGCAGCTTCTGCTCGGGTGTGAAACAGGAGGGGGCTTGGCAGCCTGGCAATCTGTTAACCCCATGCATGCCACCAGTGAAAGAATACAACTGCAGAGCCCTGGAGCAAAGTAGGCCATTAAATATGAGCCACTGGGAGAGGAGAGGCAATTCATCCAGTTAGGAACTAAAGTGCTGTAGGTGAACTAACATTAGGGCTTTATTAAGTCATTCAGCAACCAAGTGTTATTGTCCTACACAGCCTGCTTAAAGTACAGTAAAGCATTTAAAAAGAGTTTCCAAATCAGAACTAGTTTGACATAGGACAGCACACACCTACACATACTGGCTGCATTAACAGGTGGATTCTGAACTGCAAATAATCCTGCAAGTCATTTTTCACACACAAGCAAATAAAAACAGTCAAAATATCACTCAGACTCATAGAGCATCCACCAAGCAAGCTTTGGAGAGAGATTGAAAGTAAAGATAATTTAAAAGTCACCTACATTATAAACAAGACAAGGACACAGACAGGAGCAGGCCCTTGATGACTGCTCCTGACAGGTAGCTGCTGGGATCAGAGTGCTGAGCTCTGTAGCCTCCCCACACCAACCACAAAGAAGGTCTCTGGTTAATCTTAGGCTCTGGGGGTGGGGTCAGGGTTGCTCTTTTCAGAGTTCTGTAAAACTGAGGAGCACATCTAGAGAGATATTTTGACTTATTTGCACATGCAGCTGGAGAAGGCTCCAGCCACCAATGGTTACAGCACCCAGACAAGAGTATAGAAGTTTTCAGGAGGACTTGAAGCAAAAAAAAAAGAAAAGGAAAAGGAAAAGAAAAAGAAAGAAAAGCCAACCCAAAGAGGTGGATCTGGTAGAGTCTATCAGAGGCAAAAATACTTTAATATAACATGAGGAGTTGGCAGAGTCAGACAGTCAAATTCAAAACCTTCCTTAGCAGGTCTGGCAGAAGCAGGAGGGAGGGTGTGCAGTTTGTAGGGAGGAGCTGTTACAGGCATGCCAGGCTCCTCCTAGCCGTTCTCCTGCTCCCCCAGGGCACCTACCTTACTGTAGGTCACTACCGACAAGTTGTTGGAGGGACTGCTGGGGGAGAGGCTTACAGAGTTCTCTGAGAGTCCATTCTGGTCTTGTTCGCTGTGCTCGGCAGCAGGCCCCCAAGTGTTCTTGGTTGAGCCCAGCTCGGGACCCCCGGGGTCCTTGAGGCTGTTCTCCTCCGCTTGCCTGCTCTTCTGCGGGGAGGCGAAGGGGTTAAAGTTGCCTTCCACCTTGCGGTGTGGCTGTGTGTTGAACTCTGTTTCAAAGGACGACAGCTGCTGTGTTACACCCAGAAGTCCTCCAACTTCCACGCTGAGGATCACCCAGATGACATCTGTGGAGACAGAGACTTGGGCTGGCACCGGGGGCAGGAGGAAAGCGGCACAAGGCTTCCGCCCTCACAGGGCAGGCAGAGCCTGGCCACAGCCCACGGGAAGGAAAGAGGATCCAACACCCATTTAGTGTTCCAGGCTTTCAGACAAGCCAGCCAAGGCTCACTATGACTTACAGAACCCCCCAGGAGAGGTGACAGCCTGAAGCTCCACACTGCAGACTACAGCAGGATGCACTGACGGAGGAGCTGCAGCAACTGCACCCAGTGGGGCTGAAGCAGGACCAGCAGGCATCACTGCCAGCCCTCTCCCCTGCCAGCACAGAACAGGTCAGGCTCTGGCTTAGCTGTGAAAGGCCTGACTACCAAAACACCACCAGGGGAACTTGGGAGGTAATTATGTTTATGGCAGTTCACAGCAGAGTGTCTCCATTCAGGCTCCAAAACACTCCCAGCAGGTGGGTCAGGCACTCAGCCTCAGCAGGCTGTTAGGTGAACCCACCAAGCGCTGGCTAGAGCAAGAGCCACACTCCCAGCCCCTGCACTCTGCCTCCTGCACACAGAGCAGTTATTATTTAACTTCCCTTCCACTTGCACTTCATGCAAACATCCTGCCCTGTTTACATAAACACATCTCTTGCTGGGCATCCAAATGAAGCTTCACTGCCTGCTTTGTGTGGAGTTTCTCCACCTCTTCACTAAGTGCCCCAGCTTTGGTTTACTGCAGAGGGAACTGGAAAGCAGAGCAGCAACACCTCCTCTGCTGCTCTCAGATCTCCTCACAGCAGCTCATGTCACATGCAATTGTTTCCAGGTTTTCTGCAAGTGTGAACACAGGAGGGGCTGCTCTCCTGCTGCCAGTGTGGCCTGGGGCAGCAGACAGCAGCTGGTGCTTCTTGTCTGATTCTCAAGCAGCAAGGTCCTGCAGCTGGGCAGGGGCAACCCCAAACACAAATCCAGGCTGAGGAGTGAAGGGATGAAGAGCAGCCCTGTGGAGAAGAACTTGGGGGTGCTGGGGGATGAAAAAACAACTAGGAGCACTCCCAGCTGGGCTGATCCCCAGCAGCAGGGGCAGCTCCTGGGACCTGTTGGAAGAGGGCCGGAGGAGGCCACAGCAATGCTGGGAGCCCTCTGCTGTGAGGCCAGGCTGAGAGAGCTGGGGTTGTTCAGCTTGGAGAAGGCTCTGGGGATGCTCTTTTGTGACCCTTTGGTACTTGAGGGTCACAAAACTGGGGACAGACTTTATCAGGAAGTGTAGTGACAGGAGAGGAGATTCAGATGAGGTGAGGGTGGTGAGAGGCTGGCACAGGCTGCCCAGGACCCTCGTGGCTTCCAGGGATGCTGGAAGTGTTCAGGGCCACATTCCTTGGGGCTCTGAGCGCCCTGCTGTAGCTGCAGGGGTCCCTGCTGTAGCTGCAGGGGTCCCTGCTGTAGCTGCAGGGGTCCCTGCTGTAGCTGCAGGGGTCCCTGCTGTAGCTGCAGGGGTCCCTGCTGTAGCTGCAGGGGTCCCTGCTGTAGCTGCAGGGGTCCCTGCTGTAGCTGCAGGGGTCCCTGCTGTAGCTGCAGGGGTCCCTGCTGTAGCTGCAGGGGTCCCTGCTGTAGCTGCAGGGGCTTGGACTGGATGGGCTTTAAGGCCCCTTCCAACCCGAGCCGTTTCATGACGGATTGGCTCCTTCCAGTCCCTCTGCAGCTGCAAGCTCGCTGGCTTCATCAGCTTGCCTTTGACGACCCAGTGATGTATTCTGCCGCCTTCCTGAGGCTGGGATTTGCCCTCGCCAAACCAGGGCGTCCTCAGGGACCCCCCCGATGAACGCCGTCAAGGCTCCGCGGCAGCCCCGGCCGGGCCGCGCCGCAGCGTCATGGCGCCCCCTGCTGCCCGCCCGCGACCGCGCACCCGCTCCAGCCCCGCGGCCCTCGATGCTGAACCGGGAGCGCGAACGGCCCCCTCAAACTCATGGAACTCGGGATACTCCCAACTGCCAAAACGGACACAGAGATGTTCTCAGTATCAACCAAAGCTGGCTAAAAGGCACTGAAAGGCTGCACGTGAACCAGGCTGCTTGGTGGCACAGGCTGAAGCACCAGGCTAAATACCAAGAAGTGAGCTTTAAGTCCAGAAGAATGGATCAGAGTGGAGGCACCAAGTGACACCACTGAACCTGGCCCTTAATTCAACTTCCCAGCTGTGGTTTTCACCATTTGCAGACATTTTATGTTCCCACATAGTTCACAATGCTCAGCACTGGAAAACTGGGAAAGAATCCTGAGCAGGATGGGCTGGGAGAGAGTCCCCAGGACTTTGTTTTCCAGAGCTCTGTGCAGCCTGCAGCTGGTTCCAGCGCTCAGAGCACAGCTCTGTGCTGCCCAAGGCAAGCAGGCAGCTCCACCGAGGTCTCCTCTGTTCTAATCCCTGTGTTTAGCCCAGGGGCTGGCAGATCTCTCCCTTCAGCACCTCCCTCCCAGCATGAGGCTGCAGGGCAGCAGCAGAGCCCGGGGGGTGCCAGGAGCAGGCCGCAGCAGGGGTCACTCACCGCCGTAGTAGAGCCCGGTGGCCGTGCACATCCGCCACTGCCCCTGGTACATCCCTGCCGTGCTGGGGCTGCACATCTGGACGCTGACATCTGCCATCTCCTGGGGCTCCAGGGACCTGACCATCACCATGTTCACGTGGCCAAACTGGTCTCCCCCAACGTACTTCAGACACACCCCCGGGGGCCAGGCCTCCGTCCCTGGGATGAAACAGAAGGAAGCATCGGTGCAGGGCAGCAGCAGCCTTGTGCCTGCCTGTGCAGGACTGGATGAGCAGCACAGCTGGGCAGCTGCTGAGCAGCCAGGGAACACCAGCAGGCACACACCACAGCACTGGAGGAGTGAAGAGTTGTCAGAAAGCCTCTGCTGGTCCATTCCTGAGCCCAGCAGCACCCTCTGCATCTGGACAAGCTCTGGGTCTGTACCCAAGAAACCTCTCTCAGCCCCAGTGCAACAGCTGCAGAACACTCATCAGCCTGACAGGCACCAATATTTCACCAACACTGGAGACAAAGATGAGGCCAGGCCTAGGTGGGGGCTTTCCCCCCACACTCACTTCTTCCTGCCTCCCTGCACACAGCTCCTGAGCCTTACATTAATACCCAGTGCTGCAAACATTTTCTTTCAGCCCTGCTCTATTTTAAACCTGTTAGTCCCAGGAGGAACTAAGAGTTTGAGCTGTAATTGAAGAGCTAAGGACTACTTTCTACATGGATTTATTTCTCTTCTTGCACCAAGCCTCCTCTCAGCCTCGTGCCAGGGTGGGAGGGGCTGTGGCCATTCGATGCAGCCCTGGAGAGCAGCAGCGACCTAGCAGCCTGCAGATACAGAGCAGCTGCTGCATGCAGGCACAGCCATCCCCAGCAAAGACAACAAGGGCTGGGGCAGACAAACCCCAAAGTGCTTCAGAGGCTCAGGAAACATCAGCTGAGCACAGTTAGCTTCTGCTTCTGCCCCATTAGGTGACTCAACTCAGCCAAGGGCTTTGAGAATCCCTTCTGCTTGGCTGAGGCAAATGGAAACCCCCAAGGAAAGGCAGAGCCATGCCTGGTCTGAGGCGAGTGGTGGATGCTGCCCTGATGTCACTCACCCCAGAGCATCCTCTGCAGCAGCTTGCCTGCTAACTGAATCCCTGTGGGCACCTCAGTGAAGGCATGGCAGGGCCTGGTTTCCTGCTCAGGTCCTTGTTGATGGAATCCACATTGAAGCAGGGCAGGCAGAGTGTGAGTGAGTGAAGTGGGGGATGTGACACTGCAGCTGGAAGCAGTGCATCAGGGAGGCCTGAGAGAGGCTGAGTATGTGACTTTTATCAGGCTTGAGGGCTCCAGGCTTGCAAGGTGCCTGCATGCTGCAGCTGGCAAGCCCCACAGGAGACCACGCTGATGCCACCGTGCCAGGGCAGCTGAGCTGCAGCAGCTGCCCTGCAGAGCCAGCAGCAGCTGGGGGCAGAGTGGGAAGAGGAAGCAAGTCTGTTGGATCCTGCCAAGGGGCTGCTGGCAGCACTGTCCTGCAAGGCAGCAGAGCAGGGCATTAGTTTGTAACAGCAGATAAGGAAGCTGACTGAGCCCAGCTTACTGCTCCCACTGAACCTGACAACCTCTCCAGGCTCTGTCTGTCACACTTGCAGACACTAAATGCTGTGGTGACACATGCCTCAGGTATTTCATGTTCTAGAGCTGGAGTCATTTAACCAAGGCTTCCTGTAGAGCTGTTAAAACCTTGGCTGCCCTCAGTTCCCTACCTAACAAGCAGACATTATCTGGGAACACTGCAGCCCTTTGATAGGTACCCTAATTAAACCACAAAATTGCTGTAAAATGCTGCAGTCCTCCTCAACCTGCAGGCACCAGGCAGGATGTGAGGCTGCCCTGAACTGAAACATGCCTCAGCAGCGTGGTTTGAGCAAGATATGGCCTCCAGCACCACTGCTGGGGAACAGAGGTACATTTTCAGAAGGCTACAACCCACCCAGGAGCCAAAGCAAAGGCTGGCCCTGGCAGGAACTCCCTTCCCCCTTTCAGGTCCTCCATGGACTCCAGGTCAAAGCTTGCCAGAACAAAACCCTGCCTGAACTGGGGTGGCAAACTCAGGCTGCATTTGCATGCAGGACAGAGTCCTGAGGAAGAAGAGAGGAAGGAGCCTGAGGGGAGCAAGGCAGGAGTGATTAAGACACAAATAGCAGAGACAGGACCTGTCCAACCTACCCCACTCATGAGAGCTGAGGCAGCTGCAGAGCTGCCAGCCAGTGTTCCACACTGCAGGGGAAGCAAGCTCTGTCTCACCTGCCTATTGTGCAGCAAGGAAGCCCTTTCTCTACAGCAAGGCTCAAGAATGATCTCCTCAAACACCCTCCTCTCCCCATGTTGTGATGAAACACTCCCACATTTACAGCCTGGTTTCAGTCCCTGCTGTACTTTGATCCTCAGCACAAACCTGCACAGCCCTGAGTGCTGCAGTTATTTACAAGCAGCCTCACCAAGAGCAGCTGAGCTTCACTGATGGTGATTCACAGCCTTCACCCTTGCTGTGCTAGCATCCTGCCTCTCAGAGGTGCAAGGAGACACAGCTCAAAGGTTCAGGCAACTTCCTGCCACTGCCACACTCAGAGACAAGGCATCCCCATCCCAGGCTCCCCTGGCTGCATCCCAGCAGATCCATCACTCAGAAGGGATTTTGCCTGGCCTCACTTCCTGGATTCCAGTCACACTCTGGACTTGTTTCATCCTGGAATGTGGTCTCCCCAGCCTCACATCCCCTCAGAGCATGAAGTCATTCTGTCAAAAAATGTATTGGAAGGTAAAGGGCACCTGCCACAGAGCCCTGCATCACCATCTCCTCCCAGTGCCTGCTGGCTGAAGCCAGGTGAGGGTTTGGTCTCTTCTTCCAAGACACCAAGTGCCAGGACCAGAGGCAAAGGCCTCAGGTTGCAGCAGGGGAGGTTGAGGTTGGAGATTAGAAGAAATATCTTCACCAAAAGGGTTCTCAAAGCCTGGCACAGGCTGCCATGGAGGTGGTTGAAGTCCCATCCCTGAAGGCATTTCAAAGCCACAGAGATGTGGTGCTGAGGGCCATGGTCTAGCAGCAGCCTTGGCAGAGCTGGAGAACAGCTGAGTTCCTAAAGGCCTTTTCCAACCACAGTGATTTTGTGACTCCTCTTCCATTAAGACAAAGCCCAACAAACAAACCCAAAACACAACTTGCACTTCAGTTTATTGCAGCTAGAAGTCTCCTAGAGCTGGTGCTGGAGTGGTGGCACAAGGAACAGGACTGTTGGCCAGACTGAGCTGCACATCTCACCACCATGTGTGCCAGCTCCAGAAGGGGCACAGGTGGCTCTACCCCGAGCTGAGTGCCATGAAGCCTCCTGCCTCCAGCCAGCACCTCTTGCCCGAGACCTGCCACCCCCTGCAGCCCAAAAGCCTTACCTGTGTTTTGTATCCTCCATGTTTTTGTGAACTGGGTGTCAGGAGGGATGGACTCTCCTTCACCTATGGTGACATCCTCCACAAAGGACATGGAGGGCACGTTGATATTTGGGCTCTCAAAGTCATAGTAGGCTCCGATGGCGGCCTGGAGGTTCCTGGAAGGCAGAGAGGAGCAGATTACAACCCAAGGCAGAGGTGGCTCAGGCCCCTGCCACCAGGCTCCACATCTCATCCTGAGCAGCTCAGAGTGCATCTGCCCTGCTGCTCATGGCTTCTGAAAGCTTCTATCCATCACCCAGGGACCCTCCAAGACAACAGAACTCACAACACAGCATCTGCCTGCCAGGGACACTTTGATACCACTGCTGCTTTTCACTGAACTCTTGGAACCCACAGGTCCTGAAGGACCAATCCCCCTTAGCTCTGTTTGTCAGTGGCTGAAGTGCTGAGCTCTGGACAGTCACAAACCAGCCCAGTCAGAAGTTCTCAGTGACTCAAGAGAGACCACAGTGGCAGCCTGTGGTGTCCTGAGGCACTCAAAGCCACAGATGCCATCGACTGCCACGGGGAGGGAGCTGCAGCTCTTCAGGATAAGTCACTGGAAAGGGGAAGAGTCAAACAGGAAGAGGATTCCTGGCTCCTCACTGCCGTTCCCCCATGCACCATTAAGTCATTATGTAAGGGTTTGGCAAGTCAGGAAATCCCTCTGTTTACACTCTGTGAGGTTGTGACCCTCATTTGCATCTGCTGAGTCGGTGCAGAGGGAATGGAGGTGAGTAAAATCTCCCCAGATGCAATGGACATGGCAGCTGCCTCTTACTCATGGCTACAAACAGATCTGTGCTGCTTTTCTGAGCAGGGTAGGACACACAAACCCACACCCACGAACCAGCACAACATTCAAGAGCTGGGAACCACCACCCAAAGCAAAGCCCTGCAGAAGGCTGGTCAGAACCTGCAGCATGTGGAGGCAGTGATATGTGGAGGGCTCCCATTGTGTGGGGCAGTGTCATGTGTCTAAAGCAAAGCCAAGGGGAAAGCAAGAGAAACATTCGCAGCATGACCCTGAGAAAGAGCAAACATAGGGCTGGCAGGATGCTTGCCAGCTGGAAAGAGGCTCCAAACAGTGAGCAGGGGAACTGCCTCCTGTTCCATCCCCACAGTGCTAAAGGGAAAACAAAGTCAGATCAAACACTGGGTGAAATCAGAACTGCATGGGAGAATCACTGCTTACTCCTTGGAGGAATCACTGGAGCCCCAGAGCAGCAGCCAGCAGCACTGGAGCTTGGGTCAGCAAGGGCAGCGGCGATCTCGGGCAGATCTGCCAGGCAGGGGCGCGGGGGGCGGGAGGGAGAGGCCCCCACGGCGGATGCAGGGCTTGGTAATCCAGCAGGCTGGCAGCAGATCATCACCGTGCTAGCTGCAGGGGAGGCTGGCACCCTGCACACAGCCCCGGCGTCAGGAGGCACTGCAGGAGTGCTCTGCACATGGCCACAGCCTCCCCGGGGCTGAGCCTCCCCGGGGCTGAGCCCCCCCTGTGCCCCCCGCCGGGGCTGAGCCTCCCCTGTGCCCCCTGCCGGGGCTGAGCCCCACCCTGTGCCCCCCGCCGGGGCTGAGCCTCCCCGGGGCTGAGCCCCCCCTGTGCCCCCCGCCGGGGCTGACCCCCCCCCAGGGCTGAGCCTCCCCCTGTGCCCCCTGCCGGGGCTGAGCCCCCCCTGTGCCCCCCGCCGGGGCTGAGCCTCCCCGGGGCTGAGCCCCCCCTGTGCCCCCCGCCGGGGCTGAGCCTCCCCGGGGCTGAGCCCCCCCTGTGCCCCCCCCCGCACCCCCCGCCGCGGCTGCAGGCAGAGCCACCGGGCAGGGGCTCCGCATCCAGGCCAAGGAACTCCAGAGCAGGAGCCACCCTTCAGGCCCGTGCTGCCGAGGAGTGTCAGGGCTATATTTAACAGGGCAGCTCAGCCCGTGGCTGCAGGGAGGGAGCATGTCACGCATGCAGGCAAAGGCTGCGGCTTGCGTCAGCAGCCGCCTGTTGCTTACACAGCGCACAGCATTTACATAACCCACAGCGGGGCTGTGCCAGCAGCCTCCTGCTCCAGCAGCCTCCTGCTCCAGCAGCCCTCTGCTCCAGCAGCCTCCTGCTCCCCCGGCCAGCAGCACTGCGAGCTGGAGCGCAGTTTGCTCTGGGATTTCTTCCTGGGTGACAGCAGTCTGAGGCAAAAGGCACCCGGAGGGGTCTGGCAGGCAGCAGGAGGCCTCTCCCTCCCAGAGCACACAACAGACATCGGTTTGCAGCTGTGCTGTGCCACCCTGCGGCTCGGGGCTCAGGACACTCAGGACACTCAGGTCTCATTGACCTTGAGAGGGAAGCAGAGGAGAGTCCCAAGAGGAAGGTTTCTGCTGCAGCTCTGTGAAGCAGCCTGCACTGTTTGTGGTTTGCTTGGCTGTAAACAGGCTCCAGCAGGCGGCGGGGGCTATTTGTGCACCCAGGCCCTCTGCCAGCCCCTTTCCCCTCCCTGGGTCAGATTTCACTGCTGGCTCTGCCGCCGGGAAGAGGCTCCAGCCCTCTGCAGCACTTGGTTAAAAGCTAACTGAAGAACAACACATGCTGGAAACCAGCACAACAGAAACCCCGGGCAGATCTGCCCCCCTTGTGAGCACAGCCTGCCCCCCGGCCCTCTCACCAGAGCGTGTGGGGGGAGCCCTTCCCTGTACTGGCATATACCTTACAGGACCCCCCCCGAATCCTAAAGAAGCTTCCAGAAACTGAAGAGAAATTGAAAGTGGCAAGAGGCAAAGTCAGGATGACAAAGCAAATCTGACTGAAGTTCAAGCTCTTTGACACAGCCACCCCCAAGAGATAGCCACTGAGCAGCGAGCGACACCCACGGCGCGCTCCTGCTCCCCACTTACACAACCAGCACACCGCTGCGGGCCCTGCCTGCCCCCCAGGCAGCGCTGCCCTCCTGCCCTGCCCCCCAGGCAGCGCTGCCCTCCTGCCCTGCCCCCCAGGCAGCGCTGCCCTCCTGCCCTGCCCCCCAGGCAGCGCTGCCCTCCTGCCTGCCCCCCAGGCAGCGCTGCCCTCCTGCCCTGCCCCCCTGCCTGCGCCCCCCAGGCAGTGCTGCCCTCCTGCCCTGCCCCCCAGGCAGCACTGCCCTCCTGCCTGCGCCCCCCAGGCAGCGCTGCCCTCCTGCCCTGCCCCCCAGGCAGCGCTGCCCTCCTGCCTGCGCCCCCCTCCTGCCTGCGCCCCCCCAGGCAGCGCTGCCCTCCTGCCCTGCCCCCCAGGCAGCGCTGCCCTCCTGCCTGCGCCCCAGGCAGCGCTGCCCTCCTGCCCGCGCCCCCCAGGCAGCGCTGCCCTCCTCCCCTGCCCCCCAGGCAGCGCTGCCCTCCTGCCTGCGCCCCCCCCGGCAGCGCTGCCCTCCTGCCTGCGCCCCCCAGGCAGCGCTGCCCTCCTGCCTGCACCCCCCAGGCAGCGCTGCCCTCCTGCCCTGCCCCCCAGGCAGCACTGCCCTCCTGCCTGCGCCCCCCAGGCAGCGCTGCCCTCCTGCCTGCCCCCCAGGCAGCGCTGCCCTCCTGCCTGCCCCCCAGAGCCCAAGCAGCAGTGTGAATGCAGCCTCTGGGGCAAGGCCAGTGCCATTCGCAGCCCGATTACTGGCAGGCTCAGCACCACCTCCTGCTGCTCTGCCTCTCCACCACAGGCGCTGCTGGAGCTTACAAGCGTGGCTCCAAGGTCACACACTCTCGAGGCCCTGAATGCAGCTTCCCTTTGCCAGTAGAGGGATAATTTTGGGGTGTCTTCACCCTCGTGATCCAGCTGTGACTGCACAGCACCAGCTGCAGACTTGGGGCACGGGACCCCAGCGCCAGGCTGCCGCGGGAGGTTATCATCCTGCTCACACAGGATGCCTGCTGGGTTTTACTCCTAGGTGTGCCTCGCCCCCAGTGCCCCTTCGCTCTCTGCCGTACCAGATAAGCTGTTCTAAAGCAAACTTGGAAGCAAGAAGGAGCCAAATCCGGCCAGGGCAATTTGCATGACTGAGCTCTCCTAATTACAGGGATGGCCACACAGCTCTCTCCACTCAGCCCTCGGGGTGCCAGCCCATCCTCACCTAAGTGAAGCAATTTCCCCCTTTTCAGAGCCAGCCTGGACTGCAGCACTTGGCAGCTCTGCCATACTCCCAGAGCAGGTCTGACAGAACCTGCCTGCAACCTGCTGTCACCCCGGTGACAAGGTGAGCCTGCCCAGAACCAGCACGGGGCTCAGGGCTAGTCTGAGAGCAAGATCCTGGGAGGGGGAAAGCAACAAGTAGAGGTTGTAGCTCCACACTGCCAAGCGAATCCATTCTAGCTCTGGGCACCCCAGGCCTGGTAGGTGTCAAATGCTCCTCCAACAACCTGCTGCTGAGAGCCAGGGAAAGCCTCCTGCAGATCAATCCTTCAGCTCTGCTGCTTGGCTTCAGAGCTCAGCAACTAAACGACAGCAGCGAAGTTGAAGCCTCCTCTGCTCACAGCTCCGGAGATGCCCCTGAAGGACTCAGTGTCGGCAGTGGTTTATCTGCAGCCACTCTTCCCCTTCCCGGGCTTTTTCCAGCCAGCCTTTTGTTATGTTAAACCAATATATTTAGACAGTAATTACTCCAAATTAACTAGGTCACCCTGCCGTATTCCAAACGAAGAGAAACCCTTCCCAATCAGTTCACAGCCCAGAGGCCTCCTGTAACAACTCCTGCACGAGGGAAGAGCAGCACGCAGGCCATCGAAGGGCGCTGTGGTATTGATCAGGTTTTGCACAGAAGGAAGCAAGCCCGGCACCGAGGCTTCCTCACCCATGCAGAGTCTCAGCTGCTGGTAAGTTACTTGGGGAAAGATTCAAAGATATTTGTTTATGAAAATGAATACAATTGGGGGTAAAAATCCCGACCAAGCCAAGGGTCAGCTCCACGTGCAGGCTCTGCTCCCGCTGGCTCCTGCCCAGCCCCTCAGCCACAGCTCCCCCCAGCCAAGGGGCCAGTTCCCAGGGCTCAGATTCTCCTGAGCCATCAGAAAAAGCAAAGGCTAGACGAGTGCTCAGAGCTGGCCCTCAGCTCTGGGCTTCACACAGGACACAGCCCCGGGGTCACGCACAGACAGCAAGCAGAGGAGATGCAGAAAGCGAGCAGACAGACAGACAGACAGGGTCAGTGCTGTGCAGGGCAGCTCCAATAGCACCAATGCCCAGCGGCTGTGAGGGTGCTGGAGGCCTGGAACAAGCTGCCCAGAGAGGTTGTGGAGTCTCTGGAGATTCCAAACCTGCCTGGACAGGCTCCTGTGCAACCCTGTCTAGGTGACCCTGCTATAGCAGGGGGCTCAGACTCGATGATCTGCAGAGGGCCCCTTCTGACCCCACCACGTGGGACTGTGAGCACCCTGTGCAACACCCTGTACCCTTCCCACAGCCAACGTCTCAACCCCTCCAAATGCAGCAGGGCACCAGCAGGGCACCAGCAGGGCACCAGCAGGGCACCAGCAGGGCACCAGCACACATAAGGCATCAGAAACAGAGGTGTGCAAAAGAAACTGCAGCAGATGGATCGTTTCTCACTCCCAAATAATGGAACAGCTCTGCCTGCTACAGGTGGGAAAGGCTAAAAACGTGCACAGAGCTTATCCAAGTGAGGCAACCCTAACCCTGCTCCCCCTCCACCTTTAGTGTCTTACTTGGATTGTATTTGCCCCAGCCATGGGGTCTGGCCTCTGCAGCTGCTGAGCTGGAGCCTCCTCAGAGGAGGTGGGGGAGGAGAGGTACTTGTCACCCCCCAGGGAAGCACCTCCACCTGGAGTTTGCCATTCAAACACCGGGGATGACACAAGGCAATTAAGTGCACAGTCTTAGGATGCTGTGAGGGACTGGAGTTTCCATCAGTGAATAGCTTCCAACAGAGGCAATCCCAGAAAGCAAGATTCAGGTATCAGCTCTCTTCCTTCTTGACCTCTCTTCCACTAAACCACGAGGTTGGGAAACGACCTCCTTGGGTGTTAGATGACCTACAGGACCCTGTGGGGAGCCGAAAGCTTGCAGCTGAACCCAGGGCACTGAGGTGCAGGAATTGCTCCACCTGAAGCTCACACATGAAGCCAAAGATGTCACTGTCTGGGCTGCAACAGCCAGTTCCAAACAGCAGTGTGGTGTTCCAGGCAGGCAGCAGGGCTGGGGCCAGCAGAGGCAAGGCTGTGCTGCGCACAGGGGCAGAGGCACTCCGCACCCCCAAGGACATCGATTTCCTTCAGCAGGGCTCTCCAGCCGCCGGTGCTGCCACAAGCCCACACAGCCCCCCGGCAGCTGAGCCCCTCCCCGAGCAGCTGGTCAGGAGAGTTAAGTCTGGGGCAAAACATTTCGAGAATGCCACCGCGGGAGCTGCTCTCTGCTTGCTGCCACCGACAGCAGGCAGCAGCTCCTCCCGGGGGACAGCAACCAGGAGCTGCCAGAGCAGGGAAGGTTCTGTAGCTGCTAATTCCTCGCTGTAAACCATGTCACCAATCTATAATTGTCTGTGTTAAAGCAAAGGGGATTAAGCTACAGGAACTGTCAGAGGACAAGTTCAGGCATGCAAGGCGGTGCAGGCACTACGATGCTGCTGCCTGCTGCAGCTGCCTGCTTGCAGCTCCATCCCCCGGCGGGGAACCTTTTGTGACCCGCAGCACAGCTGCAGCTCAAGCACCGAGTACTTAAGGCCCGGGTGTCGTTCAAAGCAAGCAGGTCACATGCCCGAGTGGAGAAGGGGCCTTGCAATGCTCTAGAGAATTAACTAAGATGCTCCTGGGCAGCTCTTGAGTCTGCAGGTGTGTGATTTTTAGTAGCAGCAGGGAGAGCTGTGGACAGCAGAGCCTGCAGCCTGCTGCGCACACAGAGGACATTCACTGTGCTTTCGTTTGCCACAACAGATCCAGGAGTTTAGAAAGAACACCAGGAGCTGCCAGAGCTGTTCCCTGGGCGTCTTTCTGCCTGTAAGGACAACAGCTCACCGAGTGGTTTGGAGCAGGAATGCCTTTGGGTTTAAATCCTCAGCTCCCCAGCTGCTTCACCTTTCACACCGAGTGCTTCACTGTGCTCTCCGCCCCGAGCCCAGGTGGTCACCCCCGACAATCACCAGTCTGACAGGGCTCACGTTCAGACCCAGACGCCTGAGCTCCCCACCTCCTGCCACACGAGATTGGTTTGCTCTGAATCACCTGATGCAGGCAGAAGAGAAGGGAAGCAGCTCGACTCCCCACCCACTGCCTGCCAGGGCGCTGGAGGAGTTTCCAGGGGAGGAGAACTGACTCCAAAGAGCAGCTCCCAGGTTCCTGCCTCCTCCTCCAGGCAGGGATTCCCCCCACTGCCCTCTCCAAAGGGCAAAAGTAAGCCTCAAAGACTTCTGCAGAGCAGCAGGGACATCTCCCTCGGGTTTCTCAGAGTGTGGCTTAGCAGAAGGGAGGCTCTGGAGTCCCATGGCCGAGCACGGACAGCAGGGAGCCCTGAACTCCCCGGGGGTACAGCACAGGCTGCACAAATCCTCGCTGACAGTGCTGCACGCCCTGGGAGCTGGTTTTGCCTGGAAGCGACCTCTAAGACCATGGAGCCCCACCGTGGCCATGAAACCATGTCCCCAAGAGCCATGTCTACACTTTTTGAACAGCAGGAATGCAAAAGGAGGGAAAGGAAATCCAACTGCTCGTGGTTGCATCCTCCCTGCCCTTTGGCTTCCCCCGTGCGGAGGCAGCCAGGGAACGCTGCAGCTGCACAGGACAGAACACCTCTTGAGAACCAGGCAAGGGCTCTGACAGCAGCTCATTCACTGGACACAAGAAGAGTGTAGCCTCCAAGCAGCCTAGGAAACCACACTGATCTGTTCACACTTCAGCCAGGACCTCCAAACACAAAGCAGAGCAGAGAGCTGGACAGAAGACCAGCCAAGGATGGACTTGTCCCCCACAAACATCCAAATGCCAATCTAACACCAGATCAGGTCTGCAACCACAAGTATGTGATCAGCACATCTGCATCTAGGGAAGGATAAGAACCAGGGCCTTGAGGCAGGAGATCAGCTGCATTCTTGTGGGGCTGCTGGTGCTTAGGTAAGGGCTGGAATGAAACACATGGCAGAAGGAGGTGGCAGCGAGCCCCTGCACCAGAGCAGGCCCTCAGAGCCACAGCTGTAAGCAGGAACACTGGCTCTGGATGCAACCACAGGGCCAGAGGTTTGAGGGTGCAGCTGAGGTCCCACATTCCACCTCAGCATTCACATCCTGGCAGGTAATGCCTAAAACCTTCAGAGCTGCACAGTCTGAGCTTCATTGTCCTTCCATCTGCCTCCTAGATCAGCTTTGCCAGGGATCTCTGAGCCCCAGCACACAACCACTGCAGCACACCACTGCAAAGCAACCACACCACAGGATGACCAGGAGCATGGTGCCTGCAAACCCTCCCAAGTGCAGGAGGGCAGAGGACACAGCTAAGGGCCACCCACACATGCTGCAGTCAACATCAGGCAACCTGGCTGACTGTCACCTCAGGAGCAGCCCAAGCTCCTTCCTGCAATGCACTTGGAGAGCTTCTTTGGACAAGCAGATCAAGACTCTCATCAGAGGACACCTGCAAGGTCTTGGGGTTGTGAAGGGCATTCCTGAAAAGGAATGAAGTCAGGAGCAGAGGTGTTGGCCGTCCCCTGAGGGACCCCTCCTGACCTGAGCCTGCTGGGTTCAGCTTTCTAGGTCCTGCTGTCTTACCCAAATAGACTTCAAGTACCTATCCTCCAAGTGTTAGCAGCTATGCTTTCATCCAGAGCTGAGCTGTGCAGCAGCATCCCATGATCCTTGCTAGACCACTACAATTGAAGTCAGACTAAAAGCAGTGCCCCTCCTCTCTTAGCTAGCCCATGCTTTCAGGCTCCCAACCAAGCAGATCACATCTGGCCCATACAGCTGGTTCACTCCAGAGACAGAATGTGACCAGCCCACCCACAGCACTGGCCAGGCAGTTTTCCTGTTGTTAGAAGCCAACGTTCTGCCTGTGCTCCAGGACCTGGCCTGGCACAGAAGTGTTAGAGATGTGAAAAACCAGCAGCAGCTAATCCCTGCCTCACCCTGAGGCAGTGCCCCCTGAGGGTCTGCAGCAGGCTTCTGGAGCGTTTGCAGAGGAGACCTTGAAGTCCTTTCGTGCAAACTCTCATCTGTAAGCCACGACACAGCTACACATTCTCAGCTTATAGGGAAAAGGAGAGGCTCCAGAAGAGATCTGACCACCTCACAAACGATGACCATGAAGAGACCTTTTCCACCAGAAAGGCAGAGCAAGAAAGGTCTAAGCCTGGCAACAGTAACGCTTCTCCCCACCCCACACACTACACCCATCGCTCTCTGACACTCCATGTCAATATCACACCTACCAGACTGATCAAAATTCACCTCTCTAAACAAAAGCCAGTGAGAATGCAAAGACATCTGACATGGGAGTGCCTGGAGTATCCCCCCATGAAGTCTTCAAATTCAGAAGCCCTTCAGAGCCAGCTCTGCTGGAGCACAGACTGCAACTGCAGCACTGCTTCAGCTCCAATTAATTCCCTTTCTCACCAAATTAAAGCAGCTCCAAGCCTCACACTGCAGCCTCTCACCCTCAGAGCTGCTATAATCACCAACTGAACTCAGTAACTCCTCTTCTTTAGGACCATTTCCACACCAGCTCCAGAGGCTTTCACAAGCAGACCTTGAGTGAGTGTCAACGAGGACTCTGCCGCACGCTGTGGGCGAAGCCTGCTCTGCTCCTGCCCCGAGTCAACTGCTGAGGTCCGGCCAGGCCTGGGCTGACACCCCACAGCTTTTGCTCTGCAAGGGCTTTGCTAAGTCCAAGCTGCCCTGGTACCATCTCTGCAGAGCCCTGCAGAAGCCTGTGAGCAGGCAGTGCAGGGCAGGTGTGCTCAGCACCCACTGCCTGCCCTGAACAGCTCCTGTTTGTAAAACACGAGCACAAAGGCTTTCAGGAGGAGCTTCCTGATGCAGGTAGGCTGAGTCAGGACAAGTTCAGACATGTTCCTGGCCAGGCTACCACACAGCACTGCACTCAACACCTGGAACTTGCCTTCACCACCACAACTCACTGGCAGGAGCCCCCAGCCCCTGGGGATGTGCCCAGTGCACAGGCAGCCCGGTGCCCGCACTGCAGCTCTGGGGGGAAGGGGCAGAGCTGGGTGTGCCATGCCAGGGAGGGGGGTTTGGTGGGCTTGGGGGGGTGTGTGTGTATGAATCCTACATGCAAGGGCAGCAAAACACTCCCAAGCACGCTGCCTGGGTCCTCCTGAGGAAGTGGTGCCAGCACCTCTGGGAGAGGCTGACTTGGGCTCAAGGCCAGGAGCAAAGGCTCAGCCTCTCACTCTGAAGCCTCCCACTCTGAAGCCTCACAACTTCTGCTGCATAAATACACAAACAGAGAGCAGAGAGGGACAGTGTGCCTCACCCTTAAAGGTCCTGCAGCTCAGGATTTGTGCAGCAGAAAGCCAGGAAGCTAGGAGAACCCCCCCAGAACTGAAGGAGTGATTTAAAAGAGGCAGCACTCTAGGAAAGTGTTTAATAAATAAGAGGGGAAGGATCCAAGTGCTTGACCTGTATTTCCTGAAGATCAAGAACAGGCTCAGAGGCTTTGGATGCAGATGTTCCACCTGAAGCACTGCTGTTCATGAAGCCAGACTCAGGACTGTCCCAGGTCTGCCAGGGCTGTGGCAGCTGGAGCTAAGCTGCACACAGTCACAGCTTCCAGGGCTGCTTTAAATGACCTCCACTGCCCTGCTGCCAGCTGCTCTTTCCCCCCAGACTGGCTGAACAAGCTACTGAAAAGCAACTCCTCTGTTACAGCAGGGGAACTTCACTCTGAATCTGTTAAACACAGCTACTGAGGATACTGGCTGAAAGAATCATTCAAATCACACTCCCCCTGCTCTGACTCCCTGCTACAGGGTGTGCAAGGCACACACCAGGGACACAACTTCTGCTCTGGAGAGCACCCAAAGCTTGCCATGCCTGGGAAAAAGACTGCTAGTGAGAATGATTTGTGTCTGTGCTAATGAACCCCCCAAGGACATGGCCAGCAAGTGAGCACACTGCTCTGCCCTGCTGTCAGCTCCCTCACCACTCCTGCAAGGTGATCACTGATCCTGCAGCAGAGTGGAGAGGCCTCTTGCCTTCAACAAGAGGACCCAGGGCCTCCTTCAGGCTGGAGAAGGCCTTTCAATTCATCCAGCCCCACCACTAACCCAACCCTGCCACGGCCCTCAGCACCAAAGGAAAAGCAACTTGGGAGTCTCACAGAGGCAAATCATTTGCAGGCCAAGCTGCTGGAGGAAGATTCTGGCCTTCATTCCAGGCCACAAGAAACAAACCCAGCAGGCCATTGCCCGGGGCAGGGTGGATTGCTCAGGGCCCCTCAGCAGGCAGTGAAAGAGTCTCCAGAGAAGGAGAATTCCTCCTTCAGTTTTTTACAGCAGAGTGGGTTACTCAGGCTGAGAACCCTGAGAAAGAGGTGGGGGCTGGAGGAGGAGAGAGAAAGCCAGAGGGGCAGAACTGCAGCGTGCAGGCTCAGGCACAACAAAGGACAGGGCAGGAGAGCAGAGCCCTGGCAGGCACACCCCAGAGTGCCCAGCAGCACCTGGCAGCACACCCAGCCCAGCTCCCTGCTGCCAAAGGTTAAACTCACACCAGCCTTGAGCCCCCTGAGAGCAAGCCCAGCAGAGCCTGTGCTGTGTGCTCCTGCAGGCATGACACCAGCCCAACGTTTCCCTTTCCCAGCCCACGTCCAGCTATGAGGCTTAGCAACTTACACCTAAACCCCCAAGGACGACAAAGGAAAGGGGAAAGCCTGTCCTGAGAAGCAGACCAGCCACTCAAGCTGCAAAGTTACAGCTGCTTCCACCACTTCAGATTTTCTTCTCAAGAGGAATGAAAGATTTTGTTTTAAAGACACACTGCTGCTAAGGTGGTACTGGAGAGACTGCCACTTCCACCAGAAACTCGAGCCCTGAGACAGAAGAGGATCCTTCAGCAGAGCCCAGGCCAGCAGGCTCTACTCTGTGCCGGCAGCAGCCCCCAGGGTCAGCACTGATACCCTTTCTGCTCTCCCCAAGACCACAGAACAAACCCAGGGCACCAGGCTGCAGTTTCAGCAGCTGTATTGATACAATCAACACATAAACGAAGTGGGAAAGCATCTCCTGCTGTGAGCCACGTCTCCAAGGCAAGCTGCTTCACTCCGGGAGAGCGAGCTCTGCCTTGCAGCAGCTCACACGTGTTTACTATTCCCTTACTCCCTCTGCAGATTTGCCAACATAATTCGGTAGAGAGCTGGGAAAGGAGGGAAGGAAAGAAGGGGAAAAGCTGTCTTAGACCTGCTGCTGAGTTCAGCCGTTCCAGGCGAGTTTCTCCCCAGCTGTTGATATCACAACCTCAGTTTGGGCTTTCAAGGCTCACGGATTCGATGTTACACCACGAAGAAAGAAGCATTACCTCAGCTGAGTAACTCTGTTTATGATATCCAAACCAGACCACACTTTGCTCTGCTGCATCCATCCCAGAGAAGAGCTGCACACCTAAAAGGAGGGTCAGGATTTGGCAGGTGCCCAGCCACTGTTAGAAGTGGTTTAAAGGATGTGAGTGGTAAGGAGGAGTCAAACCCCAGGACTCAGCAGCAGTTTCACAGGCACTGGGCTTGCTGCAGGGCTAACCCTCTTGGTTTCACTTTTTCACCATCACACTGGCTATTTCCCACGTTTCTGAGCTGCAGCTTCCCTGATCGCCTCTGCTCTTCTCCTCTTCCTAGGGTAATCGCCTGAGCGCCTCGAGAAAGCCACAACACGCAGCGGACCCCAGGGCACAGAGCCCCCTACGGCACAAGCAGAAGCCGAGCGTTCAGCAAACACCCAGGAAACTCTCGCTGCGACAGCTCCACGCAGCCCTTCTGCCACAGTTCTCCCTCCTCCTGACGCCTCTCCTGCCCAGGGCCCCACAAACCGTCCCCGGACCCAGCTCGCCCTCCGGCTCCTCTGAGAGCCCTTTAAGAGCTGCGGTGTCCGCCGATCACATGCCCTCTTCCCATCAATTAGTCACTCGTTAACAGCTCTGCAGCCCTTTGACCGACGAGCTCCATGAACTGGCACAATTACTGCCCCGAGCTGGAGAGGCGAACCCGAGCCCCCCCTCGGGCCGGTCCCGCTGCTCTGCTCCGCGCTGCCATGATAGCTGCCCGCCGCCTCACACCGCCCCGCGCCTCACACCGCCCCGACAGCGCCGGCTGCGGCCCGGGGGGGAGCCGGGAGCCCGTAGCCAGCCCTGCTCGCCCGCCGGCGGGGGGGGAGAGGGGAGCCCGTAGCCAGCCCTGCTCCTCCCGCCGGCGGGGGGGAGCGGGGAGCCGGCAGCCCGTAACCAGCCCTGCTCGCCCGCCGGCGCGGCCCCGCGGTGGCGGGACAGGCCTGAGGCGGCGGGGCCCGGCTCGCAGCGCGGCCCCTCCGCGCCGGCAGCCTCCCGAGGCTCCCTTCAGGCGCCCGGCCTCGGCAGGGCCGGCAGCCTCCCGCCCTCCCCCTCAGGGCCGGTGGCCCCAGCCGCTCCCCGAAGCCCGCGGCCCTCCCGCCCAGGCCGGCCCGCCTCGGCCCGCTCACGTCCGGCGTGCCCCCGGCCCCCGCACCAGTTGGTCATGTCGAGGAAGAAGGCGCAGCCGGCGGGGCTGAGCTGGAAGCCGAGGAGCCGCTGGAACTCGCCGATCAGCACGTCCTTGTCGGTGGTGCCCAAGCAGCTGAACTTCTGCATCAGCTCCGCGTCCAGGTCTACGTCCATACCCTCCATGGCCGCTGCTCAGCGGTCCCCGCCGCCCCGGGGCCGCCCCGCTGCCGCCGCCGCCTCAGCGCCGCATGGGGGCGAGGGGGGGGGAAGCGCGGGCACGGCGGGGGGCGGGAGAGAAGGAGGAGGGGGCGAAGGCGACGCCAGCCACTGGCGGCACTGCGCAACTGCGGCCCCGCCCCACGCCAGGGGCACGCAGCCTATGACGCTACTGCGCCTGGCGCCAGCGCGGTGGCGTCACGTCACGCGCGGCGCGTGAAGGGAGCGGGGCGGCCCTTGCCGCGGACGCTCCGCCCCTTGCCCCAGCGGAAGGAGCCGCAAGGGCGAGGGGGGGTGTGGCCTGGTATGTAAATGATGTATTTGCATACACGCGTGAGGCGGGGCATATCGTTTGCATAGCCACCCAGCCGCGCGCTTCCATATATGGAGGCGGCGCGGGCTATGAGCGCGCGTGTTTACGTATGCAAATTAGCCGCGGGTGGTCGCCCCTGTGACATCGCGTGGCGCTATGCAAACGATGCGGCGCAAGGCCTGCCGGGATGCGGCGCTGGCGCAGGCGCGGGGCGGCGCTGCGGGGCTGTTGTTTTCCGCCCCTGTGACGCTTTCCTCCGCAGTCTTTCCGAGGGGAGGCTTTCCCTCTCAAATAACACTTTTTCCGTAATTTTCAGCCTTGCTGAGGGGAGACTTCACTCCCCAAATGACGCTCTTCTCGCAATTTTCAGTCTCGCAGCCTCACTGGAGGGAGATTTTACCCCACAGTGATGTTTTGCCCCCACTTTTCAGCCTCGCTAAGGAGAGATTCTTATCCCCGAAACGTTTTCCCCCAGGTTCCAGCCCCCCAGACTCACGAAGGGGCGATTTTACCCCGCCTTAAATTAGGCTTTTCCCGCAGCTTTCAGCCCCGCGAGTCCGTGGGCCGGGTATTTGAGGAAAGCGAAAGGTCTGCGCCAGCTCTGCCAGCACCGCGGGGCGCCGCAGCTCGCCGGCCTGCCGTGCGTTAATGTGTTTAACAGAAACTCTTCAGTGGCTTTTAACGCGAACCCGCTGCGTCACGGGAGGGCCCAGCTCTGGCGGAGCGGCGCAGGGATAGGCTCGTGGCGCCAGCCAAAGGGAGGGGCGCAGGCTGCGCCTGTGAGGCGCGATACGCGCAGCCGCCCGCCGCGCCGTTTGTCCATGGCCGGCCACCGTCCGAGGCCGCTCCCGCCCTACGCTCTCGCCGTCCTACGGTGGCCGCTGGGGGTCGGGGAGCGGAAGGCGTCGCTACGTGGCTGCGTCACTTCCTGGCGGCGTCACTTCCTGGCGGCGCCGGTGGCGGGGCGCGGGGAGCACCATGCCCAAGTAAGTGCGGCTTCGGTGCGCTGCGTGGGCGGCCGCGGATGGCAGGGCCGGGGGCGTGTGGGTCGAGCTAAGGCCCAGGGCAGTAGCGATGCTATTCGGGTCCCCAGGCGGGGGTCGCCGACACCGGCGGGCGGCGGGCGGCTGTTCAGGCCTCGGGAAGCGCGGCGACGCAAGAGGAGCGGGCACGGGGCGTCCCGGGGCGCGGGCAGGCCGAGCCCTGGGCGCTTATCCCTGCATTCGCCCCGGGGCACAGCCTTTTGGCCCCTGCGAGAGGAGTTCGTTAATAACGAGAGCTCTCCCTTTCCAGGTTTTATTGTGATTACTGTGACACCTACCTCACCCACGACTCGGTAAGAACCAAGCCTCCTGCGCCAGCGCCTCCTGTGCCACGAGCAGTAAAAGCGCAGGCTAAATGCAGGTCACTTGAGCTGCAGCTGCCTCCCCTGCTTCACTGCAGAACAGAGCAAGAGCATCCAGTGCCACTAGCACTCAGCAGTGACAGACAGACGATCCCAGCACCCCATCGTGGTGGGGTTGGAAGGGATCATCAAGTCCAAGCCCTCTGCCGGGGTCACCCAGAGCATGTTGCACTGGATGGCATCCAGGTGGGTTTAAGATAACTTCAGCACCTCTGTCTGTGATCTTTGCCAGCCTTCTGTGAGGAAAACGCACTGCAGTGGCCGGAAGCACAAGGAGAATGTGAAAGACTACTACCAGAAATGGATGGAGGAGCAAGCCCAGAGCCTGATTGATAAAACAAGTAAGGCAACTCCTTCTGTGCCTGCCTTGCTCTCCCCTTATTTCCCCTGTCTTCCCCTTAGCTGCTTTTCTTCCTTTCTCCCACGTTGATTCTTCCTCCCTTCCTTTGTCTTTGCTCTGTGAGCCCTAGAGTCTGAGCTGCTGTGTAGGAGGCCGAGGGCTCTGCCCAGGGGGCCATTGCATGCAGGGATTTAGTGCCTCACCGTGGCCATGAGCTTGTGGCTGCCTCCCTGCGCCTTTAGCACTGGCAGCAGTGCTGCACAAGGTCGGAACACATTTTCCTTCTGGCAGTAGCATGCTGTATACCTGTACTCCCTGTCTGGGGCTAAACTGTGGCAGTTGTTCTACCACCAAATGACTCCTGCCCAGCAGAGAAGAGGACTCAAGGAAGAGAGAGCAGACCCTGGGTCGAAACGAGAGTGGATTTGCTGAAACAATTCATGCCAGCAGCAATGCAGAGTAGAGGAAGTGGTGCTCAGCCCGGTGAATGTAGGGCAGTCACAATAAGCAGCAAAGCAGAGGCCTGAGCTCCTCCCTGGGTCATGAGAGGAGGGAAAGGAGAAGGAGCAGGAGCCACTTCCCTCAGCAGACTTCTCCCTTTGTACTGACTTAGGGTCTGGGGTACACTTCAAAGCCAGCGTGGGGCACCTGCCCTATCTTTTTGCCCCTCTTGCTTAAGCTTCTGGCTGGTTCAGATCCTGCAGACCCTGCCCAGGGTTTTATCCCAGCCAGGGCAGGATGTGTTGTGGAGAGAGCAGGAATAAGCAACACAAAGTCCTTCCCTCTTCTCCTGAGAGCTGTAGTTCCTTGCCCTCAGTTCTGTAGGGAGGTTGATTCCTCTTCTCCTTCCTGCTAAAGGCTGGAACGAGGTCTGGAGTGTTCCTGGCTGGGGGTTCAGGGTCCTCCTCCTCTCTTGCCATCTCAGTTGTAGTTCTTTCCTCAGTGCCAGGCTGACTTGATGGCAGCTTTCTTCAGGTGTCTCCACCTTCCACATCTTTGGCTTCCTTTGGGTCACTTCCAGTCTGGAGTTTCTCCTTGGCCCCGTTCTCAAGAGGTTTCTCATGCTCTCTGTCGCCGTTCCGCGGTGGCAGCTCTCTGCCTACCCCTCCCAGGCGACAGCTGCGGCTGCACAGCACCTGCTGCATCTCCTCCAGGAGCTCTCCAGCCTCAGCTGCAGTAACTAAAGTTGTCTCCCAGGATCTCAGGTGCCCCCAGCAGGAGCAGCAGGGAGCAGAGCCCGGCGGAGCTGGGAGCGCGCAGCGGCGCGGGCTCCGGCCGCGCGGCGCAGGACTGCCTCAGCCTGGTAACTCTTTTCTCCCCTGGGATTCTTCTTTCCTTTTGTTGGTTCTTTCTTTTCCCCCCCAATGTAGCGGCTGCATTCCAGCAAGGCAAAATCCCCCCGACGCCCTTCTCGGCCCCGCCGCCCGCAGGAGCCATGATCCCCCCGCCCCCCAGCATCCGTAAGCGCGGGGCGGGGCAGGGTGGGGCTAGGGCGGGGCGGGGCTGGGCACAGTGGGGTGGGGCAGGGCAGGGCATGGCTGGGCTAGGCACAGCAGGGCGGGGCAGGGCGGGGCTAGGCATAGCAGGGCTGGGCTGGGCTAGGCACACTGGGGTGGGGCAGGGCTGGGCTGGGCACAGCGGGGCTGGGCGGGGCAGGGCTGGGCTAGGCGGGGCTGGGCAGGGCGGGGCAGGGCAGGGCTGGCAGCATCCTTCCTGGGCTGACAGAGGGAGGTCCTTTCAGCCTCAGGCTGCTCCTCTCAGATGGGACACCAGGAAGCAGTTCCTCCCCAGGGGGTGGTGAGGCGCTGGCACAGGTCGTGCAGAGAGGCTGTGGAGGCTCCAAGCCTGGAGGTGCTCAGGGCCAAGCTGGGTGGGAACCTGAGCCAGCTGGGGATAGTGGGAGATGTTCCTGCCCGTGGCAGGCGCTGGAACTGGATGGTCTTCAAGGTCCCTTCCAACTGCTGGCCTCCTGTGGTGCTGTGCACGTGGAGGCAGCAGCTCTCTAACCACTCTGTGTCTGCCTCCAGCTGGCCCCCCACGGCCTGGCATGATGCCAGCCCCTCACATGGGTGGACCACCAATGATGCCAATGATGGGCCCTCCCCCACCAGGAATGATGCCAGTTGGACCTGGTAAGTCTGGAGCAGGTCAATGTGTGACCCCTGAGCTGCATGGCCCAGGGTCAGGCTCTGGGAAGGATTCAGTCTGCACACAGCTGGTGCACGCTGGGGCTGTTGCTGGACCCTCTGCAGTGCTTCCTTGTCTCTTGACCTGGGGAGCCTGGGACTGGACACAGTGCTCCAGTTGTGGCCTCACTAGGGCAGAGCAGAGGAGGAGGAGAACCTCCCTCAATCTGCTGCTCACACTCCTCTGAATGCACCCCAGGACACCATTGGCCTTACCAATGAGTATAGTCTGAAGTGGAGCCATAACCCAGGAGCTTGGTTCTTCCTCCACTCACTGTCAGTACCCTTCAGGGACACTTCAGCCAGCTTCCAGATCAGCTCTTACCCAGGTGTAGAATGGAAGCTCCCTGGAGAGGTGACTTGGTGGGACTCCCAAGAGCTCTTCTCTAACACCCTTCTCTTTCCCCCATAGCTCCAGGGATGAGGCCACCAATGGGAGGACACATGCCCATGATGCCAGGACCCCCAATGATGAGACCACCCTCCAGACCCATGATGGTGCCAACCAGGCCAGGCATGACCCGTCCAGACAGATAAGGGTGGCCATGGAGCTGCCTCTTCTCTGTCACCTTCTGTCCTCCCTTTGATAAAGTCCCCCAGACACCTGTCCTTAGGGTTTGGTACTCAGTGTGCAGAGATCTGCTGCCCCCCCAGCTTGGGCACACACTGCACTGATACTTTTGTACCTGGTCTGCTTTTCCTGGTGGTTTTATTTGTTTGCTGGGATTTTTCCCTCACTGAGTTGTAAAATGCAACAATAAACCATGGATGCTGGTCTGCCTACAGAGAATCTGAGCCTTCCTGGGTGCTTGTTCTGGCTGGCAGAGCTCTCTGCTCTCTTTGCTCCCCCACCTCTCTGGCACAGAATGTTGCAGGCTTTTCCCCCTCATCTCATACCCCTGGAGAGATGTTTTGCTGTCTACATTTGGAGTGCTTGTTCCAAAACAAGAAGTGAAAACGTTTAAAAGCAGAGCAGGGCACAGCAGGAGGGGCTGCAGAGGGCACAGCAGGAGGGGCTGCAGAGGGCACAGCAGGAGGGGCTGCAGAGGGCACAGCAGGAGGGGCTGCAGAGGGCACAGCAGGAGGGGCTGCAGAGGGCGCAGCAGGAGGGGCTGCAGAGGGCACAGCAGGAGGGGCTGCAGAGGTGCCTGCAGCCAGGCTCAAGTGACTCCACTGGTGCAGGGCAGGATGAAGCTCATGAAGTGCTGATTCCCCAGCATCCTCAAAGGCTCCTCTTGCAGTCATTGTTTCGATGATGATGAAGACATTTCTGCTTTTCCCTTGCTGCTGGGGTGTTTGGACACAGCTAATTATGTTGTTAGAGTTGAGTCAGTGCTGCTCAGTGCTCAGCTTCCTTCCTAGCGTCAGGGCAGGTGGTGCTGGGGGCTTCTCCCAGGCCCTTCAGTTCATTCAAGGACTGGGCTCTTGATGAGCCATGCAGGTGTCCAGTTCCAGCTGAAGTGAAACAATTTGTTGTGTTTCCACAACCAGCTGCCCTGTGGCTGTCTGGCTTCATCTGCTTCAGTCTGCAGAGCCCTCCAACTCATTCCTGGCACACTTGCATCTAATATTAACTGTGGGAGGGATTTGCATCTTAGGAGGAAGCGTTTGGTGAGCAGAACTGAGAGCTCCTCTGCTGCACTCTGCTGTGGCTCTCCTGTGCCACTCAGAGGAGAGATTCTTACATTTCCAACCACCTCCTGTCAAGGATGTGGTGTCATTGAGACAGGTGTGGATGAGGGACCTCTGGAGATCACCCAGTCCAACCCCTGCTCCAGCACAGCAGCTTGCCCACGATCACAATCAGCAGGAGGGTTGGAAGCTCTCCAGAGGAGACTCGGCAGCCTCTCTGGGCAGCCTGCTCCAGGGCTCAGCAGCCTCACGCCGAGGAAGTTTCTCCTCCTGGGCTCCGCTTCGTGCCCGGTGCCCCTGAAGGCAGCAGCAGAGCTCACAGGGAGGCAGGAGCGCTCGGGGCCCGCACAAGAGCCTCGCTCGCTGTCACCTACCGCAGGGACGCAGCAGCCTGGCGCCGCCGCTGCCTTCCCGGGGCCGCTCCCGGCGATGCGCCCCGGGGCCGCCAGGGGGCGCGGCAGCGGGGGTCGGGCGGCGCGCGGGGGCCGGCGGGAGGGGCGGGGCCCGGGGGGCGGGGCGGGGGGCGGGGCGCGGGGCGGCGGCCGTCGCGATGGGGTCCCGGCGCCCGCGGCCCTGAGCCCGCGGCATGGCCGGCATCATCAAGAAGCAGATCCTGAAGCACCTCTCCCGGTAGGGCGGCGGCGCCCGCGGCTCCTCCGCCTTCTCCCCTCCCTCCCCCGGGTCCGAGCTCGGCAGGGCGCGGGGGGAGGGTCCGGGGCCGCCGCGGGACCTGGCGGAGCGCCGCTGGCGACCCCGCTGGGAGCTGCCGGGGCCGGGGAGGGTCCGGGGCCGTGAAGCTGTCGGGCCCCGGCGGGAGGGCTGCGAGCCCGAGGGGACCGAGGAGCGGCCGGGTCTGGAGCGCCGTGGGGCTGCGGGGCCCGGGAGGGGGTCTGGGGCTCCAGGGGGGTGCGGGACCGAGGGCCTCGAGCTGCGGAGTCCGGTAGCCCCCGGCTGTGTTGGCCATGGGGAGCGCTGCAGGGCCCCTTCGAGCCCCGGGTCGGTGCCCGAGCAGCGCCGAGGCCTCCAGCCCGGCCTGGACCTTGGCGCAGGGCAGGGGCTGCGTGCCCCGGGGGGGCTGCGTTTGCTGACCCCCGGGCTGGGAGCAGGTGAGCCTGAAAGAGGCTGAGCAGAGAATCCAGGCAGCAGGAGGGTCAGGGGAGGAGGAGCGCTCTGACACCTGATACGCCCAGCCCAGGAGCGTGGCTGTCGCTCTGGTTAGGTTTTGTTGTCAGTGCAGCTCCTTAAGGGCACCGAAGTGTGCCAGGGACAGCAGCAGGGAGGAGAAAAGAGCTTCAGCTGTGGCTCTGCCACTGCCTGGGGGTTGACCTTGGGCCAGCCGTGGTGCCTCAGTTTCCCAGCCTTGAGAGCAAAGCTCTTGTGGCATCTCCTGGCCAGGGGCATCGCTTCCCTCTGGAAGAGCAGTGGCACTGAGGATGGAGGTGAGGGCACAGCACTGCACAGAGCTTTGTGAGCTGTGGATGACCAAGTCCCTTCCATACTTACTGGTGGTGAAGAACAGGTACAGGGCAAGGGGCTTGAAGGGAGCTGTGTGGGGTCAGGAAGGGGGCTAGACCTGGAACTCCTCCCTGAGCCTGGTGGTGAGCACTGAGAGGTTCTGGAACCTCAGAAGAATGCCCACAAAGTGCCAGCAGCCTCCTCAGCAAAGTGTCTGTGGCAGTCCTGAGTCAGTGGCTGCTCCCCACTCAGCTTTCTGGGCACTGCTCCAAGCAAAGAGCAGCAGAGCCTGCTGCTGAGGTGAGTTTCGGACACCACAGAGCTGCCTTTCTGTCCCACCCTGCTCAGCCCAGCTGGTTGTGCTCCTCATGGGTTCAGCCCTCTTGTCAGGAGGCACTGAGGTGTGTGTGACAGAGAGCAGCTCTTGGTGGAGGCTGGAGGGGAGCTGGTTCCTCTTCCTGGGTACCACTGCTCCTAGGAGGAGAGAGCTTGTGTGTTCTTATGGACCCCCAGGCTGGTTGGGGTTGGAAGGGACCTTAAAGCTCATCTGGTCCCACCCCTGCCGTGGGCAGAGACACCTCCCAGTAGCTGTGGATAATTCCCCCTAGAGTAACTGTTCTTGCTGCTGCTTTTAGTTCCTGTTGCTTGTTGAGCTCCCTTATCTCGCCGTGCTGCAGCATGTTCCTGCCCCAAGTGCCTGCTTCCCTCCCCTGGTCAGGCTGCCTGTGTTTGTCTCTGCCTTGCGAAGTTCAGGGAGAAGGAGGAGTCAGGGGCAGCAGCTGCTGCTTCCCACCAGCTGGGCTTGAGCCCTCCAGGCGCTTGGGCTGCTCTGGCCTCTCTCACACGACTCCTGCGGCTGCTTTGCAGAGCTGCGTGCTGGACACAGTGTTGCTCAGAGATGGTTTTTCCTCCACCACCCTCCCCGTGGGGCTTCCAGCTGTGCCATTTGCCTGCGAGAACTTTGCTGCTGAATCACGAATCTGCTTTCAGTCTGCATCTGAACCCATTCCTTGTTCCTTTGTTGTCTTCATTTGAAGCCATCTCTGCGTGGAGGGGCTGGGTTGGTTCCTTTCTGTGGGAAACTTGTAAGGAAGGCTCAGGAGAGAAGAGGTCAGGGCAGTGCCAGGGGTGTTTGGATGAAGCAAGTCAGAGGTCCGAAGGGCTGGCAGTGTCACTGGTGCTGATCTGCCCAGCTGAGCTTTGCCACCGCTGGCAGAGCTGAGCTCTGAAGGTGCTTCAGAGGTCTCAGCCTGTGGGGAGCTTGAGCAGCTTCAATTCCTCGAGCAGAACAGCCCTGCAGACTCTCAGCACTGTCACCATCTGTGCACTTCCCTCCTTTGTCCTATATTTAGCTGGGAAAAAGAAACAGATTCGGGGCTGAGCTTTGCTGCTGCTGCACTGGGACTCTGCTGCAGCATCAGCCTGGCAGATCCTGCAGAGGATGTTTACAGCCTCCCCTTGGAGCTGGCTGGGACAAAGGCCTCTTCCTCCCTGTCAGGAGCATCAGCTGCTTGCCCTGGGCTTCAGCCTGGAGCTGCCTTCAGCTTCCAGGCTGCACCACAGGGCAGTGCTTGGTTGGGTTTCCTAGGCTGGAATTATTGGTGGAGGGACATCACCTTGCTTCAGAATGAACCCAGTGCCACAGAATCACAGCAGAGCAGGGGCTGGGAGGGACCTCTGGAGGTCATCCAGTCCAGCCCCTGCTAAAGCAGGGCACCCACAGCAGCTTGCCCAGGAAAAGACTTTTAAGGTCAGCAGGTCCAACCATTATCTAACTCTGCCACTGGTGCACCACCCCCCTGAGCACCGTGTCTGGAGGGCTATTAAATGCTCCAGAGATGGCCACTCAGCCCCTGTGCTGTTGGGAATACTGAGCCAGGCTGCCAGGGACCCCCTTTGGGCAGGCTCTGGCATTTCCCTGTGGGTCTCCAAAGGCAGGGCTGCTGTGCTGCACCTCCCCACAGCCACCAAGTGTCAGTCCCGGGAGGCGTGCTGCGGGGTGCGAGGTGTTCCTGCCCCTCGCTGCTGGAGGGGGCGGGCTGCTGCTCCGGGAGTGCTACCCAGGCTCTCGGTGCAGCAGAGGAGCTGCTCTTGGGCAGGAGGAGGCTGCGTGTCTCCTCACCGCAGCTGCTGGGCTTTGGCTTTGCAGAGCCTTCTGCTGGCCCTGGGGAGCCTCTTCACACCAAGGGGACCACAAAAGCAGCTGTAAAGGAGCTGCTCTTCCGTCCTCTTACTTCTGCTGTCCTCCCGAGGCCCCTGGCGCCTCTGCAGCTGCTCTGCTGGGCTGTGCCTGCAGGCTGCAAACACGCACAGGTGGGGCTGCAGGGCAGCTCCTGTCTGGGGGCTGAGCCTTCTGACCTGAGCGTTTCTGCAGATGTTTCTTTTGTACGGTATCATTTGCCTGGGGCTTAGCCTGGGAAATTCCCTGGCAGCTGAGAGGGTTTGCGTTCCAGATTTCAGAGCATGGGGCAGCTGGCATTTAAACTCTGCTGAGCTTCCAGCTCACAGTTCCTCAGGAGCTGGGCTCCCGTGCTGCTGGCTCAGGGAGCTTCTCTTCCCTGCCTGCAGCTCGGAATGCCTCAGTCTGGAGCAGCAGTGTGTGCTCCCCAGTCACACCAAAAGCCTTTCTTCCTGAAAGGGCTTTGACTGCCCCTGGGTCTTCCAGGCAGCAATTTCTTCCCTCTTTCCCCAGGCTTTGGTCACTTGCTCAGTTTTATTTCCTCCATAACTACTTTCAGTTCATTCTCGGCCCTGTGTCCTGCAGTTCAGCTTCTGCTGCTGTCTTCCTTGAAAGTGTTGCTGTGTGTGGCAGTCCCTGACCTCTTCTTGCAGCAGTCACGAGCCTTGCTCCGAGTACACATCGCTCCTTGGCTCCCGAGATAAGATTTGGCAGGGGGGAAGTGCCCTGTCAGGGAGGCTTCTGGGGCACAGTGCAGGAGGATGCAGATCTCATTAATCACCCTGCCCAAAGCAGCCAGGGCTCTGGGGAGGGTTGTGGACAAGCAGCAAATCTGCAGTAGCCAGAGTGAAGTTCTGTGGTCTGGGTTCCACGTCTGCAGATGGCATTTGTGTTCCAAGCAGAAAATCTTCGCCTCTGCCCTCGTTGTTACTGCTGCTGCAGCCAGGAGCCTTGTCCCCTGCAGCCGTTTCCGGGGGCTGTGGCTATTCCCTGTTCCTTCCGGGCTGTTCCTTCCGGGCTGCCCCCTTCCTGCCTGCCCCCTTCCTGCCCGCTTGTCTCAAGTACTTTTCCACCTGCAGCTGACCCTCTGCCAACAGATGAGGTAGGTCATTAAGTAAATCAAGGTCGCTGGTGTGCTGCTAATTAGCTCTTGCATCTCATAACCATAGTGACAGAGATATCAATAGCAATCGCTGTGCCTGGCCGCGGTTGTGGCAGACAATGGCCACTGATTGCTGCGGGAGGAGAAGCTGAGGCACAAGATCTGCTCTGAGCTGGGAAGCTGCTGCTGGGAGAGCTCCTGGAGCACGTGGCTGCGAGGTGATGAAGAGTTCGTGGGCTCCAGCAGCTCCTGACTCTGTCTGTCTGTCTGCTCAGCTGGAGGCAGTGTGGCCTGGCAGCCGTGGGCTCAGGTTCATTGTGCTAGCCTGGCCCTGCACCAGCAGTCAAACCTGGCCAAGCTGCCTCTTGCAGTCGGTGGTTTGTGGCCTCTGGATGCAGAGGCTCCAGCAGTGCCATCGTTCCCTGCTGTGTGGTGTAGCTGGAGGCTGAGCAGGCAGCCTGAGGCTGCGGTGCTGGGGAGAGGCTGCGGTGCAGATGGAGCTCCGAAGCTGAGGGTCCCTCTTCAGCACATGAATCTTCTGGGCCAGACCCCAAGAAGGTTTAAATCACCTGGGTGCTGTTAGCTTATTAGCATCTGAGATGAGGGTGGTGCTGTTAATGAGTCTGCTGCTGGAGAGCCCCAGCACTAGGCTCAGGGGAGGCAGGCTGTGGGCAGCAGCCTGCAGGGAGTCCCTCCACAAACCGCTGGGCCCGGAGGCTTGACCCAGCAGGATGCCCTTGGCTGTAGCTGCTGGAAGAGGCTGGCTTGTGTTTCCCATTGCCCTGGTTGAGCTTTTGGGCCACTCCAAGGCTCTCTGTGGCTGCTGGTGGCTGCCCTGGTTGGTTTGGCTGTGGTGCAGTGGATTGGCTTCTGCCTGGCAGGCTCCAGGGAGGAGAGGTGGCAGGGGTGGCGTTAGCCTGGCTGCCTGCAGTGCTGCTCTGTGGGTTCTGCTCATCTGCCTGTGCAGAGATGCAAAACGCCCTTGTGACTGCAGGGACAATTCCACGGGAGAGGGGAAAAGCTGCTCTGGTTTAGCTTTTGTCATGGTAATCCTGACCGGCTCCACCGCAGCGCTGTCCTCGGCCTCCAGGGCTGAGCTCTGCTTCGTGACTGAGGTGGGAGCTGCAAACCCCACCCCGCAGCGCAGCCCTGCCCCTGGCTGTTCCCAGAGCCACCATTTCCATTCACTTTTCTCTGAGCCAGCAAACCACACTGCCAAAAGTGTTCCTCTGGATGAGATGAATGAGGGGAGGCTGCCAGCCGGCATCCAAACCTGCCTGCTCCCTGCTTTGCCTTACTGGCGGTGGCCAAAGCAGTTCCTTGCAGCAAGGGATGAGGGTTTGGCACCTCTCAGCTCCCAGGTCACAGGCAGGTCTGGCTGCCTCCCACGAGCAGCAGCAGGGGAGGCTGTCTGGTGTGCAGGGCTGGGATGGCTCCCAGGGCAGAGCCTCGGGGAGAGGCAAAGGGCTGCACTGGGGCTGTCTGCCTGGGGAGGCAGAGCTGCTGTCAGCGCTGGGCCCTCGGCTCAGAGCTGCCCCTGTGCCACCCGCGGGGGCTGTGAGCCCTCCTGCAGGGCTGGGGCAGCACCTTGGGTACGCTGAGGGTGCTTCATGAGGAGCATTCTGGCAGTCCCTGTCCTGCAGGGGATCACAAACTCTTCCTGGGGTTTAGGCAGCTCAGGTTTCATAGCTGAGATGATGATCTTTGATGATCCATAGATGATCCTTGTGGTCCCTTCCAACCCTGAGTGATACTCTGATACCTCTGGCTCCAGCAGTGTCCTGTTTCACTGCTGCAGCCTCCTCTGCCCTGTTCCTGGTTTCTCCTGCCCATGTGCACTGAGTGAAGGCAGAGCCCTGCTTCCCCTGTGTGTGCTCTGTGCTAGCAGCTTCCCCACCTCAACGTGCTGAGCCTGGGACGAGGCTCTGAGACAGCAGAGTTTTGCTCCTTGCTTGGCAAGGGTGAGAAAGCTGCTCTGTGCCCCAGCCTCTCCCCACCTGCAACCTGATCACTACCCACAGCAGCCTGCACTGTGCCAAGGGCTTTTCTCCTGCCTACCTGTTCTGTTTTGGTGTCCAGTCCCAGGGGGACACGAGGAGAACAGCTGCCAGCAGAGCCGCTCCTGTAGTGGGAGGCAGTGCTGATGTCCTGGGGGTGTCTGGGCTGATGAGCAGCAGGGGCTGAGCCTGACAGACACCCAGCCCTGCATCTCCCCACCAGAGGAGCAGCTGCTGCAGCACACTCTGGGATGTTTGGTTTGGGCAGTGTTGGACTTGGCTGCCTTCCTGGCTGTGTTTAAACAGGAGGGGCTCTGGTTCAAGGGAGTGACAGGTTAAAGGGGAGGTGTCAGGCTGGGGTGCTGGCAGGGGTGCCAGAAAGCCACTCTGTAATCAGCTGTCAGGGGTACGTGGGGCTCAGGGGAGGGAGGTGGCAGAAGGGCACAGCCAGCAGCTGGCTCAGGCTCTGCAGTGGCAGGGATCAAGGTAAAAAGCAGCAGCAGGCAGCTGTTGGTGCCAGCCTCCTCTGCCAGAGCTGCTGCATCAGTAGCACAGGGCTGACATCATTGGCTCCTCACCACCCACCAGACCTGCTCCTAGCAAGGCACTGCAAAGCCTCTTTGGCCCCAGGGAGCTCAGGGCTGCCTGAGCAGCAGCTGCCTGCTGCCTCAGCCTGTGCTCTGCTCTGCAGCTGCTGCCACCTCTGGCAGCTTTGCTCTGGTTCCTCCTCTCCTCTCTGCCAGTGGCTCTGTTCAAGCTGCCCTTTGTGCCTTTCACAGAGCAGGAGCTGCTGTAGGGCAGGGAGAGAGGAGGGCAGTGTGTGACCAGCTGAGCCTGATCCTGCTGACCTGGGGCTTTCTTCCTGCTCTGCACCACTGTGCAGCATTAGCAGCAGCTTGGGGGAAAGTGTGGAACAAGCCCTGGCCTCAGGCCTGGGGACAGTGTGTGGCAGGAGATCCCAGAAGGCCTTCAAGCTGATTTTCTGCCCTTGGAAAGCCTTTGCCAAAGCCCCAAGCAGATTTTTATACTCAGTTGCTCTCTTCAGGGCTCCTCTGGACTCAGCACCTCTCCTGGGGATTGTGGACAGGGCACCCTGGGACATGGGCTGGTGGCTGTGGTGGTGCTGGCTTGATGCTTGGGCTGGATGATCCTGGAGGCCTTTCCCAGCCCAAACAGTTCTGGGGTTTGGTGTTCTCCAAGTCCCTCTCTTCTCTTGCAGGTTCACCAAGAATCTCTCCCCAGACAAAATCAACCTGAGCACGCTGAAGGGGCAGGGGCAGCTGACCAACCTGGAGCTGGATGAAGAGGTGCTGCAGAATGTGCTGGAGCTGCCCACCTGGCTGGCCATCACTCGAGTCTTCTGCAACAAGGCATCCATCAGGGTGAGCAGAGCAGGCTTCTGGCAGCTTGCTGTGGTTCTCTCCACACATCTCCAAGGCCCTGCTCTGGGTGGGAGGTTTGCTGGTGGAACTCACTGAGGATGCAGCGAAGGTCAAACACTCTGCTCCTGAGGGCGGCCAGCAGCAGGTGGTCAGGATGCTGAGAGGAGCCCAGGGACAGCCTGCTGTGGTCCTTCCTCACCTTCAGGTGACTGTGAAGCCAGCAGTGAGGTCTTTGCATTTAGCAGCCACTGATGGGTTCCCAGGGGCCTGTCCAGGTTGTTCCTGGACCCACTCACTGAAGGTCCAGAGTGTGCTGTGGCAGGGAATGTCACAGCTTACCCACATCAGCTTCTGCTGGTGTCCAGTCTGGGTGCTGGTAGCCTCCTGGAGGGAGCAGTGCAGTCATCACCTCCCTGCCACCTGAGGCCTTGCAGAGCTCTCTGCTCACCCCCAGTCCCTGCTGCTCTGATGCTGGAGCAGTTTTGGAGGCTTCCCTCCTCCCCACTCAGTCTTTGGTAACGCTGCAGAAGCCTTACAGCCCTCCAGGAGGGACAGGAAGCAGAGAGAGGTGGAGAGCAGCTCCCTGCAGGCCTGCTCCTGCTGAGAGCTGCTGTAAAGCCAGGCTGGGGTGGGCTGAGGGCACAGCAGGGGGAGGAGAGCAGCAGACATGGAAGCTGCTCCAGCACTCAGCCTTTATCCTGCCTTTCCCTGTGGTGTTGCTGGCACTGTGCCTGCCCCTGCACTTCTGCACACTCAGCTCTGACAAACTCCTTCCTCCTTGTGCTTTTCAGAGCAAGAAATGGTTTGGTTTTTCCAGTTGGTATGAAATGCCAGATTGCTTAATCTTGCTTAGTGCTGCCCACAGTGGCACTGCCTGACTGCAGAAGTGTTTGACACATCCAGGAGACAAACACAGTTCTGCCCTGCCAAGTGCCAGTGGCAGTGAGCCTGCCTCACTCATCTGATCTGCTCTGGTTTTAGACTCAGAGCTGCTTAATTTAGTAACAAATATTTGCTCTCCCTGCTACCAGAACTGCAGAGTAAGCCTTGCTGGGAGGATACAGAATGGATCTTTGGGGGTTGTGCACAGGCTTCAGAGGAGTCACCTGACTGCCAGGAGCAGCAGCAGCTGGTTGCAAACTCCTTGAGGACAAGAAGGTTCTCCACAAAGGGCTGTGGCAAGCTGGAACTTGACCTGCAGGGTGTCTGTTACTGCTGGTGACACCAGAGGTCCCAGGGAGGGCTGGTGGCTGCAATGTCTGCCCTTGCCTGTGGGCCTCCAGCAGACTGCTGGGCTGCCCCTCGGGGCACTTCTCAGAGAGATGGGGCTCAGACTTTGCCCTCAAATGGTTTGCTGCAACTTCTCAGGCTGCAGAGTGTGGAGATAACTCTTTGTAACCTCAGCTTTCTTGTTTCAGATCCAGTGGACAAAGCTGAAAACACATCCAATCTGCCTGGTAATGCTCCCCCCCTTCATCCTTTCCTCCTCGCTGGCTTTAGCCTCTCCTCACTGAGAGGAGTTCTGCAAAGGAAGCTGTGAAGTGCATGCTCAGATTTGCACTGACCTAAATCCTCTGAGGCCTTAGCACGTGGGGAAGGGGAAAGTTGTGGCTCTTGTGGGAGCTCACTCACCAAACAGGATTAGCCTCACATCCCCTGCAGCATGGGGCTGGGCTCCCAGGGAGGCCCAGGGCAGCCTTGTGCTTGGCTTTGACTCCCACTTCTGGGGGCTTGGCTCTACTGCTGTGAGAGCTCTAACACAGGAGACTCAGAGCTTGGTCACCCCTGCCCCTGGGCCTCAGGGCTGTGCTGGGGTCTGGCTGGAGGGGTCACAGCTGCTGTGTCCTGTCTCTGCAGTACCTGGACAAGGTGGAGGTGGAGATGCGAACGTGCGAGGAGCCGCGGCCGCCCAACGGACAGTCTCCCATCGCGCTTGCAGCAGGCCAGAGGTCAGCCCCCCAGCCCTGTGGGTCCTTCCTGACACTCTGCTGGGGGCTGCCTGCTCTCAGTGATTGACCACTGGCCCCTCTGCACTCAGGGCTGAGGGCTGGCACTGCTCAGAGTCCCTCTGTCTGCTGGGCCCCCTGCTGTGGCAGGAGCTGACGTGGAGGGCTCTTCTCTTTGCAGTGAATATGGCTTTGCTGAAAAGGTTGTGGAGGGGATGTTTATTGTCATCAATTCCATCACCATCAAGATTCACTCCAAGGCCTTTCATGCTTCCTTTGAGCTCTGGCAGCTCCAAGGCTACAGTGTCAACCCCAACTGGCAGCAGAGTGACCTGCGGCTCACCCGCATTACTGACCCCCAGAGAGGAGAGGTGAGGACCTGCCTGGGCTTCCCCTCCTAGTGCCTGCAGGAGAGCAGCCCCTGTGCTGCCCTGGCCTCTGGGGTTAAGCTGCTTTCTGAGCTCTGCAGTGGTGGTAGGGAGCAGTCAGCTTGCTGCTGCTTGCTGGAACGGGGTTGCTGGGAGCTGACTTGTGCTCAGAGCTTTCTCTGAGCTCCTCTCTCCTGGAAGAATGCAGCTGGAGCAGCTTTCACAGAATGGTTTGGGTTGGAAGGGACCTCAGAGATCATCTGCTCCAACCTATTCCAGAGTCTCACCACCCTGGTACTGAAGAATGTCTTCCTCAGATCCAGTCTAAACCTCCTCTGCCTCAGCTTCAAACCATTCCCCTTGTCCTGTCCCTCGTGCCATTGTGGACTGTCTGGGTTTAAACTCGGTGTGAGATGTAGCCTGGGACATGATTGTGGCTTTGCACTGAAGATCACAGAAGTGTCCTGAGTGGTGTTCTGGAGCCTTGCTCCACTGCTGCCCTGCTGAGCAGTTCCTGAGGGTCTCTGCACTCCTGTGCCTCCCTGCTAGGTTCTGACGTTCAAGGAGCTGACCTGGCAGACGCTGCGGATAGAAGCAGATGCCACTGACAATGGTGACCAGGATCCTGTCACTACTCCTCTGAGGCTCATCACCAACCAGGGGAGGATCCAGATCTCTCTCAAGAGGAGGGTGAGAGCTTCCTCCTCACTTTGTAGGGGACAGGCTCACTGCCTGGTGCACTGCTGCAGGTCTGCTGTGTTCCTCAGCAGCCCTTCATTTCCTGCACAGATGTGGACGTCCAGCCCCTAAGTTAGCTTCTCAGAGGAGAGTCAGAGCAGCAGCTGCTGCTTCTGCTTCAGCCTCTGTGTTCTGCAGAAGGCATGGGTTTGGCTGCAGTTCTTGAAGCCCCTGGCTCCTTGCTGTTTCAGACCAAAGACTGCAATGTGGTGGCCTCTAAGCTGATGTTTCTCCTCGATGACCTGCTCTGGGTGCTGACAGACTCCCAGCTGAAAGCGATGATGAAATATGCAGAGTCCCTGAGCGAGGCCATGGAGAAGTCTGCCCAGCAGAGGAAAAGTTTGGCACCAGAGTCTGCACAGGTGAGCCAGCTGGGGCTTGGGTGTTGGTCTGCCAGGCTCTGCCTGTGGCACCTGGCCCTGGCCCCCGGAGCATCTGCTGGCTGGGAGCTGGTGCGAGCCAGCAGCGTGTCCTGTTCATGCTCTCCTCGGCTGCCCCCTGTCTCTGCAGGTCACACCACCTGCCCCCAGCACCCAGCAGTCCTGGTCGCAGCCCCTGGGGGCCAGCCCCAGCAGCATTGGGCAGTACTTTGAGCAGCATGACATGAAGGAGTCCTCCTACCACCTGCTCATCTCCCGCCTCGACCTGCACCTCTGCGACGACAGCCACGCGCGGGGCCCCGGTACCGGCCAGCGCCCCACACCCGGCCCCGGGGAGGGCACTGGCCCCTGGCAGGGCATTGGCCCCTGGGGAGCCTGCAGCTGCTGCTCAGGCTGGTGCAGGGATCAGTGCTGTGTCTGAACTGGTGCTAGAAGATCGTTCTCGTCCCTGGGGGACAGCCCTGGGCAAGTCCCTCAGGGGCTGTGGCTGCCTGTGGCCTAGTGGCAGTGACAGAGGATATGCTGTAGGAACAGACTGGTGCTGAGCAGGGGCAGGGAGGGCAGTGGTTCACACTGCTTCTGACAGTGCTCAGGACACAGCATGGCTGCCAGGATGCCCCCTCCCTGGAGGTGTTCAAGGCCAGGCTGGATGTGGCCTTGAGCAGCCTGGGCTGGTGGGAGGGGTCCCTGCCCATGGCAGGGGGGTAGAGCTGGATGAGCCTGAAGGTCCCTTCCAGCCCCAACCTTCTGGGTTCTGTGACTCCTTGCCCCCTTGCACTGACCATTCCCTCTTCTCTTCAAGCAAGGCTTTGCTCATTAGTGTCTGGGTTATTGCTGCCTCCCCCCTGCTCAGCTCCAAGTGCTTTCTGCTCTTCTGAGGCAAATGTACTCCCCCCCAGCACAGACAGCTCTGACCCAAGCTGTACTGTTTGTCCTGAGGC
Organism: Melanerpes formicivorus; assembly: GCF_026170545.1. Classification (NCBI taxonomy): domain Eukaryota; kingdom Metazoa; phylum Chordata; class Aves; order Piciformes; family Picidae; genus Melanerpes; species Melanerpes formicivorus. The sequence goes on from NW_027142398.1 coordinate 5,276,016, forward strand.
CTCTTCCCTTTACAAAGGCAAAACTCAGTCTCCTGCCCACATCTGGCACTGTTCCAGGTGGTTTTGATCTGGTCTGTCACTTTTTCCTGAGCTCAGTTTCCTTGGCTCCATTTCTCTGGCCCTGCCAGCAGGTGTTGGAAACTCAGTGCTGGCTCTTGAGGGGAGAGGAAACTGGTAGGGTCCTGGGAAGTGATGGGATTCTGCCTTTGAGATGCTGGCTCTGGTTCTTACAGTAGGAACTGTTGGCCTCTCACTTGGAGTTGTCTTTCTCTTTGCCTAGGACAAGTTCTTGAATGGTCCTGGCCAAGGTGACAATCAAAGCCACACTGTTGTGAACTCTGGATCAGACTGGGATCGCAGAGCTGTTGATGGCTTTCTGTGCTCTGTTTTCCACAGGTACTTTGAAGCATGGGATGCTAGGAGGTGCCATTCAGCTGACCTTCAGGAGGATGGCTTTTGACTATTATCCCTTCCACAGAGCAGGTAGGCAGCCTGTGGCCTCCCAGCATGAGCAGGGGGATAGAGAAGAATCTGAAGGACAGTGATGCTGTATGGCTGCAGGCAGGTCTGGAAGGAAGGCTGCACAGAGGGCCTCACAGGAAGGGTTACTCTGATTCAGCTGTCAGTGGATGCCTGGCAGGCTGCTGGCAGGGCAGGGCACAAAGAGAGGAGCAGGTTAGTGCCTGGTGTAAAGAATAAAGCTGAAACTCCCCAGTTGCTTAAGCTCTGGATCTGGTTCTCACACCTGCCTGGTTGGTCCAGAGGGGCTACAGGATGTGTGCCAGGAGAAAATCTTTGTGGTGAATTGAAGAGTCGAGGAGCAGTGACCTTGGTCTTCCCAGCACTTGGGTGTGGGACACTGGCTGGCAGGGCAAGCTCTGGGGTGTGGAAGCCTGCACTTGTGCCACAAGCACTTAGTGTGCTGCAGATTGCAGGTGCCAGGTGTGCTACCAGAGAGGAGCTGCACAGGCCTGGGCACCTTTGAGGGGCACAGGAAGGTTCTGTGTATCCTGGAACCTGTTTCCCAAAGCCAGGATGTTTGCTTTCACACAGGAGATGCCTGCAAACATTGGGTGAGGTACAGTGAAGCAATGGAGACGAGGGGAGAGTGGGCAAGGAAGCTGGTCAGTGACTTTCAAAGCAAGATTGAGAAACTTTATGAAGAAGCAGACCCTGCACTTGCCAGGACTCCACCTTCCCCCTTCAGAAGGAAGCCAGGTAACGATGTCTGAGCAGCCTCCTGGCAAAGCAGGAGGTGGGAAGGGTTCTGTCCCATCCAGCACCATCTGATCCAGCAGCTGGTCTGTTGGTGCAGAAATCCACAGCACACTAAAGCTATCAACATGGTGGCAAAGGGAAATGGTGATCCTGCTGGAATAATGCTGCAGCAGCCATGGGCAGGCTGCTGTGGGCCTGGGGTTATTTAGTGAGGTTTGAAGGGATAAATACTGAAAGTTTGGCTGCAGAGTCACAGAATGGCTTGAAGGGAGCTCCAGGGATGATCTCATGCACCCCCCTGCTGAAGCAGGTTCTCCTGGGTGAAGCCTTCCCTTGCTGCAGAGCAGCCTCAGCTTCCCCAGGGCTCTTCCCTCAGGCCTTTTCCTGGCCTGGCTGTGCCCCTCTGCTGCTAGCGCCAGGGCTCTGGTCCTGCTCTGTAAGCACATCCCTCTTGGTGCTGATGGTGAAGCTCACTGCAGAAGAGGGCAGTAAACCCCAGCTGGTTCTGCTTTTCCATCTCCACAGATACTTTGCTGAGCCCTCAGAAGGGTGCCTCAGAGAGAGGCTGTGTCCCCCCCAGCAGCCTGCCGCGGCTCCGGCACCCTCCCTGGAGCCGCCTCCGCTCCAGCTGCCTGCTGCTTCGAGTGGATGACTTGGATGTTCACCAGGTGGGGATCTGGGCTGTGGCTGGGCAGGGGCCTTTCATTTTGGACAAGGAGCCCCATCTGATCTGCTGTCAGCCAGGGCAGTCAGAATGCTGCCAGAACAGCCTGTGCTGCATGGGAGGCTCCTCAGCCACTCCTGAACTGCTGCTGATGCTCATGGCCAGGGCAAGCTGCAGGCTTAACCACTGAGTTCCTGTGTCCACATCTGAGTTTACCTCAGGAGTTAGGCATTTGAGAAGTTAATGAGGATGTGGCTTGTGACAGGGGAGCACTAAGCCTTCCTTCATTCTCTGCCTCAGAAAGCATCACCAGCCTGGCTCAGGCCGTGTGCCCTCCTACCCTGCAAGCACTGCAGGGGCATGACCAGCAGCAGGCCCTGCAGTGGGCTGGGCAGCATCTGTTAGTCTGGCAGGCAGCTGCAGTAGATTTCAGCTGTGTTTGTTCAGTCACCTAATTCTAGTTGTCCTGGCTCTTCCTAGCAGTGACAGGAGACATAAGGAACTAAATTCCCTCAAAGGAGAGGAGCTGACAGTTTTAGCAGGTAGAGAAGGTTTTGTTTTCACTTGGAGGCAGAGTGTGATGTGTGAAGGAGGTGGATTGAGCAGGGGGGACTGCAGGGGTACTGGGACACTTGGTTTGGCCCCATCCAGGCTCAGCACAGCTGCATGCTCTTGTTTTCAGGTTTCTACAGCTGGGCAGCAAAGCAAGAAACCTTCCACCTTGCTCTCATGTAGTAGAAAGCTCTTCAAGCTCCCTGACCAGGTCTCTGCCATCCATATTGAGTTCACAGAGTATTACTTCCCAGACAATCAGGACTTTCCAGGTAATACACCAAGGTCAGCAGCTTCTCTCGGAGCTTCTCAGCCCCCAGTTCCTTAGGAGTGTTGCCCTGTTACACATCCTCTGCCTCTTCATTTTTGTCTAACTTTCTGATATTTGCCTTCCTTTCCTGTTTGGGAGGGGGTCAGAGGTGGTGTGGTGCAAAATGTGGAGGCAGAGCTGTGCTTGCAAAAGAACTGATCCAGGAATATACTGAGGGAGCTGCTGTGTCTGCTCAGCTCTTGGGGTTCTGCCTTCCTGGTCAGCACTGGAGCAGGGCTGCAGGGTGCTGTGCAGCTGACTTGCTGTGGGTCCCAGCACACCTTGGTCCCCCTGAGCTGCAGACCACCTGAGGTTCCTTTCCTGCCCTTACTGATCTGTCTCAACTCCCTTTCATTGCAGTTCCATGCCCAAACCTGTATGTACAGCTGAATGGCTTGATGCTCACCTTGGACACAGCAAGTGTGCTCTGGATAAACCTCTTCTGTCTGGATCTGTACCGCAGCTTGGAGCAGTTCAAAGCCATCTACAGGCACCTGGAGGACTCAGGCAAGCAGGATGAGCACATCGACGTGCGGCTGGACGGCTTCCGGCTGAAGGTGCTCTGCTTCCCTCCCTCCCTGCCAGGCTGTAGCTGGGGTCTGGAAGGAGGCAACAGAACCTGTCCCCTTCTCAGGCTTTCTTCTGTCCACCTCTTATGTTGAGCTCTGTTTTGATCTGTGGGCAGTAAAGGAAGTGCTTGAGTCCTAGCCCAGGATGGGCAAGGCAGTGTTTATCAAACACACTCAGGGGGGAGTTGATGCTTCAGGGAGGCAGAAGTTGTTTGCTGGCCTTTGGCACTGCCTTTGGCACTGCTGTTCCCAGTGGTGCTGTGTGCTGCACTGGTGTCTTGTGGTGTTAGTCATTGACTGCCCCTCTTAGCAGTCATGGGGAGGTGTAGAGGCCTGGAAACACAGCAAGGCCTTGCAGAGAAAGATCCAAGTGCATGCTGGAAGTTGAGCTGCTGCCTAAGCCATGGGTGGGAAAAGAGCCTAAAGTAAAAGCAGTCCAAATGCCTTCCTGGCTGATCCCTCTTCCTGAGGTGTTTTCAGGCAGGGATAAGCTGAGCCTAGGCCAGCTCCTGCAACGTCTGTCTCCCCCTGCAGCTCAGCATCCCGGTGGAGAAGAAGGTGGCGGAGCACCGGGACCGGCCGCAGGCGCTCTGCGTCCGCCTGGCGGAGGTGGCTGCCACCAACACGCGGCAGGCGCCCGGCTGCGGCTGCCGCCAGCTCCAGAGCCTCTTCCGCAGCTTCGCCGGCTCCGAGTTCTTCCACTCCAGCTACAGCAAGTTCCCCAGGGCTCCAGACAGCTTCAGCCTGCTCCACAGCCTCTTCCTGCGCCACGCCTACGAGGTGGAGGAGAGGCCTCGGCGGCCTGCAGGCTCTCCCCAGCTTCCGCACAGAGCCTCTGCCTCTGCGGACCTCTGGTCTGTGAACTTCACTGAGCTCTCCCTGGACTTTGAGGGGGCTGAGAGCTCCAAGGGCAGAGCCCTGAGCTTCATTGACCCTTTTCCCCTTTCCCTGTGGGCCTGCTTTCCCAGGAGATGGGGGCAAGCTCAGATAGCCAAGCGGCAGCAGCTGGCTGCCTCTGAGCTGAGAATGAAGCCTTCTGCCAGCTTCAGCAATCACTCCCAGGGCAAGAACCCTTCCAGAGAGCATGGGGGGTGTCAGAGGTCAAAGACTGACCAGGACCTGAAGAACATCTACAAGGTGCCCGAGACAATGGGTGTCCTGGGAGAATCTGAGGCTGCTGATGGGGTGGATGAGCAGGAGCTGGCAGCCTCTGCTGACGTCCATGTGCTCGTGTCCTCAGCTGTTCACGTCAAAGTGCGGCTCAACCACTACCAGTACCTGGTGCTGCTCAGGATGAAAGAGGTTCTGCAGGCACTGCAGGAGCAGCTGGCCCAGGATACCCAGGAGGTGACTGGCTCTCCTTTAGACCCCCTGTCTGCTTGTGTAGGTGTGGTGTTCCACAGTGCTGAAGTGGCCCTGCTCATGAACCCCGCACCAGGGCCTGTGCTGGAGCCCAGGTCCCTTGACTCAGACACAACCAGCCTGATCGACTCGGAGCTGTCCCCTTCAGACAGCAAGGAGGGGCTGGCAGCTGAAGAGAAGGAGCTGAAGTCAGAGACCAGTTCAGAGAAGGGACCATGCAGCCCCCTGGGGGTCCCAGAGAACAGTGGCACCAGTGTGAGCAGTGTCCCTCTGGAGGGGCTTCCCAGATCGGCAAGTGATGGAGCTCTGGGTGCAGCTCCACACAGCAAGAGCACAGAGGAGAAAGGTTTGATAGAGGAAGCACATGAAGCTGTGGAAGCCCTGGTTGCACAGAAGCCAGCAGAGAGCAGCAGCCATCCTCAGAGCCCTCCTGCCCTCCCTTCTAGCCCCAGCTCAGACACGCAGCCCTCGGGCAGGGCAAGCACCGCTCTCAACGGGCAGGCAGAGCTCGTGCCCCTGAAGAGCTTAGAGGTGGACTTGTCCAGTGCCCTGCACATCACCAAGGATGCCACAAAGGAAGCTCTGCACGTGACCATGGACCTCACCAAAGAGGCCATGTCTATAACAAAAGATGCTCTGAGCCTGAGCAGGGAGAAGATGACCTCCACCATGCAGAAAATGCTCTCCCTGCCCCCAGCCAAGTGAGTGAACATCCTCCTGTGGCTCTAGCTGCAGCAAAGCTGCTGGGACAGGAGGGAAATGCTGCTCCCCTTCCTGCCATGGCACTGGCGTAAGAGAGAGCTTCATCTCCTGGGGGTGGTTGAAGTGCACCAGAGTCTGACTTGCAGGTGCTCAGAACCCAGCCCAGAATCAGTGCAGTCAGAGAGTGCTGGAAGGGACCCTCCCTGTCCAACCCCCTGCAGGCAGCAGGGACACCCCCAGCTAGCTCAGGCTGCCCAGGGCCGCATCCAGCCTGATCTTGAATGTCTCCAGGATGTGGCCTCCACCACCTCCTTGGGCAGCCTGTTCTGGTGTCTCCCCACCCCCACCGTGCAGAGCTCCCTGCTGGTGCCCAGCCCGGACCTGCCCTGCTGCGGCCGGCCTGGGGCGAAGCTGTTTGCCTCGGCCTCTTCTTGCAGGGACCCTGTGCCCAGAGCTGAAGAAGGAGCAGGGCCCCCGGGAGGGGTCGGTGGCAGCCGCAGGCGTTTCTTCATGAGGAGGACCTCGTCCCAGCACTCCTTCGACACGCCCTGGGCGGACGGGGCCGGCGCCGAGGACGGGCTCTCGGTGGACAGCGACGGCAGCGACAGCTTTGTGCTGCTGACAGACTCCGGTGAGCCGGGGCGGGGCCGGGGCGGGGCGGGGCGGGGCCGGGGCGGGGCGGGGCGGGGCGGGGCTCCCCCGGGGCAGGCTGCCGCCGCGGGCGGCCGCTCGGAGCTGCGGTGCGGGGCAGCGCACTGGCGTCGCTCCGGGAAGGCAGGAGCGGTTCACCCCCGGTGTCTCCCTGCTTGGGCAGGTTCCTGCCCTTAGGGGCAGGGGGGGATCAAGTCCTTGGGCTGCACAAGGGCAGGGGCTGTGCCTGCCCCAGGGTGGGGGCGTGGAGGGAAGGGTTAGGAAGGGTTTTGCTGGCAGGTGGTTAAGCCCTGGCCCAGGCTGCCCGGGGAAGTGGTGGAGTCCCCATCCCTGGAGAGCTGTCAGAGTTGTAGGTGTGGTGCTGAAGGCCATGGTTTCACAGTATCACAGTATCACTTAGGTTGGAAAGGACCTCGAGGATCATCGAGTCCAACCTGACACCGCAGACCCCATGACTAGACCATGGCACCAAGTGCCACGTCCAATCTCCCCTTGAACGCCTCCAGGGTCGATGACTCAACCACCTCCCTGGGCAACCCATTCCAATGCCGAATGACTCGCTCGGTGAAGAACTTCCTCCTCACCTCGAGTCTGAACCTCCCCTGGCGCAGCTTGAGACTGTGTCCCCTTGTTCTGGTGCTGGTTGCCTGGGAGAAGAGGCCAACTCCCTCCTGGCTGGTTTACTGGTGGACTTGGCAGTGCTGGGTTGAATGTTGGACCCAATGACCTTGGAGGTCTTTTCCATCCTTCCTGGCTCTCTGGCTGGTTGGAACTGGGGGGCACTGAGCTTGGTTTCAGCTCTCCGTGGCTCAGGCTTCCCTGAGGAGCTGCTGCAGGCTGCTGGCCGTGAGGCTCAGGCAGATTCTGAGCAGAGTTCTGCTGAAAACCAGGAAAAGGAACAAGCTCAAGTTGTTGTTCCTTCCATTTCAGAGCCCAGCCTGGACCCTCTTCCCTCAGGGCATCTTCCCCAGGTCCCCAGTGGCACAGGCAGCAGAGCAAGCTTGGTGGGTGAGGAGGAGGGGGCAGTGTCTCCTGAAGTGAGCAGCTCGACTTCGCAGAGCGAAGACCCCAGCCTTCAGCTGGTCAGTTCTGTCTCTTCTCACTCTGGCTCCCAGGGATGCTGGAAGCAAATCCCTTGGGAATGTTTGTTTTACTGAGTGACTTGTCTCTGCCTGTTCCAGGTGTCTGTCCTGGTGCTGAAGATGAGGGAGGTGAGCTGTGGGATCGAGGCTCGAGGTGATGATTTGTCTGTGGCTGTGCAAGTGATGGATGTGACTCCAGAGCAGCTGAGCAACGTTGGCATGTGGCAGTACCTGCGTGGCTACCTGGGTGAGGCACTGCAGTCTGCTGGGCTCCACTTTACCGATGGCCTTTGTCACCATCAGGGAATAGTCCATTGCAGCTTGGACTGCAGCAGTGGCATGCAGTGTGGGTAGGGTGGAATGTGACTTGTGGGCGGAACACGACTGTCAGGGCCCTTCTTGCTGTCAGGGGTTTCCCAGACACCTGCCCAGCCAAGCTCTGTGGGGCCCAGAGATCCTCGCTGGGCTCTTTAGCTGGGGGGGCATGAAACAAATGAAGAGTGAATGAAGTGATCTGGGAAACCCCTGAAGCTGTTCCTGCCCTGAGAATAGTGTCCCCTCCCTGGAGGTGTTCAAGGCCAGGCTGGATGAGGCCTTGGGCAGCCTGGGCTAGGGGGGAGCTGTCCCTGCCTGTGGCAGGGGGTTGGACCTGGATGATCTTTTACCCAACCATTCTGTGAGTCTGAGCTTGGGTACTCCCCCAGAGCTAAAGTCGAGTTCAAACGAAAACAACAAACCACAAAAGCAACCAAAACCCACGCAAAAACCCAACCCAAGCCACCCCAACTCCAGAAGGAACTGAAGCCAAAGTGACAACGACCCAGAGGCTGCAGGGCCAGCAGCGGCTGCGTGGTGCTGCTGCCGCCGGTTGCAGTTCCGCCCGTGGCCACGAGAGGGCGATGCGGGATGAGGTGTGCAGGGCCCGGCAGGGAGAGGTCCCCCCGGAGCCTGCCCTGGGCAGCCTCTGTGTCTGCAGCGCCCGGGCTGGTTCCGAGGCGTGCCGAGGGGGTGAGCGGGAGGGATGGGGCTGGGGGCTGCCGCAGCCCAGCCGTGGTCTGAGTTCCTGCAGCCTCTTTCACCTCAGCGCTGGCTTCAGGCTGCTCTGCTCAGCCTGGCTCCGCCCTGCCCCTGCTCAGGAGATGGTGTTCTCTGTGGCAGCCCGCGGCAGTCTTCCCTCGCTGCCTGTGCTGAGTGCACTCAGGGCACCTCCTGCAATGAGCTCTCTGTCCTGCAGCCGCGGGGCCGGAGCAGCCTGCAGCCCCCGAGGCCGGCAGGAGGCAGCCGGCTGTGTGCCTGCGCTTCGAGCTGGGCCCTGCCGCTGCCCTGCGCTCGCCGCTCGCCCTGCAGAACGGCTTCCTGCAGCTGCTGCTCCACACCTACACTGCAGAGCTCCTCATGTCCTTCCTCACCAGCCTGGGCCCCTTCCTGGAGGATGAGATAGTTCCAGAGGTGATCCCCATGGAGATAGAAGTTGTGGATGCCAAAATCACCTTGAAGGTTGGTGTGGGGAAGCAGAGCCTGCCCCAGCATGGCAGCCCAGGCAGAGCTCACTTGCAAGGTTCTTCTTTGGAAGGGATGCTGTGGGGTTGCTGCAAGCTTCTGCAGAGGTCCTGTTTGCCTGACACTGCTTTGTTTTGCTTCTAAAAAAGGGCTGAAGGAGTTGCAGTGGAAGTGTTGAGTGATCAGGTGGTGGAGAAATGGGAGCCTGATGTTCTCCCCCCAGCTTTGCTGCTGAGCTGTCTGGCAGTCAAGGGGAAGAGCTGAACACCTCTGTGCTGCTGTGGGGTGGGAAATGTTTAGCCTTTTTCTGTAGGGGATTCAGGTGAAAGCCATGAGGGGAGGGCAGGCTGGTTAGGAGGGGGCCAGCTGCTCTCCCTGCCGTGCAGGCTGGGGCAGGGAGAAGCCTCTGCCAGAGCTGGCACCAAGTGCACCTCTGCTGTGTTTGTGCTGCAGGATGACAGCCCCCAGCTGTACCCAACCTCCCCTGGCCCTGTCCCTCTCACCCTGGCAGTGGACCACGTCGTGGTGAGGCGCAGGGACGATGGAGTCTTCTACCTGACAGGTCAGCAGCAGACTTGGGGTGTGGGATCCTCTGCCCTGCTGTACTGGAGGCTGCTGTGCTCTGCCTGGAACTGAGCCATGCTGGTGGCTGGGCTGGGCTGGGCTGTGAGCAGGCCTCCCTCTGCTCTGCAGGCACGGGGTGAACCTGTCTGCAGCACAGCACCCAGGCCCTGGGGCTCTCTGGGTGCTCCTGCTCCTGCCTCCCTGGTTCTTGCTGCTCCTCTTGCTTTGTTTGCACAGCACATTTGGTACCTGGGGCAGAACAGGTTAATACCTGAACTGCCAGCTTGAATGCATGCCTGATCTTTCCTTCAGCTCACACAGGACAGGTTGCTGCTTCTGCCCTTCCTTTAGCTTCTCCATTGGCAGTGGGAGGGAGAGGAGCTGGTTGCCTCCTCGAAAAGGGGGAAAAAAGGCTAAAAGTTAAAGGTTTTTATTGCTGTTTGTTACTGTCCCCTCCTGAATGCTTTCTGTGCTTCTTTGCAGCTCCCCAGGGGCAGGGCTCACCAAAGCAGGAGGAACCTGTGTCAGCTCTTCAGGAGCAAAAGGCTCCTCTGCAGAGTGTCTCAGCAGCAGCACTGCAGGTGAGTCACTGCTGCCTGCTCTGCACAGCTGGGGCTGGCTGGGCAGTGGAGTCTTCTGTCTTGGTTTGCAGGCCCTGGCAGGGGAAGTGTGCAGCAGGGGGCAGAGCACACAGCAGCCTGCACCTCCTCCCCAGGCACTCTGGGGAGCAGGGCTGCCTGGCCCAGGGGAAGCTCTCTTGCTCCCTTTCTGAAGTCTGTTGCTTGTTCTGACTGGCTCCAGCCCCCCCCCCCCCCCCCCCAGCTGTCCTTTTCTGTGTTAGAAAAGGGCAAATTGAGACTGGAGAGGAGGAAGAAATTCTTCAGGGGGAGGGTGGAGAGACTCTGGCACAGGGTGCCCAGGGAGGCTGTGGCTGTCCTCTCCCTGGAGGTGCTCAGGGCCAGGCTGGATGGGCTGGTGCCCCATGGAGGTGTCCCTGCCCGTGGCTTGGGGCTGGATGATCTCTCAGGTCCCTTCCAGCCCCACCCTGTCTATGAACTCAGGACAAACAGCAGTCAGGAGGTTCCCACAGACAGAGCTCTTTTGCCAAGGAGTTTCAGGGTGCTCAGTTTCTGCTGCTTGCTCTCTCTTTGCTTTCCAGTTCCCTCTGCCTGCAGTTCATGCCCAGCTTATGTTGAAAGGCAAACTGCAGCCTCCAAACCACAGCCTGGAGCTGTGCTGGGCAGGCTGAGCTCCTGCTGTGCAAAACACAGGCTAAGGAGCACCATGGCTGCCCAGCTGTGCAAGTGGCCTGGCACCCTGCATTCTCATTTCCCTTCTCCACTTAGTGCAGAGTCTTTCCTCTTCTTCCCATTCACAGCATCTCAGGAAACAGGGCCCTGAGCAGCAGCACAGGAGCAGCACAGCAGCTCAGCTCAGGTTTGCTTTCTGGTGTTACTGAGCAGGAAGAGAGGCAGAATTCCTGAGTAAAAATACTTGAGAGCCCAAGGAAAACTGTTCCTGTGCCAGGGAGCTGCAGGGGGACTCCCTGCAGTGTTTGAGGAGAGCATTCACTGTGGTCATGGAGACAGGGACAGGAATGCCAGGAATCTGCTTGCAGCTGGCACCTTCCTTGGGCCAGCTCTGTGCAGGTGCCTCAGGTCCGAGCCAGGGCTTTCTTCTCCTGATTGTTTTGTGTGTAGCCCACTTCAGAAGCAGCTCAGCTGCTCTGGGGGCAGCCTTGCCCCCTGCAAGGCACCAGAGGACAGTTTGATTCCAGTGAGCTCTGTGGGGCTGTGGCACAGACTGGAGCTCATCCCTTTGAGCAGATCAGAGGGGTTGGCTCTGCCCTGCTGCTGCCTTTTGGGAAGTGCTGCTCTGACTTTTCTCTGCTTGTAGCTGAAGGAGGTGCCAGAGCTGCAGAGGGAGCTGCAGAGCCTGAAGATGGCCCTTGCAGAAGCCAACCTGGACAGGGCTCGCCTGCTGCAGGAGGTCAGGAAGTACAATCCCCTCTTCCAGCTCTGATGCTGCAGGGGCAGGCTGCAGCTGCTCAGGAGTGGAGACCACCACCAGCACTGCAGCAGTCAGTTTGATCCTGTGGCTGCTGCAGGAAACAGCCTCCTGGAGCCTGCTGCCCTCAGCATGGAGACAGCTGGGATGGGAAAGGAGCTTGCAGGAGGGAGAAGGGAGGCAGGGGAGGAAGGAGGAGCTGCCTGTCTGCAGCCACTCTCCTCTGTCCTGGCAGTGTGGAGCTGCCTCTGCCACTAAGCCAGGGCAGTGCTCAGCCTGCAGCCAAGGACAGAATTGAGGCAGACATCCAGGGGTGCTCCTGTGCCTGCTCCCCCTCCCCCTGTGCAGCCAGGAGTGCTGCTTGCCTTAGGTGGGGTGCAGGGGTGGCCTTCACTTGCAGTCACTGCATGGCCTGGAACTGGGGGGGGGGGGTGTCTGGGGGGGTGTCCAGCTTCATCTCAGCCAGCTTGGGAAGTGAGCAGAGGGCAGGAGTGGGCTGGGCTGTGGAGCTGCTTTGCTGTGTCAGTTTCTGCCTGCTCCCTCCCAGGGCTGCAGGCTGAGCAGAGCTAGGGCCAGGTTGTTTGCAGCCCCTTCCTCGCTCCCACAGCTCCAGGCAGCTGCTTTGGGGGGGGGGGGCTGAAGCCCTTCCATGCTGTGAAACAAAGCCCAGGGCCTCCCTGCAGGGCACACATCTCCCCCCTCACCCTTAACAAAGTTTACTCCTTAGAACCTTTTATGTAAGGACTTTGTGTTGTGATGAGAGCCAACCTCACCGTGCTGCACCCAGCACAGCTCTACCCTGGGGAGAGCAGCTGCCTCAGCAGCTCCTGCCTGGAAGGATGCTGACAGGGCCCTGCTCTGGGTGCAGCTGGAGAGAGCAGTGGAAGCTGCTGCAGTTGTTCCCACTCCTGCAGTTATTGGTTCTATGAACCTTGACACGAAATTAAACTTGTTAACCTCCTTCCAGGCTCAGACTTTAGTTCTTCTCCCCCTTCCCTGCTTGTCCTGTTCTCTGGCCAGCTCCACAAAGCTGGCAGTGGGGCCTGCAGAGGATGCTAAGGGGACAGCACTGCCCCAGGCAAGTGGAAGCTGCAGGAAGAGGTTGGGGTGCTCTGCTGCCCCCCTGCACAATGAGCACCTCCCAGCAAGGGTGAGAACAGAACAGATTTAATGTACAGAACCAGACACTTCTCTGCAGGAAGTACCTGGGGGGGAGCTCTGGAGGCCTTGAGCCTTCCTCCTCCTCTCTGCTGAGCCTGGGGAGCTGAAGTCTCCACTCAGGGATGTGGTTCCTGCCCCGTGCCAGGCTCCAGGGCAGAGCTCAGCAGGAGGCCTCCCTGCAGTCACTTCTCTCACAGCCACAACCCTGCAGGAGCTGCAGGAGGGAGGGTCTCAGCAGGAGCTGTCTTCCCCTCCAGCCCCTGGTCCCTCAGTGGAAGATGATCTTCTTGTACTTGGAGTTGGGGATCTGCCCTCGAGCCTTCAGCCTGCGGACAGCCTCCCGCATGTGCTTGGGCTGCAGGGGGGGCAGCTCCCCCCACTTCTCACACACATCCAGGGCTGAAAACACAAACCAGGGCCTGGCTGAGCAGGGCAGCTCAGCCCAGCCTGCTTCTGGGGGCAGAAGGCAACAGGCAGCATCTAGGGGTAACAGACAGGAGTGAAACGGCCCTGGGTGCTTCGGGGAGGGGAAAGGCAGCTGTGGGGCACTGAGGCCAGGGCAGACTCAGCTGCTCTGAGGGCACTCAGCTCTTATGGACTGTGCTGGGCTGAGTCATGCAGGAACTCAGGACCTGAAACCACCTGCTCTGGAGCACCCCCTGGGCCAAGGTGTTTGGGAGGGTTGTGCACAGCAGTGACAGGAAGCTACACCCCCCAGGGTCTGGCACTTGGAGTAAGCCTTGTTCCAAAGGCAGGCAGCAGTTAACGACCTGGAACACTCCATGAGCAGTGCTCCAGCCCCTGTGTCCCTGGAGTGAGGGCCCAGAGCTGAGCCCAGCCCTGGCAGTGCAGACCACAGCATTCTCCTGCAAGGTTCCAAGGGCCTCAGGGACAGCAAGGGAAGGGCCCAGCCCTGCCCAGGGCCTGCTCTGCTGCAGGCAACGTTTGCCCTCTGCAGTTCACTCTTCACTCACCTTCTTCAACCACCTCCCCCACGAAGACCTTGGAGATGCCTGACATGGCAATCACCACGTTCTGGGAGACTGAGGTGCCAGTGATGGACTGGATCAGCTGGGCAAGAGGAGAGGGGCAGGCAGCTGAGCACAGGGCACACAGCAGCAGTGGAACATTTGAACTCAGAGCCTTTCACACAGCAACACAGGGCTCCTGAAAGGTGCAGGCCAGCTGCAGCTGAGCTGCAGACCCTGCAGCAGTCACATCTCCCTTGGCCTCGTGGCCCCCACACCACCATTATTTAAGGTGAGCTCCAATTTAAACATCAGCCCCAAGCTAGACCATAATAGGCTCAGCTGATCTGACAACGCCTCAGGGCTGAGGCAGCCGGAGGGGAGGGCACCGCACAGCCTCTGCTCGGCCTGCCCCGGGGGCGGTGCTCCAGCCCTACCCTTTTGATGGCAGCCTTGGGGAAGGCTGAGCGCCGATACATCTCGTAGCGGTTCAGCTGCTCCTCGGAGAAGGAGGAGACCAGGATCCTGCAGCAGGGAGAATGAGTTTCTCACAGCAAAACACGAAACTCTGAAGCTCTTCAGGCCGCAGCAACAGTCCCACAAAGCGCAACCACCCCCCGAGCCTGCACGGAACACGCTCGGGCCGGACAGGAAAGGCCCCAGGGTGCCCGTTCGGGACCTGGGACGGAGCCACGGCCACCCCCGGGCCACGAGGGGACCCACGCGGTGCCAGCCAGCAGCCTCCCCGGCACTCACTGCATCTTCTGGATCTCGTCCTCGTCCACTTTCTGCTTCTTCTCCTTCCTCTCCTTCAGCTCCAGCTTCACCTTCTTGGCGGCGGACGGCTGCAGGCTGGGGTCGTCTCCGTCCACTGCCTCGCCCTCCGCGCTCCTCACCTAGCGGAGAGCGCAGCGCTCGGCTCAGAGCCCCGGCCCCGCTCCCGCCTGCTGCGGGCCCCGCTCCCGCCTCACCTCTCCGTCCAGCGCCTCCGCCTTGTGCTCGCCGCCCTCGCCGCCTTCTCCCGCCTCGCCTCCGCCTCCCACCCCGGCGGCCGCCGGCTCCTCCTCCGCCGCCGCCGCTCCCTCCCCCGAGGGGGACGAGGCGGCGGGAGGCGGCTCCTGGGCGCCAGAGGCGGCGGCCCCGAGCTCCTCCCGCCCCGGCTCGCCGGGCTCCGCCATCGCCTCCCGCAGCGCCGGCGCCGGCTGATGACACCGGCGGGGCGGGGCGGGGCGGGGCGGCGCGGGGCGGGGCGGGGGCTGTCGCCGAGGCAACGGCCCCGAGGCGGTCGCGGGGGCCTGGCCGGCGCTGGGGGAAGGAGCTGGGGGCGCTGCGGGAGGTGGCGGAAGGGCTGCGCGGAGCTGGGGGGCACTGCGGGGAGGCGGTGGGGCGGCTGGGATGGGAGGCGCTGGCGCTGGGGTTCGGGGTGGCCTGGGGAGATCTGGGGCGACTGAAGGGCCGGTGGGCAGCCGGGCTGGCTGCTGCGGTGGGGATGGAGCCGGAGGCTGGAGCCAGGCAGGTCCCCTCCCACCCTGGCAGTCATTTGCGTGGAAAGCAGAGAAACAAGCGGACGTTAGGCAGGGGACACGGCCGGTGCCCGGCACTGGGCTCGCATTCCTCCTTCAGGTGCATCCCTCCTCGATACAGATCTTCCTTTACCTTTCCTCCTCCTTGATGAGCAATCCTCCTTTGCATGCCTCCTCCCTCACACACAGCAGCATCTGCAAGCAGTCACACCCCGGCCGCAATCCTGTTACACACCACCCGTTACACACGCTTCTGCTGGCACTGCACCCTCCTTTACACACTCCTCCTTCAGACGCATCCCTGCTCTGTGCACATCCTCCCTTACATCCCTCTTCCCCCCCACATTCCTCCCTTACCTCCATCCCTCTTTCCCGCACATCCTTTACACGTTCCCCCTGCACTCCCACCCCCCTAAGCTTTACACCCAGCTCCTCCAGCCTATTATGAACCCGGGGAAGTCAGGCTTTGACCCAAAGCCGCCCACTTCCCCTTGCCACATGTACCGGAATCCCACACTTTTACCTGTCCCCTCCTACAACAAATGAAACAACCCAAAACCAGCCCAAAACGGAGCCGGAGCGAAGACCCCGGGAAGAGAACCGCCCCGCGAGGGGGCGGAGCCTGCCATATGAGAATGGGGTTTAGACCCCCGCCTCCCACCGTCTAGCTCCGCCCCCAAGCGGAATCCGCCCTCTCATTGGCCACATTTCTGAAGGCTCCTCCCCCGCGCCGAATCCGCCTCCCTATTGGCTCCTCCCCTTAGGCCCCGCCCCGGAAGCCCGCTCAGGGAGGGGGCGTGGCTTGGCGGGCGGGCGGCGGCGGCCGGGCCGGGCCATGGGGAAGGAGCAGGAGCTGCTGGAGGCCGCCCGCACCGGGAACTTGCCCGCCGTCGAGAAATTGCTCTCGGGGAAGCGCCTCAGCTCGGGCTTCGGTAGCTCCGGAGGGGAAAGAGGAGGAGGCGGCGGTGGCGGCTCCGGTGGGGGCGGCGGCGGCGGAGGCAGCGGCGGTGTGGGGCACCCCCTGTCCAGTCTGCTCAGGTGAGCAGGGTCGGACGGGAGGGGCCAGGGCCTGCGGGCAGCGGGGGAGGGTCCCGGGAGGGGGCTGTGAGCTTCAGGGCTAGGGGGAGGCTCGGGGGACTGGGGGTTGTGGGGCAGGAGGGGCAAACGTACGGTAGGAGGGGCCTGGGCAGGGCAGGAGGCAGGCGCTGGGCACCAGGGGCATTTGTAGGGCAGGAAGGGACTCGTACGAGGGGGCAAGCATAGGGCGTGAGGGGCAGCATAGGGTTAAGGAGGTAAATGTGGGGCAGGAGGGGCATCTACAGTGCAGAGGAACAGAGGAGCTGTAGGGCTGTGGTGCGGGAGAAGGGCAGAGCCTGAGGGTCGAGCCCCGGGCCGAGGGTCAAGCCCCGGGGCTGAGGGTCAAGCCCTGGACTGAGGGTAAGCCCCGGGCCTGCGGGTCGAGCCCCGGGCCTGCGGGTCGAGCCCCGGGCCTGCGGGTCAAGCCCCGGGGCTGAGGGTCAAGCCCTGGACTGAGGGTCAAGCCCCGGGGCTGAGGGTCAAGCCCTGGGCCGAGGGTCAAGAGCCCCGGAGCTGAGGGTCGAGCCCGGGGCTGAGGGTCGAGCCCGGGGCTGAGGGTCGAGCCCGGGGCTGAGGGTCGAGCCCGGGGCTGAGGGTCAAGCCCCGGGGCTGAGGGTCAAGCCCCGGGGCTGAGGGTCAAGCCCCGGGGCTGAGGGTCGAGCCCCGGGGCTGAGGGTCGAGCCCCGGACCGAGGGTCGAGCCCCGGAGCTGAGGTCAAGCCCCGGACTGAGGGTCAAGCCCCGAGCCTGAGGGTCAAGAGCCCCGGGCTGAGGTCCGAGCCCCGGGCCGAGGGTCGAGCCCCGGGCCGAGGGTCGAGCCCCGGAGCTGAGGTCAAGCCCCGGACTGAGGGTCAAGCCCCGAGCCTGAGGGTCAAGAGCCCCGGGCTGAGGTCCGAGCCCCGGGCCGAGGGTCGAGCCCCGGAGCTGAGGTCAAGCCCCGGGCCGAGGGTCGAGCCCCGGGGCTGAGGGTCGAGCCCCGGGGCTGAGGGTCGAGCCCCGGGCCGAGGGTCGAGCCCCGGGGCAGGTCTGTGGAGCTGCAGCTGGCTGCAGGCTGTGCTGCTGCTCT
The DNA here is from genome assembly GCF_026170545.1 of Melanerpes formicivorus. Taxonomy (NCBI): domain Eukaryota; kingdom Metazoa; phylum Chordata; class Aves; order Piciformes; family Picidae; genus Melanerpes; species Melanerpes formicivorus. Next base: position 5,292,991 of record NW_027142398.1, read on the forward strand.
GCTCTCTGGGAGCTGGTTCGCAGTGGGGCTCAGGCACAGCACACAGGGTCTGGCTCTGGCCCATCTGGGGCCAGGTCTGAGCCGTTTTGCCTTTCCCTCACCCTCCCCAGAGCTGCTGCTGCTCACCAACGGCAGAGTCCTGCTGGAGCCTCCCTGCTGCATCCCTCTGCTCCTCTGAGCTGCAGATCTGCTCTCAGGGCAAACTGGATCCAGGCTCTGGGCCCCTGCTTGAGTGGGAATCGCTCTGCCCACTTGAGGCTGAGGAGCTGGATGCACCTGCAGGGTGTTCAGATAAGGTGGAGAGGCTGAGCCCCTGAGTGCTGCCAGCCCTTGTGCCAGTGCAGAGTGGTGCTGACAGGACCCTTCCCCTGGGGAAGCTGCTGGTGGTGCCAGCTGCGCTGTGGGGAGGGCAGGCTGCTTGGTGTCTGCTCTGGGTTCATGTGGGGATGTGCATCCGAGGGCTGGTGAATGTCTCAGCTGTCTCTGCTGGCTGCTGTCTTCATTAACTGCCTTAACTGACCCTGTAAGGATCCCTCCCTCCCTCCGAGCTCCCCAGCTCCTGAGCCCTTAGCTGCTGGCTGCTGAGCTCCTGCCAGGCTCTTTGCCTCCTTCTGGCTGCATTTGGCTGTTCCCAGCTTGCTGGAAGTCAGCACCTCCTGGACTTGCTGTGTGCAATCTGCACCCCCCTGGGCTTACAGGAGCTGCCTTGCCCACCCCACAGGTTCCAGGGACCCAGCACCTCCCTGGGCACAGCAGTCTGGATGTGCTCTCTGCTGAGCTCCTCCAGCTCCGTGCTGCAGATGCCAGGCAGTGACTGAGGACTCTGCTCTGACCTCTGGCCACCTCCTGCAGGTGGCATTGGGGTGGCAGCCCAGGGCTGTGGTGAGCATGGTCCCTGTGCCAGGGGTGGCTGGGGACTCTCTGGGGGGATGGCACAAATGAGACACTGGGAGGGACCTGGGATGACTCAGAGGCTTTCTGATGGCTTCTGTTACCTTGTGGAGCTTCACCTGAGGAGCTTTTGGCTCCTGCTGTGGTGCAGGGGTCTGTGAGGAGCAGCTGCAAGGAGAACCTGACAGCAGTGTGGGGAGCAGCTGGCAGCAGCTGGGCAGTGTTCAGAGCTTCTCTGCAGCCTGGGCTGGGTCCAGGCTGCTCAGTGTCCTGGGGGGGCTGTGGAAGGCTCTGAGCTGTGCAGGCTCTGCTGCAGGGCTTCTTGCAGCAGCAGGCATGCTCCTTCATGTCCCCTTGACACAAACCCATGGAGTCTGGGCCTGAGCCTCCAAAGCAGGCTGCCAGGCTGAGCTGGGAAGTGCACCAGAGGAGGCCTGGGCTGGCTGTGCCCTGCCCACTGCCAGCCTCTCTCTGTTGTGCTGTTTGCAGCCTGCAGAGTGGGAAGCTGACTCTTGTCCCAGCACCAAGGCCTTTGTTGGTGTTCTGCTCACCTCTGGGGGTGCAGGAGGCCTCCCCAGCACCTTCCCCTGTGGGCTCCCCAGGTCCTGGGGGCAGGGAGGGTGTTGCAGTGAGTGGTGTTTAATTATAGCTCCCTTGGCCTTTTTGCAGCCCTGTAACAATGACTTCAAGGGCTGGGAAGGAGGGAGTGTGAAATGCTGTCTGCCTGGCACCCCCTGGGCAGCTGGGGGTGGCAAATCAAAGAGCCTTGGTGCCATGGGGGGAGGGAGGGAGGGAGGGTGGTGCCCCCCAGCCCCTCCTGCCTGAGCCCAGCCTCCCAAGGTGTGCAGCAGGCCAGGTGCCCCTGGGGAGCAGCTCTCAGGCTCTTGGCTGTGCTCACATCCTGGTTCACCTCCTGGTGCTGAGCAGACTCCTGCTCTGACCCAAAGCCCTCAGTGCAGCTGGCCAGGTGCCCAGGGCAGGTCACAGCGACGTGGCAGCAGGGAGCTGCTGCAGGGGGCCCTGCTGCTGCTGCTGCTGCTGCTCAGGGCCTTGCTGCTGCTGCTGCTGCTGCTCAGGGCCTTGCTGCTGCTGCTGCTGCTGCTCAGGGCCTTGCTGCTGCTGCTGCTGCTGCTCAGGGCCTTGCTGCTGCTGCTGCTGCTGCTCAGGGCCTTGCTGCTGCTGCTGCTGCTGCTCAGGGCCTTGCTGCTGCTGCTGCTGCTGCTCAGGGCCTTGCTGCTGCTGCTGCTGCTGCTCAGGGCCTTGCTGCTGCTGCTGCTGCTGCTCAGGGCCTTGCTGCTGCTGCTGCTGCTGCTCAGGGCCTTGCTGCTGCTGCTGCTGCTGCTCAGGGCCTTGCTGCTGCTGCTGCTGCTGCTCAGGGCCTTGCTGCTGCTGCTGCTGCTGCTCAGGGCCTTGCTGCTGCTGCTGCTGCTGCTCAGGGCCTTGCTGCTGCTGCTGCTGCTGCTCAGGGCCTTGCTGCTGCTGCTGCTCAGGGCCTTGCTGCTGCTGCTGCTGCTGCTCAGGGCCTTGCTGCTGCTCTGCCTGGGGTCAGGGCTGTGGGGTGAGAGGGTGGCCAGGGCTGGTGGGGCTGCACTGGCTGCAGGGACAAGCCAAAGCCAGGCTCCATGAGCTCTGGGGATGAGTGAGCTGGGGCAGGACGTGGGAGCTGCCCCCATGAAGGTTCCTTAGCTGTGCTGCAGGAGCCTGGCCACAGTCACTGCTCTGTGTTGGGCTTCTGCCTTCCCCAGACACCTTTGGGCTTCTTCCTGTGAGTTGCTTCTGTTTCCCCCCCCTGCTGAAGCTGCTCACCCATCTGAGGCTGCCTGCTGATAAGGGAGCTGCAGGGCCACCTCCTGGAGCTTGTCCCAGCAAAGGGTCACAACTCTTCAGCAGGGCCAGCAGCACTCCCTGCTCCCTCCCTCTCATTCCAGGGCTCTCTGCTGTCAGCCCCATCTCCAGCTCCTCTGCTTGGTGGTTTAAAGTTAAGTCTCACTCTTTGGAGCACCTCCCTCTGGGGCCAGGCTGGGAGGGTTGGGGCTGTTCAGCCTGGAGAGGAGAAGGCTCCAGGGAGAGCTCAGAGCAGCCTTGCAGTACCTGAAGGGCTCCAGGAGAGCTGGGGAGGGACTTGGGACAAGGGCTGGGAGTGCTGTGGGGCCTGAGGCTGCAGTGCCTGCTGCCTGTCACCATTGCCATGTGAACTTTGGCAGGGGCTGAGGCTCAGCTGCTTCCTGCTCTGATCATGGAGCTGAGCTCTGGGTGTGAGCAGCTGCCCCAGCTCCAGATGGAGTCAGCCACTGCTGCAGGCCGGCAGGCAGTGAGATGTGAGGGACCCTGAGGAGCCAAGGGAGAAGGAAAGGCAGGAACAGAGGTACAGGAAAGCCTCTCCCCAGGGCCTGTGCCTCCAGCAGTGCTGGGCAGGGAGTGAGCCCCAGGGGAGGCTGATGTGAAAGAGGCAGAGGGCAGGGGGAGGAGGTGGGGGGAGGCTGTGGAGCAGTGAGGGAGGGGAGAGGGAGGTGGGAGGGAGGTGGGTGTCTGGCTTTGCCAAGGCAGATGGTGGCTTACAAAGGGGCAGTGGCTGCCAGGGGCTGGGGAGAGGCTCTGGCATTGTGCTGCCATCCACAGAGCCTCTGGGATCTGCCTGCTGAACGTGGCCCCCGGGATCCCTTCAGGGCCTGGAGACCTGCTGAGTGCCAGCCCCCGGGGAGGGCTGCTGGGGCCCCCTGCCCCCTGCCCCCCTGCTGGGGCTCCCTGCCCCCTGCTGGGGCTCCCTGCCCCCTGGCTGCGGCTCCCTGCCCCCCTGCTGGGGCTCCCTGCCCCCCTGCTGGGGCTCCCTGCCCCCTGCTGGGGCTCCCTGCCCCCTGGCTGCAGCCCCCTGCCCCCTTGCTGCAGCCCCCTGCCCCCTGCTGGGGCTCCCTGCCCCCCTGCTGGGGCTCCCTGCCCCCCGGCTGGGGCTCCCTGCCCCCCTGCTGGGGCTCCCTGCCCCCCGGCTGCGGCTCCCTGCCCCCTGCCCCCTGGCTGCGGCTCCCTGCCCCCTGCCCCCCTGCTGGGGCTCCCTGCCCCCCTGCTGGGGCTCCCTGCCCCCTTGCTGCAGCCCCCTGCCCCCTGCTGGGGCTCCCTGCCCCCTGCCCCCCTGCTGGGGCTCCCTGCCCCCTGCCCCCCTGCTGGGGCTCCCTGCCCCCCTGCTGGGGCTCCCTGCCCCCCGGCTGCAGCCCCCTGCCCCCCTGGCTGCAGCTCCCTGCCCCCCTGGCTGCAGCCCCCTGCCCCCCTGGCTGCAGCCCCCTGCCCCCCTGGCTGCAGCCCCCTGCCCCCCTGGCTGCAGCCCCCTGCCCCCCTGGCTGCAGCTCCCTGCCCCCTGGCTGCAGCCCCCTGCCCCCTGCTGGGGCTCCCTGCCCCTGGCTGCACTGGCAGGAGCAGCAGGAGCACTGCTGGGGGCAGCTCAGGGTGAGCTCAGCTCCGTGCTGGGGGCTGGCTGGGCTGGGTTGGTTTTTGGGGGCTGCTGCTGTGGTTTCTGTGGGGTTTTTGTGTGGGTTTTCTTTTATTGCTTCCCTGGGAGGTTGAGGGCAGGAAGGAACAAAACAATCTGTGGCCTGAAAGCTCAAGCTGCATTCAGGAGGCTTTGCCAGCAGCAGGAAGGTTGAATTGTGTCAAAGGCAGAGCTGCAGCAGCAGCCTTTTGTTGTCCTCTCTTGGTGTGGAGAGGCTGCAGAGGGAAACTGAGGCTGTCTCAGCTGACTTGCTGCTGCCTGGGTGACTGAAGGAGAGGATTTGTCAGTGCTGCTGGTGCTGAGGCCAGCTGCAGCCTCTCTGCTGCCCAGGCTGCCCCAGGGCAGGCTCAGCCAGGAGCAGTTCCTCCCCTGCAGGGCTGCTGGGCAGTTTACAAGGTGTTTGGCTGAGGAGCTGAGGCACGGCCTGGGCTGTCTGCAGGGCCAGGCTATGGCTGCCAGGGGACACTTCTCTGCTGGGGCCTGGAGCAGGCTGCTCTGGAGCCTCCTCTGCAGACTTCAGGCCCCACCTGGCTGTGTTCCTGGGGGCCCTGCTCTGATCTCTGGAGGTGCCTTCCAGCCCCTGCTGCTCTGTGCTCTTGAGCTCTCTCCCAGCCAGGCAATGCCTTGGCTGTGTTCTGGGAGCTCCTGTGGGAGGGGGTCCTGCCCTGGCTGGGCTTCCCCTGCTTGGTGGGGACCAGGCTCAGAGTGCTGGCCCTGCCACCCCCTGCTGTGGGCGAGCCTCAGGTGCTGCACTTCGGCAGTGAGCAGCAGCTTGGCTCCAGGGGTGCCCAGGTGCCAGCAGGACACTTCCCTCTCTTTCCCCTGCCCCGGAGCAGGAGGCTGCTGCCGCTGCCTGGGTGCAGCAGGGCTGCCTCTCTCCTTGGTGCTGCTGCTGCCCACACCCTGCCCCTCGGAGCTGTCTCCTCCCTGCAGCCAGCAGAGCAGCATAGCTCAGCTCCCTCAGCAGCTCCTGCTGGGCTGAGCTGCCCTCTGAGCACTCCTCTGCCCCATCCTCCCCTGCTGCTGGCCCTGCTGCCAGCCTGTGCCAGGCTGAAGCTCTCCAGCTGAGCCAGCAGGAAACTTTTGTTCCTGGGGCTGCAGAGCTCTGGCATCCAGGGAGAGGGAGGTGGCAGGAGCCTGCAGGTGAGAGCAGAGGAGCAGCATCTCCCCTTTGCCTTGGAGAGCAGTGCTGCTGCTGCAGGGCTGCCTGAGGTGGGTCCTGAGCTGCTCCAGCTGATCCTGGCTCCTTCCCAGGCTGTGCCCTCCTCTGCTCTGCTCTGAGGAGCAGCTGCAGCTTGGCAGGGCTCTGGCTCCAGGAACCCTCTCAAGGTGAAGAGCTCTCTGGAGATGAAGGAGGTGCCTGAGGGCCACTGCCTCCTGTCCCTGGCAGGAGGTATGAAGAGCTGTGCCACGCTGGCACTGTCCCTGTCCTGGGGCTGCCTCTGAGGACAGCTTGGTCCTGGAGATGAGAGAAATCCTACTTCACAGAAAGGGGTAAAAATGAAACTGGTGAGGATTGATTTGTTTCTATAGCAACAGACTGGAGAAGCTCTCTACAGCTGCTGCAGGAGGGAGAAAGCAGCAACTGAAATGCTGGACCACCTGGGAGCAGCTGTCAGCAAGAGAAGGATCCTGGGGAGCCTGATGAAGGGGAGAGGCTTGGTGACAGCAGAGGGCAGGGGGAGCCATGCTGGAGGGGCAGGGGGAGCCATGCTGGAGGGGCAGGGGGAGCCATGCTGGAGGGGCAGGGGGAGCCATGCTGGAGGGGCAGGGGGAGCCATGCTGGAGGGGCAGGGGCCCTCAGTGTGGGGAGCCTGGGCTGTGTCCCAGGCTGGTAGATCCCAGGGCCCAAGGCACTGCCTTCTGGGCCTCCCTGCCCCCCTCTGGTGCGTGGGGACAGGAAGGGTAAGGCCTGTGAGGGTGCTGGGGCCCAGAGCAGCTGTGCAGGCTCCTCTGGAGAGCTTCCAGCCTGCCCCCTCCCCACACTGAGGGCCTGCTGCAGCTGAGCTGAGACCATCTGCAGGGCAGAGCTGCAGTGCCCTTGGCACTGTTGGAAGAAGTGGAGCTGAGCTGCACCCTTCCAGCCCTCCTGGACCCTGGGCTGGGGGGGGCTGGAAAGCAGCTCCTGGCTGCCCAGCAGGGGAAGCCCAGGGCTGGGGCTTTGTGCTTCCAAGTGTGGGCAGAGCAGGAGGAGGTTTGGGATCATCTGCTGGTGGTTGTTGTGCTCCTTGCTGGGGAGCAGCAGAGCTGGGTGAGGCCACCCTGGGCAGAGGCAGAGCTGGCAGCCCAGGGTGCAGAGGGAAGTGCATGGGGAAGGGCTCTCTGCTGCCTGCTCTGCCCTTCCCTTGGCTCAGCAGTGCCAGGGCTGCCTGCAGGTGGCTGTGCCAGCTCCCCAGGGGCTGGGACCTGCCCTTTGGCTGTGCCACAGCTCTTCAGGAGCAGTCAGCAGGGCAGGGCCCTTCCCCTCTCCTCTGTCTCCTTTGCCTGCTGGCTTACATTTTGCAGCTCTCACTTATCTCTGCTCTGCAGATAGCTCAGGCAGCTGCTGACAGCTCTGGAGCAGCTATCTCCAGTCTTGAAGCAATTTACTGCCTCAGCTAATCCCTCTCCTGCCTGCTCCTCAGGGGCTGGCTTTCCAGATGCTCCCAGGGCAGAGCATGGCCTTGGGGAGCTGCCTGAGGAGGAGTCTGTGGTTGCCCAGGCAGCTGGAGGTGCTGGATGGAGGGAAGGCAAAGGGAAGGTCCTAAGGCATTGTGGCTCAGCAGAGCTGGAGCCTGCTGGATCTCTCCTGCTGATGCTCTGAGCCTCATTTGCTTTGCCACCTCTCCATTCTCTCCCACTTGGCTGCAGCCCCTCTGGGGACTGGGTGGCTCCTGGCACCACACAGCAGACCCCAGGGCCCCTGCACCCTCCTCCCCTGGCAGACCTCACTTGGCTCAAGGGCTGCACTGCTCTCAGCAGCTCTGTGTGGGGCTGGCCCCTGGTGTCAGGTCCTGTCTGCTGGGAGCTCTGCTGCACTGCTTGCAGTCAGCTGGAAATGCTCCTGGTGGGAGCAGGCTGCAGGGCAGTGTCTGCAGTGCTCCTCAGCCCAGACCTGCCTATTCCCCTCTCCTGCAGCCCTTCTGCTGCTGCTCCAGGGGCTCCTGGGTGCAGCACAAGCTGCTGCTGTGACCCAGCCCTGCATAACGCAGGTGACAGCTCCCTGCCCCCTGCCACACACCCAGGGTAGGGCAAGGCACTGCCAGGGGCTGCCTCTAAGTGCAGGGCTGCCCTCATCCTAGTGGGCAGTTTTCTCTTGGGAGCCCTGCCCGGGGGTGCTGAGCCCTGCCCGGGGGTGCTGAGCCCTGCCAGGGGGTGCCCAGCCCTGGGACCCTGTGAGTTGGGAACACAGAGCTGCCCCTGGGGTGGCTTGGCCTTGGCTCCTGCCCTCTGGCCCAGGTCACCTCCTGAGTCACGTCCCAGGGGTCAGGCAGGAATGGATGGAGAGGCAGGAGGAGAAACCTGCTCCTGTCTGAAGGAGCTGTGGGGCTGGGGGTGACCTCCAGCAGTGCTCTGCAGCAGCTCTCCCCAACAGGAGCTTCAGCACCTGCTGAGTCATGGAGCAGAGCAGCCAGGAGCAGAGCAGCCAGGAGCAGAGCAGCCAGGAGCTGAGCAGCCAGGAGCAGAGCAGCCAGGAGCAGAGCAGCCAGCTCTGAGAGCCAGCAGCTGAGCAGCCAGCTCTGAGAGCCAGGAGCAGAGCAGCCAGCAGCAGAGCAGCCAGCAGCTGAGCAGCCAGCTCTGAGAGCCAGGAGCAGAGCAGCCAGCAGCAGTGCAGCCAGCTCTGAGCAGCCAGCAGCAGAGCAGCCAGCTCTGAGCAGCCAGCTCTGAGCAGCCAGGAGCAGAGCAGCCAGGAGCAGAGCAGCCAGCAGCAGAGCAGCCAGCAGCTGAGCAGCCAGCAGCAGAGCAGCCAGCAGCAGAGCAGCCAGCAGCAGAGCAGCCAGCAGCAGAGCAGCCAGCAGCAGAGCAGCCAGCAGCAGAGCAGCCAGCAGCTGAGCAGCCAGGAGCAGTGCGCAGCCAGGAGCAGTGCAGCCAGGAGCAGTGCAGCCAGCTCAGAGCAGCCAGGAGCTGAGCAGCCAGGAGCAGTGCAGCCAGGAGCAGTGCAGCCAGGAGCAGTGCAGCCAGGAGCAGTGCAGCCAGGAGCAGTGCAGCCAGGAGCAGTGCAGCCAGGAGCAGTGCAGCCAGGAGCAGAGCAGCCAGGAGCAGAGCAGCCAGCAGCAGAGCAGCCAGCAGCAGAGCAGCCAGGAGCAGTGCAGCCAGGAGCAGAGCAGCCAGGAGCAGAGCAGCCAGCAACTGAGCAGCCAGCTCTGTGCAGCCAGGAGCAGAGCAGCCAGGAGCAGAGCAGCCAGGAGCAGTGCAGCCAGGAGCAGTGCAGCCAGGAGCTGAGCAGCCAGGAGCAGTGCAGCCAGGAGCAGAGCAGCCAGCAACTGAGCAGCCAGCTCTGTGCAGCCAGGAGCAGTGCAGCCAGGAGCAGTGCAGCCAGGAGCAGTGCAGCCAGGAGCAGTGCAGCCAGGAGCTGAGCAGCCAGGAGCAGTGCAGCCAGGAGCAGTGCAGCCAGGAGCAGAGCAGCCAGCTCTGAGCAGCCAGCTCTGAGCAGCCAGGAGCAGAGCAGCCAGGAGCAGTGCAGCCAGGAGCAGTGCAGCCAGGAGCAGAGCAGCCAGGAGCAGAGCAGCCAGGAGCAGAGCAGCCAGGAGCAGTGCAGCCAGGAGCAGTGCAGCCAGGAGCAGAGCAGCCAGGAGCAGAGCAGCCAGGAGCAGAGCAGCCAGCAGCAGTGCAGCCAGCAGCTGAGCAGCCAGGAGCAGTGCAGCCAGCAGCAGAGCAGCCAGCTCTGAGCAGGCTCAGGCAGAGCTGCTGTCTCCATCAGAGCTTTGCTCAGCTCCTGGGTGCTCAGTGAGGTGTTGTGAGGGCACTGCCTGCTGCAGTGACTGCCCTGGGCAGTGTGCCCAGCTCTGGGCTCCCCAGTGCCAGAGGCACAGGGAAGTGCTGGAGGGGGAGCAGTGACTGTGGCAGGGAGCTGAGCTCCAGGTGAGCACTGGAGAGCTTTGCATAGCAGAGGGAGCCCAAAGCAAGCCCCTGCCGAGGTGGGAGGGGACTGGGAGGAAGATGAAGGCCAAGAGCAGGGGAAGTGCTGCAGCCCTGCTCTGGGCTCTGCTGCAGATGCTGTTACAGCATCCCCCTCCTGCCCAGGCTCTGCTGCCGAGGGGAAACATCTCCAGATCCACCGTGTGGAGGCAGCTCCTGGCTCTGCTCTGCTGCTCTGGCTGCTGGCTTCCATGGCACAGATGGGAAAGCCCTGGAGGCAGCCCTGGGAAGGAAGCCCTGCTGGCTTCCAGAGCCCTCACCTGTGGCACAGCAGCTCTGCACAGCCTCTCCAGACCGCTCTGGGAGGTCATCCAGCTCGGGAGCTCCGAGGGCCCTGCAGTGACCTTCCCATGCCAGTGACTTCCCCCTCCTGGCCTCTCCAGGCTGTGCTGCTCCTGTGCTTAGCTCTCCCGTGAGCAGCTCAGGGTCACCTCTTGGTCAGTGCCTTGCATTGCTGCACAGCAGCGGGACGAAGGCTCTGCTTTGCCAGCTCAGCAGAACTGCAGAGCTGGAGAGGAAGAGGAGGGAGGAGATGGAAGCCCTTCCCTGCAGCCTTCCCATCTGAATACACACACTTCTGAGCTGCTGGGGGTTTGACCTTTCCGTGCTAAAAGCTTCCTTTATTTGCAGGAGCAAAAGGGCAAGGGGGAAGCAAGGACACAGCAGACTGTGTTCTTCCTTTTATGTGGTATCTGAGCCCCCAGCAGCTGCTTCCCAGCGCTGCTGCCGAGCCCGTCCCCCTCCCCCCCCCCCCGTGCCGAGCCCGTCCCCCTCCCCCCCCCCCCGTGCCGAGCCCGTCCCCCGTCCCCCTCCCCCCCCCCGTGCCGAGCCCGTCCCCCCCACCCCCCGTGCCGAGCCCGCCCCCCGGCTGGCCCCCAGCTCCCCCTGCAGCCAGCCCTGTGGGGGCCTCTGGCAGGTCCTGGCTGGTGCCTCAGGGGGTGCCCATCACAGCCCCCCCTTTGGTGTTCCCTGCTTCCTGCCTGCAGGGGGTCACCCGGGGTCCCAGCATGGCGGGGGGCTGGTAGGCATCTCTGGGGGTCAGCAGCTGGGAGCTGTGTCTGAGGGGCTGCTGGTTTTTCACCTCTGCACCATGAAGCTTCCTGAGCTCAGTGCTGGGCCTCAGTACTCTGCTGCAGTGCCAAGCTCTGGCTCAGGCCAGCGTAGCAGCCTGCGCCAGGGGATGCACTGGTGCAGTGTTTCAAGCTGCTGCAGACTGCACAGCAGCCTTTCTGGCCTGCTTGTAACCATTAATTGCTGCTGTAAATCCAGCTATAAATTATCTGGGCAGCCACACCACATGAGCTCACTGCCAGGAACGAACAACCAGAGCCTGAGAATTACTCAGGAGCCCTGCACACTTCAGAGCTGCTGCAGCTGGATGGAGCAGGGCACCTCCTGGGCTCATTTGGGTTGGGTTTTGGTGTCTCTTCCATCTCTGGGGGTAGTTCAAGCCAGCATCCTGCCAGTGCTGTGAGGAGCACTGGGGGTGCTTTGCATGCCTGTGTGGGACTGCTGCTTGCTTCTGCAGCTGGGATGCTGTGTGGGGAATGCCTCTGGATTAGCCTCTGATCCTTTGCAAATTGGATTTTGTGGCTTGCTCCCTCGCCCTCTTGGATGAAGTTTCCCCTCAGCTGCCTGTGCTCCGTGGGACTTGTGTCTGTCTGGGCACTGCAAAGCCTTTTGTAGTGCTCTCCTGGATCAGCAGTGGCCTGGAGGGCAGTGACTTTCCATTTTAGAGCTTGCTTCGAGATCCTAGGGCTGGAGCAGCTCTCCCACAAGGACAGGCTGGGAGGGTTGGGGCTGTTCAGCCTGGAGAAGGCCCTGGGGAGACCTTGGAGCTGCATTTCAGTACCTGAAGGGGACCTGCAGGAAGGCTGGGGAGGGACTGTTCAGAAGGGGCTGCAGGGACAGGACAAGGAGCAGTGGTTTGGAACTGGAGCAGGGCACAGTTAGGTTGGACACCAGGAGGGAGTTCTGCACAGGGAGGCTGGGGAGACCCTGGAGCAGGGATGTGGTGGAGGTCCCACCCCTGGAGACATGTAAGGGTAAACTTGATGTGGCTGTGAGCAACCTGCTGTAGCTGGAGGTGTCCCTGCTGAGTGCAGGGGCTTGGGCAAGATGCCCTTGGAGGGTGTGAAAGGTGCTGGGCACAGCCTGCTGCTTGGGTCCCACTGCTCTCTGCAGGCCTCCTGTGGGCTTGGTGCCTTCCCTGCAGCTGTCACAAGCTGTGCTGCAGGGGCTCTGGCTGGGAGCTCTCTGCTCATCCCTGGTGCTGCCCAGGCTGCCTCTGCCTCACACAATGAGCACAGCAGTTCCATGCTGGGGAGGGAGTGAACCCCTGCAGAAAGAGCAGCAGCTGAGTGGACTCTGAACCACTTAAGCTGGGGCTTAGAGGTGCTGTGAAGTTCTGCCCCTAGTTAGGGCAAACAGTGCAGCAGGGTGCAGTGCATCAGCCAAGCCTGGCTGGCCAGGCTTAGCATAAATCCTGGCTAATTCCCCTCAGTATTAGCACAGGCCAGCAGAGAAGGAAGGGTGGCTGTGGCTGCCTCCAGGACAGGGGAAGGGTTTCAGTCTGGCCTGGGGGCCATGTGCTGGGAGAGGCTGGTGGCACTGGTAGGGGTGGCAGCAGGAACCAGCCCCCTCTAGCAGCAAGCTCTGGAGCACTGCCAGCTTCTCCCACAGGCCTTTCTCCAGGGTTTGAAACAGGACACCTTGCAGGGGGTAGAGGGAAGGTTACTCCTCCACAGGGTTAATCCCTGAAGCTTTGGTGTTTGACTTTTGAACGGGGGGGGAGTGAGAAATGTTCCCAAGGGCTCAGGGACCACCTGCCCCTTCAGGGAGATGCCAGCAGCTGCCAGGTGGGAATGATGCTGGGCAGTGAGAAGTCAGCCTGGAATCACCCTGGTGGCCAGGGGCTGTGTGCCACAGTCTCTGACTTCCATCTGAAGTGACTGTGGAGGGCAGAGGCTTTGCCAAGGCCCCCGGGGGGGTGGGGATTGGCAGAGGGTCGATGGTTTGCTGCCTCCTGGCTCCCCCCAGCAGATGTGTGCCTCTGAAGGTGCTTTCTGGCAAGCACACCTGTGGCTGAAGGCCATGGGAGCTGTGCTTTGGGAGTGGGGTGGTGTGAGGGAGCCTGGCATGGTGGTGCCCCCTGCAGCAGCTGGGTGCCCCCAACCCCTGTGCTGGGCACTGTGCCACCTGATCTGTGTCACTGCTCCTACCCACAGCTCCCAGCCACTGCTCTGCCTCCAGCTGAGCACTTGGTGTGAGCTCTGCTGAGCTGAGCTCTGCTGAGCTGAGCTCTGCTGAGCCTGGTCCCTGCCAGCTGTGTCCGTTTGCTCTGTGCCTAAGTGTTCCCTGTCCCTTTGTGTCTTGCAGCATCTGGAGAGGGCCAAATGTGAACTGTGTGGACAGTACTGGATACACTCCACTGCACCATGCTGCTTTGAATGGTCATAAGTGAGTCACTCCTAATGCCTTTGCTCCCAGGGGATGGTGCTTTCTGCTGTACAAGCCACAACTTCTGTGTCATGGTCACCAGTGCTGTGCTGCCTGCACTGCACCTTCAGGCTGGAGAGCAGCAGTGCAGTGAGGCAGTGGCTGCTGCAGGGCGTCCTCAGCCCCTGAAAGCTGCCAAAAGAGGCTTTCAACCACCCTTCTGTGCAGGAGACACAAATCATCTCAAAGTGGCTGCTCCAGTAACAGTCCTCTGCAGTCTGTCTGCTGTCCAGTGTCTTCTGTGCCTGCACCACTGCAGTTTGCTTTTGTGCTGTCCAGTTTTGCAGTGGCTTGAGTCTGCAGTGTGGGAAGCCTTGGACTGCTCTCTGCTGCCTGAGATGCTGAGAGACTGAACAGAGGGAAAATCTTCACTCCTTCCAGGGCTTGAAAGGGGCTGCAGGAGAGCTGGGGAGGGACAGCATGAGAGGTGATGGCTTCAGAGGGGAAGAAGCTGGATTGAGACCAGACTTGGGGAAGGAACTTTTGCCCATGAGGGTGGTGAAGCACTGGAACAGGCTGCCCAGAGAAACTGTGAAGGCTCCTGGAGGTGCTCAGGTGCTCAGGGCCAGGCTGGATGAGGCCTTGAGCAAGCTGGGCTGGGTGGGAGGTGTCCCTGCCTGTGGCAGGGGGTTGGAACTGGATGAGCTTTAATGTCCCTTCCAACCCAACCCATTCCATGGTTCTGTGATCACTGTCCTGCTGCAATTCACTTTTCCCCAGAGCACCTTGTGGATGACTTCAGTCTCTGTTCAGCCCTCAGTGTGAAGGTAGCACAGAGCTGTCCTGAGCTCCCTGAGCAGCTCCTGTCTTTATTTCCCCCCCAGGCAACCTTTCATAGGAACACTTTCAAATCAGATGTCAAGAGGACCTCTCTTCCTGTTCAGATTAACTTCTTGTGACACAGCTGCTGCAGAGGCTGGGCTGTGACACAGGCCTGGGGGTCTGATGGCCTCACATCTCCTCTCCTGCAGGGATGTGGTGGAGGTTCTGCTGCGGAACGATGCCCTGACCAACGTCGCAGACTGCAAGGGCTGCTACCCCCTTCACCTGGCAGCCTGGAAAGGAGATGCAGACATAGTCAAGCTCCTCATCCACCAAGGACCTTCACACACTAAAGTGAACGAGCAGGTCTGTGGCTTTTCCTCCAGCATCTTGTTGAATCACTTCCCCTGCTGGAGACAGGCTCCTCCAGCTGGCTCCTGACCCTCCCCGAGCTGGGAGCAGTGCTGGGAAGCCCTTGCTGAGGGGACGAGAAGGGCACTGCCTAAAGCAGACACCCAGTGCAGAGCTGGGGGTGCACTGAGTGAGGTGGAGATGTTTACACAGAGAGATACAAAACCAGCCCACCCCTAGCAACTGGTCTCCTGCTTTCACACTGAGCTTCTGAGACTAACCCACAGCTTTTCCTCTCAGTTCCTGGGCAGCTGAGAGAGGCTCCAGTCCTGTTGGCTCCCTCCGCTGGGAGCCACTCAGGGCAGCTTTGTTTGGCCCTGCTCTCCTGGCTCCTCTCCTGGCTTGTCTCTAGCACTTGCTCCAGTAACTCATTTGTAAGCTGGAAGATCATTTTAACCCTCCTTGCCCTCAGATTAATCCCTGGCTTAACCTGAGAGAATCATTTTCTCAACCAGGCAAGAAAGAAAGAAGTAATGTGGGGGGCTGCTTGCCCTGGCCAAGCTGCTGGCTTGGAGCTGGATGCAGAGGGGCTGAGAGCTCTTCTGTGGTGTGCCCCCTTGGGAGCAGCTGCCTCCTGGGGGACTTGCCCCTGGAAGTCAGCTCCAGTTCCATGAAATGCTGCTGCTGGCAGACCCAAACCTTTCTTTTGTTCAAGAGTTTTGGATGAGGGCTCACTGGGTGAGGCCAGCTGAGCAGTGCTGCTGAGTGAGCCTCAGTGACAGATAGTTACAGCTACAGTGGCCCTTGGTGGTCCTGTCCCTGGGGCAGGAGTATTCAGTGTCCCTGGGAACCAGCTCCTGAACACTCAGGTCTACATCCAGGAGCACAGGAGTAAACCAAAATCAGCTTCCCTGCCTCAGTCCTCCCAGGCTGGAAGTGTCCCCTCCTGCAGAAGTGAATTCCCAAGGTACTTTGGCTCTGGTTTAGCCAAAGCCACTGCAGTCAGGAGGAGCAGCTGGGAACTAGCACTTCCTGCTCTTTAATTGTGCTCTGCTCTGGGAACATTTCAGAAGCTGAGGAGCAAACTCCCTTTGGAGTTGGGCTTAGGAGTCTCTTCCAGGGTACTCTGTGGGTACCAAAGTGCCCTGCTTATGTTTCCTGCTCCTCAGTACCAGACAGCTGATGCTGCACCAGGCTGCTAGAGCGCTCCAGTGCATCCAGCAGGAGCAGCTTAAGGTGTCTGAGTGTCTGACAGTTCACCACTGCAGGGCTGTGGCCAGGCACTGCTGCAGGCATGCAAGCTGTTGAGCTGCAGCTGAGCAGCTCAGTTAGCTGTTTTCAGCCTATCTGGTAAGAGCTGACTGAGGGCCAGGGCAGACCTCAAGAGCAGGTTAAAAGCTGTCACCTCCAGGTGATGATTCAGGGCTGGCTGTGTGCTGGGGAGCTTTTCAGAAGAGAAGAGTCAGGCCAGCAGGCTGTGCTGCTGCTGTCTGCAGTCCTGTGCATGCAGTGCAGAGCAGCTCAGGCTGCAGCACCCAGCAGCTAGAGTGGCTTCTGCTGTTGATGGCTTGGACTGGCCCAAGGCGCTGCGCCCCTCGGGGGTCACCCATTGCTCTGTTGCCATTTCTCACCCATCTCATGACCACATTTGTTTTCTTGTTTCCTCTTCCTTTTTGTAGAATGCTCTTGAGATCAAAGAACTCAAAAAGCACGGCCCCTTTGACCCATATATCAATGCCAAGGTGTGTACTGTGCCCTCAGCCTCTCGCTGCCTCCTCGCTGCCAGCTGCGCTCGCCGGCTGCCAGCTGCAATCTCAGCCAGCTGCAATGGTTCCAGGTCACTCTGCAGCTGCTTGGGGGAAGAGTAAAACAGGACCAGTTACCTCCTGGGGGTTCCTCTCTTCAGAGCAGTCCTAGACACACAAGTTAAGGGATGCTTTTCCTTACCCTCCTGGGGCTCCTCCGTTGCTTAGCCTTGTAGGGCTGGTGGTGCTGGGCAGTTGCCTCTCTTAGCTGGATGGCTCCCAACAGGTAATGTTCCTGCAGTTACAGTGCTGCAGGTTTGGTTCCTGTGCTCCTGGTGCTGAGAAATGCAGAGAGGAGTTTGGGTTTTTCCTGCTTAAACATGGATGCAGCTTCTCTGGGGCTGTTTGCAGGGACCTTGGATGCCTTCTCTCCTACCAGATGCAAAATGCTGTGTTTGTGTGAGTGGACACTTGAGGCTCTGGTGCTGGTGGGAGCAGGGGAGACAGGAACATCCCAAGTCCCTCATGTCCTGCTGGTTGCATCAGTCTCTCTTTCCTGATGTCCACTCTGTGCTCTCTGACCCTGCAGCCCTCACTCTCCTCTTCATGTTTTCCTGCCTCCTCTGCTCCTCTCTTGCTCTCAGTTGCCCTTGAGCTACACAAAGTCAGGGCCTTGGCACTGGGATGTGCTGAGGCTGAGCCACTGAGGGAGCCCTGAGAGGGTTCCTGGTGGTGGTTGTCACTGTTGTTTGTGGTGGGGCTGCAGGCCAGTGCTGCTTTGTCAGGAGGTGCTGCTGCTGTCAGCCAGCAGCCCACAGCTGCTTGCAGGTTGGGCCCAGCCATGCAGGGCAGAGTGCAGGTGGAGCTTCCACTGCCTGATCTGCAGTGCTTTGGAAACACCAATTCAGCATCCCTGAGCTTGCTGGGAATGAGATTGGGTTTGCAGGCCCCAGAGCAGGCACAGAGCTGCTCACAGGGAGCTGGCCCCTGCTGGTGATTGGAGCAAAAGTCCCTGTGGGAATCCTACAGCACTGCTGAATGTCTGCTGTGGGAAGGTCCCTGGGGAGCAGTCCAGGTGCCAGGGAGCAGCTTTGTCACTATCAGAGTGAAGTCTCTCACACTCCAGCATGAAAGTTAGATGAGACATGAGGAAGAAATTCTTCCCAGGAGGGTGGTGAGGCACTGGCACAGGCTGCCCAGAGATGATGTGGAGCACTTCTGTGAGGCTGCACCAGGCTTCAGGATCTCACTGCTTGCTGCCCAAGGCTGGGATGGGCCTCGGCTGGCACCTCCTGGTGAAGCCTGGGCTTTGCTTCCTGCTTTGCTTCCCTCTCTCCTTTCTGCCTGCCATGAGCAGGAGCTTTGTGGAGAGCCTGGCAGCAGGGCAGGGCTGTTCCATGTCACTGCAGCAGGGTTGGGCAGGACAAGCCTTGGCCAGATGTGCACTCACTGCCCAGAGCCCTGCAGGGGAGCCTTGGGAAGGGCTTGGATGGCACCAGAGGATCACTGAAACTCTTCCCAGCCCTAAGAAAGGATCAGGTCTACCTAAACCTTTCCTGACCAGTCTCTGTCTGGCAGCTTCTCAGAAACCTGACAGAGGGCCAGCTCTGGAGTCTCACTGGTGTGAGCAGTGCCTGCCCCCCGTGGCCCCTTGGGTAGAGACCTGCTGCTCCAGAGGGCAAAACTGGGCAGAGTGGGTGCCTGGGGCTGGCTGTGCCCTGGGCTCACCCATGCCTGGGGTCCCTTTGTGCCAGCTAAGGATGTGATTGACCTTTGAATGCCCTGGGACCAGCAGCCTCAGCTGGTAGGCTGGGTGTGATCCCTGTGCTTCTCTCTCCCCTTCTCACTCCTCTCTGCAGACTTTCTGTCCCCTTGTTTGTCCCTTCCCTCACCATGGCTGCCTCTACCCTGCCCCAGACAGAGCCTGTGTGACTTTGCACTTGTGTGCTGTGAGTGATGCCATGCCCTGCTCACCTCCTCCAGTATCTCCTTTGCATGTCCCTGGTGCTGCCTCCTTAGCCTCTGCTTTTAGACCAGCTGCAGAGAGCCTCTCCAGAGCCCCCTCTCCCCCCTCCTGCTTCTCCCCTGGCTGAAAAGTGCTGCAAGGACCAGAAAAGAGCAGCTGGGAGCCTGCAGCTGGGGCTGCTGGAATCCTTAGAAGGGCAGAACGTGTGGGGAGCTTTGGAGTGCTGGACAGCAGAGCCAGTCCAGAGGTCCCTCCCAGCCACTCTGCTGTGGGACTCAGGGGTTCTGTGCAGTGTGCTCTTTGGGGCTTTTTAGTGGAAGCTCTTCCTAAAACACCACATTCCAGTGACCCCTCCAGCAAGGGGCAGTCTGTGACTGTTTGCACTGAAGGCTTTTGGGTCAGATCAGTGTTTGTGTCCGAAGTCCTTACCCAGAACTTCTCTCTGCAGAACACAGAGCAGTGAAGCTGGGAACTGGAGCTGAATGTAGCTAGGGAAGAGTCTCTTTCACATCTGGCCATGATCCTGCTGTGCACCTGCAAGTGCAGCATGCTGGGCTGCTTGCCTTTCAGTGCTCTGCACTGCTGGTGCTGAGGCTGGCAGATGCGTTACCTGGATCAGGCTCTCACTGTGGAGATGTTCTGTTGCTTGGCCATCTCTTCCCTCAGCTGAGCTGAGACCCTGGCACGCTGCTGCACTGCTCTCTGATGCACAGGCTGCATGTACCTGAGCTCCCTCTTGCCCTGCATGCCTGCTCAGGAGCTGTGGGGCTGCAGAGGTGGATGGCTGCTGCAGGCAGGACTAGCAAGGTTTGAAACAGCTGAGGTTTAAATCTGAGAGGAGGATGATGAAGCTCCAGCAGGTGCAATTCCTGCTGCACTTTGCCTGCCATGTATTGCAGCCTTTTCTTTTCCTTCTGCAGCAGGGGATGCTGCCAGCAGGCATCAGAGTGCCTTGCCCACGTGCTAGCAGAGTTTGTGGGGATCCAGATACGCCTCAGGGGTCCCTTACCCATTAGCATGGTCCCTTGATTGTGGCCTCGGTGCTCTCAAGGCAGGCTCTCCCTGGGAGGCAGCTGTGCCCCATGGAGCAGATTTCCATACCTGGGTACAGCTGGCTCTGGGTTTGGAGCTCTCAGGGGTGGGGGCCGCGAGGGGATGCCTGTGCCTGGTAACTGGGCAGCGAGATGGTGCCAGCCCTGGCTGACTCTGGGCTCTCTGCTTCCCACCTGCTTTGGTTTGGGTGTTCCAGCGGCTGGAGCTTGGCCTGCAGCCCGCTGCCCGTTCTGACCCCGCTGCTTTGCCCCCAGAACAACGACAACGAGACAGCCCTGCACTGTGCCGCGCAGTACGGCCACACCGAGGTGGTGCGGGCGCTGCTGGAGGAGCTGACGGACCCCACCATGCGCAACAACAAGTTCGAGACCCCCCTGGACCTGGCGGCGCTCTACGGCAGGCTGGAGGTGGTGAAGCTGCTGCTGAACGCCCACCCCAACCTGCTGAGCTGCAACACCAAGAAGCACACCCCCCTGCACCTGGCAGCCAGGAACGGGCACAAGGCCGTGGTGCAGGTGCTGCTGGAGGCCGGCATGGACAGCAACTACCAGGTAGCGGCGGCTGCGCGGCGCAGCCCTGGCTGCTGCTGCCCCCGGCCCTCCCTGCTGAGGCAGCAGCAGCGGCTGTGGCTTCCTCTGGGCCTTGGTCAGCTCTTGGTTGCTCTGAGAGGCTGCTCAGAGGGGTTCTGGTGCTGTGCATGCTTCAAACCTGCTTGTTGGCTGGGCACAGAGCCCCAGACACGTAGTGGGGGGAGAAGCCCTTTTGCCTGAGCTCCTCTGCCCCCAGCACTGTGAGCTCTTGATAGGGAGGGAGGCAGAGGGAGCCTCCTCCTATCAAGCCCTTGGGAATCTGCAGTCTCCACAGCAGCAGCTTGGCTGTGATGGCCTTGTCTTGCCTGCCCAGGACATGAGCTCTGGCTAAGCTGCAGCAAGTCCTTTCTTGGCCTCTCTCTTGGGCCTGCATGTCTCTGAAGAGACCACCTCCATCTTCCATACCAGTTGTAGGAAGGCTGAGGGTCTGTTCTCAGCTGCAGGCCTTGGTGCCCACACACTGTATGATGCTGTCCTGCTTCTATAACCCTCTCCCACCTGCCTCCATCCCACCCCACCCCTGGCTTCATGCTGTCTCTCCATTTGATTTGCAGACTGAGAAGGGCAGCGCTTTGCACGAAGCTGCTTTGTTTGGCAAGACAGATGTGGTACAAATATTGCTGGCAGCAGGTGAGAGAATGATCCCCTTGGAAGCAGTAACCTGTGCCCCCCTCACCCAGGGCTCAGGAGACTCCTGTGTGGTTGGCAGCATGTTCCATGTTCCTCCAAGCAGCTCTCAAAGCTCCTCAGAGAGAGTTACAGCAGAGGCTCTCTCTTGGTGTTTGGCTTTGGCTCTGCCTCTCCAGAGCATTCTTGGCTCTCTTCAGTGAGGAACTCAAATGCAAGATCTGACAAGGAGAGAGATGAATTTGCACATGGAAAATGTCCTTGGTTTTGCCTTCTCTGCCACTGCTGCCACAGGTATTGATGTGAACATCAAGGACAACCGAGGCCTGACAGCCCTGGAGATCGTGAGGGAGCTGCCCTCGCAGAAGAGCCAGCACATAGCAGCTCTCATCGAAGGTCAGTGGCAGGAGGGAAGCGTCTGGGGTGCTGAGCAGACAGGACCTGGCTCTCCAGTCCTGCAAGGTGCTGACAGCAAAGCAGCTTCAGGTCGGGTCCCTCAATGGGAACCTTGCTGAAGTCTCTCCAGACCCAGTGCCTGCAGGGGGCTTGCAGGAGGGGACACTTAGGGGTATTGGCTCCTTTGCTGAAGGAGTGGGGCACAGCCTTTGCAGTTTAAAAGGGCCCAGGCTGAGCTTTGTTTAGCTCTAGAAGTGAATTAAAATGAAGGATGGCCTGAATCTGCCTGCAGAATGCAAAGTGATAGCTCTAGCAGTGGGTGTGGATGAACTCCTTCATGTGTCTGTGCAGGCAGACAGTCATCCCTGGAGCTTGCATCCTGCTCCTCACTTCACTGGGGAGCTTGGGCATGGATTTTGCAGCTGAGATTTACAGAAAAGGCCTTGATTGCCTGTGGTTTATGAAGGAGCTTGGCCCATTGTGCCTGTCCAAGTTAGGGAGTGAAATGTGGCATCAGCTCCAGCCAGCCCCTGTAATTATGCTGTCTCCATTTCCTCTCAGCTGTGGGGAGATCAGAAGGCTGTGCAACTGCTGTGCATTATTCATCTGCAGCCTTTGAGAGCTCTGCAGGTTCAAAGCACTTTGCAGACTTTAATTAAGCTTTGCCTGGGAGGCTGCTGGGTTATCTCTGAAACTGAAGCCAAGGATGGGCTTCAGACCTGGAGTTCTTGCAGGTAGCTGCTGTTGGTTTGCTCCTGTGAGCTGCCTGCTCGAGGTGCTGCTGGCTGACTCCATTCCTGCAAGCTTCCTGTCCCCGGCTGCGGTTAGGGGACCGCAGCTGGCACTGGGTCTCTGTCCTGTGGCTGCAGAGGACAAGGCTACATCTCTGCTCAGTGTGTGCCTACACCATGATGTCACCTGCTCCATGGCCTTGTGCCCCTGCAGCAACTGTGCAGCCTTCTGGTCTCTGTAGGAGCTGAAGGAGCCATCCTGCACTGTGTGCTGTGCCCCTGCCTGCTTCTGCTCTGGGATCTGAGCTGCAGTGTTGATGATGTTCTTGGCTTACTGTCTTGGAGACTTCACAAGCTGGCAGTTGGCCTTCTGCCCACAAGGGAGGCAGTGCCAGGTGCCAGCTGGGGCAGGACCCCAGACTGCCCTGGCCTGACCCTGCCACCCTCCTCGTTGCAGATTACACTGTTGGGAAGAAGAGTGCCAAAGCTGCAGAGAAGCCTCCTCAAGCACCTCTGGCTCCAGCCTCTGAGCCCCTGTGCCACACAGCCCAGGGTAGGCTTCCACACAGCCCAGCAGCCACAGCACCCTGGCTTCCCACTGCAGGTGCCCCAGTGATGCCCTTGTCTCTCCTCCCCTCGCAGGTGACGTGGAGAAAGCAGTGACAGAGCTGATCCTAGACTTTGATGTGCCCCCAGAAGAGGAGAGCCCCTATGAGGCCCTGTACAACGCCACCTCCTGCCACTCCCTGGACAGCCTGGCCAGCGGCAGGTCCTCGGACAGGGAGTCCTGCACCAAGGAAGCAGAAGCAGCTGGGCTGAAGGCAGCAGCAGTCAGGCCTGTATGTAGCTCTCTTCTTCCCAGGAACAGCTGATAGGAGAGGAGGAGAAGGCCTCCAGTTGCCCCAGGGCAGGTGTAGGTTGGGCATGAGAAGCAACTTCCCCACTAAAGGTTCTCAAAGCCCGGCACAGGCTGCCCAGGGAGGTGGCTGAATGCCCATCCCTGCTCTCTGCATCCTGGCTCCTCAGGACCTTTGGGCTGACCTTTGTCTAGAAGAAAGCTTTGGAAACCTGCCTGGAGCATTTTCTCCTCTCTTCTGCTCTCTGCCCCAGAGAAGGTTCTCAAATTACCTTTGAGAACATCCTGTTGGAAACTGCTTGGCAGCAGAAAGTTTTTGTGTATCACTTGCAGAAGTCTGTAGAGGGTACTCAAGGCTTTAGAAGGCCCTGCAGAGCCCCTGGAAATGCCTCCAGGGAAGTCTTCTCCACCTCCTCTTAGTTGCATCTGTGGCCCTCTTAGCTGCTGTAGGGCAGGTGGGATGCTGGCCTTGCAGCTTGCTGAGGCAGCTTCAGGGCTTGGTTCCTGGTTGGTTTTCAAAGCCTGCTCTCTTGGAGTATTTCTGGGCACAAGGCAGCAGAGGGCAAAGGAACTGCTGCTGGTAGTGGAACCCTGGCTCCTCTCTCTCTCTGGTGCATCCTCTCCCCTCTGCACATAGAGCAGCAATGAGACCAAAGCCTTGGAGGGTGACCCTCCAGGCAGCTCTCCCCTTGGGGTGCACAGCAGGAGAGGCACTGTCCTGTGCCTGGTGGCTTAGATCCATCCCTGAGCCGTCCCTGGTGGTGGTGTCTGGTGTGAAAGGAGCTCAGCTCTGTCACAGGCTGGAAAAGAGAAGGCTGAGCTGCGGTGCAAAGGGAGGAGGAGGAGGGGTGAGCGGCAGGAGCCGGCCGCAGATCTCCCCAGGCTGGAGCTGGGAGGGCTCTGCGCTCCGGTTCCGTTGCCATCAGATGGAGCTGTTGCAGGGCTGATGGCCCGCAGCTGGCCCTGAGCTGCCCGCAGCTGGCCCTGAGCTGCCCGCAGCTGGCCCTGAGCTGCCCGCAGCTGATGGGGATCCTCTCCCCCGCAGAGGGAGCGCCCACCCCCGCCTGCCAAGCCGCCGCCCGACGAGGAGGAGGAGCCGCAGGTGGAGAGGAAGATCAGCCACGGTGCCGCCTGCGAGGTACGCGGGGTCCCGCCGGGGGTTGTGCAGGGCTGCGGCTTGGAGCAGAGCCTCCCTCGGGGAGGAGCCGCGGTGCTGACAGCTCCCCGGGCCGCGGCGCTGCTGCCCCTTGCCATGGGAACTTCCTCTGCCCTGACCTCCAGCCCTGCTCTCCTCTTCCTCGCTGAGAATTCCCTCAGGAAGAGCCTTTGCTGGAGCGCTCCTGCCCACTCGTTATGGTCCCAGCAAATGCATCTTCACTTGAGCCTGAGACCCTGAGGGCCCTGTGGTTCCTGCTTGCTCTGAGCTCCCAGCTGTGGGGGGCTGCGTGGGCTGTGTCCCACGGCTGGGAGCAGCCAGCAGCCTGACCCAGCATGTCTGGAAGCTGTCTTCTGCAGAGGGCCATGTGTGAGCTCTCCTGCTCTGCACTGATGCTCCTGGGCTTCCTATTCCTTGTTTCTATTCACCTGCCTCGCTCAGAGGTGAGGGCTCTGGAGGAGACCCAGCTGTGAGGGGCTGGGAAACCACAGATCTGTCTTGGCAGCTTCTGCTGACAGTCAGGCAAACCTGGACAGCATCCCCAGCCCGTGTGGCTTTCCCAGATGCAGGAGCTGTGGCCTGCCTCTGGCTGCTGCAGCAGCCTCCAGCTCACCAGCTGCTTTGCTCTGAGCAGCTTCATCTGCTGAAGCTCCTGCAGGGCACAGACTTGACCTGTGTGATTTGATTCACATCCACATCAGACAGGAGCAAAATGGCCTTTTACAGAGTCCCCAGCCCTGGAGAGGTTGAACAGCTGTGGTGCAGAGGGACAGGGCTTGGTGGTGACCTGGCAGTCAGGACTCCAGGATCTTAGAGGTCTCCTCCAGCCAAAGGGATTCTGTGTTGCTCTGAGTAAAGCTCCAGACAGTGCAGGAACAGTAAAGCTGAGCTGGAACACTGATGTCCCCACTGCTCTCAAAAGGGTTTGGCAGTATCTGAGAAGGAGTCCCATGGCCAGCTCTGGGCAGTGCAGAGCTGGGTGGCAGGGCAGGGCACAAATGGGCAGCAAAAATTGTTCCTGATGGTGAATACAAGGGAGGGAAATGTGCTTGGGCTGCCCCTGCAGAGCTCTCTGGCCACAGTTAATTACCAAACACCTGCTGTGCTGTGCTGCCATCAACAGCTTGGGAAGCAGGAGCCAGCACAGGATCTCTGGCTGCCAGAGGGATTGGGGCAAGTGACTCACTGGGGAGGTCTTGGTCTGCAACCAGCAGAACTGATGGAGCCCACAGGCACTGTCCCACTGCCTGGAAATGACCTTCAGGCTCCCAGAACCATGGAATTGTTTGGGCTGGAAAAGACCTTCAAGAGCATCCAGTCCAACATCAGCCCCACACCACCATGGCCACCAAACCCTGGCCCCAGGTGCCATGGCCACAGCTTTCCTGAAGCCCTCCAGGGATGGGGACTCCACCACCTCCCTGGGCAGCCTCTGCCAGTCCTTGACCACTCTTGCAGCAAAGGAATTTTCCCTCCTCTCCAACCTAACCCTCCCCTGGCACAATTTTAGGCCAGCTTCTCTCCTTCTATCACCTGAGGCTGGGCAGAAGAGCCCAACCCCCACCTGGTTTCAGCCTCCTTTCAAGGGAGCTGTAGAGAGCAACAAGGTGTCCCCCCAGCTTCCTCTTCTCCAGGCTGAGCACCCCCAGCTCTGGGTCAGTGGTTGCTTTTCCAATCTTAATGATCCTATTAAAAAAATCAGAGGAATTGGAAGAGTTTGATTTGATTCCATCCCTCCTGGCTGCCTGCAGAGCAAGCTCAGCTCTCCAGCAGTGAGCTTTGTTTGCAGCCCACCTGGAGCTCGATTCAAAGCTGGGCAGGTGGGAGCTGGGGAAGGTCAGGAAGAGCCAAGGCCAGCAGGGCATGCACAGAGCTTACAGAACAAGGGCTGGGGACTGCCTGCTCCCTTCAGGTGCCCTGTGCACAGTGGGTGACAGAGGACACCTCAGCCACCATCATCTGCAGGGCTCCAGGGGCTGTGCTGCTGCCTGGGTCCAGGGCCACAAGCTGCTGCTGTGCAGGATGGTTCCAGGGTGTCTGGCCAGGGCCTGTCCCCTGCTGCTGTGGTTGTTGGTTTCGTGCCCCCACCTGGTCAGAGGGCTCTTTGCCTTAGTTTGCTGGTCAGGAGCTCCTTCAGCTGAGCAGGAGCTGCAGATGCAGCTCAGGGCAGGCACAGCAGCACTTTCCCTGCCGGACGTGGCTGCTTCCTGCCATTGAGGGCAGTTCACTTAAAGCCGGCTGGGCTGCCGCAGTCAGGGTCCTGCCTGTGCTGCTCCCTCCTGGCTCTCTCCAGGCTGCCAGAGCTCCTGACTCATTTGCTGCTGGGTAGGTAGCTTGAAGAGGCTTTGGGGAAGGGACTGGGGGTGGTGCTGAGCCTGCAGTCTCCACGGTGGCAGTTCCTGGAGGTTCCATTCAGACCCCCCCGGGGGGTGGGGCTCAGACCTGCTCTTGCCTCCCAGGGCAGCAGGGAGGGATCACTTGCTGCCGAGCGCGGGGTCGAGCCCCCCGTGGTTGGCTGTAGGCACACCTGGCTCCTGGGACAAGGCTCCATCAAGTGCCAGGGTCTGGCCAGGAGATGGTGCTGGCAGGCAGCTGGCAGGCAGTGCCCCTGCCGGCAGGGTGCCCGGTTCAGCCCCCCTGGCACTGGGGGAGCTCTGAGGGACGTTTGTCGTCCTTGGCACTGAGGCAGCCCAAGGAGTTTGGGGCTGCAGCAAACCTCTCCCTGCACATGGAGGGTGGCTTTGCAGAGCAGCTTGCAGGAGGCTCTGCCAAGATTCCAAACAAGCTCTGATCAGAGGCTTTGAGGGATTTCAATGAGCAGCATCACATCCTGAGGTTAAACTGAGTGCACACAGTGCTGCCTGGGGCCCTAGTCCTGGATGTGCTTCGTGTCCCAAGGTTCCACGTGCTGGGTCAGAGCCTGCTGGGAAGGTGGCAGGGATCTGGGCTGTGTTCTGAGGGTCTCTCTTCAGCCATGCCCTAACAGGGCCAGCAACTAAATAGTGAATGACAATGCAGATTCCAGCAGCAACAGAGTCTGAGCTGGGATGAGCAGGAATAGTGGCCTCAGCTCTTTTCCCCTCTCCAGGCTGCCTGCAGCCCTGTGCAGTGCATCAGTTGGTGCTGGAAAGCTGTCAGCAACCTGGAGCAGCAGAAAGTCAAGGGGGGTGGGTGTGTTTCTGAAGGTGGAAGGGAAGGGTGTTACACTTTGGACCTCACTCCACAGTGAAGTTCTTGCTTCTGCCAGTCCCTTGCTTTAAGCCATGGCAGAAGGGAAGCTGTGCTCTACTGCTGGGGTAAACAGCTCTGCTCTCCAGAGCTCTACATGAAGCTGTTTTTCCCAGGCCTCTGTTGCACGAGGAAAGAGCAAAGGAAGTGGAGCTGAGGAAGAGGAACACCCCTACGAGCTGCTGCTTACAGCTGAGACTAAAAAGCCAGTTGCAGTGGACAGGAAAACAAGAGGTAAGTGACCACCCAAACAAGCAGAGCTGCTGGCTTGGGATGCTTTGAAGGAAGATCTGGAGGGCAGGGAGCAACTGGAACAATGAAAGTGGCTGCTGGGTGGGGTGCTGGGGTCTGGGTTGCAATTGTTTTGTTTCCTGGGGATCTTCACTTCTCTGAAGGAGAGATCTGAGTGTTCCTGTACTGAATGTACACTGAGGAAGGGCAGCTCTGCTGTTTAGACAGCAAAGGGCTTGTGAGGACCTTCTCTGTTAGCCAGTGACCCAGTCCTGAGCACAGCCAGGAGTGCAGGAGGGTGGGAGCTGTGCTGCTGCCGTGAGCTGAGCCAGGGCAGGCGTTCCCACGGGCCACATTCTGCATCCAGCTGACTGCAGACCTGGTGCTGTTGCTTGCTTAGATCAGGAGATGATTGGCCCTGCTGGCCTGCTCTTCAAATCAGTATCTTGCTGTGTGTTCACTCATTGGAGATGCTAATAACAGAGGAGGAAAACAAAGATGTGCAGAGCAAGCCTCCTCCTCGGACAGTCCAGCCTGTGGCCGGCTCAGGTACCCCTTCCAGAGGGACTTGTGTGCTTCAGAGAGGAGCTGGGAACACCTTGTCCCTTCTGTTTGGCTGTTGCTGGGCTTCTTGGCCTCCCTTCAACAACAACAGATGATTTGTTTGGAGGAAAAACTTCTCTTGCTTTGGGCAAGAGCCCTGAGCAGGAACTTGGAAGGATTTTGTCTGGGCTCTGAACCTGAAACCTTCTCACTTGGAGGATGAAGAGAGGATGAGGAGGGCTCGATGGGATGCCTCAGTGACTGCCCTGAGATGCCTGCAGCTTTCCTTCCCCTCCTCCTTGCAGCATGGTAACTTTGATTGCTTGTGCCCTGCCACACTCCCAGCTCCTCCAGAGGGGCACAGGAGGTCACTGCTTTCCCACCAGCACTTGCCAAAGCCACTTGCTGCCCAGCAAAGGGAAGATGCTTTTCGGGTTGGTGCTTTGCAGTCTCAGCCAGGAGTAGTCCTTGGGCAGCAGCCATTGAGGCAGAAGCTCTCAGGCTCTCTTTCCAGTGTGCAGCCATTGCTGGTCAGTGCAGTGTGAGCTATTCCGGGGTGCTCTGCTCCTTCCTCTGGCTCCCATGTCTGGGCCTGATCACTGGGAGTGAGCTGCAGTTGTGTGTCTGCCTGAAAGCTGCTGTCAGAGCAATGCATCTGCCTGTTCCTGAGGCAGGTCTGTTCTCCTGAACACCTGGGGGGGCTGTACTGGGGCTGCCTAAGCCCCAGTTCATGCAGAGGCTGCAGGAGGCATCTTCAGCCTATCAAAGATCAGCTTTGAAGCCTGCTCCCTGTGCTGGGAACGGGGGAATGCTCCCAGCCCCTGTGGGGTCAGGTGCCAGGGGAGCCTGCAGGAGGTGGGAGCAGACATGGCTGAGGATGCAACAGGGCTGCTGCAGCAGGGAGAGACACACAGGAGTGGCCTTCTTGGCAAAAAGCTAAAGGCTGGGCAGGGACTGGAGCCTTAGTTGGGGTGCTGGGGAATTTTCCCACCTCTGGATCAGAAGGGTCCTGCAGCATCAAAGGCAGCAACTGCATCCAAAGACAAGGAGCAGGCTGAAGCATGGCTTTGAATTGCTTCTTGGCCCTGGTTCTCAGAGGCTGGGCTTCTAGATCTTGCTTGCTGAGGTCTGGAGGAGCCTTTGGTCAGAAGAGGAGGATTCAGATTCCTGCAGGCTATTGAGGAGGCAGCTGGAAGGCTGGGCTGCAGGCAGGCTGGGCTTAATGGAGCCTTTGATAGCTGCTTTGTGCCTCTTGCTGCGAGCTGTCCTGTCTCAGTGGCTGGCTGAATGTGGCATTATCCCTGGCTTGGGTGCCTTTGTGTATCTCACAGCACTGTGCTGTCACATGCTGAAGCAGTAGGAAAAGTTGGCCTCATGCTTTGGGCAGAGGATCAGGAGTGGTCTGAGCCAAATGCTTTCCCATCCCTTTGGTGAGGAAACTCTGTGCAGGAGGTCAGGGGCACTCAGAGCTCGCAGTGGGACTTGTGGATAAGCCAGGGGTGCTGAGCTGCCCAGGAGCAGACTGCCCAGCCTCTGCTGTGCTTGGAGAGACCTGCTGGAAGATGCATCTGGGGAATGCTCCTGAGCTCTGATGTCTGTTCTGCTTCTCAGGAGAGCCACCCACGAGTGCTCTCAGCTGTGCCCAGCTGCAGGTAGGACTAACTTGGTTCCTTCTGATAGTTGGTAAGAGCTGGCATGTGCTGTGCTGCTGCCAGAGGAAGCCCAGCTGCAATCACCCAGTGCTCTGGGTTGGAAGGGACCTTTAAAGGGCATCTTTGAGCAGAGACATTGAAGTCTCTGCTTTGCCCTTCACAGTGTGACTTGTGCCCTAGACCAGAGCTCTGACATGAGCCAAGCCATGCTGCAGAGAGGCTTCAGGAAAGCACCTCTGGAGAGCCAGGTTGTGTCTGTGTGGATGTCAGTGTGGGGGACACGTGGGTACTGCAGGCAGGGCTTGCTAGGGACAGAAACCTGCTGGTGAGGTGAGTGTGCAGAGCCAGAGCTGCTGCCCTCCCTGCCCTTCATCACAGCTGCAGGCCAGCCCCATTGCCCCTGCCCCAGTCTCAAGCCTCCATTTCTGCTGCTGTGATGTGTTGGGAAGCTTCTCTGCAGAGCCTCAGCAGTGACCTCTGCAAGCAGGCAGAGCAGTGGCTTGTTGCCCTCTGTTAAGAGGGGACACAGGCAGGGGGGGTACAAAAGAGCACCAGGTCAGGCAGCTTAGGAGGAGAAACTGCCCCAAATGGCTGAGCTTGCAGAGAGCAAGGCAGGAAGGTGCTGAGCCTGGCTGGGTGCCATGGGCACTGCCCCACTGCTTGCCCTTTACTGCAGCTGGAGGTTATTTGGGCACCCCCCAGGCCAGTTTCCTTCTCTGGCCTACTGTGCCACAGGAGCAGGGTTTGCATTCTCCTCACTTGCCACCCTCTGGGCAGCCTTCTCCAGAGGCAGGGTAGAGGCTGCTTTAAGTTTGAGCAAAAGCAGCTGCAGTAACAGCCTCAGCCTCCTAATCCAGGGCATGAACCAAATCCTGCTGATGATACAGAGGGGAAGAAATTCGACCGAGGCAGAGTGGTTGCAGCTTAGTGTTAAGAGCTTAGGGAAGTGCCTCATGTCTGGAACCAGCAGGCTGCTGGCAGGGTTAATTGAGTCCTCCCTGGGAGTCCTGGGCTCAGTTTTGGGCCCCTCGGTCCAAGAAGGACATTGAGAGCTGGAGCAAGTCCAGAGAAGGGCAACAGAGCTGGGGGAGCATCTGGAGAACCGGGCTGGGGAGGAGCAGCTGAGGGGGCTGGGGTGGTTCAGGCTGGAGGAGAGGAGGCTGAGGGAGACCTCCTTGCTCTCTGCAGCTCCCTGAGAGGAGGCTGGAGCCAGGTGGGGGCTGGGCTCTGCTCCCTAGGAACAAGTGACAGGATGAGAGGAAATGGCCTCAAGCTGCCCCAGGGGAGGTTTAGGTTGGAGATGAGGAGAAAATTCTCCACTGAAAGACTTCTCAAACGCTGGAACAGACTCCCCAGGGAGGTGGTTGAATCCCCATCCCTGGAGGGGTTTCACAGCTGCAGAGATGTGGTGCTGAGGGCCAGGGCTTAGCACCAGACCTGCAGAGTTAGTGACTGGAGTGGAGGATCTTAAAGAGCTTTTCCATCCAGAATGGTTCTCCTTCAAGATGTTCCTCATCCTTTGAGCCAAGTGTTCTTGCCTTTGCTTCAGCCCTTCCTTCCCTGGCAGCTGCCTTTTGTTTTGAAGTCCTCCTCCTCAGCTCCATGAATGCCTGGTTGTGATTGCTGGTCAACAGGAGCCCTTTTGTGAGCCGTGGGAGCTGGGGCTGGAGCAGGAGCACTCTGTGCTGGCTGGGCCCAAGGGCTCCAGCACATGGCAGAGACTTTCAGCAGCCGCCTCTGCCCTCAGCAGAAATGTCAGAGAAGGTTAAGTTGGGACAGGGCAGAAGTTATTGCCAAGAAAGGAAAGAGGCTGAGGAGAGGCTCTTGGTTTTGCACAAGTTTTAACCCCCCCAGGTTCATGTGACTGTCCCTCTGTCCCTGCTGTCAGGTCAGGAGCTTTGCTTCCCAAGGATGCAGCACGGCTGAGCTCTGCTGAGGCTTCTCTCCAGCTTCACAACTTTATGCAGAGTAACCAAGCAGTCTGCTCCTGAGAGCCTCTGATGGCAGTTGCCGTTGGCACCCCCGAGTCAGTGGCAGGCTGGTGCCGGTGCCACCGCCTCCCCCCAGCCCAGCTGCCTCCCCCTGGCAGCTTCAGCTGCAGAAGCTGTGCTCTCTGTGCCTGTGCAAGATAATCAACAACTACTTCATTGTCCTGGAATCTTTACCTCGTAGGATCCAGAGTGAGATAAGCCCTGGCATCCCTGGAGCCCAGCAAGGGCCGCGGGCAGGCTGCCCTGGCAGCTCAGCTCCGTCCCGGCTTTGGCTCTTCCTGACTCAGCTGCCAGCTGAGCAGAAGGCTCTCAGCCCTGCCTGGGGGGGGTGCCAGCTATGCTCATGGAGCCCAGGGTGTGTGGGACCCTGGGATCTGAAGCAGTTTGCAGACAAATGACTAATTCAGACCTTCCCTGCCTCGTTTGTGGTGTGAGGACAGACCACAAACCCAGGTGGGCAGCGGTGCTCAAAGCGCCCTGCCAGGCTTCGTGCTGGGAAGGATGCTGGGGGAAGGAGCTGACCTCTGCTCTTGCTAACAGGCTGCTTTCAGCTCAAGATAAGTAGAATTCCTGCGTGTGTTTTGCACCCTGAATGAGGATTCATTTGCCTCAGCTTCCCTTGGCTGCTGGCTTGCTAAGCAAGCATTTCCTGCTCACATCCAAACATCCTCCCTGCCTTTCGCAGCCACCCTACCAGGCTTTGGTTTTAGGGTCCTTGGGCTGAGGCTGTTTCCCCAGCACTAAGTGGAAGTGGTGGCTCCTGGCAAGCAGTTTATGGGCAGGTACAGGACAAAACGTGGTGAGCAGAAGTTACACTGCTGAGCTTTGCTGAGCTTTGCTGGCACAGGTCAGCCCCAGGCTCAGGAGTGGCCAAGGTGAGCGGATGTGTGCTGTGCACATGCCTGGCAGAGTCCATTGCTCATGGTGTGTGCAGCCCCCTGCTAGCTGATGCTGAAGATGCAGGCACAGGAGTGCAGGAGCAGCTGAGCAGCAGGGTGGTGTTTCTGGGGCAGGTCAGAGCCTGCTCTGCTTGGCTGCTTCTCCCCTTGCACAACAGCTGTTTGTTTCTCTCCCCTGCGTCAGGAGAGGCTAAACAGAAACCACGAGGGAGGGAAGCAGAGCTTGTTTTGGGGAACAGGGCTTGGAGCTCACAGGTTGACTGCAGTCCAGAAGTTTTCCCACCCTGCAGCCTGTGCCAGGAGCAGGGAGCACAGCTCTGAGTAACACTTTGGCCTCCATGGAAAGGGATCAGATGTTCCAGCAGCCTCCGGCCGGCTTCTCCCACCTCACTTGCTCTCTCTGCAGGATATAGTTAGCACTTCTCTTGGCCTTATATAGCAAGGCCCTGATAGTGCTGAGATGAATAGGGGCAGGGGGAGGGCTGCAGGCTGCATAAATCAGGCAGTGTTTGGGATTTCGTAACCGCCGTGGGTCCCAGCTGAGCACACTGAACGATGCTGAACTCTGCTCTCCATCTCCCTCTCTCCCTGGCCGAGGGCAGGGGGGCAGCTGGACTTGTGCTGCTGCTTCCATGCTTCTAATGTCGTCCCCCCCGTTTTGTCCTCTTGAAGAGCACAGGAGGAGCAGCGGCAGCCGGGACGCCGCGGAGGGCCAGGACAGCCAGGTGCCGGAGCAGTTCTCGGGCTTGCTGCACGGCTCCTCCCCCATCTGCGAGGTCAGCGAGGACCCCTTCAGGCTCGCTGCCTCCGCGGGGAAGGGAGGCACGGAAGCTGCCAGCCACCCACCTGCCATGCAGCTGGAGGATGCCGAGCTGCTGGCCCCTGCCCCGCCACGGAGCGGCTCTCTGGACGCGGAGCACAGAGCCATCTACGCCACCGTGCAGCACGCCCCTGGCAGCCGGCCGCCTCCCGCCGCCGGCCTCCCCCACGGGCAGCAGCACCCTGGCAGGGCCGAGGAGGAGGGGGACAGGGCTGTGGGCAGGGCCCCCCCGGGGAGCAAGCCCAAGGCCGAGCTCAAGCTCAGCCGCAGCCTGTCCAAGTCGGACTCGGACCTGCTGACCTGCTCCCCGACGGAGGAGGATGCCATGGGCAGCCGCAGCGAATCGCTCTCCAACTGCAGCACGGGCAAGAAGCGCCTGGAGAAGTCTCCCTCCTTCGCTTCTGAGTGGGATGAGGTAAGGCTGAGCTTGCTTCAGCGCTGGGCCAGCAATGAATCCACACAGCAGGAGCTTCCCCCTGCCGTGCTGGCCCACAGAGGGGGCCCTGGGTGCCCCTCTGTACTTTATAGGCGCTCACATCACGCTAACAGGCAAACACTCACCTGGGAGTCTTCAAGGTGTTGAATGCCAAAGGATTGACTTCCCTGGAGGTGCAGAGCAGCAGAACTGTGAGAGGCTGGAGGCTTTCCAAAGCTGAAGTTGCTCAGATACAGAGCTGGGTTAAATGTAGACAAGCCACAGAAGTTTTTGTGCCCAAACTGAGGGAGAGTTGCTAACAGAGCTCTCAGATCCTTGTGGTGACCTCTGCCCAGTTCTGCCCCTCTGGACTGTCCCAGCATCTGGAGAAGGTTTTGCTCCTGGGTGCCTGGGCTCCTGGGCATGGGAGGGAGGGAGGGAGCAGTGAGGCTGTGGTTTGTGTATTTAATGGCTCCTGCTCCCGAGCTCCTTTCAGAGGCTTGTTGGAAGTCACTTCATTACAGAAGAGGAGGCCTGTGGACAGTTAAATATTTCATGCTCAGAAAGTTGGCCCTGGTGAAGCTCTCAGGCAAGATTAAGTGTCCCTCTGCAATCCAGCACCACAGCATTACTGAAACATTCTTTGGAGATGATTCTGTGCTGGTGAAGCAGCAGCACTGCAGAGCAGATAAGCTCCCATCAGCCACTCTTTGTACACTGAAAGGAAACCAGTCCCAGGTGTGGAGCTGGGTGTGAGCTCCTGGGACCCTTCTGCCCTGCTCACTCACCCTCTGTGCTGACTGCTCCTGACCTGGGGCTGAAATCAACCCCTGTGGAACAGGGGGGTGCTCTGAGATGCTAAAAGCAAGGTGGGAACCCCTCCCCAGTAGGAGCTCATCCTTTGGTTTATAGCACCACAGACTGCTTTGGGTTGGAAGGGACCTAAAGCTGCTCCAGTCTGACCCCCCTGCAGTCAGCAGGGGCAGCTGCAGGGCAGAGCCTGAGCTGGAATTCCTCCTGATAAACAGAAGTGAAGGTTTAGGTCATGGTCAGTGTATTCCATGCAGTCATTCCTGAAGCAATCCATCCCTAGACCTCCCCTGCCTGGTACCTGCACCTTCTGTCAGCACTTTGCTCTGGGTTTAAAACCCCTAAAGGGAGACACAAGAAGGACCCTGCTGAAGTGTCAGCACCCCCTGCACTGCTTCAGGGCTGCCACATCCCCCCTTCCTCTGCAGCTCTTCTGGTTGCAGAGGCTTTGCTCTCAGGTACCTGGGTCAGGGTCCTGCTGTTTGCCCTTGGATTGCCAAAGGCCATCTAGGCTGCTGGGGTCTCATTCTGCTCCTGGTTGCACCCTTTGATGTTGCCAGCAGCAGGGGCCCAGGGCTGAGCAGCTTCCTCTGGCAGCAGCATCAAATGGAGCTGCTGGGAGCCCAGGGCTGATCTGGTCAAGCTGCTTCTTGCTCTAAAAGAGCCTAAAGCAGAGTCCTGTGGCTGTTAGCAGATGATGGAGATGTGCCCAGGGGGAGGCTGAGGAGGATTATGCAGTGATTTGTGAGCAGCCATGGGCTGGTGGAGCTGCTTGTAATGACAACAGTGAGGATTAAACAGGAGCTGTGCAGGCTGCTGGAGGTTTAATTAGTGCCCTGCACAGGATCGTGCAGCTGCTCTCAATTAGATGCAACTTGCAGCCTCTGAACTCGGCAGGCTGATAGAGAACCTCCTGAGCTGCCCCTGCCAGGGCTGGTTGGGCTGCTGCCCAGGGCAGGTCCGGGGGCAGCACTCTGATCGTTAGCAGCCTTTGTGCAGGCAGAGGAGGGGGAGGCAGCCACGGGCAGCTCAGTGCAGCAGGCAGCTGTGGCAGACAGGCTGAAGGGTTGCCCACTGGCACTGCCAGCAGTGGGACGCTGGGCACTCGGGGGCAGGTGGGGGCTGTGGTGGGGGCTGGCTCTGCCCTGGGCCGGGGGGGGGCTGTGCTGAGCAGGGGAATCAGCTGCTGGGAAGCCAAGGCCTGTGTCCCAGCACTGCCAGTGGCCTCAGCTGGACGTGGAGGTGGTGCTGGCCCTGCCAGCAGGGTGGGATGGGGAGGGAGTGACTCACTTGGCAGAGCTGGTCCCTGCTGCACGATGCAGCTCCCCTGCTCCATGATGCAGCTCCCCTGCTCCAGGGTCCTGGCCCAGGAGCAGCTGCCAGCAGCTCTGGCTGCAAGGGAGTCTGCTCAGCTGGGGTCCCACTGCCGCCTGAGCCAGCAGCTCCCTCCTGGGAGCCTGAGTGCACAGGAGGTGGATTAGTGAAAGAGTTAATGAATGTTCTGGAGCTGATCGTGGCCCGGGACAGGCATCAGCTCCTGTGGGCACTGCAGTGCTGATCTGTGCCCTGCTGCCACAGCACAAGGAACTCTCTCTCCTCTGCAGGAGCCCTGGGTGTGGGACTTCACCTGCTGCTGGCCTGCTTTGGGGATCGGGATGTCACATCGGGGCAGATGCCAGGAGTTAGTGGTGCCTTCTACCACAGCTTTTGAGGAGCTGGGCAGCAAGTTGTAGGAGGCTGCTGCCTGCAGGGTGCCTTTAAGTGGTGAGCTCCAGTCAGCCCCTCAGGCCTGCCAGGGTGCTTGAGGCCCCCGTGGCATTAATGCTGCAATTAGAGGCTCACAGCTGGGGATTAAGAACATTTGCATGGAAATGTGAAACTTCAGGGAAGCTCCGGATGCCAAACCTGCCGCTGCCTTCAGACACCCAGGAGTGGCAACTCAGAGCTGGAAGCTGAATGAAAATGCAAATCTGTGCCTTGTGCCTCAGGGGGCAGCTGCTGGTGAAAGCTCAGCTCTGACAAGCTCCTGCAGACCAGACCCTGGGGCTTCAAGTGACAAATGCAGGACCTTCAGCCCCTGCATGCTGCTGCCCACCGTGTCTCTGGCTCCTGTGCTGTGCTCTGCTGGCTGCAGGGGGCTGGACTGGAGGGGCTTTCAGGGTCCCTTCCCACCCTACCAGTCCCAGGTTCTGTGGTTCTGTCACCACCAGGGGGGTCCCAGGACTCCCCCCTTGCTCCCTGGCAGCCTCCTGAAGGGTTTCCTCGACTCTCTTGCTCCGGGAGGTGCAGGGGTCACACTTCCTGCCCTGGGGCTGGCTGGTGGCAGCAGCACAGCCTGTTCCCCACACCCCTGGGGCAGTGCCCCTTGCCCTGGGCTGGCCTGCTCTCAGAGCTCTCCTTCCAGCTCCCCTCTACCTGTTGGAAAGGCTTTAGAGCACTGCAGGCAGGGGTTGGTCTCCTTTCTGCTGGACTGAACAAGTGTGGCCATCAGGATCTTAATCAGCTTAATTATTGGGCTGATTATTCTGTTATCTCCAGATCCCAACATTTCCTCTTGCTGTTCCTGTCAGGAATTCTTACATCATCCCTCAGGGTCAAATCTCTTTTCCCTTTGCCCCCACTGAGATTTCCTCTGTCCTGATGAACTCTGGGAGGTGAAAGCTCAGCAAGAGCTACAGGGTGGGAGCCAAGAGGCTGGGGCCAGACTCTGCCCAGTGGTGCCCAGTGACAGGACAAGGGGCAGCAGGCACAAACTGGTGTGAGGCTGCTGGAGCCCTGCAGCAGGCTGCCCAGGGAGGTTGTGGAGTCTCCCTCTCTGGAGAGCTTCCAGCCCCTCCTGGCCATTGTGATGCCAAGCAAGCTGCTGTGGGGGCCCTGCTGGAGCTGCTCTGGGTGATCTCCAGAGGTCCCTCCCAGCCCCTCCATGCTGGCAGTCTGGGATCTGATATTTATCCTCTTCCTTCTCTCAGAACGACCTTGCTGTGTCCTTGGGAGGCACTGATGCAGCACACAGATGCAGCACAACCCCCTGCATGCACACTGGTGGCCACTGGGAGGGCTTTGCAGCCCCTTCCAGAAAGCTCCAGCAGTATCAGGATGCCCCCAAGGCTGAGTGAGTGTCACACTCGTGGGGGGCTGCTCGGTTTGGTGCTTTGTGGATGAGGCTTCCCCTCCCTGCATGCCAATGAGCTCTGCAGGAGCTGTGTTGCATGAGGCTGGCTGTTTGGTGACAAAAGACCTCAGGGTTGTTTAATCCTCCTCTGCCTCTCTCAGTGGATTTGCTGGCTCCAAACTTCAGCCTTGGCTCTGGGGAGGAGGCAAAACTGGAGGAATCAGGATGGGCCTCACAGCTTGCTGAGGGCAGGCAGTGGGAGTGAGGCTCTCCAGAACCACCTGGTGGGAAAAGATCTTAGGATGACTGAGTCCAGCCCTGACCTAACATCTGTACACAGCTGTCAGACCACATCCCTCAGCTCCTCACCAGACACCTTGGAAACCCCTGGAGGGATGGGGACTCCTCCACCTCCCTGGGCAGACTGTTCCATGCACCCTCACCCTTGCAGGGAAGAAATTGTTCCTCATCTCCAACCTGAACCTCTCCTGGTGCAACCTGAGGCCATTTCCTCTCATCCTGTTGCTTCTTCCTAGGGAGAAGAGTCCATCCCCCACCTGGCTCCAGCCTCCTCTCAGGGGGATGTACAGAGCAGTGAGGTCTGCCTTCAGCCTTCTCTTCTCCAGGCTGAACAGCCCCAGCTGCTCCTCACAGGACTTGTGTTCAGTCAGGGCTGCCTGTGGGGCCATGCTCTGGGAGGGAAGGTCCTTGCAGGCTGTGGTGCCCAGTCCCTGGCAGCTTTGTCTGCACAGATGTGGGACCTGGCCATCTCTGAGTCTTCTGCTGACCCCCCAGGGTGGTATCAAAAGAGGCACTCTGCATCCTGCTCGTGTAGGAAGCCTGTAGCTGCTGCTGCCTGGAGCTCCCTGGGAGCTGGGAGTGGCTTCGAGGACTCTGAGGTTGCAACGTCCTCCGTCCTGCCAGCAGAACAGTCCCCAGCGTCCGGGCTGGCTCCTGCTGGCTGCCTGCAGACCCAGCCCCTGGGCTCCCTCCGGCCGGGGGCAGTTTGCTTGCAGGGAGATCCTGCTGTGGGCTCTGCTGCTGTGGTCCTGGCTGCCTGCCCTGCGGAGCAGCTCAGCACTGCCCCAGCCCTCCCTGACAGCCCCACCCAGCTGCCTGTTTTGGGTGGGAGTGGTGGGGTTTGGTAAAACACAGACACATGTGAACAGAAGAATGTGCTGGAGCCTCTCTGCAGCCCCAGCAGCATCTGCTGCCTGGAGCAGGCTGCCCAGAGAGGTTGTGGAGTCTCCTCTGGAGAGCTTCCAGCCCCCCCGGCCATTGTGCTGTGGGTGCCCTGCTGCAGCAGGGGTTAGACAGGGTGAGCCCAGAGGTGCCTTCCAGCCCTCACCCTACTGGGATTCTGTTTCACCTCTCCAATAGTTTGTTTGACCAAAACACCTCTCTAGCATGGAGCCAGCTGCCCCTCCAGGTGAGCAGAGCCAGCTGTGGCTGTGTGGATTTAGGAGGCAAAGGCATTTTGCAGTTTTAGTTCTGTCCCTGTAATAAATGAAGCCCCCCCCGGCCCACCCCCCAGCCAGTGCTGTGGGGGGCAGTTGGTGGCTCAGTGGAAAAAGCCAGGTGAAGCCAAAGCAAGCCAGAGCTGAGTGTTCAGGCTGTGCTATATTTATCCAGGATATTTTTGTATTTGAGTAATTAAGCACTGGGAAAGAGCAGCCTGAAGCCCCCAGCAGCAGCAGGGCTCAGGCTGCCTTCCCCTCCAGCCCCAGCCCCGCTCAGCTGACAGAAGGAGAGGGAATGGCCTGAAATTGTGCCAGGGGAGGCTTAGGTTGGGGATGAGGAAAAATGTCTTTGCTGCAGGAGTGGTCAGGGACTGGCAGAGGCTGCCCAGGGAGGTGGTGGAGCCCCCAGCCCTGGAGGGGTTCCAGACACCTGTGGCCATGGCTCCTGGGGTGCTGGGCTGATGTTGGACTGGATGCTCTCAGAGGGCACCTCCAAGCCAAAGCATTCTGAGTTCAGGGATGCTTTAAAGTGTCCAGGTTTGTGTCCTTGTGGTGTCTTCTTGTCTTTACAGCCTCCTAATGCAGTGAAGTTGCTCAGCAGTAAGGCAGCTTGGGTTGGTGTGTGGCTGGGGAGAGTTTTCCTGCCATGGAGAGCCAGGGGCATGGAGCAGGATTCCCTCTTCACTGTGATGCAGCTGTGGGTGCACAGCTCAGCTCAGCTCAGGCTTGTGTGGCACAGGGGTGGCTTTCCTGCTTTTCAGGAGAAGTTTGTGGGTGGCTTGATGCTGAGGAAGCCTCCTGCAAGTCCTCACCTGAGTGTTTTGACTTGGAGCTGGCAGTGCTGGGGTCTGAACCTGAAAAGCATCAAGTCCTCTGGTGTTAGGGGAGGGCAGCAGGGTGGAAACAAGCGAGCTGGGCCTAGCACTCCCAGTGGATGTGAGCTTGGATCCAGCCCTGGCAAAGGGAAGGAAGTGATGATGTCAGCCCATGGCCCTGGAGCAGGCTGCCCAGAGAGGCTGTGGAGTCCTCCTCCGGAGAGGAGAGAGGGGCAGCTCCGGGATGTTGCAGCAGAGCTTGGCCTCTTTCCCCACATCTGTCCTTAAAAACCCAACAAAAACAGGACCTGGAGTTGACCTTCCCCCACTCCCCATTGCCAGTCCTGCACCAACTTGGCCTGCAGCAGCAGCAGCTCCTGGCAGATGCCTCACAGGGCTCTTTCCCTGGGGTGGTCTCTGTGCAGGAATCTCCCCCTCAGGGTTTTTTGGACTTGGGTTTGTTTTCTGCTCAGACTGAAGTCAGGGGCAAGCAG
This sequence comes from Melanerpes formicivorus, assembly GCF_026170545.1. Classification (NCBI taxonomy): domain Eukaryota; kingdom Metazoa; phylum Chordata; class Aves; order Piciformes; family Picidae; genus Melanerpes; species Melanerpes formicivorus. The sequence continues at coordinate 5,332,682 of NW_027142398.1, forward strand.
CCAGCCCTGGGCCTTTGCAGGGTCTGCTTGCTCCTTGCAGTGCAGGGGCCTTTAGGTGGTTGAAAGTTCTGAGCTATCTGAGGTGCAGTTTCTTGGGTCCTTCCCCTGCTCACCATCACTGTTCCTCTGCACAGCCTTTAGAGCCTCAGCTTGCAAGTTCTGCTCAGGGGCTGGGGCTGGAAAGTTTCTGTTCTTGTTGCAGGAAGGGTGCTGGAAGCTGTCTGAAAATGACAGCTTGCATCAATCTCTTTGTGGCCAATGCAGCTCTTAAGTGGGCTTGAAGAGGCAGCATCTTGGGCAGCAGCTTGCACCTTTCCTTATTAATTGCATGGGGTTTGCCCTGAGCTCCTGGCAGTGCCAGGCCTAGCTCCAGGCGTGGAGCTGTCTCCAGCTCACTCTCCTGGGTCCTCCAGGCACCTGCCCCCATGCTGCTGCTTCTGCAAGCTTCAGCTCTTTTCTGGCTCTTTCTTGCTGGCAGTGGTGAGGAGCAGAGCCCAGGGCTGGGAGTGTGATGGTTTCGAAGCAAACCAACCCCAAGCTGTCCCCCAGACCTCCTGCTGAGGCACAGCCAAGCTCACCTGCTGCACGCTGTGCAAGTTTGAGCTCCTCAGGCTGTGCTGCTGCTGGGGGCTGCATGTTTGCACAGGGTGAGCCAAAGGGTCTGAGGTTCCTTTGCCCTCATTTTGTGCTCTGGAGGGGTGGGTTTGTGGGAGCTGTTTATTTTCAGTCACTGGGAGGCTGTGGAAGGGAAGGCTCTGTGGAGTCCCAGCCTCTGCACACCCCTTCCAAGTCCCCCACCCTTATGAGGGCTTTTCTGGGTCAGAGGTACCTTAATGTCCTTCCCTGGATGCCTTCAGCAGTCACATGGCAGGTCACATCCTAGGGCTGCCTTGAACTTTTCCTCAGGCTTTATGAATAATGCAGCATCTGCTGCTTCATCTCCTTCCAGATTGAGAAAATCATGAGCTCCATCGGCGAGGGCATCGACTTCTCTCAGGAGCAGCAGAGAATCTCAGGTAGTGTGCCCAGCACCTGTCTGTCTGTCTGTCTTGGTTGGGCTCTGGACAAAGCCACGGTGCTGGCTCCTGCCTGCAGAGCTTTTTGCCCTGCTTTGGCTCCCAGGACGGGGAGGAGGGCTCTGCACAGCAGGAGCAGACCTTGGCCTCCCAGCAATCCCAGCTCCATACTGCTCTGGTGGATGGATTGAGCTGGGTACAGCTCAGCTGTCCCTCCCCCCAGCCTGCTCTGGGGAGGGAGGCACTGGTGAAGAGCACCACAGCTGCTCCCCTTTACCTGGTGGGAAGTGGGGGCACCCTGCCTGCCCAGTGCTGGTTAACACTCACCTGGGGACAGCAGTGTGTGCAGGGCTTGGTTTCTCTGCCTGTTTCTAAGTGCTGGGGCTTGCTGTGCACACTGTGGGGATGCTGAGGCAATGCCTTGCACCTTTGAATAGCTTTAAACAGAAACTCATGGCTGAGGATTGTGGAGTTGTTACTGATGGCTTCTGATGCCTGCAGTGACTCCTTGCAGTCCTTGTCTTTAGGTGGTAAGAGTCACTGGCTGGTGTGAGTGCTCTGAGGTGTTTCTCCTGCTCTTCCTCAAGCTCATGGCAGCAAAATTAGCTCCATGGTGCCTGGCTCCTTGCCCCTACTCACACAGCCCAGTGGCAGCTGCATTCTGGTGCTTCAGACTCACAACTGGTCCTTGCTCAGTGTGCAGGAGCAGGTTTTCTGCACCTACAGAATGGGAATCTAATTTGCAGCAGAAGGATGGTGTGAGGGCTCCAGCAGCATCCTAGAGGGAGGAGGTTGTGCTGATCTCATGGCTCCTGCAGTTGCTGTTATTCTCAACATAGCCTCTGGGAAAGTCCAGCTGAGGGCTCACAGCTCTCTGCTGCCTTGCAGAACGTTTGTCTCAGCTTTCTGTTACTCTTTGGTGGGCAGCAGCAACATTTTCTCTCAGCAGCCATTCTGACACAGAGCTGCTGGCTGGCTGCTCTCAGTCCCCACCACTATCCCACTTCTGTTGCAGGTGCATGAGGCAGTAGCAAGAAGCTGAGTGTTGTTATGCCAGTGTGGCAATGAGCAGAACGTCTCTGCAGCCCTCCACACTCTGCTGTTCTGTTCTTTCAGGCTCAGAAAATCCTTTCAGCCCTGGCAGGATGGGGTGGAATTGTATTTAGAGTTGCCTCATCCTCCTGCCCCCCACACCCATGCCCCTGCTGAGCACTGAGCAGATCCCCTCTGTGAAGATCACCTCTGTGAAGATCACCTGCGAGGTGCTGAGGGGCCTGGGGCATCTCCCTGAGAGCCCTGGGGCTGTGGAGCCTGGAGGAGAGCAGCCCCAGAGGGGATCTGCTCAAGGAGCACTGCAGCCTGCTGTGGTACTTGAGAAGTGCCTTGCCAGAGGAGCTGTGTCGCTCCCCTGGCTCACCCTGCAAGTGTGAAGCTCTCCACTCACTTCTAGCTGCCCTCTGTTGCCAGTTCCTCCTGCAGGCTTTTTAAAACTGAGCTGAGGATGAGGAGTTTGCTGCAGTCGGGAGCTGGGATCAGGCTCTTGCTGGGGGGCACATGGCTTGGGGTTGGTTTGCTCTTGTGTCATCCTTGTCACATGCAAGCACCAAGTGTGTTTGGGGCTGCTTTATTTTCAGCCCAGGACCTTCTGGGCATTTATTACCTTCCTTTTCTTTTTGATGTACCTCCCTCCGTTCCTCCCCACCTTGTGTTGATCTGAAGTGATTTTACAGACACAGACCCTGCCCTCGGGGTCACTGCAGGTTTCCCCATTCAAGGCAGAGCACAAAAGGCTGAGCAGAGTAAATCCCTTTTTGTGAGGGAATTCAGGAGCCCAGGACCTGCTGCAGTTTCATTTCCCTCCCAGAATTGCTGTAGTAGGCAGCAAGCGGCTTCCTCACCTCTCTCTCGATAAATTAAACATGAGCCAGCCACAAATCACCGGGAGCTGGCAGAGCAGACCTGGACCATCATTGTTTGAAAGCCCAGGCTGCCGACTCCATCAGTCAGTGAACCCTGGGCAGCCAGGAATTTCCACTGGAGAGTTAGAGAGCTGCTGCCTCCCTCCCCTCCTGCAGCCTCTGCTGCCAGGGCTGCTCACGGCTTGCACAGAGGATGGAAGAGCTGGGAGGGGTAGGAGGATGAGGAGAAGGGAGGGACAAGCGGTGCGAGAGCAGGAGACAGGACCGAGAGTGGAACGGCAAGCGTGGAGCTCGCTGCCTGCAGACAAAGCCAGCGCGGCTGCGGCGCCCGGCAAGGACGGGCGGGGACGCGGCGGCCGCCGGAGCAGCGAGGAAGGGAAGGATGGAGAGCCCGGGCCGGCGGCAGGCGGTGGCGTCCGCCCCAGCTTCAGATGCTGCCCTCCTGCCCAGGCTGCCTTAGGGGAGGGAGAAGGAAGCCTTTTGTGATGCCCGCGTTTCTCCTGCTGCAGCGTGCGCTAGAGGGACCGGCCAGCGCTGCCCGACTCGCCTGGCAGAGGAGCTCTCCTGGGGACCAGAGCAGCAGGAGCCCCCACCCCGAGAATTGCCAGATCGCAGCGTGAGCTCTGCCTTGTGCAGCCATTGCAGCGGGCGGGGGTGGGGAGGATGGCTTCGGCTGACCTGAAGGCTCAAAGAAAGCAAACTTGCTTTTGCTGCTCATCCTTCTGTTTGCTCAGACCCTTGGCAGAGAGGTGCTGAGGAGCCTGAAAAATTCTGTCGTGCGCAGCAGATTCCCCACGGAAAAGAAGCTCTCTGAACTTTTTGGTCCTGTTTGAGGTCTCAAGCTTTATTCAGAGGAGATAAGAAGTTACTGGAGCCTTTTCCTAGGGGTGAGGGAAGGGAGAGCTCATCTGCACAGCGTCTGTAGGGTGCTGGGAAGAATCTCACTCATCAGAGGCTCAGAGGAGCTGCCAGGGCATGGCTCAGGCTTGAGCTGCTGCAGAAGAGGAGCCAGAGTCTGGCGTTTGGGTTGCTTTGTTCTGATGTGCAAGGAGCTGAACACCTCCTCCAGAGCTGCTCAAGTGGGGGCTGAGGTGCAGTAGCTGAAGCCAGTGAAGGAAGGGCACAGAGAAGCATGCAACAGACACCTGGTGGGACTGGATGCGTTGGGTGCAGTCGGTGCCGGAGCAGCAGTGCAGTTCACCTCCCTGCTGCAATGCCCTGTGCCCAGGGAGCTGGTGCAAGGACAGTGCCAAGGCTCTCAGCCTCATGCTCAGGCTCACTCTCTCTGCTCCTCCTAACACCCTAACGGCCAGAGAAAAGCCCTTACCATGGTTTGCCTCTTTCAGGACTGCTTGGGGAGAAAAAGTATCAAGGCCTTCTTTCCTCTGCTGCAGTCTGTGTGCTTCCTTTGTCTTGCATGTCTGCTGTGGACAGCTGCTCTGGGCTGGCTTCCGCTGCTGTCCTCAAAGTCCGTCCTGTCTGTTCTGCCTGGGCTGCATGAGGATGCATTTTCTCCCTAGCTGCTTTGCCCTCCGATGCTCCCAGCCTTCTCTGCTGGCCTGCTGAGCAGGGTGCTGCATCCCAAGTCTCATGGATGAGAGGAGCCCAGCTCCCTGCGCTCGCTGGCGGCTCCGCTGCCTTCCCTCGCACCTACGGCTGGCTGGGAGTGCCAGGGCTGGAAGTTTGCTGCCCTCCTCCCGCCCCCTTCCGACAAGCGAAGGAGTGGATCCGCGTCCCCATGGGGTTGGGCTTGTAGATGGTTGCCTGGCAAGGAACTGGTCTGAGCCCTGAAAGCAGTGCATGTGATGCCACGGTCTCAGGAGCACTTGTGAGCAGCTGGCCCGGGCACGGTGCTCCTCTCGCTGAGTGTCGGCCGGGCTGGAGCCGTAGCAGCGCCGGGGCCCTGCCGCCTGCCCATGGTCGGCGCTGGCCCGAGGAGCTGCCTGCCTGCTGGGCTGCTGTTCTCTGAGCAGAGGTTTTTGGGTTTCCTGCTGGTAATGACCATGATGTGGCAGTGCCATCTGTCCTCCTCCGAGTGCCGCTGCTACCGCCTGAACGGCTTCTCGCTGCTCAAGCGCCTGCCGCTCCCTCTCTCGTCAGGTTCGCGGATGCTGGAGCAGAGCGTGGGGGAGTGGCTGGAGACCCTGGGCCTGCAGCAGTACGAGAGCAAGCTGCTGCTCAACGGCTTCGACGACCTCCGCTTCCTGGTGAGTGCCTGCCGGCCGCCCCGGGCCGGGCACGGCCGGGCCCTGCCAGCCCGGCAGCAGCAGCTCTGCTGCGGGGCAGGCTGGGAGAGCTGGGGCTGCTCAGCCTGGAGAAGGCTCTGGGGAGACCTTGGAGCTGCAGTTCAATATCTGAAGGGGACCTGCAGGAAGGCTGGGGAGGGACTGTTCAGAAGGGGCTGTGGGGACAGGACAAGGGGCAGCAGTTTGGAACTGGAGCAGAGTTAGGTTGGACATCAGGAGGAAGCTCTGCACAGTGAGGGTGGTGAGACCCTGGCACAGGCTGCCCAGGGAGGTGGTTGGGGTCCCATCCCTGGAGAATTTGAGGCCAGCCTTGATGTGGCCCTGGGCAGCCTGCTCTAGTTGGGGGTGTCCCTGCTGAGTGCAGGGCGCTTGGACCAGATTGCCTCAGAGGGTCCCTTCCAACCCAGTGCCATCTGTGACTCTGTGGCTGGTCTGGGGGCAGTGCAGAAGGTTAGACAAAGGAAGACTTGAGGGCTGTGGTGGGCCAGGGTCGTTCACCCTCACCTTTAATTCAGGTGCTTGTTTTTTCTACTGTAATTTTATTACTCCTACATCCTTGTTACCTACTTTGCTCCAGAAATGGGAGCTGGACTTTGAGTGTTGTGAAGCCAGCCCTGGGCTGCTCCTGGGCTGTGAGGGAGCTGGTGATCTTACTGGGAGTGCACTCTAAGCATGCAGGCAGCTGGTTCATGAGCTGCACCTAACCACATGGGCACTGCTGGCTCTGAACCCTGGTGCTGGCCAGGCAGGAAGCCTGAGGGGCTGTCAGTACCCAGTGTCCCAGAACTTAGAGCTCCTCAGCATCAGATTCTGAGGGGTCACAAGGAACCATGAGCTGCTAAGACAAAATCCTGGTGGTGCAGGAGGGTTCTTTGTGCATGGCTTAAAGGAGAGGCACTGAGTGTGAACTCCAAGTTTTGCAAATGGAGACTTCCTAAGAATGGAGGCAAACCTTGGGCTGAGGTAACCTGGAAAGGGAGAGGTAGCATCACCTTGGTGCTGCAGGTGGTGATGGAGAGGTGGTGTCCTGGAGGATGTGTGCTCAAGAGCTGAAGGGGTCCTGGAAACCCAGCAGTGGAGAGGGAAGTCTGGGTGGGAGGTGGATGAGGGGCAAGGGAAGGGACCTGGGAGCAGTGTCTGCAGGATGCTCTAAGGCAGGGTGTAGTGGCACCGTTCAGAAGTGACCCAGTGCCTGGCAGGCATGGTGCCAGCCCTGCCAGCACAGGACTCCAGTGGTGAAGGAAATTCACTTCCCACTTGTCCCCAAAGAGCTGGGAGCTGGCGCCTGGCAAGCAGGAATTGGTACTGACTGGGCAGGACCCAGCAGCACTCAGCTGCAGACTGCTGCAGAGCTCTGTCCTTTGGGAAGGGAAGGTTCCTTAGGTGAGTTTGGCTCTGGTTTCCTGGGGCACTTGGGAGGACTTCTTGCTGTTGTCCACAGCTGAAGGCTTTTTTCCCCACCCCGCGCGGGTAGCTTCTCCCAGGGAAGGAGATCTGGCTTTAGGCAAGGGGATGCTCTCCTCACCTCATTGCTCTCAAACTTTAAAGGCCAAATAACTTAAGGAAGATTTCCTGCAGCCCCTGGCTGATCTCCATTTTGCTGCTTATCCCTTTTGCTGGGAAGTTGACTCTGGCAGCCGTGCCAAGCCTGGCTTTAAATCCTTCATCCAAGGCCAGGGAAGAAGCTGGAGCTAATTCACTCAGCCCAGTATGAGAACCACTTTGAGAGCTTTTCCTCTGTAGTGTTGCTTGCCTTCAGCTTCCGCTGTTGTGAGGCTAAAACTTTGATACAAACAAGGAGCAAGTGGTTAGTTTGGGTCTAGAGGTGGGTTTGATGTTCTGAGGTGAATTATTGCTGGAAACACTGAAGCTGAGCAGTGCAGTGGAGAGCTGGATGCTGGGCTCTGGGCATGGCAGCTTGCCCCTTCCTCCTCTTCTTTTACATCATAGTTTCTTCATTAGCCACCACCTTCAGTCACTAACAAAGATCCCAAACTAAATGGGCTGTGCTGTGCTTGATTTAGCCAAAACTCAGCTTTGCAAGGGGAGGAATGCCCTCAGCAGAGCTGCCTGCCGAGCTCTGGCAGCGCTGGGGGACCGAGGGCAGCCCACCACCCAGGAGAAGCCAGCCCTGCCACCTCCCACGTGGAGGAGCACAGCCCTGGGGGTGCTCAGGGGCTTCAGGAGAGCCATGGCCTCATCCTCTACCAGAGGAGGAGAAAAGGTCACATCACCAAAATGCAGCAGTGATGAGCAGAGTCAGTCAGAAACATGCATCATAAATCCACTTAATGGTCCCTGACTGGTGGCGAGCTGGGGGAGCTGGAAGAACAGAGAAGTGTCACAGGGATATGGACCCAGGGGGCTTCTGCTGCTCCTGGAGCCTGGTCCCATTGTGTCTGCTGTGAGCATCAGTGCCCCTGCAGCAGATGCTCCCTTCAGGAGGTGCATGGGAACTGGTTTTGCACTGGGAGATGCACAGTGCACCCCAGTGCCCTGCTGCAAACACAGGGATGGCCAAGGGGGAAAGGCCAGGCTGGGCTCTGCTGTGTTCTGGGGACGCAGGGACAGGGGCAGTGCAATAGGAAGGGACTGCAGGGACTGGTGGTGGAATTCCTCCCACAAGTGGGGAAGAAAATACCATGACCTGCACCCTCCCGACAGCGTTTTGTGATCCCACAGATCCCATAATGGTGTCGGAGAGCTTGCCAAAGCCTTTCCCTTCCCTCGGAGGGCTGAGTGCTTGCTGCCCCCCAGACAGCTCCTCAGGCTGACATCTGAGAAGGGCAAACCTCTCACACTCTGGCAACTGCACCATTGTTCTCTAGCTGAACTTTTTATTCAGTCCAAAGATGTTTTGATTCACAAATGAGCAGGTAAAAGAGGACACAAACCGCTGTAATGGCTCTCCTCTCATGTATTGTTGAGGCCTGGACTCCTGCGGAGTGTGTGGAAAGCAGCTAATGCTGATTCAATCAGACAGCTCAGGAGAGGAAATCTGTTCTGTGGAGTGCCCTGGGCTCCGCTGGGCTCTTGGCATTCTTCTGCTTTTTGTAATTGGGGAGAAGTGGTAGAAAAATGATGGCACAGGAAGAGCAGGGTGCCCACGAATACTTTAGAGCAGTGGCACTGCTGTTGCCACTGCCTGGATTAAATGTAATTCCGTGCCAGCTTGGATCAGCCTGCAGAGCTCTTCCTTACGAAAGAGCCTTCCTCTTCCCTCCTCCCTGCATCTGGAAAGGCAAAGGGTTGGTAAAAATGTGGAGCTGAGGCCTTGGCTTGGTGTGAACTGAGCTGAGCTCAGCAACAGCTCAGCAAGGGGCTGCCAGGCTGGGTCTGAGGAGAGCCCTCCCAGCTCCGAGGGAAGAGATGTCCACAGAGCTGGGTCTGCATCCTGCAAACCCTCATGTGTTGGGTGCTGGCTGGTGTCTGCCTGTCTGCACTTCCACACCAGCTTCCTTTGCTCTTCCACATTGCACCCCCTGCCTGCAGGGCTGGAGTGAGCACAGGGCACCTCCTGGGGTCCTCAGTGAATTGCAGCTCTGCTTCACACGATCTGCTTCATAAGGCCCCAGCCTGGCTCACAGATGCTGGTCCCCTGGGCAGCAGCCAGGCTTTTAGCATGCTCTGAGAATGTGTCTGCCCCGGAGCTTCTTTCTATTTTCATATAAAATTTGCCATAGCAGTCTGGGGGAAGCTTAACTGACATATTCCAGTCATGGCTTGCACCCAGTCATGGTCTGTGAAGAACAGGGACCCAGCAGAGAGCCCCCAGAGAAGATTTTGCTGCTTCTGCACTTGGTGAAATGCAGACAAAACTTGGTGTGAGTGCAGCTGTTGGACAGTTCTTGAGCACAGACCCAGGTAAGCCCTGGGATTTGCTTAACTAAGGGCACAACAGCAGAGCCCCAGCAGCAGCTTTCATTTGTAGGAGGTGGCAGAGAGTGCATCAGCCACATCCTGGGGCATTGGCTGCTGTTCAGGCATTGCTGCCAGCCACCTGGAGCTGCCTTTCTTCCTTGGTCCCCAGACTGATGCTGCTGCCCTATAAGAGTGGAACTGGGCCCACGTGGGAGGGTTTGTGCCAAGCATCCCAGCAGCATTCGGCTCACACAAAGAGGAAAGGCTTTGGCGGCTCCCTGCTGGGTGTCGGATGCTGCTTGGGTGGTTCTCAAGGGCTGTGCTTTGTCCCTGGTGCTGTGGGGGTTGGAGTTTCCTCTGGAGAGGAATGGTGAAAGTGGAGGCATGCAGTGAGCCAGGGTCTGAGGGGGCTGCTCCGGAGCTCCCGGGGAGGGGAGGGGGGAGGGATGTGGACCGTGGAGAGCAGCCGGTTCCAACTGGGCTTTTGAGGAGCAGAGTGGGTGGACCAGAAGTGGCAGTTTAGAAGATACTTACTTTTGATTCACGAGTAGCTGCAGGCCCAATAAACATTAAAAAAGCCATTAAAGGAGCAGTTAATTTTCTTTTCCTCTCCATAAAGCTGTCTGAGCTCGACAGCCGTGACTGATCCCCTCTGCTGCCATTGTCACACTGCCAGGCTGCAGGGGGCAGAGAATGGACCAGCAAGGAAGTGGCCGGGTGCTGAGCTGGGCTTTACTGGGAGGTGGTGCTGGGACCCTTTCCACAGGCACTGGAAGAGCTGGGGCTGTGCTGTTGTGCCCTGAGCTAAACAAATCCTTCTCTTCCCCTGGCTGCATAGAATGACAGGATGGGGGAGGTGGAAGGGAGCTCTGAGAGCCTTTAGTCCAACCCCACTGCTGAGACAGCCAAGCCTAGATTGCATGGGAGCCCATCCAGGCAGGTCTTGAAAGTCTCCAGGGCAGGACACTCCACAGCCTCCCAGCCCTGCCAAGAAAGCTCTGTGTCATTAACCACTAAGAGGTTGGGGCCAGGGAGCTTGTGTCCAGCCAGGGTGGCTTTGTCAGCTCCCAGAACACCACCTCTGTAGCTCATCTTCCTCTGCCTTCCCTTAGTCTTGGGATGCTGCCCGAGGCTGTGGGGCCGTGAAGCTTGATGGCTCTTCATGTCTGGCAGCTCAGGCAGAACCGTGTGAGGCTGCCCAGATCCTCTTGCTGGGCATGTAACTGAGCCACCACCTCCTGGATGCAAGCCCTGAACTGCCTGCCTGCACAGACTTCCTGAAAGCTGTGGTTAGCTGGTACCAAAGTGACCAAAAATAGCATTCTTGATCCTTTTTTCACCTGAAGATGAGAAACTGAAGTGGTGTTGAGGCCAAGGAAGGACAAACCTCTCCTGAAAGGAGGTTGGAGCCAGGTGGGGTTGGTCTCTTCTCCCTAGTATCAGGTGATAGGACAAGAGGAAATGGCCTCAGGTTGAACTGGGGGAGGTTGGAGGTAGTGTGGTGGTGTTGGGCTGATGGTTGGACCTGATGACCTTAGAGGCCCTTTTCAACCTTAATGATTCTATGGTCCTCTTTTCAGGACTTGCTTTATATTCTCCCTGCTTAGGCTGGGTCTGTGATGAGCTGGGTGGTTCTTCTCCCACATCCAGGTTTTAGCTGCCAAGAGCAGAGCAGCAGCAGCAGAACCCTTGACCAGATGCAAGTTGTCTTGTGTGCCAAGGGGAGAGAGGAAAGAGCTCTGTGTGCATTCCTCTGAGCAACAAATGGATGCTTTGGCTCCTGCAGCTGAGGGCACTCTGCTGTAGATGTTTGCAGAAGCCTTTGTAGTCTGGGGAGGCTGTGTTTGGGTTTTGCATCTCTTGCTGTTAATAGCAAACAGATCCTGGTCCCTGTCCACCGCTGCCTTTACCCAGGGCTGGTAGCAGCGGGGCTGGAGCTGGCATCAGCCTGGCCAGGCGGTCAGGGTTCATTAAGCTGTGCTGCTGGCTGGGTCAGGCTCCACCTCCTGTCCCAAACTTTTTCTGCCTCAGGCCCTTCCTTAGCTGGAAAGAGAGCATGGACTGGAGCCAGGCTCTGTGCAAGGAGCAGCATCTCAAAATTGGGTAGTTAAGAGCCTGCGGAGCACCCAGCTGGAGGAGCAGTGCTGGCAGCCGGCCGCAGCCCCGCGCTCGGCTGAGCTGCCTCGGGGTCACCTCGCAACCTCCCCGCAGCGTCCCCTCTGACTGGGCTTTTGCTTCCTTTAATGAGAAACCTGGAGCCTTGCAGGCTGCTTAATTACAGTGCAAGATGTGAAGTGTGACTGAAGCAGAGCCCATCTCCAAACGCTTGTGCCTGCAGGCAGGTTGCCCACACCGGCGTCCTTCAGGGCTGCCCAGGGCAGAGCCATCCCCAGCAGCTCTCTGCCCTCTCAGGGCAATCTTGAGGGCAGAGATGGGCTTCAGAGCTGCCCCTCGTGGTCCTGTGTATTTGTGCCTCTTGGTGGAGGGAGCTCTGGTCAGCTCTGAGGTAGATGAAGGCCAGGCTGGGGGATAACAGCCCCTCCAGAGTGTCTCTGCCAGTTTGGACCCAGACGGGGGCTTCATCCCAGCTCTGATCTATGCAGTGCTGCACTGGAAACCTGGAATAACACAGGGATGGGTGCCTGGAACACAGCCCAGGATGGGTGCTCTGGGAACAGAGCCTGAACAAGCCACCTGCTTTCAGGAAGAGCTGAGAGCCAGGTCCTGCTGGAAGTGAGGTGCTGGCAGGAGCAGGGCTTTCAGGTGTCTGCCACTCCTCTGGCATGGCTGGAAGCAAGGCTCTGGCCTGGGGTGCAGCCCTGAGCTGTGCTGGCTCTGCTCAACCAAGGAGGGATGAGCAAGGTGAAAACCACTTGTCAGAAGGAATCAAGTCTGCAGCACATCTTTGGAACATCTTTTTGATTGGAATTGGCATTTCTGAGGCTGCTGCTGCAGGACCATGGAGGTCTGGGCTAGGAGCAGAGCCTGTCCCCAGGAGCTCTCCTCTCCCCTGGCTCTGGTGCTGGCTGAGCCTGTCCTCAGAGGACCCAGGGAGGGGCTGGCCCTGAGCCTGGGGGTCAGGCTCTGCAGCTTCCACGGAGTGCCTGGGAGGTGGCATCTCATGGTCTGGTTGTTGACCTGTGCCAGCCCCAAAGGCAACCTTTGGTTAAAAACAACAAAGCACCACAAAAAACCAAGGGGGAACCCCCTAAACCCGAGCAGACACAGCCCTGCACTGGGATGGTTTTGAGTTCAGCCCCAGGAGCCCTCCCAAACCCTCAAGGCAGCTTTTCTGCAGTTTTTCAGCCCTTCCTTCCTTTGGTTTCACCTGCTGCTGAGTGGCCTCTCCCCTGGCCTCTGCTTGCTGCTGCCTTGCCAGGCACAGGACCCAGCGGAGAGCAGGAGCTGCCTGGCGGGTGGCAGTGATGGCTGGGAGGGAGCATCTCTGCCCCATGGCCTTTGAGCAGGGTGTTCAAGACAAAGAGGTGCACAGTCTGCCTCAAAGAGCTCCTCTGCTCGCCTGGCAGGGGCTGAAGGCTCTGCAGGGTGTTTGCAGCTCAGCAGCCATTTCAGGGGCAGATTCCTGTTTGTCACAGGAGGCTTTAAAGGAGGCTGCTCAAGCAGAGGCTGCTGCACAGCAGACTGTGGTGATGTATCTGCTGTTGCTCTGCTTTGTCTATCCTTGTTAAGTACCCTGAGAATAGGGACTGGCACTGAGGGAATTGAATCTGACACATAAAAATCAGGAGTGTTGGAGGAAGCTGCAGGCTTTGCAGTGTTTAACTCACTTGGATCCTTGCTCCACAGCAAGGAATTTGCCTTCAATTTGAAATGCTAAAAGCAGCAGAGCACCAATAGGTGCCTTGCCTTGAGCCTGGCACTGCCCATGCTGGTATCAAACGGGAACCCTGGGGCGGTGTCAGCTGCCAGCTCACTGCTGGCCTGGGAGCAGGGCTGTGCCAGCCAAGTGTCTCTGTTGGATTAACAGCAAACAGGCTCAGTGCTGAAGGGTTTGCTGGGAGAGCTTTAAGGTCATCAAATCCAGCTGTTAACCCAGCACTGCCACATCCACTGCTGAACCTCAGCACCACATCTCCCTGGCTTTTAAACCTCTCCAGGGGTGGTGATTCCACAACTGCCCTGGGCACCCTGCGGGCTGCTTGTCTGGGAACACCCAAGAGTGGAAGAGGCCATGGGAAGGACTCTTCCTGCTTTGCCCTTGGGTGCATGCTGAGGTGGGTCAGCTGCTGGGGGAGCAGCTCACTGCTTTCACCTTTGGCTGTTGTATTTAAAGCAGGTAAGCCCAAAGCAGGTGCTGGAGTCCCACAGGAAGTGTTGGGTACACATTTGCTGCCCCTTGGCCGTCCTACCCTCCTGAAGCCCTTGGCTGCTGTGCCCACAGCCAATTTAATCAGGGCTGTGCTTCTAAAACCAAAATGTGGAGCAGGGGAGCTCTGGCAGCTCCTCCTTCAGCTGTGCCTCTCCTGAGAGCAGGGGAGGCAGGGCCGGGGAGGGGGTGTCCAGGCTCAGCTGAAGCGCTGGGTCACACAGCAGCGTGGTGCTTCCAGCCATGGGGAGACCTGCCCAGGGCTCCTGCTGAGCTCTGCCCAGGTAGGAAGGGCAGGGAAGCAGGTTGAGATGGTTGTGAGGAGAGGGGGAAGGCCAGGGTCCTCTGCTCTGCAAGGGGGAGAGGGGCAGCAGTGAGCTTCAGCAGGGGTGTGGGGTGGCTGAAGCATCGCTGCTGGGGCCAGGTGTGCTGTCTCCATGCCTGGGGGTGGAGGATAAATTTGACCTTCACCTGGTGTCCTGAGCTCCCAGGACACTATTGTGAGGGGCTCTGTGTGGCCATGGAGGGAGGCTGAGCAGAGCCCAGTGCCCCTGTGCCAGGCTGTAAGTGCTGGCCTGAAGAGGATGCAGCAGAGCAGGGAGGGAGGGGACAGCAGTGCTCTGCCCCTCCGATGCCACATGAGCCACAGCCCCTCTCGGGTTGGCCCTGTCGGTGCCCAAGGCTGTCCTTGGAGCCTTCCTTCTCCTGGGAGGTGAGGGCAGGAGGGTGCTGGTGCAGGACCTCCACTCCAGCAGCTGGTGAGGATGCTGTTGCCTGCTGCTGCCATGCCCCTCCTTGCCGTCCCTGCAGGGCTGTAATGTCATGGAGGACCAGGACCTGCGCGACATCGGCATCGGGGACCCGCAGCACCGCCGCAAGCTGCTGCAGGCTGCCCGCTCCCTGCCCAAGGTCAGTGCCCACTGCGGGGCATCGACAGCACAGCTCTGCGAGCAGAGGGAGCAAACCAGTCCCTGGGACCCACAGAGGAGCTGCAGGGGCTGTGGGCAGGGTGTTGGCAATAGCAGGGGGGAGCAGGAGGTACTCCTTGCTCAGCTGAGCTGTGTGTCTGGGATGACTTCGTGCTGGGGCAGGGGGAATGTTGCTCCTGCCAGCCTCGATGCCAAGGGCATTCCCTGCTTGCCCATGGATTGTTTTAAGCTGCTAGTGGAGTTGATGCTGACCTAAAGGTTTTCACTGAGGCCTTGGGATCCCAGCCCCTTGGGGCTTTTAACACCTCTCTTGTCCTTCTGCAGTTGAAGCCCCTGGGCTGTGATGGGAATAGTCAGCCCTCAGTGCCTGCCTGGCTGGATTCCCTGGGGCTGCAGGACTATGTTCAGTCCTTCCTCTCGAGCGGCTACAGCTCCATTGACACTGTGAAGAACCTCTGGGAGCTGGAAATAGTCAACGTGAGTGCTGCCCTCCTGCAATGGGGTCCTGCCCGCGGGGCTGCAGCTGCCAGGGGTTGGTGCCAGACGGGCACAGGGCTGCCCCAGGAGCGGAGGCTTCGCTCTGTGCCCAGGGCAGGAAGCCAGCAGTGACCCTGGGCTCTCCCTGCAGGTGCTGAAGGTGAACCTGCTGGGCCATCGCAAGAGGATCATTGCCTCCCTGGCAGACAGACCCTACGAGGAGCCACCAGCGAAGCCACCGCGCTTCTCGCAGCTCAGAGTGAGTCCTGGCTGCTCCTGCCTGCTGGGCAGGCCCTGTGGGGTCTGCTCAGGGTGCTTGCTTCTGCCCTGCTTCTCCTTCACCTTCCTCCCTTTCTTGCAAAGAGCTTAGCCTATGTCTGCCAGGAGTAGCTGTCCCTTTCAGCTGCGGCCCTGGGGGACAATCAGTTGGGAGTTGCCCCAAGCAGCAGGGGAGAAGCCCTTTGGTGCAGCTTCCACCGCTTGCTGTGCTGGATGAGGGTGGAGGGGAGGAGGGGCCCATTTGCAGCATCTCCTGGTGCTGCAGCTGCTGTGCTGCAGCTCTGGCTGGCAGTGGAAGGACGTCAATGGCAAATTGAGCAGAGCCCTTGAATGGGGCTGCTGCATGCCACAGCTGCCAGCTCCCTGCCTCGGCACTGGCCGCTGGGTGCTTGGCACGGCCGGGCAGTGAGTCTTGCCCAGGGGAAGAGCCAGGCTGTCAGGCAGCTGGGCTGCTCTCTTGCTGGGCCCCCAGGGCTCTTCTCCTGGGGTGGCTGATTGTCAGCAACTTTGGAGTGCTTTGCTTAGTGCTTCAGTGGAGCTTGTTCTCTATAACCACCCTGCCCACAGCTCAGCTGGCTCTGCCCTCCTGGGATGGGCTCACGGGAGGCTGTGAACTGCCTGAGAGCATCCTGGGGTGAGCCAGGGCTGTCGTGGGAAAAACACAGCAAAAGCAGTGTGAGCAGCAGGGAAAAGATGGTCAGAGGACTGGATCACCTCTGCTCTGGGGACAGGCTGAAGGAGTTGGGACTGCTCAGCCTGGAGAAGAGAAGGCTCCAGGGAGACTTTAGAGCAGCCTTCCACTACCTGAAGAGCTCCAGGAGAGCTGGGGGGAGGGACTTTGGACAAGGGCTGGGAGTGCCAGGATGACCAACCCTAATGGCTTGGAGCTGGGAGAGGGGAGATCGAGACTGAGGATGAGGAAGAAATTCTTTACAGCAGGGATCTGGAGCAGAAATGTTGTGATGGATGGCACTGAGGCAGGAGCCTGCAGAGCAGGAGCTAACCCCAGGAGCCCTGCTCGCTGCCCCCTTTGTGTGGGGCACTGTAAAGAGGAGCAAGGTGTGGGCACAGCTTACTGGGATGGTTCATGGTGTCTCCTGCTTTCAGTGCCAGGATCTGATCTCCCAGACGTCGTCACCCCTAAGCCAGAGTGACTCCTGCACAGGGAGGTCTGGGGATCTGCTGCTGCCCTCGGGGGACACTGCCAGGAGGCAGCACGAGCGTGGCACAGAGGCTGCTCCCTACTGCAAAGCCGAGCGCTACAGAGCTCAGGTCAGTGCTGGTGCCCCTGGCTGCCCTGGGGCCTCTCAGTGCGATTTCTCCCATCTCTGGAGCTAGCAAGGAGCCAAGGGGATGTGTGGAGGTGCTCAGGCACAGCCTGCTTGGGGCACTGGAGACAGCAGCTCCTTGGTGCCTCAATCTCACCTTAAACCCAGGTGGCTCCCAGCAGCCCTGGCAGCTCACCCTGCCGCTCCCTGCCAGCCCCTGCAGGCTCTGGCTGTCACCAACCTTGGTCACATCAACCCAGAAAGCCCCCCGAGGTCTGTGTTTCAGGGCAGGGGGTCCTGCCGTGGCTTCACTTCCACGCCCCAACCCTTGCAGGAGGAGCAGCGGGAGCCCAGGCTGACGCTGCGCCCCCCGAGCCTGGCCGCGCCCTACGCGCCGGTGCAGAGCTGGCAGCACCAGCCGGAGAAGCTCATCTTCGAGTCCTGCGGCTACGAGGCCAACGTGAGTGGCTGCTGCCTCTGCCACCCCCAGGCTCCTGCCCCCGCTCGGGGCTGCCAGGGCGTCCTGCCTGAGCCTTCCATCTTCCTCCCTCTCCCAAGCAGTACCTGGGCTCCATGCTGATCAAAGACCTCCGTGGGACCGAGTCCACGCAGGACGCCTGTGCCAAGATGAGGGTATGGGGGCCACGGGCGGGGGGGGCGCCGGCAGCCTGTGGTGGATGCTCTGGAGAGGGGGCTGGGGGAGCTCGGTGAAGCTGTGGGTCCCCAAACCCTTCAGGCTGTCAAGCAGGGGCCCAGGCCACTGCCAGGCTGTGCCATGTCACTGGTGACTGCCCCAGCACCTGGCCCCGTAGCTGGGAGGTCTCTGCAGTGGGGAGGGGGATGCTGGGGTCACTTCAGGTCCCTTTCCAGAGAGGCAGATTACATTGGGTTGGAAGGGACTCTCAAAGGGCCTCTTGTCCAACCCCCCCTGCAGTTACAGGGACACCTCCAGCTAGAGCAGGCTGCACAGGGCCACATCTAGTCTGATCTTGAATGTCTCCAGGGATGGGGCCTCAACCACAGCCCTGGGCAGCCTGTGCCAGAGTCTCACCACCTTCTGAACAGTCCCTCCCCAGCCTTGCTGGAGGTCCTCTTCACATACTGAAATGCAGCTCTAAAGTCTCCCTGGAGCCTCCTCCAGGCTGAACAGCCCAAATTCTTTCAGCCTGTCCCCACAGTGGAGGTTCTCCACCCTTCTGATCATCTTTGTGATCCTCCTCTGGACCCTCTCCAGCAGGTCCCTGTCTCTCTTGTGCTAAGGGCCCCAGAGCTGGGCAAAGCACTCCAGGGGAGGTTTCTCTCCAGAGCAGAGGAGCAGAATCACCTCCTGTGGCCTGCTGGCCAGGCTGCTTTTGTTACAGCCCTTCTGGGCTGCAAGTGCCCATTGCTGGCTCCTCTCCAGCTTCTCATCCTCCAGTACCCTCTGATTCCACCAAGCAGCAGCTTTCCTTCTGGTCCAGGACCCCTTTGTGGGTCTCTGAGCTGGGTTGGGTGGTGATGAGGGAGGGAGCATTCATCCACAAGTGGTCACTTGGATGTCCTTGTTTCTGAAGAAATCCACAGAGCATATGAAGAAGATCCCCACCATAATCCTGTCCATCACCTACAAGGGGGTGAAGTTCATTGATGCCTCCAACAAGGTGAGCTTCAGGTGGCTCCAAGCTGCTGTCTGGGAGGGGGCTGCAGGGCACAGTCACACTTGGCTTTAGAAGCCACAGCTGGTGCTGAGGAGCTGCCAGGGAGGTGGTGGTGGCAGGCAGGATGTGGTGGAGCATGGTGTCGGGGCTGGGGCTGGGGCTGGGGCTGGGGCTGGCCTGGCTGGGGCTGGGGCTGGCCGGGCTGGGGCTGGGGCTGGCTGGGCTGGGGCTGGGGCTGGCCGGGCTGGGGCTGGGGCTGGCCTGGCTGGGGCTGGGGCTGGCTGGGCTGGGGCTGGGGCTGGGGCTGGCCTGGCTGGGGCTGGGGCTGGCCTGGCTGGGGCTGGGGCTGGGGCTGGGGCTGGGGCTGGGGCTGGGGCTGGGGCTGGGGCTGGCCTGGCTGGGGCTGGGGCTGGGGCTGGGGCTGGGGCTGGGGCTGGCCAGGCTGGGGCTGGGGCTGGCTGGGGCTGGGGCTGGGGCTGGGGCTGGGGCTGGCCAGGCTGGGGCTGGGGCTGGCTGGGGCTGGGGCTGGGGCTGGGGCTGGCCTGGCTGGGGCTGGGGCTGGCCTGGCTGGGGCTGGGGCTGGGGCTGGGGCTGGCCGGGCTGGGGCTGGGGCTGGGGCTGGGGCTGGGGCTGGCCTGGCTGGGGCTGGCCGGGCTGGGGGACCCCCTGGCCATGCCCAGAAGGCTGAGAGGGGCTCCCTGGCTGACCCTGCAGAATGTCATCGCCGAGCACGAGATCCGGAACATCTCCTGCGCTGCTCAGGACCCCGAGGACCTCTGCACCTTTGCCTACATCACCAAGGATCTGCAGACCAACCACCACTACTGCCATGTCTTCAGCACTGTGGATGTGGTGAGTGCCCACTCAGGGTCACCACAGCCCTTGCAGTTCTGGGCAGTCACAGACTGGCACTGGGCTGTGCTGGGCCTCTTTCACCTGGTCCCACTGTTAAGTACCTGAGTCCTGGCTGCCAGTGCTGGCACCTGGCAGCTCTGTGGACAGTGCCTGGCAGCTCTGTGGACAGTGCCTGGCAGCTCTGTGGACAGTGCCTGCCTTCACTGCTGCACTGCCCAGTGCTGAATAAAGCAGGGCAGGAGCTTTTCCCTGCTGGGGAGTATGCCAGGAACAAACCTCGAGCCCCCCTCAGTTGGAGTGAAGTGTGCTGATGTAGCAGCCTCTGAGCTGGCTGCAGAGTGGAAGCAGAGCCTGCTTTTGTCCTGGGGCTAAACCACCCTGGGGGTGTTTTGTGCTTCTGTCTCTTCACAGCACAGCTGCTGAGCGATGCTGGCAGGGCTGCCGCTGGTGCCCCCAGCCAGCGCTGTCTGAGCACAGAGGCAGCTCACTGCTGCTGTGGCTTCTCCACAGGGCAGGAGCTCAGTAGCTTTGCCAGGGGGACAGCAGGATGTGACCTGCAATGGAGAGCTGATGGCTCTGCTAAGATCTGCATCTCCAGAGCAGGCTGCAGAGCACAGGAGCTCTGCTGGCCCACACCTGAGGGCTCCGTTTCTCTGTGTTCTCTCCCCAGAACCTGACCTATGAGATCATCCTCACACTGGGGCAGGCATTTGAGGTTGCCTACCAGCTGGCCCTCCAAGCCCAGAGAGCAAAGCCTCTGGGTGCTGCAGCAGGAGAAGTCATTGAGACAAAATCTTCCAAACCGGTGCCTAAGCCCCGAGCTGGCGTGAGGAAGGCTGCAGTACGTACCCAGGGGCACAGCCTGAGCTGGCACCAGCCCCCAGGGCCTGGGGGCACAGACCTGCACAGGCTGGGGAGGGGTCTGGAGAGCAGGGCTGGGGAGGAGCAGCTCAGGGACCTGGGGGTGTTTAGTCTGGAGAAGAGGAGGCTGAGGGGAGACCTTCAGGCTGTCTACAGCTCCCTGAAAGGAGGTTGGAGCCAGGTGGGGGTTGGGCTCTCCTTGTCTCAGGTGGTAGGATGAGAGGAAATGGCCTGAAATTGTGCCAGGGAAGGGTTAGGATGGGGGTGAGGAAAAACTTCTTCACTGCAGGAGTGGTCAGGACTGGCAGAGGCTGCCCAGGGAAGTGGTGGAGTCACTGTCCCTGGAGGTGTTCAAGAAAGCTGTGGCCATGGCAGCTGGGGTTGTGGTTTAGTGGCCATGGTGAGGTTGGGTTGGTGTTGGACTGGATGCTCTTGGAGGCCTTTCCCAACCCAAATAATTCCATGGTTCTATAAGGTGCCTGCAGCTTCAGGCACCACTGATACTGCAGTGCCTGTGGCTCTGCTGGCAGCCCTGCTACCATGTTAGGGCTTCCCCTGGTGGGATGAGGGCAGACAGAGGTGGGAATCACAGAGTGATAGAATTGTTCAGGCTGGGAATGAGCTGCAAGATCATCCAGTCCAACCAATAACTTAGCCTGGGTGGGAAGGGCCTGGGTCCAGCACAGCTTCCATGTGCAAACCCTGCAGAGCTGCAGCAGGGTCAGGAGGGAACCTGTGGTTTCCCAGAGCCTCAGAACATTAGGGGTTAGAAGGGACCTCCAGAGATCATCCAGTCCAACCCCTCTGCCAGAGCAGGGTCAGCCAGGGCAGCGCACACAGGAACACTTCGAGGTGGGGCTTGGAAGTGCCTGAGGTTTGCAGTACAGGAGAGGCCCTGCAGCCAAAGGCAGCTGGGACTGGAGCTGCTGAGGAGCAGGGCACAGCCCCTCTGCCTGCCTAACCTCTCCTCTTGTCTGTGTTGTGCTTGCTCCCCCCGCCCAGGTGCCGCTCCCCCCCGCCTCTGGCTGTTGTCTGTGTCACACCTGCACAGCTCACCGCCCCTCCTACCTGCCGCTGCAGTCTCTTAGCCCTGGAGCCAAGGTCTTTGCCCTCCTTCCTGCCACCTTGCATTGCCAGCCGACCTCAGGCTGCCCCAGCCAGTGCCAGCTGCCTGCCCCCCTGCTTCCCGCACCTCCTGCCCTGCTGCCCTGTGCCCCTCTCCTGGCTGCTCCTGCCAGGGCCCTGCTGTGGGCTCAGCTGAGCCCCAGGGACCAGCCACTCATCTGCAGCTGATGCAGAGTGGCTCCTGGCCTCAGCGAGCCAGGATACTCTTTCTGGTGCTGTTAACCTTCCTGTAGGAGCCTGATTCAGGAGGACAATATGAAAGAGCTGTGCTTGGGCAGGAGAGTAAATCATGCAGGAGCTCACCTGCCAGGAGCTGCCTCCCTCCCTCTCCTCTGCCACTTGTAATTTATGGACCCCTCTGTACAGCACTCAGCCTTCTGTGCTTTGTGGGCTGAAGTGAAGCTCAGTGTCAGGGGCCTGGGAGCCATCTCAGGGTCCTGGGTAGAGCTTGGCATGGTCAGAGACACTGTGGCTGTGAGGAGTTCCAGTGCCTCCCCCGTGAGAGCTGCTGCCCTGCACACCTGTGCAGCTCTGGGCAGGGCAGCGGGCAGGGCAGCAGGCGGGGCAGCAGCCTCTCCCTGCTTCCAGGCTCCCAGCAGCACAGCTGGTGACCTAACCTGCCCTTTGCTCTCCCTCTTTTCCAGCTGGAGCCCCCTGAAGTGGACCAAGATTCCCAGTCCCATGCCAGCGTCTCCTGGGTCGTGGACCCCAAACAGGACTCCAAGCGGACCCTCAGCACTAAGTATGAGACCACTATCTTCTAAAGCACCCTGTGCCCACCCCGTCTAACCGTGCCTTTGCCAGCTGATCTCTGCTCCTCTAAGCTCCCTCCTGCTCCGGCTGCTCGCTGGGCCCCGCCTGCTCGCTGGGCCCCGCCTCGGCGCCGCTCCAGGCAGCAGCACTTAGGAGACTGTAGGACCTTAACCAGCTTTTGTACCTGAGCACCACTGAGCACTGTGAATCCTCCTGACTCGGGAAGAAGGGTGACAGGGTGACAGGCACCGGGGGCGGGGGAGCAGAGGGGTGCCGGCTGGGGCAGTCGGCGATGTGGATCCAGGAAGCCGCCGGCCGTTCCCATCTGTCCCCTTGCTCTGGCACTGTGAATCCCTGGGGCAAAGTGACACTCCCCAGGCTTTTTTCCTCCCCCCCTCACCTTCTTATCCTTGGACTGATGGAGACTTCTTGTCTCTGTGGTGCACACACTCCCTCCTCCTCCTCCATCCTCTTCCTCCCGAACGAGCCACGGCTGCGTACTGTTGCAGTGACCTCACCTGTCCTGCCTGCCGCTGGAATCGACACTAACCACTGTGATGCTGTCTGCAAATAACAACCTTCACCAGATCTCCTCACGGGGGCCCTTGCCCACCATCTCTCCCCTCAAAGCCTGAAGCAGGAATTCTGCCCCGAGGGGACTGCTGGTTTGGGCTGGCTGTGATCGTTCCCACTGTGAGGTCGGGCCCCTCTCCGAGGGCAGCTGCGCTTCTCGTTGCATGCATTTCGGTTTCCCCAGGAGGCTTTCCCCCCTCCTAGTCCCGTTTGTCATCATCCCCATGAGCTGTGGGCCCAGCCCTCACTTGGCAGAGTGTGAGGAGGTTAAGCTTTGGGAGGCACACGTTGTGAGCCCCGTGCTGGGGAGGGGCTGGGCACTGGGAGCAGACGGAGCTCCTTCTGCCCACCCCACAGCTTGTTTGCCATCTCCAAACCAGTGCACAATAAGGGCTATGGGGCTCATGAAACATCTGTCACCTTCCCTGCTGGAGAGCCAGGGATGGCCCTGTGGGGGGCTGCCCCCGTGGCCGTTCCTCCTGTGCTTGCTTTTCCTCTGGGGAAGTCTCCCTGTGGCTCTCTGCCTCAGTGGAAGCAGCTTTTAGTTCCAGAATGTGACTGGGAATTGTTTGCAGGAGACCACAGGGCACTTGGCACAGGTTGGAGCATGTCCAGGATGCCATGTGGTGGTTCACAGCCCCATGAAAGCTGCAGTGTGTCCTTCAGAGGGGAACCGAGCTAACAGCAGCACTGGGAGCGCAGTGCCTGGCTGGAAGTGTGCAGCTGCCCATGCTGACTGCAGAGGGTCTGAGCTGCCCTGCTCTCATCCTGCTTTCAGCTGAGAGAGGCAGGATCCTCAGCACCTCCTGAAAGGATTCCCTTCCAGCATGTGCCTTTGTAAGGTGACCATCCAGAGCTTGCTGGCATCACAGGCAGCCCTGCCTAATCTGCAGAGCTTCTGCTGTGTGTCCATAACCCTCACAGCTGTGTCCCATCTCTGCCTCATCTTCCCCAGCCCTTATTTCCCTGTGCCTCAGCACTCATTCATTCCATTCTCTTCCTTTCTGTTTGCCTCTGGGAAGCTGATCTGCAGGCAGCTGGCTCCGACCATGGAGATGTAGTAACGGGGCAGAGACCTAAGAAGCAGAGTCCTGCTGACAGGAAGATCATCTCCACCTGGCACTGGCGGCCACCTCGGAGGGGGTGCATGGCTGCTCAGTGAGGGCTCCCAAAGCAGAGGGGGAAGAGGGATCCCAGCCCCCAGCTGAGACAAGCAGCTCCCTCCATGTCTAGCAGAGGACAGCTGAGCCTTCTGGGTGTGATGTCACCTCTGCTAGCCTGAGACAAATGCCTTGTAACCCATCTCCTCTTTATCTTCACATCAGAAATGACGCAGGGCAAATCCAGGTCCTGGCTTAAATGTAGCGCTGCAGGTTTGGGGTGAGGAGCACCAGCACTGATCCTTGTTGACTGAGAATCCACGCAGCCCAGCAAGGGGTGCAGAGAAAGGCTTAGCAGTGGGAGTGGTGTGTGCATCTCTCATGGTACTTCAAGTGGCTTCAGTTCTGGGTGAAGAGTAGAGGAGGCCAAATTCCTGGCAATAACTTCCTGCAGCAGGAGAAGCCTGCGGGGGGGCAGCAGCCTTTGCTCCTGGTGCTGCTCCAGGATTTCCTAGCAAATGGAAATAACCTAAGGAAGAGTTTGCAAAGGACCCTTCAGCCCAGAGTGGCTGTGGCCAAGCATTCCCTGTGGTACAAAGCTTGCTGCCCCTCCAGAGAGCTGCTGCCCTGCAGTTCTTGATGTTTCCAGGGCAAGGACACAACCTTCCTGTTACGTACCGAGTCCCTTCCCCAGCCCCCTGTGCTCCCAGCTCCTTTTCAAACCCAGTTATGTCCTTCAAGCCTGGGGGCCTTTGGTTTTTAAAGTGTATTCTATGGTGACTTAGCACTTTTTGATACTAGCTCGTTATTTAATTAGTGCAACAGCTTCAGAAGATGAACCAAGGAGGAGTTAAACGTTGGGCATTATCCTGAAGCACTCCCTAGCTGAGGAGGGAGCCTCTCAACCTGAGCAAGGTCTGAGTCCCTTATCCCCAAAGGTGCTGTGTGCTGCCCCTTCTGTGGGGTGACCAGAGTGTGCCCCAGGAGGTGTCTGGCAGTGACTGATGTTCTCACAACAGTTTCCCTCGAGGGAGAGATCTCAAACTGGTTCTGATTCTAATTCTTCAGATGCAAAAAATCTCAACAGGCATCGTGATGGTTGAGGGGATGCCCTGCTGGGGGCGCCCTGCTGGGGGTGCCCTGGTAGGGATGCCCTGCTGGGGGTGCCCTGCTGGGGGCGCCCTGCTGCTTTACTGTTCTGACGTGCCCCAAGAGTTCCTGCCTGGCTCCACTGCTGCTGTATGTCAGGATTTGGTGCGTGCCTCTCAAGCCAGCGAGGCTGGGAGAGGAGTGAAGCAGGAGCCCGGGGCAGGAAGCTGTGCCTGGGGGCAGTGGAGGTTGCTGCACGCTGATGAATTTGGAAAGCTGACATTCCTTGTCCTGCCAATGTTGCAATCCCTGCTGGTGTAAGTGTAAATATTTGATGTGCTGGTAACAAATCTTGGAGAGATTGCATCTTGAACCTCTGCTTGGGAGGAGGACAGCCCTCTCTGGGTGGTGGTTTGGGGTTTTTTGGATGCATGAGCTCTTGAGGGCTGGCTTGGAGGTGATGTGGTGATGGAGACTCCAAGGGACTGGCTTGGTGACCCTGGTGGTCCTTCCCCAGTCCTGGGCATAATCCTATGGCTGTCTTCAGTGACTCAGCAGCTCCTTAGCCAGAGCTTCTCACCTCGTACAAGGCAGTTTGGGCAGTGCCTCCCCCTCTCGCTCCGTGGCTTTTCTCAAGGTACTTTGTGTGCTGGAGCCTGGCCCTGGGCCCTGCCAGCCACTGGCTCACAGCTGCCATGGGGTGTTGGGGCTCTTCCTCCCCACTGGGTCCTGTGGCTTCTGGAGGGAAGTGCCCTCAGCGTCTGGTGCTGAACACGACTCTGAGTCCAAGGGCAACTGCTGTGCTGCCCTGGGCCTGGCTCCCCCTGTAGGGCCAGGCTCTGCTTTGCATGGCCTGACCCCAGGACCGCTGACCCCAGGACCGCTGACCCCAGGACCGCTGACCCCAGGACCGCTGACCCCGGAGCAGTTTTGTCTTTTTTGTACAGGAGGGGATGAGTTTTTTGTTTTGTTTCCCCCAAACTGAAGCTGCTTTATCCTTTTGTATTTAAAGAAAACAAACCCTGCAACACCTGATCTTAGCTCTTCAGCTGCCTCTGACCTTGCTCTGGGATTTCTTGTTAGAAGAAATTCTCTTTTTAGAAGAAATTATGCAACTTGTGTGGGGTGCACAGCTGACCCCCTCCCCCAAGATGTGGCTCCTACCATGACCTCTCATGACAAGTTTGGACCTTCAGGAGGCTGCTGAGCCACAGACCAGATGCCAAATAGTCCCTCCCAACACATTCTGGGTGCAGCTGCAGGGGGGCAGTGGCTTCAAGGCTCTCTGCCCCACCTGAGCAGGCTCCAGCAGCAGAACTCCCTCAAGCTTCCCTCTGCAGCCCTTCCCTGAAGAGCAAGGTCTGCAGTTGGCTCTGGATGCAGAGGTCCTCTTTGAGCTCTGCCTTTGGCATTCCTGGTCGATCTGTCTGTTGCAAGAGGAGGTAGCTGTGCTGCCCTGGCAGCGTGGATGTAGCTCAAACCTTTTCCCAGCCACGGCGGGTGGCCGAGGGCGCCGCGCGGGGCGGAGCAGCCGCGGTCAGTTTGCAGTGTGGACACTTGTGCTAGTTGTGGCGTCTGGCAGTGGGACTGATTTGTAATACAAATGTTATTTAATCTGTCTGTATTTTGATACTTGAATTTCCTTTTATTCCCTGTACATACCACTGTTAACCTGTTCAAAATCTGTCTGGATTTTACACACTTGTGGTACCAAACGCGACGACCTGTGCAAGGCCTCGACGGACCTCACGACAACAAGGCGAGACTGTAGATACTCCTGGGCTTCCAGCATCGTTTTGTTGTTCTCATGACTGTACACCTTAGAGCAGGCTGAATAATAAACAGCTTCCACACACCCTGGCCTTGCTGGCACTCTCAGCCCCTGCCTCTCTGCTCCTCTCCTGCTCCTCCCTCTTGCAGCAAGGCTGGGGCTGTCCACCTCACAGAACTGCAGAAGGGTTGGGGTTGGGAAAGCTCTCTGAGACCGACCCAGGATCCCCATGGCCACCAAACCCTGTCCCTATCTGCCATGGCCACACCTTTCTGGAACCCCTCCAGGGATGGGGACTCTGCCTCTTCCCTGGGCTGCCTCCTCCAGTCCCTGACCGCTCTTGCAGCAACCCTCCCCTGGCACAATCTCAGGCCCCTTCCTCTTTCTCTATCACCTGAGGCTTGGGAGAAGAGACCAAAATCCCCACCTGGCTCCAACCTCCAGGGAGTTGTAGAGAGCAATGAGGTCTCCCCTCAGCCTCCTCTTCTCCAGGCTCAATACCCTCCACGTCCCTCAGCTCCTCCTCCCCAGCCCTGTTTTCCAGGCCCTTCTCCACCTTTGTTGCCCTTCTCTGGGCCTGCTCCAGCAATTTAAGAAGGTAAGAGGAGAGGGGTGAAGGTAGACAGCTTGGTGGTGTTCAGTTAGCTCAGTCTGTACCTGCACTTTGTGCAGCAGCTTCATCAATCACCTGCATGAAGGGACAGAGGAGACCCTTAGCCACTTTGCTGACGACCCTCAGGCTGTGCTGCCATCCTGTGAGACCTGCCCGGGGTGCGGAGCTGGGCAGAAGGGAGCTCAGCCAGGGCAAGTGTAGGGATTTACCTTGCCTGCCACAGCAGCAGCGGGAAGCTTCTCTGAGGAAGAGCTGAGGTTCAGCTGCACTTGGAGCACATGGAAAATGCTGGCAGGGGGCAGCAGTGCAGGTGAGGCAGAGGTGTGAGCTGTAGGCAGGGAGGGGGAAGGCTCCAGTGCCGCTCCAGAGCCCCCCCATCGGTGAGTCATGGCTGCCAGGGACTGCCTAGCCTGGGGTTTGTGGAGGTTTGGTTTGGGCTCTTCTGAGCCTTCTGAATTGCATCAAAACCAAGCAGCCTGCTCTGACAGGGAATGAAGGATCCTACATAAACGGTGTGGTGGAGTCCAGCTTGGCTGGGAGGATCCTCAGCTAGTTGAAGCAGGGGGTGGGATGAGCCTCACCTCGTTTCCATAGCTGATCAAAGCTGGTCCTCCACGTGGAAATCAGCTCCTGCAGCACACGAAGTGCCCATGGCACCGCAGCCTGCCACGGGGCAGCCTTCAGAGGACCAATAAATGGTCAAAACAAGCAGCTCTTACCCAAACCATTTTAATACATATTTGCTGGAGCATCATTCCAGGGCCCTTGGTTAGCTGGATACCAGGCAGGGTGCCCTCCAGGGATCAATATCATTTAAAGACCTTAGCATGGTGCTTCCCCACAGCCAGGGGCTGAAGCTCTCCCTCTGCATCCCAGCCTGGAGATGGTGCCACTGCCAGGGACTCACCTGGGGCTACTCAGCTTGCAGGGAGCAGGAGAGGTCTGAAAAGATTTGTCAAGGCAATTGCTGCTCGGGAGTGTTTCAGTGTGGAAGAGGCAGCTCCTAACCCAGCTCCCCTGAGCTGTGGAGGGGCCAGACACTGAACTCCTCCCCTCAGGCAGCAGCCTTCACTCAGTGCAGGAAGTTTGTTTGCTCTGCTGGTCCTGCACACCACAGGGTCATAGCCAAACCCTAAGGTGTGGGCTCCTGGAATGGTGAGGAGCAGCTTGCAGCATCACCTCCACACTGCACTACCTGCTGCCAGGACAGGGCTGGGCTGCTGAGACTGGAATGCAGAGAATATCTAAGTCCATGGAGGGTTCCAGTCTCCAAGAAGCCACTTTAATGGAGGTTGATGAAGGAAAGAGGCAGACAGGGAGAAGTCCTCTGCAGCCTAACAAAACAAATGGAGACATCTGCATCAAATGCAGGTTTTCCTTTTAAAATGTGCCTCCTAACAACGTTTTGCTCATTACTCTGAGGATCTCCAAACCCTTTGAACTGGTGAGACCTGACAGTTCCTCAGGAGAAAGCTCTTAGTTCTGTGCATGCAGAAAGTGAAGCACATTAAATAACCTCTTCTGCAAGGCACTCTTCTGCAGTGGAGAGCCTTGAGGAAGGCACCCAAGAGTCCTTCAGCCTTCAGAGGCATTTCTCTCATCTCTTACTGAGCACAGGATGAAAGCATCCACTTGGAATACTCAGGATCCCTGGTAGTATTCAATGGCTCCTGCAAAAGTACCATTTCTCCTCTCACTTACTGGGCAGCTTACCCAAGAGCTCCTGGACGCTCTTTCACTCATTCTGGACGACCTGGTCTTGCTCTGAATGTTTGCTGTAACGCGACAGAGAGAGGCCAAACCTGGATATCTGTTTATAGTTCTATTTACATTGTTTGTGTTTGCAGTGTTTATACACACACCCCTGTCTGGCAAGGAGCTGCCCCAGTTTGGAAGCACTGCTGGGTACCACTCCGTGCACAGGGGACAGTTTGGGCACCCCCAGTTCTTTCCTGCTGCCGGTTCATGGAAGGAGCTGGGGCAGAGCCGGCTGCAGAAAACCAGAATAAAAGTAAGCAAAGGGATGATGACCGCGGCCGGAGAGCAGAGGGCTGAGGAAAATGCGGGAGGTTAATGACAAAGGGACACCGCGCAGCTGCGCTTGCACCTCGCCTTCGGCCCCCCAGCGGCCGATCCCGCGGAGCGCTGCTGCCCTCTAGTGGCGGCCGTGCCCGCCCGGGGATAGGGCCACAGCGCGCAGCCATTAACGGTGAACCGGGCGGGTGCGGTGCGGGGGGACGCTGTTCTGTGCGGACCTGGCCGTGCTGGATTAATGGTTGGACTCGACGATCTTAAAGGTCTCTTCCAGCTGAAATGCTTCGGCGATGCCGTACGAACCACTCCGGAAGTGCCTTTTCAATGTCTGATGCCTCAGAGGCACGACCAAAGCTGCTTCTGGTGGCTTCTGCGTGCAAAACACACCGCCAGGCATGGGAAGCGAAGGCAATGAGACCCTGTGCCTGTGGTGTGCGAGTCGCGTTTGCATGTGAGGAGCATCCATGCAGAGGGTTCATCCACCCAAACCGTGCACATCCACACACCAGGGCACAAAGAGGCTTTGAGGGGTGGCTGCCCTGCTCAGGGACAGAGGAAGGGGCTGGCAGCAGCTTGTGTGCAGGAAAGCAGCTGATCATGAGAAGTAAAACCACTAAACTCATCATGGGCCCAATCTGGCCCAAATTCTGTCCAGGAATCCCCCTGGTGCTCCCTGTTTGGTTTTGTGCAATACCAGACCTGGTTTCTGATCTTCAGCATTGTGTGAGGAAGCTGAGGATGAGAAAGCAGCATTTACAGAGAATAAAGCAGCAGTGCCCTGGTGGTGACTGCAGTTTGCTGCTGTCCCATGTCAGAGCAGGTATGGCTGCTCCCAGCCTCCAGCTCCTGACCCCAGAGGAGGCAGCTCTCTGTATTTACATCCTTAGCCATTTGCCCTGCATTCGTTTCCTTCCCCATGGGACTGGTGTCATGAAGAGCTGTAGCAGCAGAACGGATTTTTAATGCATTTCCTCCAGATTTCTGTGAGAGAATCCAATTCCTGGGTGGCTTTAACTTGCCACAAATGCAGATGACCCCAGGAGCAGGGGTAATAGGCAGGGTGGGGCTTTTTTAATCTTCTGTTTTAATGAGCTTCATCCATCTCTCTGATTAGATTAATCTCATTTATTTTAGCCAAGCTGAAATCCCCACAGAGGAAATTGGGATTTTGAGTCTTTCAGGGTGAGTGCTTGAGTCAGGCAGCCAACTCCCCAGGGGCACTTCCAGTTTGCCCTTGTATCACCTTGGAAATTTGTAACCCTGATGATCACATTGGGAAGGGATCAGAGGAGCTGTGAACCTGCCTGCGTCCCCAGTGTGCCATGGAGAGAACCATTGAATGGTTTTGGTTGGAAAAGGCTTCTAAGATCCTCCAGTCCAACCTTTCTCTAACTCTGCCAAGGCTGGGGCTAATCCATGGCCCTCAGCACCACAGCTCTGTGGCTTTGAAACCCCTCCAGGGATGGTGACTCCACCACTGCCCTGGGCAGCCTGGGCCAATGTCTGAACACTCTTTCCATAAAGAAATTATTTCTCATGGCCAACCTAAACCTCCCCTGGTGCAACTTCAGGCTATTTCCTCTCATCCTATCACCTGTTCCTTGGGAGAAGAGCCCAACCTCCACCTCACTCCAACCTCCTTTCAGGGAGCTGTATAGAGCCAGAAGGCCTCCCCTCAGCCTCCTTTTCTCCAAGCTGAGCAACCCTCAGCTGCTCCTCTAGACCTTCAGGCTCTATTGCCCTCTCTGGACCTGCCCCAGCACTTCAATGTCCTTCTGGAGAGAGGGCCCCAAAGCAGAACCTGGTACTCAAGGTGCTGATCCAGGCCAGGGTGCTGGTGGCCTTCTTGGCCACCTGGGCATACGCTTGGCTCATCTTCAGACAGCTGTTGACCAACACCCCCAGGGCTGGGGTCGAGAGCCCCTGTGTCCCTGCTGTGTCTCAAGCAGCTCCCCTAGGTAACCAGAGCAGCCTGATGGGGAGGGCTCAGCTTTCCAGAAAGGCTCCAAGGCTCCCATTGTGCCAGCAGGAGCAGGGCTGCTCCACGGCTGCAGTATCCTCACCGGTGGGACAGATGAGCTCCTGCAGCCCCACCGGCAGTGGGTGGGAAGTGCCTGCTGGTTCCAACAGAAACAGCTGGAGGGAGGATGGAGGCTTTGTGTGGGAGCTGAGATGTTTGTCCAAGCCTCCGGAACCTGAAAGTCCTCATTGAGCAGAGC
This sequence comes from Melanerpes formicivorus, assembly GCF_026170545.1. Classification (NCBI taxonomy): domain Eukaryota; kingdom Metazoa; phylum Chordata; class Aves; order Piciformes; family Picidae; genus Melanerpes; species Melanerpes formicivorus. The sequence goes on from NW_027142398.1 coordinate 5,363,634, forward strand.
CACCCCGGCTGCGGAGCCAGGCACTGTTTGCACAGCCCTGTGCCAGCACGGGCAGCTGCGAGCAAACGTCCACTGTGCCCTGCTCCAAACCTCCTGGGAGTGAAGCTTGGTGAGCACAGAGCATCCAGCTGGGAGATGAGCTGGGACCAGCCACCAAAGGTTGTCTGTGCCCAACCCCAAACCCTACCCCAGCTGCTGTCACAGCTCCCTGCTTCCAAAACAGAGGGGATTTGGAGCTTACAAGCTACAGCTTTGGCTCTGTTAGAAAATTTCCTCCTCAGAGGAGGAAAATCAGGGCAAAAAGTGTTAGCAGGTGTTGCAGGAGGGTGTGGAGGGGAAGGCAGTTTCCCTCTGCCCCATCAGCCAGCAAAGCTGTTTCTGCAGGAGCTCCTGGCCAGCAGACAGAGTTGGGATTGTTCCTGTGCTGGGCAGGCGGCTGGATCCCGAGGAGCTCCCAGCTTCCCTGCAGGGCAATGAGGTGGTGTTGTCCACCTTGTCCAGGTGAGAGGATGCCTTGGGGTTGGGTCTGTTGGGATTTTTGAGTCTTTCAGAGAAGAAAGTGCCTGCTGTGGGGGTGGCTCTGGCATGGGGGTACAAGGTGTGTGTCTGTGGCACACTGCACGCTCCACCAGCAGCTGCAGAGGCTGTGAGTTCCCCCTCCTGAGGTGGTGTCTGACCTTTCCATGAGGCATCCCACATGCATGAGCTGGCTCCTGCTACCTTGGCCATAGTGCATGTGTTTGAGCTGTGAGGACCATCCCTGGCCCTGCCCAACCTCCTGTGGCCAGTGCCTGCTCTTGGGGCATTTCAGACTCACCTCAGCTGCATACTCAGGGGGTGGGGCGGTGCTGGGTAAACTGAGGCTTAGAGAGGTTTGGCTCCTGATCACATAGGCAACATGGCTGGAGCTCAGATAGGACTGGGAGACATACACAGAGCTGGGGAGATGATCCTTGCCCCATCAGACACCCCCAGGCCCAGAGCTGGGTTTGGATTCCACGCGCAAAGTGCTGGTTCCCTGTCTCTGGAGCATCTTCACAACTGCTGCCTTGACCTGATTCTGACTTGGTGGAGCGTTTGGCTCCGGTGAGGCTGCAGTACAGGGAGGCCCAAACCACACACAGTGCTCAGGGAGGGATCCTGCTCCAAAGCAAAAAAAAGTTCAAAGGTGTTTTTGGCTTAATGTGGTTTATCTAAATTGCTTTCTTTTGTTAATCTGGATTAACACAAATGCTCTTAGAACCACTGACTGGGGAAGGTTTTGCTCTGCTGCTCTGACCAGGACAGGCTTTTCCGAAGGGAAAAAGCTCGAGCTGGGAAAACAAAACACATCAGGTCCTGTCCCAGGTGAACAGAGCAAGGTTGGGTTTATTCCTGCTGCCCAAATCCAAGGAGTCATTTTGAAGGTTGTGCTTGGCACCTAATGACCCTCATGAGAGGAGCAGCTGAGGGACTTGGAGTTATCCAGCCTGGAGGAGAGGAGGCTGAGGGGATAGCTCATTGCTCTCTACAGCTCCCTGAAAGGAGGCTGGAGCCAGGTTGGGGTTGGACTCTTCTCCCAAGTGATAGGACAAGAAGAAATAGCTTCAAGTTGCACCAGGGCAGGTTTAGGTTGGACATTAGAAGAAAATTCTCCACTGAAAGGGTTCTCGAAGCCTGGCACAGGCTGCCCATGGAGGTGGTTGAATCCCCATCCCTGGAGGGGTTTCAGACTCCCTGGAGGGGTTTCAGAGTTGCAGAGATGTGGTGCTGAGGTCCATGGATTAGCCCCAGGCTTGGTAGAGTTAGAGAATGGTTGGACTGGAGGATCTTAAAGGGCTTTTCCACCCACAGCAAGTCCATGCCTGACTGACTTCCCCCTGCTGCCAGCAGAGGATTAATCCCCCTCTTCTCTCTGGGGCACTGTGAACCCCTTTTCTGGCCGGGGTGCCAAAGCAGTTGGCATCGTTAGTTAATGAACTTCAAGGTAAATTGGAGGTCAAGCCCAGATTTGGAGGTGGTGGTGGGCACGAGCGTGACCCAAGGAGCCATGTGATGTGGGCCACGTCCTGGAGAGGCAGGTGATCCCCTTGCCTCTCCCCAGGGCTGGGATTAGGAGAGATTTTACAGCTGAGTGGCTGGGCTCATGTTAAGATTTGGTCTGCAGTGGCTGAGCCCCTCTGGCTCCTTGTCAGAAAGGACTTGTTAGGGTTTTTACAGCCATGTTGCACATCAGGAGGATGGTTCATGCCTGCCAAGTCCCTGGGAGAGATCCCCCTTTGCATCTGCAGGGAATTCCCACCTTGAGAATAGGCAGGGAAACACCCAGAGTGGAAACTGGAACCCGGGAGGGTTTGGAGAGACATGTCTCAGGTCTGCGCATTCACCTGAGACCTGGCTGTGCTTTCTTGCCCTGCAAAGCCTTCTTGTGCAGCCTCAGTGCAGCTCAGTTCCTCCTGTGTCATGGGGAGGGGAACCCTTTCCACCCTTTCATGGATTCACAGAATGGTTTGGGTTGGAAGGGACACTAAGGATCATCCAAGTCCAACCCCTGCCGTGGGCAGGGACACCTCCCACCAGCCCAGATTGCTCAAGGCCTCATCCAGCCTGGCCTTGAACATGCCAAGGGAGGAGGCATCCACAGCCTCCCTGGGCAACCTGTGCCAGTGTCTCCCCACCCTCACTCTAAAGAATTTCTTTTGCATTCTTAGAGGCCTTTTCCAGCCCAAACAATTCCATGGTTCTGTGGCCCGGGATGCTCAGGAGCCATGGGGAGGGGGCCAGAGACTCATCAGGCAGTGGCAGAGCAGCTCCAGGAAGGCTCCAGAGAGGCTCCAGCTCCCAGCAGCCACAAGCAGGAATGCTGAGCTGCAGTGGAAGTTGTAAGCAGGACCTGGGTACTGCCCAAAGAAAACCAGGGGACTCCCTCCTGCCCCTGCCCCAGCCAAACAGCAGAGTAGCAGTTTCTGTGACGTGCTGTGGCTGGGTAGTTCCTTTGCCTGCCCCCTGATCAGCAGGAATAAATGTGGCAGTGTGCAATAATGTTCATTTCAGGGGAGGGTAAATATAGAAAGGAAAACCTGCTGAGAGCAAGCCATTTATTTCTGCCTCTGGAAGCCTCTGCCCATAAACAGTCAGTCCTGCCCAGCTGGAAAATCCCAGTGTGGTTTCCTTGGCCATCCCAGAAGGAGATTTTCTTTCCTCTAGGTGAAGAAGTTCCTTTTAAATTAAAGAAAGGTCATAATGGCATCTTACTTCCAGCTGCCCCGGGGTGGCTGGGGGCTCCTTGGCACACTGAGGCTGCTCTGTTCTGCTAAACTGCTCTGGTGCAAGATCATGGAGGAGATCCTGCAGGGCTTTCCCAGCTGGTGGTGCTGAGGGAGCCTCATTCTTTGGGGTCTCCTTGTTCTGCTGGTGATGGGCTCGGGGGTTCACCAGAGCTGCATGTGTGGGGTTAAATCACCCAGCTTCTGGGGGTGCCGGTGGGGAAGGATCCTAGGATGTGCCTGGGGTGGATCTTGGGAGCCACACTCAGGAGATCGGGGGGGGTGGGGGGTGGGTGAGCTGTGCTGAGATCACACTGGACCAGGAATCCTCTGGAGAGTGTGCCAAGGACAACAGGACAGTGAGGACTGTCGGAGCATCTGTCATGCCAACAGCTGGGGTGAGCCACTGCAGCACAGGAGAGACCCCAAACCAGCATCTGAGCAGAGAGCTGAGGGAGGTGGGAGCCCCTTGTCTCATCCAGGCTCTGCTGTCCCTCCTCTATCACAAAAATAGCACCAAGGAACCGTGCAGGGGACAGCAAAGCAGGCAGCTGGCACTGGCCGGCTGCCCCGTGCCGGCTCCCGGTGGCTGACACCGGCCGGGCAGGAGCCCACTCCCGGCTCTGCAGCTTCCTGCCCTCGCTCAGGGTCTCTCCGTGTTTTCCAGCAGGCTTTGGATTTGGCTCGGGCTCGCCTTGGTTTCCGAAGGCAAGAGGCTGTTAAGTCTCTTGGAAGAATGAATTAATTAGCGAATGCCTTTGGTCAGGTCAGTGCCCTGGAGCAGGGCTTTAAAGCGGCTCCTGCGTGGAAGGCTCCTGCTACCCCCAGGGTTTTCAGAGCTGTGCCTCCAGCATCCTGGAGGAGCACTTTGGAAAATAAAAGGGTGGGGTGGAAAAGCCTCCCCGCTCCTTTCTCCCTCCCTGCCACCCCTCTCCCCAAGGTGGTGTTGGCTCCGTGGGTGACATTTGTGTAAGCAACAAAATATTGCCGCAGCGGCCGGGCTCTGGCTGCGCCTCTGGAAACAAGCTGCAGCCTTGTTAAGCTGTGGATGGAAACGCAAGGGGCAGAGGGGCTGACATCTTACACGGGCAGGCAAATAACCCCTGCCTCACTGCGGCACGGAAACACCCAGCCGCTAACGAGGCTCCCTCCGCCCGGGGGGGCTGGGCTTGTCCCCGAGATTCCCAAACTATTTTGAAGGAGAGAAGGGCCACCTCTGAACACGAGGCTGGTGTCACAGGTGCTGAGCTAACCTTTGCCGTGGGTGCTGGCCCCAGGATCTCCAGTGGGTGTGGCAAACAGCTGCTTGCACCCAGTACAGCCCAACACAAGGCCAGCTGCAGCGCTGGCAGAGGACATGGGTTTGCCCTGTGCAGGCAGTGGGTGTGATGTGACACAGCAGCCTGTACCCGCAGGCCTCACCTCAGAGCTTCCGTTCACCTGTGTGGGACACAAAATGCATTCATGGGCTCACAGAAGCCTTTAGGCTGGAAAAGACCCCTGAGAGTCCAACCATAAACCCAGCACTGCCAGCTCACCACCAAACCATGGCCCTCAGCACCACATCTCCACAGCTCTGAAACACCTCCAGGGATGATGATGCCACCATCTTCCTGGGCAACCTGGGCCAGGGCTCGACAACAAACCTGTCCTAGTGAAATCCCACCCAAAGCCCCTTCCTTCTCCACCCATGTCCTGACAAGGACCTGCCAGTTGAGGTGCCCATGCTGATGGCAGAGCAGGAGGAGATAAAAGCCCCAGGGAGCATGCAGCGAGTGTGCTGCAACAGCCACCCCGGGGTGGCTGTACCCACTCCAGCTGAGTGCCCAGGAATTCTTCTGGAATAAGAGCCTGCCTATTTCTGTAAGAGCTGATGTCACCAGGAAAGCTGTTATAAATCCAGCTGGAAAAAGGGACCCTTATTCTGGGATCAGTGTGGTTAGTGGTTAGCTGGCAGCAGGGCTATTCCTGGCGCTGCCATCGACCTTCCTGGTCACCTCAGCCTGTGTCACCTCCTGCTGCAGCCTGGGCACTACAAACAAGAGCTTTCTCCTCAGGCAGCTGTTTGGGAAGCTCTGTGACACTGGAAAAAAGGTGTCACAGGGTGACAGGCAGTCATTGAGTGGGACCTGGTGCTTTTTTACCCACCTTGGAGCCATCCTGATAAAATTGTAGTGTGGGGAGATGAGAGACGCAGCCAGGGGACTGTCTGAGGTGCTCATGCCTGGGCCCTTGCTGTGGGACTGGGGCTGGAGAGCTTTCCCGACTTGGGAATAGGGAGCTTTCCTCTCTGCTTTTATAAATAGTCTATTCTCTTCTGAGCTGGAGACCACCCGTCATAAAAGTGGTGGAAGCCACAGGAACATCGTGGCTGGGCTGCAGAGGATGCCAGCTTGCCTCCCAGCTCCGTGTCCTTTCCCAGTGGATTTTCCAGAGCCACTGACCCTCCCGGCAGCCCCAGCTGCTGGAATTCCCTCTGGGAATGCAATAACAAACTGGCGAGGGCTGGTGTCCCCCTCCCCATCTTTCCCAAAGTCCCCTGGCAAACCGTAGATGGGAGAGTTCCAAGTGCAAATGTGTGTGTGCTAATGGGAAATGAATTGCCTCTTGCCCTGGAGCCTCTGCAGCTTGAGGAAAACAAGGCAGGGGCTAGGAATGACCTCACATCGCCTCCCAGGGAATGTTTTGCCGGATGAGGGGGGGAGAGGCGGCATCAAGACAGCACAATGTATGGATCTCCCTCCCTGTGTAAACATCCCTGTAGCTGCAGAAGCCTCTTAAAGCCCCGGCCGAGAGGAGGCAGCGGCTTTGATCTGGGGCTGTGGTTGCTGTTTGCCAGCACGGATCCCTTCTTCTTTTAATTTTGCTGCAAATTAAAAAAATGCCTGTTGTGATCTTTCTGCTTTTATTCCTTGGCTAGGGAGCAGGGCAGGGTGCAGTAAATTTTCATTACTCCCCATGTAACCGTTTCAGCATGGTCGACAATCCCTCGCCGTCTCTTCAGCGCCGCAGCACAATGGACCAAACCTCCTGGCCCTCCGTGGAGCCAACAGCAAATGGATTTTGCCCAGAGGTGCGCAACGGGGAGTGGAGGCAGCGGGGAGGAGAGTCCTGCCACCTCCTGTCCTGCCCGAGACACACACACGTGTGCACGCACGCACGCACTTGTGCACCCCCGACAAGGGCTGGCAGTGTTGTCCTGATGCCTTTGATGGCTCCAGAGAGGGCTCCCAGGGCCGGACCCGCGCCAGCCCCGTGCCGCGGCAGCAGGAGCTGGTACGGAGCCGCCGGGGCCCGAGCACCAGGCTGTCCTGCAAGCGATTTCAGTGTGGTTCATGGCCCTTGCTCCAGACTCCCTCTGAGACCTCGGGCATCTCCAGCTGCCTGACTTTCTCCATCTGTGTGCTGGGCAGGGGGATGGCCCCGTGCTCAGAGGGGCACCATGGTGTGTCACCCCAGGACCTCCCTTGGCCCCCCTTCCACCCAACGAGGCGCTGCAAATACCACTATATTTAATTCTTTAAAGCCTTTCTGAACATCAGCAGCTCACCCCAGCCCCACTGCCTTGCTGTGGTGCTTTGCAACCCTGCTGGAGGAGCAAGGGTTGAAGTGGTTTAATTGCCATCCCTGGATGTATTTAAAAGCTATCTGGATATGGTGCTCAGGGATATGGTGCAGCCATGGCCCTGGCAGATAATGGTTGGTCTTGAGAACAAGGCTCACAAGGAGCAGCTGAGAGAGCTGGGGTTGTTTAGTCTGGACAAAAGGAGGGGAGACCTCATTGCTCTCTACAACTCCCCTGAAAGGAGGCTGGAGCCAGGTGGGACTTGGTCTCTTTTTCCTAGTCTCAGGTGATAGAAGGAGAGGAAATGGCCTGAAATTGTGCCAGGTCAGGGACTGGCAGAGGCTGCCCAGGGAGGTGGTGGAGTCCTCATCCCTGGAGGTGTCCAAGAACATGGACATGGCACTTTGGGACAGGGTGTAGTGGCCATGGTGGTATTGGGTTGATAGTTGGACTGGATGGTCTTGGAGGCCTTTCCCAACCCAAACAATTCCATGATTCTATGGTCCTGGAGGTCCTTTCCAGCCATAGTGAGTCTGTAACATGGGGGTCAGGCCCTTCACTCTCCAATGCTGCCATCAACCTGCTTTCAAAAGCAAGGCACAGGTTTAATGGGCAGCACTTGGCCAGAGCCCCAGCCCAGCAGTCTGGGCCCGAGTGAGGTTTTGCCGGGTCCCTGCTGGGTCCCTGCCGGGTCCCTGGCTGCTGCCGTACGGCTGCCAGCGCTGAGTGCTGTGATGCACATGGAGCTGTGTATTCAGGGCTGGGTTCTGGCTGTTTGTACTGATGTGTGAACCTGTAATTTAGCAGCTGGGTTATAAATCAGCACCGCTGAGAGTCCTGTCCCTCGTGCCTTGAGATCAGCCTCCAGATTTAGAAGACAGGTTAGAGAAGTGAACAAAAGAAAGGAGGTCTGTGGCGTTCTGCCTCTGCCTGTGATGATAAAGGATCACAGGATGGGATGTGAACATGTCCTGCTCCAAGGTGTGGTGACCAGGGCAGGTGAGCAGAGCCTCTGTATTTTGAGACTTGAGGGCATTTTGAGTCTGCTCTTGAAACAGCCCTAAGAGAGCTTTGTGTTTGCACAGCAAATCCCAGCCTGAAAGAAAAGTGCTGCCACAGCTGCTGAGCTCATGGTCGCAGGAGGGTGCTGGACACCCCACTGGCATGGGCTGCGAGGTCCAGAGGCCCTTCCTGCTTGGCACTGCATTCCAAGAGGAGCAGCCTTCATCCCCAAGAGCTTCTGGTGTAGGAGCAGGTAAGATAAGGGCCACTCAGACTCCCCTGGCTCCGGCTTCACCATGCCAACATGGATTTGAACCCTGGAGATTTGCACTGGGTGTAAGGGACCTGTCTGTGGATCTGTCCTCCAGCTGATGCTGGTCTTCTGCTGCCCTGGATTTGGTTCCTACATGGGCTTTTGACCTCAGTGCTTTGTCTGGGGGACTCACTGGCAGCAGGCAGAGCTCCATGGGTGTGGGATGGCTCCACAGGGCCAGGAGGGAGTCTTGCCCTTGGCCTCTGTCTTTGGGAAGATCCAGCTCCCAGTTTTCACAGGTGCTGCTCTCCTGGTCCAGTTGTCCAGCATCTTCCTGTCTAAAGCAGACCTACTCCTTCAGGTCCCCTGCTCGGGGAAGGTCCCTGTCCCGTGAAAGCATCACTGGACTAAGGGATTCTTCATCATCCTCCCAGCTGCAATCCCTCCCCTCGTCTCCACATGGGTGCCTTGGCTCAGCTGGATGTTGTCCATCACCTCCAGCCTCCTTCATTGTATCTTTAGGGGTTATCAGGACAAAAGGGGATAGGAGAGGCTGCAGAAGCAGCACGGTGGGCTGAAGGACCATGGGGGATGCCATGGGCAGGATGACTGCTGGGGCCATGGCATCCCACAGCCCTGGACAGGTGAGATTACCACAGACCTTCCCCCCAGCCACATTCCCAGCTCTCAGCCTTATCTCCTGCTGCATTTTCCTGGCTGGTGATGCCTCACATGACTCAGGGAGCAGAAACACCCCCAGGAAAGAGATGGTGGCAGCAAGCTCAGTGCAGGGACAGCCACGGGTTGTGGCAGAGGGTCTCCCTGTGCTCTGGGATGCCGGCTGCAGGGGGCCAGGCTGCGAGAGGCTCCTGCAAGCAAAAAAAAAACCCACCCACCTTGAATGGTTCAGAAAGGTCTTTTTCTTGCCCCTTCCACCCTTATTTCCCATTCCCCCTCCCCACCTCTCTCTTGCAAACAGCAGAGCTGTTCTCCAGTCCCACTTTCTGCCAACCCAGCACCCCAAGACGCTCCTACAGCTGCCGAGCCCAGCCAGGTGGTGCCATCTGCAAACTCTTTTTGTTCCTTACCGATACATTTTTCCTTCCCCTTTTCTTTCCCACTCATTGCCTTCCCCTGCCCACCCCCCTCACCCTCCCCACCTCCCCTCCCCACCACCCCGAGCCCTTGCCTGGCCGAGGGGCTGCGAGGTGCGGGCTGGGTCTGGGGGTTGCGGGGGCTTTGCATTGATGCATTGATCGCCCATGGTCTCTGCCTGACCTCCCTGCTCCCAGGGAAGCAGTCTCCATGGCTACTGGCCCTTCTCCTCCAGCGCAGACTGTAAATTCCTGCAGGCAAAGCCCAGCCTTGGGGGTGCGAGGGGGGAGCCGGGAAGGAGTAACCAAAGCCAAATAGAAAGAAAGAAAGGGCTGGGAGAAAAAGGGCGTTGCTTGGATGGGGCTCTCCTTTCCACTCCCCTTTCTCAGGTCCCCAGCACCAGGGCAAGGCGCCTGCTTCCCCCCTCCAGCGCTTGCTGCTCCTGCTGCTGCTCTCTTGCAAAACTGGAATTGGCTGGGATTATTTAAGGGAAAAAAAAAAAAGCAAGGATCAGAGCAGCCGCCAGAGAGAGGGCGATAGAGTCCACTTTCCTCCAACTGCCCTGGGTCTCCTTCCCTCACTCTCTTCTTTAGCAACACCAAGAGCCCCAAACTGAACCCAGAGCAGCTTTTTCCATCAGTTCAGTTCCCTTCCTTCCCTCTGTCTCACACACGGCAAGGAGCGAGCCCCTTCCTCCTCTTGATTTCCCTTTGCATGCTCAGCCTCTTGTTTCTTTTAAAGCACTAGAATCCCCCTGTCTTGCCCCCACTCCTCCATGCAGACTGGGATTGCCATGGGAGCTTTGCAGATTGCTGGATTTTCCATCCTTCTCTTTCTCCACCACTCTGGAAACACGCTGGCAAATAAAGCCAGTCAAGGTAAGAGAAAATTCTTCCCAGCTCGAAGGGTTGCTGTTTGATGTTGTGTGCTGGGCAGCCGGACCTCCCTCCTTAGAGCTGGGGCTTTCTGTGCAGCAGGCTGGAGAATTAGCAGCAATAACAACAAACAGTGGAGGGGATTTTAAACCTGCCTCTGCCTCTGCCTGGGGTTGGGTTTTGTGAACTCTTGCTGGGGCTGTGTTTCTCACACTGTGTTTGTTTGGTTCGGACTCTTATCTCGAGGTGAAGGGTGTAGAAAATGAGGGTAGGCAAAGCCTGCACCTATCACAGGGCAAATGCTGTTATTTGGATGAGTTTGTGAGGGCTCGGGGGGGCTCCTCTGGTTTTCAGGTGTCAGTAGGATGAGGATAACACCCAGAGCAGTGTGGGCAAGGAGGGCTGCTTTCAGTCTGGCTGAGAGCGAAGGGAGAGCAGAGCGGGTGTCTGGTGCTGGGAGCCTGCATCTGCGCTTGTGTGGGTTACCCAGGCAGGGGGTGAACATCCAGTGCTGGGCTGGAAGGGTTTGGGCTGGAAAAAAACTTCGGGGAGCTAAGCAAAGAAAACCTGAATAGATAGGGAAACTCATTCCCTGTTTATAGGGAGGGGGGGAGGAAAAGAGACGTGTCCTAGCACTACCAGCTCCAGGCTTTGCTGTTTCACCGGTGGCTCCCAGTATCAAGCCTGGAATTCTCCACAAAGGTCCACACGGAGCTTTCTGTATGGTCCCTCCATCCCTCCAGGTTTTCTGTAGCACCGCTATATTTAGCTCGGGTCTCTCCACACACATGCAGCCCTGTGTGCGTGGTCCTGCTGCCTGTCTCCGAAGGGGTTTTCATCCTTCGGTCACCACTTACTGTTCAACCTCTTGGCTTTTCTTCTGCTCCTTTTTTCTCTATGGCACTTAGCAGTGTGTAAGGTTTCTCCCAGCCCAGCCTCGGCTCTGGCTGTTGTAGGAGCTGCTGTTTCTGCGGAGGGTGAGATGGAATAAGGTGTGAAGGAACATCGGAGCGCAGGGCGGCCCCGAGGCTCTTCCTGGAGGCACATTTCAGCCACACACACATGGGTGCCCCGAGCCCTGTCACCGACCGAGTCAGAAGGAATTTCAAGGCTGTTGTCTTATCTGCTTCAAGTCTTTTTAAAACAATAGGACACTTTTCAGGAGGGCAGCCTGGGCAAGCACAAGGGAGATTTTCCAGGGCAAAGGTTTGGTAAGGAAGCATCCAGCTTCTTGCAAAGCTTTATGATGTAGGCTCAGAAAGGAATGCTTAGGTTTTTATCCCCCCTCAAATTATCTCGAGTGTATGCATTGCTTTCATTTCTTATCATAATATTTATTTATTAAGGCCTTTTGGTTTCCAGTTCCATTTAAGCCTGAGCCAGAATTGCATTAAAATAGCAAAGTAAAATTCCATCGTGCAGAGACTTGACAGATCCCTTCAGGGAAGGAGTGGGGGTGGAGAGAGGTGAGCTCAATCCTGCGCCGGGTAATCACCGCCGCACGCCTGGGACAGGGCTGGCTCCTCCTGGTGAAGGCAATGAGTAGACCCGGGGGGTTCTGAACGCTCTGCACCTGGGGGCTTTGTGGAGGAGAGTTAACCCAGATGCTGCTGCTGGGTGGGCTCTGTGGGCTGCTGAGAGAGAGGCAGCTATGGAGAGGTGAAGGTTGGTGCCTGTAGAGACGTGAGGGCTCTGGGCAGGGCTGGACCCGCTTGGTATTGAAACTGCAAGGGAGATGCCCCAAGAAAGGGCTACACATCGCCTCACTGCCCTCACCAAAGCCTTGGCCCTTCCAGGATCCAGCCACTCTCACCAAGTGGCTGTCATGGCTGGGGACTGCTCCTGTCTCCTTGGGGGGGCTGCTTTTGCTGTGATAACATCACACCGTGGTGGGGCTCGCTGGCTCATTTCTCACACTGAATTACTCTAGAAAGTTTAGTCTGTAGGGAAGGAAGGATTTAGCAGAGCTGTCCACCAGGCCTGGAGGGTGCCTCCCAGAGGACCCTGCAGGGTTATTGGGTCACTTTAGTGCTAGGAATGCTTTCAAGAGGAGAACTGACCATGTAAATCCAAATAACCCCCGAGGAGGCTCCTGACACACTAAGCTGGGATGAAGTCTCCCTGTGGTCCCCATGCCAAGCTGCCTGAAAATCCCCAAGAAGCTGCTGTGCCCACAGCTCTCCTGGGTTTGGACAGATAATGCCACCCCCAGTCCTATCCTCTAACCCATCAGTCCATCTCACAGCCTGCCAGGCAGAAGAGTCTGTCCTGAGCTCCTACTCTCAGTGGAATGGAGTCCTTGCCCATCATCTGTTGGCCTTGGAGAGGATGGAGCCCCAGGGCTGGCAGATTTGCACCTTTTTTTGTACCAGGGAGTGCCTGGATCTGCCCTTGCCTCACTCCTCTGGCAGCACCCCCGTAACTGGAGCCACGTCACAGGATTCAGCACCTTTTCCTGCAGCTGGGCTGAACATCCCCTTGGATGGGACCAGGGAAATGGGGCCGGGAAGGAGATGCAGCAACAACCTGGGGGACTCTGGTGCTCCAGTTGGCATCCCCTGGCACTCCCACAGCCCCATCCACCCACCCAGTGATGGGTCCTGAGTGGACCCCAGCCCCAGCCCAGCTCAGTAGTCACCTGTGAGCAAAAGCAGCCCTTTTGGCTAGTGCCAGCCAGGGAGGGAGCCTCCATCCCATGGGGCAGGCATTGGTGGGGATGCACCTGCAGATCTACGCTGCCAGCCTTCAGGGGGTTATGGATATATGTTTAATTTTTGGTTAGGAGGCTAAAATTTTCCAATTGCAGCCTGGAGATGCTGTTGGATTGCCCTCCCCTCTCCACCAAACCTCCTCCCCCCTGGCCTCCACTTTCCTCCCCTCTCGTGCAGTCACAGTGTGTGACTGTTGTGCCTGTCCCCTCCACCCCTCTGAAATATGAAATGTAAAACTGTAAACACTGCAGCGTGCAGCAGTTCAAAGGAGAGCTTTGACTGAGGGCTCCAACATGCCTGTGCTGAGATTAAAAAGGGGAGCTGGGGGGAGGTAGGAAGGAGGCAAGAAGAGGGTTTTTTATAACTGCCAACAGGAGGATAAATATGCAGACACCTTGAGTCTTCCAGCACTGAGGGGTGCTGCTGTCTCCAAACTGCCCAGGTTTTATTTCCAGTGCTCTCAGCTTTACAGGGATTTTTCCCTTTGCAGATGGTCACACCAGAGCAATCCATTTAGGAAAAAATCTGCATGAATAACCTTAACCTTCACTTTCAAAGTTGCAAGTCCCCTGGGAGGCTTTAGGAGAAGTCTGGGACGGCAAATAAAGTTTGCTCTGTCTTGCGGCGCTGGGGGACGCCCGACCGGCCTCGCTTCAGCCTTGCTCACTGAGATCTTGTGCTAGCTGCTCCCCCAGCTGAAAACAAACACAGCCTGGGCCTGAGTTTTTGTGAGGCAGGGCTGGGTCAGGCCAATAAGCCAAAGGAGCAACAACAATGCCCCTGGGAGATGAGCATGCTGCTGGTGTGAGGCATCAGACTTTCCTCGGGGAAATCATGGCTGAGCTGGATGACCTAAAGGTCCTTGAAAGGACCCTTCCAACCCAAACCATTCCATGATGCTGTGTTGGTCTCTTCTCCCTAGTAACAAGTGATAGGATGAGAGGAAATGGCCTCAAGTTGCACGAGGGGAGGTTTAGGCTGCGCATTAGAAGAAAGTTCTTCGCTGAGAGGGTTCTCAAAGCCTGGCACAGGCTGCCCCGGGAGGTGGCTGAATCCCCATCCTTGGAGGGGTTTGCAGAGGTGTGGTGCTCAGGGCCACGGTTTAGCCCCAGCCCTGGTAGAGTTAGAGAAGGGTTGGGCTGGATGAGCTTTTCCAACCAAAAGGATTCTGTGATTCTATGAACGAAACTGAAGCAAACAGGATTGGCACAAGGAAGTAGGATGGGGATGGAGAGAATGTTTTCAAACCAGGGGATGCCAGATCTGGGCTTCATCAGGATGAATGCAGGGGATGAGGAACTCAACCCAGCTCTGTCCTTGAAGGACTGGGAACTGTCAGTGGCAGACAAAAAATACCCTAGTGGGGTGCTGTCATCTTTGGAGAAGCAAAACCTGGGATGAGGGGGGCATAGTGGGGTGTGGGTATGGAACAAAGGGGCCACAAGACTGGGAACCCCCTCCGGTCCCCCCTGCAGCTTGTGGTTCCTTGTCCCTCATCCTGTTCCATCACTCTGCATGGCCAAGAGCTGTGGTAGGGACTTGGTTCTGAGTGAGCCCAAGGAGCTGCCAGCTTGGGAGCAGCCTGGATGCATGATAGGCGTGGTGGCTTGTTGCTCCATTCACATGTGGTGGCTCAAGGCAGCCCAAATGAAGCCCCTCCTGAAGCCCCCTCCACCCCCATCAACCCTTCCCCTGGGGAGATGCTGTGGCTTTTTTTCCTTTTTCCTTTGTTTTTTGTTGTTTTTTTTTTTTTTCCCAGTGTTTGGGCTTGATGCTCTTCAAGGTCTTTTCCAACCTTGATGATTCGGTGATCCTATGATCTTTGGCCAATTTGGCACCAAGCCACCCACAAAACATCTTCCTCCCCTTTGGCCAGCCCCTGGCCGTGCCCTGAGCCTGTCCTGCCTGCGTCGCCCAGGTGAACAAATGATTAATAAAGTGCAGCAGAGTGTCTGAGGTGGTTATTAATGCCCTGCTAAAAGGGGCTACTGAAGTTATAAAGCTTTAATTTGGCTTTAAGGCTGAATGGAAACTCCACATGTCTGCCAACAGCTACACACAGCCCCGCACAGGCAGGCTGCTAATGTCTATCTGTGCCTGTATAAAAACCAGGAATTAAATTAATTTGAAGGAAGAAGCTGAAGGGCTTCAAGAATAGAGAAATGTCATGGTGGGTTTGGTCTTTTAGGGGGGTTCTGGCTGGTTTTCACTGCTCCATCTCAGCCCTCTCTTCAGACTTGGGGCCCTGAGCAACCCAGTCTAGTGGAGGTGTCCCTGTCCATGGCAGGGGGATTTGAACCAGATGACCTTTAAGGCCCTTTCCAACCCAAACCATTCCATGAACCTGTTTGCACATTCAGCCTTTGGATAAAACCATCTTTTATTGTGTGTTATTTGTCATCTACAACAGAACAAGAGAGTGAGGGCAGAGCCTCAGCCCACACTCTCCAAATCCATGAGCTGTGCTTTATCCCCACTCACCATCGCCCAACACCGCAGGGCAGGGCACAGGCCTGGCACCCGGGGTGCCCATGGGCTCTGCCACCACCTGCACTGCCAGCCTCGGTCTAACCCTTTGCTGGGTGCTGCGGCTGGGGGTGCTGGGCGATCCCCCCCTGCTCTTCAGCAGCTCCAAATGGCAGTGCGGAGCAGCCAGCTGCCTGCGCTGCCTTTGAAATGGAGAAGAAAGCTGCAGCTGGAGCGGAACGGGGCCCAGCAGCCAGCCTGGAAAATCCCACCCACAACGGAATCAGATCACAGCCTGGGGCAAGCGCAGCTCCTGCCCCCCACCACAACCCCTGCGCCGCCTGGCAGCCGTGCCCAGGGTGCTCTTTGCCTTCTGACCAGCCCTCGCTGGTCCCAGCGAACGGCTGGGTCAGGAGATGGGACAGGGTGGGGAGCAGGGGCCTCTGGAGGTCAGTAGCAACCCTGGTCCCCAGCAGGACTCAGCATCTTCCTTGAGATGTAATTCCCTGCCTGGTGCAAAACCCCTCAGGTCTGGGGCATGATGTGCCCATCCCTGTCATCTGCTTTGGGCCAATCTGGGCAACTTTGGGTGAAGAAGGGCAGCAGGGAGGTTGTGGGTGCCCCTTTCCTGGAGGACTTCAGAGTCAGGCTGGATGAGGCCTTGAGCAGCCTGGGCTGGTGGGAGCTGTCCCTGCCATGGCAGGGGGTTGCAGCTGGATGAATTCAAGGTGCCTTACAAGCTAAACCCTTCTGTGCCTCTATGACTCTTTGGTTACTCTGCTTTGGAGGGGGTTTGAAGTCAACAATCTCTGGAGGTCCTTTCCACCCCTACCAATGTGTGAATCCATTCTATGAACTGTGGCTGAAGATGGGCATCGTGTGTCATTCATGGAGCTCTACAGGGCATCCTGGCTGGTGAACCCCCCCGAAAATACCCTCCTGCATTTGGGACCTTGCCTTCAAAAGGACCCCCCCCCAGCAGGGAGATGAGCAGGGCACACTGGAGAGAGCAAAGAGGGATGGGAATGTCAGCAAAGGAGGTTGTGGTAAAAAGCTCTTTGCTTGGCTTTGAATGAAATCCCTCAGGCTGGGGTACCTGCAGCATGGCTGCCTGCGTTCCTTTGGATGGAGAAGGCTCTCCTGTGGGAACAGCTGGCCGCCCTGCGTGGGAAAACGCTGCTTGTGTGGACAGAAAATGCAAACCCTTCAGTTTTCAGAGGGCTTTTTGGTTTGGGTTTGTTTGTTTGCTTGTTTGTTTTTCTTTCACTACATCATTCCTGAAGAAGACTTCTGAGGAGCCAGAATTTCAGCAGTCTGAAATGAGGATCTTTGCCAGTCTCAGGATGGTTCCTGGGATGCTGCAGAGGGTATTTATTCATGCTTCCCACACACACAAACTTTTTTCTCCCCTTTTTTCACCCCCAATCCTGTAACCTTTATGATGTCTCCAGCACTGGGAAAATGACAGAGTGGTAAATGTGTAATGTTTTCTTTTGTGCTTCTGCCACTGTGTCACCGTTCCAAAGTTAGAGGCAGTTTGGAGTAACAGAATGGAAAGGGGAGGAGGAAAGGGGAGGGAAAGAGAGAGAGAAAAAATAGGGCTCCAGAGATGCTGAGGGGCTTGAAACATCTCTGTGATGAGGAAGGTCTGAGGGACTTGGAGCTTTAGCCTAGAGAAGACTGAGGGTTGATCTCATCAATGCTGATCAATACTTTAAAGGTGGGTGTCAAGAGCATGGGGCTGGCCATGTTCAGTGTTGCCCAGTGCCAGGACAAGGGTGATGGGCACAGACTGGGACCTCAGAAATTCATCTGAACGTGAGGAGGAACTTCTGTAATTTAAGAGTGATGGAGCCCTGGAGCAGGCTGCCCAGGGAGGTGCTGGAGCCTCCAGCTCTGGGCACATTCCAAACCCACCTGGACACTGTAATGCTGTGTGACCTTCTCTAGATGACTCTGCCTTGGGCTGGGTGATCTCCAGAGGCCCTTTCCAACCCCTGCCAGTCTGGGATAAAACACACAGGGGTGTGAGTGGGAAAGGCTCCACGTGGACATGGGTCATTGTATGGAGCCTGAGGGCTCAGGAAGAAAAAGAAATAGAAAATAACCCCCAAAAAAGGGAGATTTCCAGCAAAAGGCTGAGAAAATGTCAAAGATGTGATGTCTGATGAATGCTTTGTGTTTTCCCTGGTTTTCAGGGGAGGGAGATGGGGAATGATGAATGGACTGAGCTGTTCAGGTGCTGGCTCCCACCTGTGCATCAGGGTGGGTGCCCAAGGTGCACCAGACCTGTTCTCCAGACCCTTCACCAGCTTCTCTGAAAACACTCCAGCCCCTCAGTGTCCTTCTTGGAGTCATGGTCCCAAAATAGAATCCAGTATTCAAGGTGTGGGGTGGCCATGCCCCAGAGTAGGGATGGAGTTCACAGCCACATGTGAAGGTTGGCTGGGGAGGAACCAAACCTGAACCACACTCAGCTCCCCAAAGGGACAACAGCCCCCACGAGCCTCTGTGGCACCCCCGGTGCAGGATGGGTTGCAAGCCTCTGGCCGAGGATGCCACTGGGTGCTGGGCATGTCACAGAGCAGGGCGGGTGGCGTTGGGTGCTGTGGGTGCTGGTGGCCAGGGTGCCGGTCCCCCATGCAATCCCCTCCAGCATCCCCGCCGCGGTGGGTCACTCCAGCCAGTGATTAACAGCCCACGGGAGGCCGTGGTGGCCGTGGGCCACGGCCAATGTCAAGCAACAAATATGATGCAGGCTGTAAATATTTAGACAAAGGCAGGCGCGTGCCGCCCCCCGCCGCCGGCAGAGCTCTCCCCCCGCTGACTCACAGCTCCCGGGGTGGCCGGGACAAGGCTCAGGACAGCAGTCCTGTGGCCGTGGCCCCCATCCCACTGGGACTGACAGGGAACTTTCGTGTCTTTAGGGACATCCTGGTGCAATTCTGTTCTTGGGGCTGCTGAGAAACAGCTGTTTAAAAGCGTTTGAGAGCATCACAGCCTCGGGCTCTTCACTGAGTACAGGGAAGCTGGAGGACCCTCATATCCCTCTTCCCTGGTGGGACCATCTCGATGGAGAATGTAGGGGAATCTCCTGTGTAGGAGAAGCAGCACTGACCCTCCCCATATGCATGTGGAGCCAGAGTGGGGAGCCTGGGGTGCTCTGGGAGACCCAGCTGCTGTGCACCACTGCCAGCCAGTGAGGGATGTGCCCACTCCAGGGCACCACATCCCCCTTACTGCCTGATCAGAGAAGGCAGAGAGCAGCCAGGTGAGCAGCCTCGTACTCACAAACCTCCACCCCACATGCTGGAGACTTATCTGCTTCACAAATAATTAAAACCTCCACTCTGTGGCCTCCTGATAGGGCAAACCCTTGGGCGTCGCCCTTCTAGGGCATGGCTGGTGCACAATGGGTGCTCTGGGTACCACGATGCTGCATCCCAGATCAGTGGATTGAGGGGCAAAAGGGGATGAGGGCAACACGGATTTTGGCTGTGGCCCTGAGGAAGCCTTGATGTTTTCCCCCGTTCTTCCTCTCACTTCCCACTCCCAGCTCCCAGGTTTATTTAGTGCGGTCCCTGCTAATTCGTGCACATTCCTGCGCCTAAGAATAGCAGCGATGACGACTGTTTGGGTGACTGCTGAGCTCAGGAAGCAGCTAATTGGAGACAGAGACTTTCACCTCTGCTTAGGCTGGCTCCAGCCTGCACTGCGGGCGCCTGGGCAGCGTTTCCTATCATCAGACATGGGAAAAGGGCCGAGGAGTCCCCTGGTGGCTCCTATGAGACAGGGGACACAGGTGGTGCTGTTCGGGAGCAGTGCCGGCAGTGCAGTGTGTGCCACAGTGAGCCCATCGCCCGTGGTGTCAGGGCTGGATGTGACAGAACGACTGAGGAGCAAGGCAGCTCTCTTTGGCCTTGCTGGTTCATGGACTGGTTGAAAAGCTGGAGGCTGCTTGGTTTCATTGCCTCAGGTGGGGATGGCTCCAGTGGGGAGATGGAGAGCTCCCTGGGCTCTGCCCATCACTGTCCTGCCTCTCCCTAGTGCTCCACCAGCTTTCCACATTGCACCCCCAGGTCTCCTTATCTCTCCCTGGCCTTTCTCCATCACTCCCTTGTCACTCCCCATCACTCCCTCAGTTATCCCCATCACTTCCATCCCAGGCTCTCCCCATTGCTTCCCTCACCTCTCTTGCAGATGTTGACGAGTGTGTGGAGGGCACTGACAACTGCCACATCGATGCCATCTGCCAGAACACCCCCAAGTCCTACAAGTGCATCTGCAAGTCTGGCTACACCGGTGACGGGAGGCACTGCAAAGGTAAGGGCACAATATCAACTGGGTCACAAACATGCTGGAGATGGAGAGCAGCACCCATGCAGTGAGTTGTGTCCATCCTCAGCTAGGGCAGCCCCATAGCTCTCCTCCTTTCCTCTGCCCACAGATGTGGATGAGTGTGAGAGGGAAGACAATGCAGGCTGTGTCCACGAGTGCGTCAACATCCCTGGCAACTATCGCTGCACCTGCTACGATGGCTTCCACCTGGCACACGATGGCCACAACTGCCTGGGTAAGGAGAGGCCCCTGGCACTCACCAGGGTGGGACACTGATATGTCATGGCCACATGACTCTGTCACCTTGGGACCAGCCTGCTGGCTGCCTTTCCTGAGCTCTGGCGGCCCCCACCAGACCCATTGCAGAGACAGGGGACGGTGTTGGCACTCCCAGGGCAGCAAGCCAGCTGCAGACATGTGCCGTGCTGTGCTGGCTTGCAGGGGACATGGGGGGACACCGAGGGAGGATGCTCTGTGCTGGGGAAAAAAATGCTCCATGTGTCCATTCATGGACTAGAGGATGCTGAGGTAGGGCACAGCGGGGAGGGCTGGGTTCGGGGATGCTGAGCACAAGCCACAGCCTCCCTGAAGCCGCATCCTGCTGCAGCGAGCAGCCGGGCTGGCGGCTCTGCTCTGCGGCCAGCGGGGCTCACCCGAGCCCTGCCGCCCTCTCCGCTCGTGCTTGAGGTCAGCCCTGCACCTGCCAAAATAGATGAGTTCATACCAAATACGGTGGGGATGGGAACCGGCGAAGGGACTGGGTAAATAATCCCCGTGCCAAGACAAACCCAGCATCTGCCTACGGAGCAGCCGCGCATCCTCCCCGCCGCTTCCCACCTCCCCAAACTCCATCCGGCCGCGGCCAAGCCAAAGCTCCCGGCAGAGCCCCGGGGTTGGCCGCGCCCCGGCGCCCGCTTCCTCCCATGGTACCCACGGGTGGGATCAACAGGGCACGGAACCGCCTGCCTTCCCCCCGCCTGCAGCTCGTGCTACGTGGTAATTAGTGTCTGCGGAGGGGTCATTAATGAGCTCATCACTAGGAGGAGGGGGAAGGGATTATGGCCACATACGCTTTGCATTAATCACCATCACCGGGACCTTCGCAGCCTCCTCGGGGAGGGGGGAGATTTACACAGCTGGGAGGAGGCGCGGGCGGCTCTGCCTTCCTCTCTCGGGGGAGGATGAGCCGGAGAAGAAAGAAAAGCCGGGCACGGCGAGCCGCAGACGTCATGTGTTTAGAGAGCGGAGTGGGAGGGATGGAGGTGGCTGGGGAGCAGCCGGGTGAGGGGGGAACCGGGGGGAACGGCAGCCCCAGCGAGGCTCATCTCAGCCGCGTTATTTTCCCAGAAGGATGGTGAAGGCGCAGCACCTGGAGCCCATTTTACCGATGAGGACGCAGACATCCTCAGAGGTCCAGTTGGGTTTGCTTAGCGGTCATTCTCTGGAGGCAGCAAGGATGAACACGGGCAGGTTTCCTACTTTCTCCTTCCTCCTCATCCTGACTGTGCATTGCCTGTAGGCATCCCCTCTTGGCCAGATGAAACAGAAGCAGAGCAAAGCAGGCACACATGCCTGAGCTTTACCGGCGCCATGGAGAGCGGCGGAGCCAAACGCGGGTCAGGGTGCTGGTTGGAGCTCACCAGCTCCCATATTACCCATTCCAGACGACTTTTTGAACCAGGACAGGAATTCGAGCCCCCGTCCTGACATGGGCCCTGCTGGCTTCTGCCCATCTCCATTGTGTTTAATAAAATAGGTATTAGAGCAGCAGGGTCTCGTTTCAGCCATCGGGTTTGAACGGCTGCCTCCTCGTTCTAGTGCAGAGCTCCAAGGAGAAACTGCAGGACGTTAAGCCCTTGATATAAGTGGGAAGATTTGAAGAGAGTTATTGGCATCTGCAGGACATAGCTTGGCTGGGGTGAGCCCTGGAGGAAGCTGCAAGCCTCCTGCCACAACAGAGGATGTCTCTTTTGTCTGTGGCTGCAGCCTGGCTGTCAGCCCAAGCCTGTCCCGTGGGTGCCTAGCTGTGAGATGATGGTTTCAACACCTCCTTTCCAAGGTAGGAGGTTTCCAGGGTGCTCCTGTGCTGTGTTTCCATAGCAGTTTCCAGTCAGAGCTGCAGCCTCTGGTTTGATTTCTGAGTATCCCCAGGCTTGCAGCATCCACCAGGGCTTGTCTGGGGCAGGGCATCCACCCGTTGCTTTGCCCAGAAGCAAGGGGTTTGGGTGTGTGCAGCTCAGGGAGAAGGCTGGTCCTGGGAGACCCTGGCTGGAACCCCCGGCACGTGCCCAGCTCGATTCCAGTGTTTCCGTCGGGCTCAGCTTTCCCCTCGGCCGCCGGCTCTGCAACGCTCGAGTTCAGGGGAGGTTTTCTTTGGCACGGGGCCCCTCGCTCCCCAGCCCCAGGACCGCGGGTGGAGGGGGCAGGGGCGGCTGCAGCAGGGGTTTGTCTCTGCCTCAGCCTGGCATTTCAGCTGCTCTGGAACCTCAGGGCACCAGAGGGTTGAGCCTGGACTGTTGTCTCCAAAACCCTTCTGGAGAGAGCGATGGGCTCTTGCTCTTCACTGAGTGAGGGATTTGCAGGGATGGAGCAGGAACAGCCCGGGGTGAAGGCATCGCCACTGCCACAGATGCACATCTCGAGGCCCTTCCAGCCTTGGTTTGTTAAAGCAAACCAGGCAGGATGGCAGCAGAGCTGCCAGGGATTTGAATCTCCTTGTAAGAAATTATCCCTGCTCCGGGCTAAGGTTTCCCAGATCCCCTTAATGAAGTGCAGGCATCCCCAGCCAGCAGCAGGCTCAGAGGGGCTGGAAGAGTGGAATGGCTACAGCCAGCATCCTGGCCAAGCTTCCTGGGTGCTTTGAGGGTCCTAGGGCAAGGAGAATCTTTTTCCCTGCGGTTTGGCATTCCCACCTGCACAATGAAACCTTTTTTGTCATCAGCTGGAGAAGATGCACAGCCTCTGAGCCCCACTCCTTGATGGGTTTTGCCTTCGACCCCTGCAGGCTCAAGACAGCCTAGGGAGACCTGGGGGGATCACAGATGTAAAGCAAAACTGATTTGCTACTTAGCAAATCTGTCACACCCCATTCCCCATCCCCTCAGCATGCCACAGAGCCACACTCACCCCATGTCACCTTCCCTTTGCAGACCTGGACGAGTGCTCAGAGGGCAATGGCGGCTGCCAGCAGACCTGTGTCAATATGATGGGCAGCTATGAGTGCTTCTGCCGGGAGGGCTTCTTCCTCAGTGACAACCAACACACCTGCATCCAGCGTCCTGAAGGTCAGTGCCTGCTGCTCCCCAACCTGGGGCACCCACTGTCATCTGTGTTTATTGGGCAGTTCTCTCCCTGTGCTGCAAGGTAATCAAAACACCTCCAGCACAAAGCCCTCAGAGGCCCTTCAGTCTCACACGGTGTCACTGAAGGGAGGACGTTCATCCTGTATCCAGAGTGGTTTGTTAAGTGAAAGGTACCCAGAGAGCCTCACAGCACCCTGCAAAGCTCCCCTTCTCCTGCCAGGCCTGGTGCAGGACTGAGTCCTTCATCCTGGAATCAGCTCTAAATTGCTGCTGTCTGGAGAAATTCTTTTGCAAGAATAGGAGGAAATGAGAGGTTTGTGTCTCTGCTGATTTTTATCTTCACTGCTTGGTAAAGCCAGCCGAGTGCGTTTTGCTTTGCTTTCCTCCTTCCCAGCTGCATTGGTCCCTCCAGCTTCTGAGGGAACATTGCCCATCCCAGGATGGCTCAGCCATGGTGGCATCTCCCATGTCTCCATTCCCTGTATGCCCAGGAGGGGTGGAGCTGCTTCAACCCCTGGTCATGCAGTGGGTGGCAGGTGCTGGGCTTTGAGCTGAAGGGTTGCAGAGCGTCTTTGGTCCAGGGATGTCTGTGTTACTTCTGCACCCTGACATAGATCTCAGAGCAGCTCTGTGGTCCCCAAGCTTGGGCTCACAATCAGCTGCTGAGGATGAGGTGTGGGAGGGTTGTAGCTGATCCCCAGTGAGCCTGAAAAAGGCAGAGAGCTGCAGACAACCTGAGGTCTGATGTTCAAGCCCATTCTGACTTACACCTGGCTCCCAGGCACTGCCAAGGCAGAAGTGTTTGGTGTGAGAGAGCCATGGCTGCTTCCTTCTTTCTGGGATTCTTGCCAGCTCCTTCTCTCTTCTACCCTGCCAGGATGCTTTCTTCTTTCCCTCTGCTCTTCCTCTGTTTCTCAGTATCCCTCTTGCTTTCATCTCTCCCTCCTCAGCAGAGGGGATGAAAAGCTGCTGGGCTGTGGGACGGATCCCAGGAGCCCCTTCCTGCAGCACTGAGACACTGCCACTCCCTCTCACCAGTCCCTCCTAGTAAGGAGAGGCCAAGGGTTAGGACTCACTGCATATTGTCACACTTAGCCCAAAGATGACAGCAGAGTCCCCAAAAGCAAAAGGAAGGTCTTGGGATGATGGTTGTACTTGACAATCTCAGAGCAGTTCTATGAGTCTGTGACAAGCAGGGTCCTGACATGGTGCAAGAGCAGATGATGACATTGTACAGAGAGAAAAGATTAAGGGAGGTGCAAAGCTCAAGGGCTCCTTTCTTGGGCAGCAGTTGTAGGCACCAGGGGTTTGCTGTGTCCCAGCATCATGCAGCAGAGGAGGGTGCTATGCCCAGGTGGCATCTCAGAATCGTTTTGGTTGGACAAGACTCACAAGGTCATTGAGTCCAACCATTAAGCCAGCACTGCCAGGTCACCACTAACCCATGTCCCTCAGCACCACATCTACAAGGCCTTGAAACCCCTTCCTATGAATGCTTGGTGTTTCCCTTGACTCCAATGGAATCTTTCCTCCTTCTCCTGCCCCAGGCTCTTGGCAGCCCAGTGGCTTGCTGCTCTGTCCAGTTCCCCATCCTGACAGTGGCATCTTTCACCCTATGGTGGGCTCAACACGGAGTGCCTGGAAAGGAGCCGACTCCCTCCCTCTGCCACAAAAAGGCCCTGAGCAGGCAATTTGCATCTCCTGGAGGCCATCCCTGGCTTGCTGTGGGTTTTGTTAAATGCCTCATAAACTCCTGACAATGCCCTGCTTGGCATCTGCTGAAGACAGCTTTCTGCAGCTGGGTGTCCCCATGCCCCAAGAGAGGCTAAGGCAGAGGAAGGCTGTGGACAGGTCAGCAAGAGAGAAATGGCAGCTCCCCAAACCATCACTGCCCAGGGGCTGCCAGCATGTGAACCCTTCTGGAGTTATTAATTCCTCCATACCCTCCAGAGGCTTGGGGCTCTTCCCAGCAGAGCAGCTCCAGAGCTGTCCCCACCAGCAGCCATCTCTGGCTCCCCAAAACTCTTCCTTGGACAATGCCATGGCTGCCAGCCTGGGGCTCTGCATTCACAACCATGCTCGCCTGTCCTCCTCGTCTGTCAAAAATGGACTGCATCATTCCTTCCTGTCAGTGCCAGGCAGGGATGGTGGGCAGCAGCAGCTTCTGCACCCCATGCTTGCCCCAAGGTATGGCAGCAGGGTCTCCCCCAAGCCAGCGTGAGGGAAACCAAGGGTTCAGAGCTCCAGGGTGGCTTTGTCCACCTCCCTCAGCTGCTCTGTGCCAGGAAGTGCTCCTTTTGTGGCACTGCCTGAGGTTATCCTCTCCCCATCTCCCCTTCCCCATTTCACCCCACACATCTTGTCACTGCCTTGGGAGCTTTGGGATCTTTATTTTGCTTCCTTCTCTCCATCAGAAGGAATGAACTGCATGAATAAGAACCATGGCTGTGCCCACATCTGCCGGGAGACCCCCAAGGGGGGCATCGCCTGCGAGTGCCGCCCTGGCTTTGAGCTCACCAAGAACCAGCGTGACTGCAAACGTAAGGAGCATTCCAGGGATGGGGACACTGCTTCCCAGGGCCCCCTAACCTTGTCCTCATGGTACAGACACCCCTTGGCCCTGCTGCAAAGCCCTAACCCCTTGGTTTATTGAACCTGAAGCCCTCTGGCATGCATGGCTCTGCATCTGTTGCCCTTCACAGAATCACAGAGCTGTTGAGCTTGGAACAGACCTCTGATCTTATGCAGTCCAACTGCTCACCCAGAGTGCAGGGCCCCCCAGTGCTGCTAAGCCACTGCCACCAAACCACTTCCCCACAGGTGGGCAAGAGGGGGGCTGGGGCTCTGGGTCACAGTCGGTGCTTTACCTCTCACAGTGACCTGCAACTACGGGAATGGGGGCTGCCAGCACACCTGCGACGACACCGAACAGGGGCCCAAGTGTGGCTGCCACGTCAAGTTCCTGCTGCACTCGGATGGCGTCACCTGCATCGGTAGGTGCGAGCCCGCGCCTGGCTGGCACAGGGCTCGGGGCGCAGGGTGCCTCAGCTTGCTCCCTGGGCACTTTGCCCTTGGCAGACAGAGGAAGGCTTTGGGGATGAGGCATCTCCCTTTGCTGAGACTGGAGAAACTCCGTGCGTGTGTGAGGGATGCTGCAGGGACCTGCATGGCTCAACCACAGGGTGCAGAAGTGGCCATGGGGATGCTTATGGGGTCGTCTGGGGACAGGTGGGTTGTGCCAAGGTGTGGACAGCAGTCCCTGCCTCCCTCCATGCTGCTGGAGGGAGAGGAGTGAAGATGTCTCCATGCTAGAAATTGTCACTGTCAGCACTTGAGGAGGGATGTGGAGGGGCCAGGTTTGGCCATGGTGATTGTTCGGACTTGGTCCCACAGGGATGGGGCTCAGGAAGTGTTGTCTTGTGGGGGGAAAAAAAACAAACCCAAGCAACCTGACAAGGCACCCACCCCCAGCTGCCATGTCCTGTGTGGTTTTGAGTTGTAAAACATCAGGCAGAGGTGGAGGATTTGCTGGTTTCATGAGCCCTGTGCTGCTGAGCAGCTGATTCGATTTAAGGAAATGTTACACTGAGAGAGTGATTAAGGCCACAAATTGCTTGAGACATTTCAGTTCTTATTGCAAAAGGGATTGAAAGCGAGGTTTTTGCTCCCTGTGACCCTGTTGTGCCTGAACAGAAGCCTGTGTGGCTTCCAAAGGTTTCAGCCTTGGGGCAAGCAGCAGAGAACCCCCAAACCTCTCTGCTCCTTGCCAGCTCAAGGGATGCTCAGGGCTGAGCCCTCCTGCCTGTCCCTTAACATCCCTGCTGACACCCATCCTGCTTCCAGGATTCATCCCAGTCCCTCCTGGCTTGCAGCACCTTGTCCCCACCATCCCCGTGTTTTATCCCATGGCTTCTGCACCCCGTCCCACACTCTGAGGACCCACCCATGGGGTTGCTGTTGTGCCCGGGCAGGGAGTGCTCCTCCAAAGGGGAATTTGGGAGCCTGGGGTGCGTCAGGTCGTGTAATCCTCCTGCACAGAGATCCTGGGGGGTCTGCTGCCAGTGCTGGGGTGAGGAGCTGAGGACATTTGGCACCGAAATGATGCTCTGGGCCGGCTGGGTGCAGGAGGTGGGAGAGCAGCTCTGGGAAGCGTCTCATGATTTGTGGGGTGCTGAGAGGGGTCCGTATGCTGGAGTTCCTTGGCTCTACAGGTGTGACAGTGGGATCCGGGGGGCTCCAAAACTGCCCATCCTCAGAGCCTTGGCCAAAATCTTCCACTTCATCCTGACACCGTGCACTGTGTCTGCTGGTGGGGCATCTCCCCTCCAAAGCTGGTAGGTTCCCCTGAGCTCTCCCCTCGCCCACCGTCCTGAGAGGAGCCAAACACCACCACGGCACCAATCCCAAACCCACCGCCAGTGGCCTCTGCATCCTTTTGGACCTGCAAGCCTCCTCTCTGCAGGAAGGGGCCGGCCCGGCTCTCGGTCCCCCGGGGGATGCCCGGCCTCCCGCCCGCTGCGGGAACACTGCGAGATTGTGCTCAGGCCACTGGGAGCTGGCAGCCGCCCCGCAGGGATGCCCGGCCGGCAGATTTACGGCCGAGGTACCTGCTCGGGTATTTATAGCCACCCTTTCTTGTTTTACAGCCGGGGCTCAGCAAACAGCCCTTCCCGGTGCCCCCTCCACCGCCCCTTCCCCATTTCCTCTGAAATATTTCATTATTTCAAGGGGAATAAAGTTTCCAGCAAGGGGAAACGCAAACTCGCTCCCCGGGCCATGGGCTTTGAAATTGTACGCGGTGCGTTTGATGGCTGCCGGGACAGGCCCCCGGCCCAGGTTCCCTTCAGATCACACCACGCGGCAGGAAGCGCAGGCAGCCCCTCTGAGTGACAGCTTCATGAGGCCACGGCCGCTGGATTTCATTTTTCCGCTTTTTATTGCTGCTTTTAAAAATGTGGATAATGAATAACATGCCTCCGAGCGAGGCAGGGCCAGCCCTAATGGCTCCCAACATGTCTGCAGGCTCGGGGGGGAGGGGGAGCCGGGAGGGGAGGCCGATGACCTCCGATATTTATATTTATGCTCCAAAAGCAGCCTCTTAAATTGCTTTTGCTTTTTAAAAAAGCACGTAAAATGCCCCCTCCCCCCAGCGGCCCGGGGTGCAGCGCCCACGAGGAGACGCAAACGGGGCCATGCAGATTTTGGCTTCCTGGGAGGATTTGCAAGCGAGGGCATCACTGCAGCTGCCTCTCGCCGACACCCGGGGTGCAGCCAGGCCATTGCTGTCCCCCCGCTTGCGCCGAGCCCCCGGGAGGTGGTGGCTAGGGAGGAAATGTGATCAGATGAGAAGGAAACTAAACCCATCCCAAGTTTTATGGCCGGTTTCCTGACCTGTGCCCGGGTGGTTTGTGGTGTCCCCGCCGATGCTCCCCAGCTCTCTGAAGCCAGCGGGGCCGGCAGTGGGGGATGCGCCGGATCGTACTGCTGGGTCAATGCTGGGGACACTGAAGGGACCACAGCGTAGGAGGGTTCAGGGAAGGGAAAAGCAGGGCTCAAGGACACACCACGGGTGGCCATGAGCATGCCATGCAAGCTCCTCCACGCACATCGACCTCCCCGAGGAGGACATGGTCCCTGTAGAGCCTCAGTACCTCATGTCCTGACTGCTGAGTCCATCCCCTCAGCCTGAGCCTCCCAGGACAGTGCAGGCACAGCCAGGGGCTGTTTCCCCTCTTTTCCCCTTTTGCCCTTCCCCCTCTGCATGGACCCGTCGCTGTTTCTTGGGGATACCCTTGTCTCTGCCTGGTTGATGTGTCCCAAGCACCCCAAACCCATGCTCATCTGGGGGCTTTCCAGCTTCAGTCCAGGACTGCCAGAGAGCTCAGGCCATATAAGAGAGCAAAAAGAAGTGCTGGGGTTTCTTGTGCCTCCCCAGAATGACCAGGGTGAAGGAGGGACATCTCCCAGCCATGTGTGGCTGCTGCCGGGCAGAGGCTCCATGGCAGGGCAAAGTTCAAGTTAATTTTTTGAGGTGATCCCCAAAAGCAGTCCTTGGGTTAGGTTTTAGCACTGATTTTGGGGTCTGCACCTTTGCCCAGGGTGCCCTCATCCCCTTCTTGGCCATTTATCCCCCTCAGGCTGTCATACTGTCCCTCGGGTGCTCAGTACCCTGGCACTGTGCCATGCCCCACCAGGGCTCCCTGCACAACACACAGCTGAGGATGAGCACCCCAAGTGCACCCAAGATCTGGGCTCACCGCTGGCTTGGCTGCCAAATCCGAGTGGTGCAAGTGCTGTCACCTTCCCGAGGCCTGTGGCCGCGCAGGGACCCTCCTGGGGACTGCAAACTGCCCCGGCACAGCCGGGCAAGGCTGTGGTGGGGGCTTGGACCGGCCCCGGCTCCCAGACTAACGCTGCACTAACGCTCCTCTGTGTGCTTCCTGCCGCTCCCCCGGGGCTCCGTGAAACTGCAAGGGGTTGGAGAGGCTTCGGGACACGGGATGCTGCAGACAGGGTGATGGAGGAGTCAAGAGCACCGGCCCCAAACCTCAGTGTTTGGCTCCTTTGGGAGGTGGGGAGAGAGAAAGCCCGAAGGGAGACTCTGCAGCAGGCTGGCGAGGCAGAGGAGCGGAGCTCGCTGCCGGGGGGCACCAGGCGAGCTCCTTGCTGGACACTGCTTCTAAATTGCTTTTTTATAATGTTAAACAGGGGAGAGACACTTCCAGCAACACGTTATCCTTGAGACGTTTTCTAATGGTAAATATCTTCATTCTCTCTATCTCTACGGAGGGGTCTAACCCTAGATGGTCTCTCACCTCGAGACCATAACCGGGCTTGGGGGGCTGAGCTGCCGCTAACCGCATGCCTCCCTAACTCTGCCCTGCTGCTGCTTCCAACCCCCTCAGAGCAAGCCTGGCCTCGAGCTTGCTTCTGGAGACAGAAAAATAATCTCTCCTTGGCTGTGCTTGCATGAGGTGGGGGTTCTCATTGCTTTGATTGACCCAGCCCAGTGCTGGGGGTGACGATCCTCTTTCTAGCTCTGGCAATGGTTATTCCCCCACCACTGCCAGGCAAGCCTAAGAGGAGCGAGTGGTGGGCAGCCAGCGGCTTGTGTGATGGGGAGAGGGATGTTCATGCCCATCTCTGTGCTGTGTGCTTCCAAAGTCACCCCCTCCTGGAGCCCACCCGCTTGGGGACAGTCCCCTCTGTGGCTGTGGGAACATTCAGGACGTCCCAGGGCTGGCCCAGAAACCCATGCTGAGAGGCTCCCCACCCAGAGCTGCAGCAAACTGCAAAGCCTTCATCAGGGTGAGCACCTCAGCTGCTTCCCCAAGGATTTCTCTGAACCCCTGTCGGGTCTCTAAGCCTTTCACCAAGGTAAGGCAACCCCTCTGCTCCACTAACGAGGAAGTTGAGGCAGTCTGAAGGTGGCTGTTGCCTGCCGTGGGAATCTTCTTGATGAATCTTCTGGGTGCATGCAAACTCCTGCCTCGTCCAGGAGGATTTGTGTGTGCATGGAGTGGAGCACCGACAGCAGCTTTCGAGGGGCTCTGCGGAGCCTTTCTCCCAGGGGTGGGACAAGAGGGGACCCTCCCAGCTCTGTGTTGTCGCCGAGCTCCAGACAACCCAGCTGTAATCTCTCCAATTACCGCGCAATTATCTCCTTAGGCTTGTGGGATCCTGATCCCGCTGTGATTGCTGCTTCCCGGCAGCTGGAGGCGAAGCCGGAGCGTGTGTGGGCAGGGTGCTGCGGGGGCATGGGCATGGACTCCATTGCTGCCCTGGTGATAGGTGCCGAACAGAGTAAGGTTTTCCATGGTGTGGTGATCGGGAAGTGAGAGCGGAGCCGGGACGGAGGAGGCTGGGAAAGACTGTCTGCGTCTGTCTATGTCTGTCTGTGTGTGCAAGCTGCTCTGTCTTCACCCTCCCCGAGTGACGGAGGCCTCTCCAAAGCCCTGTGTGGCTTGGGTGAGTCACGCCAGGCTGGGAGCAGCCCCCGGGCTGCCGGCACCTATGAACAGTGTTGCTCTCCCAGGCCCTGCTCCAGCGCCTGGCTCTGTGCCGCCCGATGTCAGCTGCATCACAGGTACCTCAGCAGCCCCCTCCAAGCTCTTTGCGAGCTTGGGACGTGGGTTTGTGGCAATGCTCCAGCCCTGCTGGCTCAGGTCCCACTCCATGCACGCCCCAGGCAGTGGCCGCATTCTGCACAGGACGAGTAGGGCTGGCTTTACATCTCAGATGAAATTCCTGAAGGTGCAAAGGGGCTGGAAGGGGAGCTGGGTGCTGCTGGAGGAGGCTGTGAGCATGGTGAAGCACAGAGAGCAGCTGCTTCTCTGGCACCGTTATCCCACCCAAAGCAGCACCCATGCCAAGCCCATCGTCTCATCTCGATGGTGACCCTGCAAATGCTCCCCGGGCTGCTTCTGCATCAGCTGCAGGAACAAAGGACGGCGCTAAATAATTCATGGCGCATCCAGAAAGTTTCCCTTCGGCTTTTTGCTCCAGCGCCTCGAGGAGGGGACGGCCCCAGCGAGGACCTGGCTGGAGGGATATACTCAGAGCTCCCTCCCTTGCCGTTCGGTTTTGTCATTGTGCTGGCTACTAATTGCATAAAACGGTCCCTTTTGTTCTCTTATTATGGGACATCATAAAAATAGCAGCGGCAAGACGAGCACAGAGCGATCCCAGCTCCCTCACCCCGCGGCGAATGGTTGGATGGTTCAGTCATTCCCACCCCATGCGACGCTTGCAGAGAGCGGGAGAACCTGGGATTTGCTCTTTCCAAGGAATTTCTTCAAGGCATTTTCATCTTGGGTTCCTTGAAGCCCAACTGCCTCATTTATCCAGGCAGCCAGCCTTCTGAAAGGAGCATTTTATTATCCTTTGTGAACAATTTAATGCACTTCAGCCCATTGTTCTGGCGGTTAGGGCTGAAATTGAGGATTGATCTCACAGGGAAGCTGTCAAGCTGAAAATGCTTCATTTAAATTAGTGTCCTTTCTAGTCCTACCAGCAGCAGCTGACTTTGATAATCCTGCAATAATTAGCTGCCCTTTTTTTTTTCCACACTGGGCTGTTTGGCTTTTTTCCTTTTCCACTGGTGCTGCCTCTCTGTGTTTGTGCTCTAATTAGACCAGGTGTTTCTCAAATTAGCTGTGACACTGGTGCCTGAGTGGTGGGCGACTGCTGGGGACTTGTGGCATGGGGTCCCTCGTGGTTTTGAGGCTTGGTGGCAGTGAGGGGATTGGGACACCACCCCACACCACCCCCAAC
Source organism: Melanerpes formicivorus (assembly GCF_026170545.1). Classification (NCBI taxonomy): domain Eukaryota; kingdom Metazoa; phylum Chordata; class Aves; order Piciformes; family Picidae; genus Melanerpes; species Melanerpes formicivorus. Next base: position 5,395,759 of record NW_027142398.1, read on the forward strand.
ATCCCACTGGGTACCAGGGCTTTGCACCTGCATCCCCAGGGAGCTGCATCCCCAGCAGCACTCAGTTCTGTCTGCCTTTTGCACAGCAACTGCTGTAACTCTGTCCCCTGGAAATGAAGTTCCTCCTCGCTGGAACTGCCAAAGCAGGGCTCCACCAGACCTTGTTTTCAGGGTACACACAGCCCCAGTGCTAGCATGGGGGCTGAACACGGCAGGACTAATCCCACAGAGCTGCTTTTCCCTCTGTCAGCTGAAAAGCATTTCAGGAACAAAAAGCCTCCCTGCAGCCACCTCCGCCTTTCCCAGCGCCCCCAGCGGCAGCTGTGGCGTAACAGGCAGCGACTCTGCCCACACACCCCTGCCTGTAACCCTGACCTTGTCCTCCTGGGCATGATATTGAGGGGCTGCAGCAGGTCCAGCGAAGGGCAATGAAGCTGGAGATGGGTCTGGAAAACAGGGCTGGGGAGGGAGGAGCAGCTGAGGGACCTGGAGTTGTTCACCTTGGAGAAAAGGAGGCTGAGGGGAGACCTCATTGCTCTCTACAGCTCCCTGAGAGGAGGCTGGAGCCAGGTGGGGGTTGGTCTCTTCACCCTGTATCAGGTGACAGAAGGAGAGGAAATGACCTGAAATTGTGCCAGGGGAGGGTTAGGTTAGGCATGAGGAACAATTTCTGTGCTGTGGTCAGGGATTGGAGCAGGCTGCCCAGGGAGATGGTGGAGTCACCATTGCTGGAGGTGTTCCAGAAAGGTGTGGCCCTGGCACTTGGGGCCATGGTTTGGTGGCCATGGGGATGCTGGGTTGATGATTGGAGTGGATGATCTCTCAGAGCTTTTCCAACCCAAACAGTTCTGTGATTCTATGACTGCCTGAAATTAACAGAACATCTTCTGATGAGGGAATGGGGCTGCCCCATCCCCTTTCTGCCTTAGAAGCAGATACTCAGGACATCAGAGCAAGCTGTTGGAAGGTGGCAGGGTTGTGCTGAGTTTGGATGCTGGATTGGGAAATCTTGATGCTTTTTCCTGCCTTAGTGCTGCCTGCAATCTGGGTGAATCACACAGGCCCTTACTTCACTTCCCTAATCTCCAGGGAGCAGCACCTGGGTGTGTAGCAGGGTGATGGGAAAGGCAATGAGTGATGGGTTCTCTGGTGGGAGATGCTGTGGGATCACCTCCATCCCTGGAAAGGTGATGGAACAGCTCATTCTGGAGGTCATCTTGAAGTATGTGGAGGAAAATAAGGTTATCAGTAGTCAGCACAGATTCATGAATGGCAAATGCTGCTTGACCACTCTGATGGCCTTAGGTTAGTGGTGTGACTGGCTTGGTAGGTGTGGGGAGATCAGTGGGACACTGTCTACATCAGCTTCAGCCAGGCTTTTGATGTTGTCTCCCATAACATCCTTCTAGGGAAGTTTAGGAAGTGTGGGTCAAATGTGTGGGCAGTGAGGGGGGCTGAGAACTGGATGAAGGGCAGAGCTCAGAGGGTTGTGATCAGTAGTGCAGGGTCTGGTTGTAGGCCTGCAGCCCGTGGTATTCCCCAGGGGTCAGGACTGGGTCCCATCTTGTTTAACACCTTCATCAATGACCTGGGTGAAGGGACAGAGTAGACTCTCAGCCAGTTCATTGATGACACCGAATTGGGAGGAGTGGCTGACACCCCTCAGGCTATGCTGCCACCCAGTGAGACCTGGCCAGGCAGAGGGGAGATCATGAAGTTCAACCAGGGCACGTGTAGAGTCCTGCCCCTGGGGAGGAGCAACCCCCTGCAGGTGAGGGGGGACCTGCTGGGAAGCAGCTCTGAGGAGAAGGAGCTGGGAGTGCTGGGGGACCTCATGACAGCTGCACCAAAAGCCAAGCACAGTTTGGGGGGCTCTACAGGGAGGTTAGCAGCAGCTGCCTGTCCTAGGCTGCTGCATGGGAATGGTGCGGGGACATCTGGGTGGTGTGACCCTCACCCAGCCTTTGAGGGTCTGCTCCCTCACCCCTCTGTCCCCTCTGCAGAGACCTGTGCCGTGAACAATGGGGGCTGTGACAGCAAGTGCCACGACGCAGCCACAGGCGTTCACTGCAGCTGCCCCATGGGCTTCATGCTCCAGCCTGACAGGAAGACCTGCAAAGGTAGGTGGGTGCCGGGGGGCTGCGGTCTTTGATGGATGAGGCCTTGAGCAACCTGATCTAGTGGTAGGTGTCCCTAGGGGCCCATGGTGGGGGAGTTGGAACTGGATGATCTTGAAGGTCCCTTCCAACCCAAACCACTCTGTGATTCTATGACTCTATGGATTTGAGGTGCAGGAGACCCTCTGTCCAGCCAGGCCTAAGCACTGTGTCCCACCTAGGGGAGGACACCATAAGGTGTCTCTGCACATGGTCCCCCAACATCCCCATCCACCTGCCTCTGCAAGGGGGAGCACACCACACTGGTTACCCAGGACACCTCAAACCTTCTCCCACTGTGGGCAAGAGGACACCATGACCCCAGGGCTGGCTGGTGCCTGTGTTTTGTCTTTTAGCAGCTGCAGGAACTTGAGCCTGGTTGAAAGCAAAGCCCAGCCTGCTGCTGGCTGCCTGTCTACCTGCTGACTGCTTCCAGAAACTCCTTGCCCCTCTTATTTTATCAGAGCATCCCCTGCCCCAGCTTCTCCAATTCTGCAGTTTCCAGGAAGGAGCAATAACCTGGAGCCACGTCCCCTGTGTCTGGGGGTTTTATTACTCCTGGTTTACAACTTGCTCCCTCACAGTCATAAAAAAGAAAGCCCTAGAGAGGCAGAGCTGCCTCCCTGGCACTGGGGGATGGAGGGGCAGGGAAGGAGACTGCCTCTTCCTGGTCTCTTTCCATTTTACAGGTCATTTCCTAGCAATAAATCTTGTGATTAGTGGAAGAAGGCAAGAAAGCCCAAACACAACCAAAAAACACCAAGTCCCAGCCTCTTCCCAGGTTTTTGGGGCTGTTTGCAGTTCTTCTGCATCATCATGTTTAACTTTGTTGGTGGCAGGAAGGAGATGGCAACAGAGAGGGGAGGGTTGGAAAGTTGTCATTGAGCTGAGCAGCCATCTCTGAAGGAGCTTTCCCCTTCTGCCTTGCCCTATCTTCCTGCTGCTCCTAGTCCCTAAATGTACCCTCCAGCCCAAACCTGGGACTCTGCCCCCTCTGGCCTGGTGCTTTCCCCCGTCCTCAAGGCCCTTTTGGAAACCCTGACTCCTGGTTTTGCACAACTTCCAAGGGCAGCGGAGCCCAGGAGCCTTCCCCATGGTCCTGCACTGGCTCCCCAAATGCACCCAGATAAAAGCAGCAGCCACGTTCCTCTGGTGACCACCAGAGCCCAAAGGAGTTTCCTCTGTGTGCTGGCTCCTGTTGGGAATGGGATCCAGAGGGGAGTGCCCTGCTCTCCCCAGCTGTGCATCCCAGCCAGGGTGTGACACACGTGCCCTGTCCCCACCAGACATCGACGAGTGCCGGCTCAACAACGGAGGCTGCGACCACATCTGCAGGAACACTGTGGGCAGCTTCGAGTGCAGCTGCAAGAAAGGCTACAAGCTGCTCATCAACGAGAGGAACTGCCAAGGTAAGGGGCTGTGGGACCCTGTCACCCTGCCTGGGGACATTGCCTTGTCCTGTCCTCCCCCCGCTGCTGCTGGCCCTGTTCCCCTTTGCTCCCCTCTGGACCATGTTCATTGTTTGGTGCATAAGTGATGGATTTGGGTTCTGGTCTGGGCCTTAGCCCTTTGGTCTGCAGAGCAGGGATGTTGTCCCAGCCCTACTCCTGAGCAGGGCACTTCTGGGCTCTTCTCACAGCAGAGTTACAGCCTGCAGAGGTGAAGCCCTCCCGCCTTAGGGCTAGGATGATGGTCACAATGTCCCCTGCAGCCCCATGACCTGGGACACAGCTCTGCCTGGGCACAGGGAACATCCCACCAGCAGCCCTGGCACCAACCATACCAACCAGCACAGGACCATAGATTCTGCTCCAGAACACCTGTGCTAGGGGACCAGGGACCTCAGCAGCACCTCATGGGTCTGGGAAGGGCACCTGGAACTCAGCACCCACCCTAGCACCTCTGCTGCTCTGCTTTATTGCACAATTCTTTTGCTGGGCATCCCACAGCAGCAGTGCCCTAGCTCCCTGCTGAAGCGCTGGCACCGGAAGCTTCCTTCCCTCCCGTCCTTCCCAGGTGAAGGGAAGAGCAGCAGGACATGGCCTGCCTTGCCTCTCCCTGCCCCATGGCAGGGTTTGGATCATCTCCTGCTCAGGGACATGCAGTTTTTGTGAGCCATGGAAGCAGAGCAAGGATTCCAGTGGCTCTTGCAAAAGGATTTCTCCTTCCTCCATCTATCAGAGGGCAGGAACGAAGTGGGGAGATGCATCCTGCTTACTCTGGAGGGAGCTGGCTGCTCCACATGGCTTTTCCCACCTTTTTCTCCCTCTCCCAACATCCTCCTGCACACCCCACCTAAAGCCAGAGCTTGCTTAAAAGATCCAGCAGGTCTCTGAGCCATGCCACGGGCACAGGGCTCTGCACCCCACGCCCAAGGCTGGCACATGGGTGTGCGTGAGCCACATTGCTGCCTCCCCAGAGCGCGGGGCCGCTGCGCTGCGGGGCCGCTGCGCTGCGGGGCCGCTGCGCTGCCGGGAGTCTGACGTGAGCGCAGCAATTAACTTAATGAAGCCTACGGGTTGATGCTCAAACCCGCTAGGGAGAGTTCTTGTGCCCGGGGCTGCCCCTCCACCGTGCCAGCCCTCACCTCTCCCTCTTGCCTTTCCTCCAGACATTGACGAGTGCTCCTTCGACCGGACCTGCGACCACCTCTGCGTCAACACCCCCGGCAGCTTCCAGTGCCTCTGCAACAAGGGCTACACGCTCTACGGGCTGACCCACTGCGGAGGTGGGGCTACTGGGGAGCTGCGGGGGGGCTGCCGTCACTGCCGTGCCGGGCTAGGGTCCTGAGGAGGCATAGGAAGCACCCGGGGATGGGGCAGCCTCACAGCATGGCTGCTGCAGGACCCCTGGGCAACCCACTCACCGCAAGGGCCCTTGGAGAAAGGCGGGTTCCCCATGTACCCCAAGCTGGGGCCAGGAAGGGAGGGGGTTCACAGCCAGCCTCTGGTGTCTGCAACATCAAACAGAGCGACAGGAACAGTTTGCGACTTGTCTGCGTCGGGGGAGAGGGAGAAATCCCCGGTGCTTTTGGCAAGGAGCTGAGATGGGATAGGGAACATCAAAAGGGTTTGATTTCAGTTTCACAAGCAGATAGCTCCCAAGGGCGGGGGCGTGCAGCGCCTTGGGAAGCGGGCAGGCAGATGAAACACGCTGGGGGCGGGGGGGGGGAGGGCGGTTCGCTGGAGCGTGTGGCGGCAGCGGTGCCGGCAGCCTGGGGACGCAGGCGTGAGGCTGAGTGCCCCAACAGCACCTGGCTGGCAGGGGTCGGCGGGTGACCGTCCTCATGATCCCCAGTGTGCACCCATTGTGAGCCAGTGCAGTCCCCGACGTGCTCTCAGTGTGACCCTGCAGAGGGATTACCAGCTCCCACTGATGCTCCCAAGAAGGGTGCCAGGCAGGAAAGGTGTTTGTGGAGCAGCTCTACCCTGACTGCTCCCCATCTCCAGCCCTGCTCCGTGGCAGGCCTGGGGGAATCGATTCCCTGTTTCGGGCTGGGACAGAGGGCCCCTGCTGTGGGGAGAGGGCTACCGTCTGAATTGGGCTACTAAGTGCTTCCATGTGCCCATGCGGCTGAGGCATGGCTGGAAGCGCCCTGGGGTGCCCATCCCCCATCTCTGCTGGCACAGGCAGTGCAATTTATCCATCCAGAATGAGAGCCTGGGGACAAGGCAGGGATTTGATGTCAGAGCCAGGGAGGTACTGCTGCCCCTCACCCACCACCTGCCCCTTCTTCCCCACAGACATCGATGAATGCAGCATCAACCGAGGTGGCTGCAAATTTGGCTGCATCAACACCCCTGGCAGCTACCAGTGCACCTGCCCTGCAGGCTGCAAGCTGCACTGGAACAAGAAGGACTGCACAGGTAGGGGGCAGGGCACCACAGCTGGCAGCACTCCAGAAGCCCTATGGCCCTTTCACACTTGGGGATATTGGGATCAAAAGCAGGGCAGGGGGACCAGGGAGGTGCTTGTCACAGTATCACAGTATCACTTAGGTTGGAAAGGACCTCGAGGATCATCGAGTCCAACCTATCAACACAGACCCCATGACTAGACCATGGCACCAAGTGCCAAGTCCATTCTCCCCTTGAACGCCTCCAGGGTCGATGACTCAACCACCTCCCTGGGCAGCCCGTTCCAATGACGAATGACTCGCTCGGTGAAGAACTTCCTCCTCACCTCGAGTCTAAACCTCCCCTGGCACAGCTTGAGACTGTGTCCCCTTGTTCTGGTGCTGGTTGCCTGGGAGAAGAGGCCAACCCCTTCCTGGCTACAACCACCTTTCAGGTAGTTGTAGAGGGCAATGAGGTCACCCCTGAGCCTCCTCTTCTCCAGGCTAAACAACCCCAGCTCCCTCAGCCTCTCCTCACAGGGCTGTGCTCAAGGCCTCTCCCCAGCCTTGTTGCCCTTCTCTGGACACGCTCAAGTGTTTCGATGTCCTCCTTAAACTGAGGGGCCCAGAACTGGACACGGTACTCAAGGTGTGGCCTAACCAGAGCAGAGTACAGGGCACAATGACCTCCCTGCTCCTGCTGGCCACACTATTCCTAATGCAGGCCAGGATGCTATTGGCCCTCCTGGCCACCTGGGCACACTGTTGGCTCATATTCAGGTGGCTGTCGATCAGCACCCCCAGGTCCCTCTCTGTTTGGGAGCTCTCCAGCCACTCCGACCCTCTGTACTGGGCACTGGTGAGGCCACACCATGGGCGTTTTGAGGGGCTGCTTCTGCCTGGGGCCCCACATCCATCTCAGTGTGTCTGGATGAGAAGTGCTGTAAGGTCTTGCCCTGCTTCCTCTTCTCCCCTTGCCTGTGGTCATCTAATTTTCTCAGCTGTGTTTGTGCCAGCACATGTCCTGCAGGAGCTGTTTTCATGCCTCCCCTTCCCTGGGGAAAGGCTGACCCCCAAGATCCCAGCAGTGCCCTCTCACATCTTAGAGAGGAGCTGGAGAGGTTGGCACCCTCTCCTCCCTGGTGATCTCACCATGACCTGGGAGGGTGCAGGGGTCCCTTGTGGGTCTCCAGGCTGTGCCAGCCACAGACATCCCCACTTGTCATCAGCAGCGGGCATGTGTCCCTCAGACCTGCTGAAATGCCTGCCAGGGTCAGTGCCACCACGGGCCACCCTCACCTGCAACAAGACAGGCAAGAAGGACAGCTGTGCCCTCACCTGCGCCACCAAGGCCCGCTTCCTGCCAGGTACCAGCACCAGAGGGAGGGGTCCCCATTTCTCTTCATGGCCCAGACTGGGAGGGGGAGAGGAGCAGCTGGATGGGAAAGGTGCAGAGCACCCAGGGAGTGGCTGGGATGAAGGAGGGAGGTGATTTCTCAGGGGATTCATCATTCGGTGTAGATCCTCAGGATGGGCTCCTGGGGCAGGATCCCCATGGCAGGGTGCTGGGCGTCATTGCCCTAGCTTGCAGCAATGAAGAGCATCACATGGACTGGGTGGCAACCCCAGCATCCTTCATGTCCTGCTCCTCCATCCCACAGAGTCCGACAGCAGCTACACAGTGAGCTGTGGGACCCCTGTCCTACGGCAGGGTGGCCAGCAGAGACCTGCCAACAGCAGCCAGCAGTGCCTCGGTAAGGGGGCTCTGGGGTGCCCAGGGCCAGGCTGCCCCATGCTGGGGTTGTTGAGCACCCCATTTTTCTTTTAGAGACTGCTGCTGCCCCAGTCAAGCAGAAGGCTTCCTTCAAGATCAAAGATGCCAAGTGCCACCTGCACCCACGGGCCAAGGGCAAGCAGGACGAGGCCGGGAAGGCTGGAATGCAAGGTGAGGTGTGCTGGCTGGGGGGGCAGCGGGGATGCCCATCCCTGGGGTGCTGACTTGTCCCCTGCCACATGCAGGCAGCTCGGCACCTTGCTCTGACTGCCAGGTCACCTTTGTCAACCTCAAGTGCGACTCATCCAAGAAGGGAAAGGGTCGCCGGGCTCGCAACTCCTCTGGCAAGGAGGTGACGCGCATCACGCTGGAGTTTGAGGCAGAGATCAAGGCAGATGAGATCACAGGTGGGCATAGCGCTGGTGGTGGGACAGGGGGACAGTGGTAGGACCAGAAGGATGATGGTGGGACCTGGGGAACAGTGGTGAGACCAAAATGTTGGTAGTGGGACTTTGGCAATGGTGGTAGGACCAGTGGGGCAGTGGTGTGAGCAGTGAGGGGATGGTGCTTGGACTGTGGGGGACGGTGCTGGTACCAAAAGGACAGTGGTGGAACCAGGGGTGGATGGTGGTGGAACCATCCCCATGCCATGTCCATGCAGCAGGGAGAACCAAACCAGCCTTCATCCCAAAGAGGACCAGAGGGATATGCTGGGCAGCTTTTGGGAGGTGGTTTTAATCCTGCTGGGTTTCCCTCTGCATCCCTCCCTCCTTCCTGCACGCCTATTGCCCCCTGTGCCCCCAGCCAGCTGCAGCCTGCACTGCCTGCGGCAGAGAGTGGAGAAGAAGCTGAAGTCGGCCATCAAAGCCCTGAAGAAATCCATCAACCAGGAGCGCTTCCTGCTGCGCTTCGCGGGGCTGGAGTACGAGCTGGCCAGGAAACTGAGCGTGGCCCCAGAGGGCCAGGAGAGCTGCGGGCCCGGCCAGCAGCGCCTGGGCAGCAAGTGTGGTAAGGAGCATCATGGGGTGGGGGACCGGCTGCGTCCCCCCGGCGGTGACTTCCCTCTTGCCACAGCACTGACGTCCCCCCCCGGCTCTCAGTTAGCTGCTCGCAGGGAACCTTTTACCACGGACAGATGGAGCAGTGCGTCCCCTGCCCCCCCGGCACCTTCCAGGAGAAGGAGGGGCAGCTCTCCTGCGACCTGTGTCCCCGCGGTGACGCTTTTGGACCAGTGGGAGCCACCAACATCACCGGCTGCACGGGTAAGGGGACAATGGAGTGGGGCTGGGAGTGGTGGGTCCAGGGCTGCAACCTCAACTATCAGCTCCTGTCCAGAAGAGGTGAAAGTCCTGCTGGGATGGGACGAGGAGTGATGGTTTGAAATGAGAAGAGAGATTCAGACTGGAGAGAAGGAAGACGTGTTTGGCACTGAGGGTGGTGAGACCCTGGCCCAGGTTGCCCAGAGAGGGGGGAGATGCCCCATCCCTGGAACCATTCCAGGCCAGGTTGTTTGGGGCTCTGAGCAGTTTGCTCTAGTTGGGTGCAGGGGCTTGCACTGGATGGGCTTTACAGGTGATGCTATTTTGGGGCACTTATCATCTAGAGGGGACCCCGGGAAGGGCAACACTTGCTCTGGATATGTTGATGCTGCCAAGGCTGGTGGGGAGAAGAGCCAAGCATGGGGCAGGAGAGCCCTGGGATGCCAGAATGGTAGCAGCTTAGCAGCTGCAGTGGAATTGTGAGCTCTAGGCAAGCAGTTGGATCTGATGATCTCAAAGGTCTCTTCCAGCCCCATCAGTTCAGTGGTTCAGTGACTGAGTGATGTCTGTGCCTGCAGGTCAGTGTCCCCCCGGCCAGCACTCGGCTGATGGCTTCAAGCCCTGCCAGCCATGTCCCCGTGGGTCCTACCAGCCCGAAGTGGGGCGGGCACTCTGCTTCCCCTGTGGTGGGGGGCTGAGCACCCGTCACGAGGGAGCCACCTCCTTCCAGGACTGCGACACCAAAGGTAAGTCAGAGCTGGCCCCAAGGAGATGGGCACCCGTCAGGGCCATGCTGATGGCTGACGCAGCCTCCTTTGCTCTCTGCCCTGCAGTGCAGTGCTCCCCCGGGCACTACTACAACACCAGCGTGCACCGCTGCATCCGCTGCGCCCTGGGCAGCTACCAGCCTGATTTCAGGCAGAACTTTTGCATCGCCTGCCCTGGCAACACCACCACCGACTTCGATGGCTCCACTTCCGTGTCCCAGTGCAAAAGTAGGGGAGCTGTGCTGTGCTGCAGGGGGACCCTTTCTCAAAAGTGTTTAAAAATCCCTTAAAATGGGAGTTGGGGTCGTTTCTCTGCATTCAAGTACGGGGGGTGCATGATGCAGTGCTAACAGAGCAGTGCCCACCTTGCTCAGTAATCCCCTCCCCGTCCCAGTGCCCATGCCACCGGTGCCCAGCTGAGCCAGTTCTCCCTGCCTTGCAGACCGGCAGTGTGGGGGGGAGCTGGGCGAGTACACAGGTTACATCGAGTCCCCCAACTACCCGGGCAACTACCCTGCCAACGTGGAGTGCACCTGGAACATCAACCCCCCGCCCAAGCGCAAGATCCTCATCGTGGTGCCTGAGATCTTCCTCCCCTCCGAGGATGAGTGTGGAGACGTCTTGGTCATGCGGAAAAACTGTAGGTAACCGAGCGGCTGTGGTGCTGGTGGGAGCTGGGGGAGGAAGAGTGGAGGAAGGAAGCCACGTTCCCAGGAGGTGACTTTTGGGAATGGGGTGAGCCAGAGGGATCCACCTCATCCTGCCACCTTGGGATCCTGCTGGGCAGGGTGATGTGCACAGGCTGGGCTTCACACCTGGGTCTCAGCACTCATCCTGGGAGTCAAAAGCCCCATTTGGAGCTTTCCAGAGCAAGGAAGGAGCAACAGCACCCCTGGTACATAAGGTTAGGTGGAGCTCAGCTTCAGTGGAGATGGGCAGCCCTCATCCCTGGTACCTTAAGGCCTGAGCACTTAAGCACAGTAAGGCTGGAGGTGGCTCTGCTGATGGGCCCCCAGCATCAGGCGGCCCTCGCCCGCAGCCTCCCCATCCTCCATCACCACCTACGAGACGTGCCAGACCTACGAGAGGCCGATCGCTTTCACCGCTCGCTCCCGCAAGCTGTGGATCAACTTCAAAACCAGCGAGGCCAACAGCGCCCGTGGCTTCCAGATCCCCTACGTCACCTACGATGGTGAGCATGGGGCAGGAGGGGACACCATTCCGGCACGCCCCTTTGCTCTGTTTGGGCCCCGGCTCACACCCCAATCCACACCTTTTGTGTATGTGAGGGGGATGGGGACCAGAGGTCTGGGGACAAGTGCCAGCTGGTGTCGTGACTGTGGTTTTCATCTGGCTTTGCAGAGGACTATGAGCAGCTGGTGGAGGACATCGTGAGGGACGGCAGGCTCTACGCCTCTGAAAACCACCAGGAGATCCTCAAGGTGAGTGAGTCCCCACCGGCTCCTTGCTGCCTGGGGCTCTCGGGGCTTGCAGCATGCAGGAGCATCCTTAGGGTGTGTCTTAAAGCCTCCCTACGCGTGTGGCCACCGCGGGGGAGCAGAGAGTGGGATGGTGACCCAAATCCCCCTGGCTTGGCTTCCCCGCAGGACAAGAAGCTGATCAAAGCTTTCTTCGACGTGCTGGCACACCCCCAGAACTACTTCAAGTACACGGAGAAGCACAAAGAGATGCTGCCCCGCTCCTTCATCAAACTCCTCCGCTCCAAAGTCTCCAGCTTCCTCCGGCCTTACAAATAGCCCCCGGGCCGCCCCGCAGCCAAGGCAGCCCTCTTCTCCCTTCCTCCTCCTTTCCGGTTCTCTCCTTCCTCCCCTCGGCTCCGGCAGCACCGGCACCTCTCGCCCCGCAGACGCCCACCCGCCGTTTCTCTGCTGCTCCCCACAAGCCGTACCCCTCGCTGTGGGGGGAAGCTCTGGTCTCATCCGGCCGCTGACGAAGTCGCTCCTCTCTTACGAAGCAGTTTCTGCACCACAGGAACCTGAAGCGCTGATCCTGTCACCATCCTGTGCCCACCCTTTGGCTTCCTTTACGCCAGGTCTGTCCCACTTCCCCGGTGCCACTGCCTGCCTTGGACATGCGGGGGAGGTCATCGTCCTCCCAGCCCGCGGGGCTGGTGCTGGCTGCAGCCCTGCCGAGCGCTGTGGTAGAGGAGCGCAAGGAGGTGACGCCGCGTCTGGGCCGTGGTGTCGGCATCACTTTGCAGAAAAAGAATTTTTTGGGGAAAAGAATTTTCAGAAGCAGAGCTGATGAGAAGGGAGACGAAGAGGAGAGCTCAGCAAAGCCACCGTCCAGCAGCAGCCGTGGTGGCTGCCGCGCTGGCGCTGGGAGGGAAAGAGCAGCCAAGCCACGTTCCACAAGAACAATGCCTGGCTGCACGGGAGGGAAGAGGCAGCGAGGAGAAGGACTTTCAGCAGGGTTCGTTTGGATTTTGTGTTCCCCCCCCCACCCCCAGACACTTGTGCCAAGAAACCAGACTTTCTTACAAGCTCTGCCAAAGAGTAACTTGGAAAAGCAGCTTTGTGAAGAGCAGGAGTAAATGTTTGTGCACTAGGATATCCTCCTTTCTACCTTCTTCATATCTCTTAAGTGCAATCATTTGAGTCTTCTTTATATTATTTAGAGGGAAGTTGTGGTTTTGGTTGGCTTTTTTGTTTGGTTGGTTTGGGTTTGGTGTTTTTTTGGTTGGGTTTTTTGTTTGTTTGTTTGTCTGTTTGACTAGAACAGCAATATTTATACCTGCCTGAGAGATGAGAATGTGTGTTTGTAGCAAACACAGCAACCGCCCACCCAAAGCAAACCCCGCCCCGGGCCACTGCTGCCTGCTGGGCTGCCTCTTTTCAGGCCTTGCAACCTTTTCTGCCACGTTTGTCCCACATGAGCCCCCTGTGTGGTGAGCAGATGGTGCCTCTCCTGCTCGGCGTGTGAGTGATGGGCTGAGGTCGTGCAGGTGGTTTGAGGTGGCTCAGGCCGTTCATGGATGACATGGAGCAGCTGGGGTGGCTGTGTGAGCTTTTGGGGTGACCCACCCTGGGCTGGGGATTGTTCAAGCCCTGTTGTGTGGAAGATGCCTGACTTTGTCCCCATCGCCTGCTTGTTGCAAATGGTTTTGCTTCCGGGGGCACACTTGAAATCTCTCCCCCGGGTAGGGAGGTCCCTGGGGCAGAGCTGTCCCTCCCTGGCTCAGGGGGAGCTTCATGCCTCTAAGTTTCTTCAGGTGCTTTTGGCTGTGTCCCTCCACCTGTGCCTGTCCCTGTGCTGTGGTAGCCCTTCCACATGGAGCAGGATGTGGATCTCAGGTGGGATCCTGTCATGCCACTCCCCCTTTCCGCTGCCACTTGCCTTCCCCTAGCATCATCTTTAGACACAGCTGGGAGCGATGGCTGGTTGGTTATCACAGAGGGGTTTATCCCCTTCATGTGGCCAGACAGGCCCCCTGGGGACAGGCAACTGATGCCACTGGTTAGCTCTCACCCTCTTCTGCATGTCTTGCTTCCTTTCTAGCCCTGCCACCAGCTCTCAGCTCTCACCTACCTTCACCTTCATCCCCATTTCCATCCTCTCAAAGACCTGGAGAGGCCAGGACTAAATGTGATGGCCTTGCCTACAGCGTTCCTCTTGGCAGGTCCCCTCCCATCCCAGCTTGTCTTTTGCTGTCCCTTTGACCACATCTGGGGCAAACCCTGCTCTTAGCGAGCCAATTAATTTACTGCTCTGCACGTGCCCCCGAGGTCAGTCCCTGTCCTAAAGCAGGAGGCAGCTGCTCCCTCGTGTCCTCCCTCCTCAGTCCCTGCGGCTCCAGCAACTCCCAGAGCCGCTGTGGGGCTCTGTCTGGGGCTGTGGTCTGGGTGAGCTGGCGGGGGGGGGGGTGAGGTTTGTCCCCAGGACGGCTGGAAAAGTCTGTCCTGATCCATCCCAGCTGTGGACGTAGCCCTCCTGCCGCCCGGCTCCCAGCCCCTGTGGAAGCTGCACAGCTGCAGCCTGAGCTGTTTGTCACTCCGAGGGTGCCTGAGCAGCTGCTCTGATGCACAAAAGCTGTCGTAGGGATTTGGGGGTTATTGCCTGGGGGCAGTCACAGCAGAGCAGTGACCCTTGTAGGGATCTTTCATATTTAGAAGACAAAAATCATCCAGGAATGGCCAACCCTGGTGTGAGGCAGCCAAGGATTTGTCCCTCATCACCTTGCTCAGAGGAGTTAATTATTCTCTGTGATTTAGCTGTGGGGCTGCTGTTACTGCAACCGTGCTGAGACCAAGCCCCCCGGAGCCTTGAGGAGTCCTGGTTGTCACTGCACCCACCACCTCCCCTCCCTTCCAGCAGGTTTGGGAGGGTGAGGTGAGCAGCACCTTGGTGGCCAAAGACACCAAATAGCTCAAATACCTTCCCCCCAGAAAAGCCCAGGGGACCACCAGAGCCACCCAGCTGCAGCTCAACCCCTCTCTTCCCCCAGCCCCTCCCTCAGAAAGGGTCTGAAAGGCTGACAACCACAGCACCAGCCCCCTCGCCCTGCTGCACTGAGTGTCTGGAGGTGAGAAAGACAAAGGAGGGTGGCTGGGATTTGGTCTTTTGGGGCTCTTTTCACGTTGGGCTATTTCTCTCTGCCTGTTGAAGCAGGCCATGACTCGCCACCTCCGGCAGAAAGGGTTCAAGCAATGAAAGATGTAGTTCATGAAGTTATTTGCACTTGATTAAAAAGGAAAGAAAATGTATCTGAGCATTGTAAAAAAGAAATGTTTGCATTTTGTATTGTCTTTTTTTAATTATTAAATGGAATGTCTTGGTGTTGATCTCTCAGAAGGCTCTGGCTCCCCACGCTTCTGGTAAAGGTTCCTAGCAGCAGGAGCTGGAGCTGCTCTCATTGTTCTCTCAGATGCTTTCTCAGGGCATTTGGGGTTTGGGTTTTTTTTTTTATCCCCCCCCCCCCCCCCGAAGTTTAAACCCTGCACCCTTGCAAGCCATGACACAATGTCCTTATTTATACACAGGCAGCAGAGCAAACATTGCCCTTTTTTAGCCCAGAATGTGCAGTGGGGCAGGGACTCGCTGAAGGAAGCAGAGGGGGTGGAAACTGCTCCCTGCCATCAGCCCCCTTGCTGAGCTCCCACCCAGCACCTCCTCATCCTCTTCGTCCTGGGAACCCACCCAGCCCATCACTGGTTTGATGGTGCAGCAGAAGCCTGTAAGGGGGATTTCCTCTCAAACTGGGGAAGCTGCTGCCATGGAGCAGAGCCTGGTGATGCAAAGTGGCCTCGGGAGACTACAGCACAAAGGCTACAGGATAACCTGCAACCCACCCTGGATCCTGGATAATTGTTCCTGATGTGAGTGCAGAGCCATTCCTGCTCCCTGCCCTGAACCCCTGAGCAGCATTCCTCCCTCAAAAGCTCCAACCCTCAAGTTAACATCCCCACCACCTTGACACAGCATTTGAGACCTTTCCTGTCAGAGGCAAGCAGCAATTCAACAGACCCCTCCCCAGAAGGTTTGGAGGAACACAACCAACACACAGCTGTAGGTGTCCTAAAAGTTTATTGCTGCCCCCTCAGTAGAGGCGCTGGGGCTTGCCCATGGTGCTCTTGATGTACAGAGCACGAACATTCTGCCAGTTCTTCTTCAGCAAGGACACCAGGAAGTTGATGGCCAGGTGGATATTGTAGACCAGCTCATCCTCTGTCATCTTCACGTGGCCAACAGCCACAGCCAGGCACAGCACCTGGGGACACGGACACCAGGGTCACTCAGGCACAGCAGTCACTGCCAGAAGAGCTCGGTGCTGCTCTGAACTCTTCAGGGCATCCAATGATCTCCTGCCAGCTGGACAGGGCTTCTCCAGCTCATCCATGGGGCAGGGTTGCCACTGAGCTCAAGGTATTTGGCATGTGGCTCTCATGACTGTATCTGGTGGCATCTGAATGTCGACTCTGAACAACAACTTGGAAAGGTCCAGCTTGCTCAGAGCACAAAGGTGACTTACCCAAGACTGGTTTGGGTTGGAAAGGACCTTTAAAGCCCATCCAGTCCAAGCCCCTGCAGCCAGCAGTGACATCTGCAGCTAGAACAGGATGCTCAGAGCCCCAAATGACCTGGCCTGCAATGGTTCCAGGGATGGGACATCTCCCACCTCTCTGGGAACAGGGTCTCATCACCCTCAGCACAGTAATTTTCACGCCCCAGGTCTGAATCTCTCTGAGTTTCAGACCATCACCCCTTCTCCTGCCACTACAGGCCCTGCTCAGAAGTCTGTTCCCAGCTTTCCTATCAGCTCCTTTAAGCACCGGACAGCTTGGGGCAGCAGGAGCACCGCAGACAGCTCGGAGCTGTGTGGTGTGGAGCAGACCCTGCTTTAACCCCATTGAGCTGCTGGACTGACCCTGAGCTCCAAACCTCACCCCTAAGCATGGCAGCAGCTTCACTTTCACCAGCCACCAGCCCTTCCTCTCCACACACAAAAGACAGAGAAGACAAGGAGCTTCTGAGAGCTGCTCCCCACAGGGCAAAGACAAAAGGGACTTGCAGGCAAGCTGCCAGGCCAAGGATCAGGACAGCCTGAGCTGAGCATTTCAGCTGCTAGAGCCTCTGCAAAGCATGACACTGGCCCTTTCCTCCCAGTTGTGTCCCCAGGCCCACACCTCAGCCACCCAGAGCTGTCAGTGCTCAGTAACACCCACAGGTCCCATTCCGACACCAGACTGAATGGGGCTGGTTTAGTCCGGGAGGGTCTCAAGAGCTGCTCCAGAGTTCACTTGGAGAGTTAACTCCTGGGCTCTTCTTTGGCAAAGCACAACCCCCTCCTCAAGCTGGGGACATGCCTGCCTGTGCCCCACCCTGCCACTGGCACCCCCTTACTACAAAAAGCATCAATCAGCACTGGTCGTGCTTAGCACTGACACATCAAGATCATCTCCTAATAGTCTGCTCCCAGATCTTTCAGCCAGATAAAGGCCTCCACTCCGGGTGACAGCTCGGTGCTCCCCTCCCTGCAGAGGGAACTGTCACCAGCAGCACTTCAGGGGAGATGCTCCAGGGACACCTACAGCCCAGCCTGCAGAACACAGCCACGGGCAAGCGACAGCAGCCACGAGGAGCCCTCAGCAGGGTGCTGCTCTAGAGGGCAAAGGCACAGCTTTACCTTCTTCATCTGGAATTTGATGGTAGATTTGACCTCATCCACCTTGGCCACCAGGTTCTCGTTGTGAGTGAGCAGAGAAGGGAACTTGCCAGCTTTGTTCAGACCCGGGCCCAGGATTCGAGGAATCTGCTTGATCAGGGACTCGGAAGCCAGGAAGGCATCGTACTTCTTGGCTGGGAGAAGCATGGGGGTGAGGAACCGTCAGGGCTGAGCATGGACTTGGCTGCTACACCGAGGCTGGGACCATCAGCTCATCCAAGACTGAGGTGCCCCACTTCCCTCAGGCTTTTGATATTCCCAGAGCCCTGCCAGGCTGACCTGGAGGTGCTTTCACTCAATTCTACTAGGAATCATTCCTGTCACTGTGGCCAGCCCCCCACCCTACCCCCCAAAACACAGCTCCATACTGTGACACTCTCAATTTAAATCCTGAGGGTGAAGTCCAAACCTCAACTCAGCTTTAGCTGCTCCCCAACCAGCAAAGTAAGGAACAACAGCTAACAATGAAACTCTGAGGGAGGCAGTTCTCCTGTGTCCTTCTTTTCCTGGAGAAGAGTATCAGCCCCACTCCTGGAGAACTGATCTGTCAGACCTTCACTCCTGACAGCTTATTTGCTGTTCTGGACAGTTTCTAGACAGATTCAGGCTGACTTTGGCCAGCTTTTTATTCCTGCAATTAGCAAAGTCATGGAAATCCGAGCACAGGGAAAACCATCCCTCCCGAGTCATCCGGGGCGACCGGTGCCACCACTCACCCAGCTTCTTCACCAGCTTCTTGTTTTTGTTGAGTTTCTTCAGAGCCTCTATGTCCATGTGAGGGATGTCAACTGCTTTGGCCTCATCACAGTGCTGCTGGTCCCCCAGCAAGCAGACTGAGAACTTGGGCCGTGGAGTTGACTTCAGCCTGGGGACAGAAGATTCAAATGACTATGAACCACCAGCACCACACGCTTCCAGTGGGACCCTCCACAGAGGTACCTTACCACAGCTGCTGGGCATCTTCCTCCGCAGCTTCTAACCTGCCTTCTCCAGCAGGTCGGTGGGGACAGCACAGAGGCTGCCCCACCTCCCCTCATGTTTTAAGACCCAGGGTAGGGGTCCGTCCAGCCACGCCCGCTCAGCCGGGGCGGTCTGAACTACCCGAGCGGTTCGGCGCCGGGCCCCGTGCCGTGCCGGCCGGCGGGGGCGCGGCCCGAAGGCTGGGTGGGAGCTAGAGCATGGCGAACCTGACGGTGCCGGAGAAGCGCTTGTCCTTCTGCGGGTCGTAGTTCTTCAGGCTGATCTGCAGCTCCACCGTCTCCACAAATCTGAGACATTGGAGAGAGAAGCGGCGCGGGTGAGGGCCCAGCTGGGCTGGGGGTCAGCGAGGCCCCGGCCAAGCGCCGCGGCCTGTCCTGCGCCCGGTGCCGCCATGGCACAGGATCGTACTTGCGCTTCTTGGTCTTGCTGCCCTGCAGCACCTCCTTCACCGCCTCGTACAGTGTGTCGCGGGAGACCTTGCTGCTGCGGGGAGCAAAGACAAGGCGGGCTCAGGGCTGAGCCGGCCTGGGCCTCCTGCAGGCCTCCGGGACAAAGCCCCTCAGCCCACACTGGCCCATCCAAGCTCCCGTTCTGCAGCCCCAAAGATCGGCCCCCGCTGCCCGCACTCTGCCAGCCGCCCGGATCGCCCCGCAGTTGCCGAATGTGCAAGGATGGCGGCGGATGGCCGCCGGGCGCTAACTCACCTCATGGCGCCGGCTGGCCGTGACAGAAAGGCGGGGCTACTTGCCCATGCATTATAAATAGACGCGAAATCTCGCAAGACTTGGAGACGGTGACGTGTTGAAAGCGGCAGTGTATGACACTGTCCGGCCGCCATATTGAGAGTGGCGCGGCGCGGCACTGTATAGCGGCCATGTTGGGAGTGACGGACTGTGGCACGGCGAGCACCGTATTGAGCGTGGCGGACCGTGGTGTGGAGGGCCCTACCGGCTTCCCCCCCTCTCGGCTCCCCTCACGTCTGCATCTCCTTTGCTGGTAAACGACCAGCTCTGGTCTCTTTGCCTGCTGTCTCAGTCTACCAAACCAGGAGCCCCTCCATAGCTTCGCAGCGCAGTGATGAAGGTACACACCCCAGGAACCCCGACCCTCAGCAGCCCCTGCATGAAAGGCTGTCAGAGCACAACGCTCTGCTGCTGGAGCAGGTTCCTGCTCTTAGGTTTCGGTGCTATAAGCTATCCTTGTTAAGCTTACTCCGGCTGCGGAAGGGCTTACAGCGCCAGGCCGCTAAGCGAAAGCCGTGCCTCCGCCCTCGGTGTCTGCGGTGCGCAGGCGCTGGCAGCTCTGCCCGCGCGCATTGGCCGCCTCGTGGCTCGCGTGAGCCGAGCCCCGGAACCTGGATGACGGCATGCGTGCGGCTGAGGCGCGGCGGTGAGCTCCGGAGTTATGCGGGTTGCGGGGCGGAGAGGGCAGGGGTCGGGTCCCGGTGCATGGCGCTCATGCGGCGCGCTCGGCCCCTTCGGGTTACCTCCGGTGGGTGCGGGAGGAGGCCTGAGAGGGGGCGGAGATGGCGGCCGAGGGGCAGCCGAGGCTCAGCGAGTTGCTGCCGTCACCCCTATAGCCAGCAGCCGCCATGTCTCCCGGCCATCCCCAGGGTATCTATGGTGCCAGGCCTTGCCTTGCCTTGCCTTGCCATCTCTTGAGCGGCTTCACATCGCACCTCCATCTGCCCTTCCTGCTCGCCTGCCCCATCCCTTGCAGGGGCGCGGCTCCGCCAGCAGCGCTGGTAGCGGTTTGCACGGCAGCCGTCGCAGCTCAAAGGGGCCATGCTAGGATGGAGCCTTTGCTGGGAAGTGAGCTGCCGTGCTTCCCAGGAGGTGTCAGCCCTAAAAGCAGCCAGTCTGCAGCAGCTGCCTGTCAGGTGTCAGAAGCATTTAGGGTAGAGGGCACTAAGCATCACACAGAGTGTGGCTGCACCCCTGGGCGCTGCAGGGATGGGCAGTGGTCAGACTTATACCTGGAAATTAAAATGATAAAATACTAGGCTGTCTCAGAGATGACTCATGAAGAATCCCCTGCAGCTGTTTTCAAGGCTAGTCTGTTGGCAGTGTGCCTCTGGTGAGATATTTTCATGAGGGTCTGGTTGCAGTCTGTAATTCTGTTCCTCAGAAGCCTGGGAATTAGGAAAGGGAGGAGAGAATGAGGATGCTTCCAGGGATAAAGCTTATCATCCAGCCCCTGACTCTTGCAGCACAGGACACCTTCTGCCTGTAGCTTCAGACTTTGAAGTAATCAGAAACTTTTCCTGCAGGTCATGTAGAGGATGGGAAGGGCTTGATAGTGTCATTTGCACTATCTCTAAAAGCAGGCTGTCAGGAGGCCTGAGAAGCTTTTATCTCCTCTGTGGCTGTGGAACAGATTGCTAGCTCTGTCAGCCCTAGGTGTGGGAATGGTACACACACAGAGTGGTTTAGCCTGGCCCAGGCTGCCCAGGGCAGTGGTGGAGTCTCCATCCCTGAAAGGTTTTCAAAGCACTGGAGATGCGGTGCTGAGGGACATGGTTTGGTGGTGACCTGGCAGTGCTGGGTTAAGGGTTGGACTGCATGATCTTGGAGATCTTTTCCAACTCTCATGATTCAGTGATTACAAGTTTATCATGTGTGGAATGGGACTGTTGAAACCCACTGCATTCTGTGACCCTCCAGACATGCACCTTGGAATCCTCACCTGCAGGGGGGATAGAGCAGCGTCCTCGTTGCATCAAACAATTGGGTCACTGAAACAGTATCACAAGGCTACCCAGAGCTGTGTGAAGTGTCTTCACAGCCTATCAAAGGGAGCAGCAACACTTTAGGTCTTGTATTTTTTCCCAAGTGCTGGTCCTCCAACAGAGTAGAAGGAAATAAATCTAGGGCCTTGCTGACACCATGAAAAGCTCCCAGCTGAGTTTGTCTCGTTGCTTTCTACATTAGATCCAAACCACTTAGCACTCATCATCCTTTGTGCTTCTTGGCTTACAGGGCTGTGCAGGGCAGCTGCTAAACAAGCCCTGACTGGGGTTCTTTGTCCTGAATCCTGCCTGGGAACGGGAGGCTCCAGCATTTCTGGGAAGTGCCTCCATGGCTCTTCAGAGGAAAGCTTGACAAATGACAGCTTCTATGCAACAGTTTTGCTGTCTTTTGTGGGAATGGTTTCCTTGAGAAGATGCAGCAAAGGGGACAGCTCCTGGGAGCAGAGAACTGGCCTCTGCAGGCAGTGTTCACAGCTTTTTATTAACCCTTTCAGGTGAAAAGCTGATTGAAGGGCAAGTCATTGAGCCTGAAGATGGGCCCACAGCTTGTGTCCATTAGGTGACGGTTCAGAAAGGTGAGGCCCTCTTTACTTTTAGATAGTTTCATAGTTTCATTCAGGGTTGGAAGGGACCACAAGGATCATCTAGTTCCAACCCCCCTGCCATGGGCAGGGACACCCCACACTAGATCAGGCTGGACAGAGCCTCATCCAGCCTGCTCTTAAACACCCCCAGGGACAGGGCCTCGACCACCTCCCTGGACAACCCATTCCAGGGTTTCACCACTCTCATGGTGAAGAACCTCCTCCTCACATCCAGCCTGAATCTCCCCACCTCCAGCTTCATTCCATTCCCCCTAGTCCTATCACTACCTGAGATCCTGAGAAGTCCTTCCCCAGCCTTCCTGTAGGCCCCCTTCAGATACTGGAAGGCGACAATTAGGTCTCCTCGGAGCCTTCTCTTCTGCAGACTGTACAGCCCCAACTCCTTCAGTCTGTCCTCATAGGAGAGGTGCTCCAGCCCTCTGATCATCCTCGTGGCCCTTCTCTGGACACGTTCCAGCACCTCCACATCCCTTTTGTAATAGGGGCTCCAGAACTGGACACAGTACTCCAGGTGGGGTCTCACCAGGGCTGAGTAGAGGGGGAGGATCACCTCCCTCGACCTGCTAGCCACACTTCTCCTGATGCAGCCCAGGATCTGATTGGCTTTGCGGGCTGCAAGTGCACACTGAGAGCTCATGTTGAGCTTTTTGTCCACCAGCACCCCCAAGTCTCTCTCCTCAGGGCTATCCTCCAGCCAGTCACTGCCCAGCCTGTATTTGTGCCTGGGATTGCCTCGACCCAGATGCAGGACCCTGCACTTGCTCTTATTGAACTTCATGAGGTTGGCCTGTGCCCACCTCTCCAGCCTGTCAAGGTCCCTCTGGATGGCCTCCCTTCCCTCCAGCGTGTCTGCTGCACCACACAGCTTGGTGTCATCAGCAAACTTGCTGAGGGTGCACTCAATGCCACTGTCCATGTCCCCCACAAAGATGTTGAACAAGACAGGTCCCAGGACTGATCCCTGAGGGACTCTGCTTGTCCCTGGCCTCCACTGGGACATGGACCCATGGACAGCCACTCTTTGGGTGCGGCCATCAAGCCAGTTCCTTATCCATCTAGTGGTCCACCCATCAAACCCATGTGTCACCAGTTTGGAGACCAGGATGTGGTGTGGGACAGTGTCAAAGGCTTTGCTCAGGTCCAGATGTAGCTACAACTGTCTGTGTTCCACCTGTCAGGCTCCTTTGTCAGCCTTAACAAGTCCACTAGGTGCAGGTGGTTTTAATTCCTTGCCTGTGGTTTTCAGGCCGAGTGAGCAAGGACACAGAGCATGTGATTTCCTGAGAAGATTTTAGCAGTCTGACAAGAAGGCAAATCTGCTGGTGGTGTAGGCAGATGCTGGAAGTGTTGTCTGAGCTGTGGGCTCTCTCACAGTTGTCTGAGAGATCAGAAGCCTGCAGACACGGCCAGTAAGCTGCGTGCTGTGTTTGTGCCAACCGTGAAGCCCAAGCAGAGCCTGTTTCCTGTGGGAGCAGTTGGACAGGATTTTCCTTTGAGCTATGAGACAGTGCTTCTGGAGATGTTTGGCAGAGGAGGGTGGGGATTATTGAGAGCAATGCCACCGTGACCCAACAGCCACCTCCAAAATGAGGTGACATTAAACAGAGGTGATGGGAACTCATTTCCTGTGGCAGGCATGAGAGTGGCACAGAAGAGTCCTCCCTGAGCACAGAGTTAAAAGGGCAGGTGGCAATTGCTCCTTCCCTTTGGGCAGTGCTGCCTTCACCCTGCAAAGCACCTTGTGTGCCATCTCCCTTTTTTGCTCTGTTCAGCACTGAGGTTTGCCAGTGGTGGGACCAGTCTTAGCCCCCTGGAGGAGGGCAGGGTGGCACTGCTGATGTGAATGCCTTCCTGCTCGGGTTGCTGACCTGTCCCATGCTGCACAGGGAGGCATGGACAGGCAGAACCCAGGGGAGCTGCAGGGGGCTAGATGTCTGCTCACCTGCCTTGCAGGGTTGGAGCCCTCCCAAAAGGCACAACTCGAGTTCCCATCGTTAAAATCTCTGAAGTGGAAGCTGCAGCTTGAGGCAGGGAGGGGACTTTCCTCTGCAGAAGAGAGCTTTGGATTTCTGAGCTGAATGAGAGGCTTCCAAATCCCTCCCTGGGAGCCCTGCATTGTCCTCCACGCTCTGTCCGTGGGGAGGGAGAAGCCCAGGGCTGTGTCCCGTGGGGCCGCGATGTGCCCAAGCAGATGGCGCTGCTGCTTCGCGCGTCCCCGGCCGCCGGGGCAGGCGGCTTCCTGGAACCGGATCCTCGGCCTCGACGGAGCCGCCTCTGCCGCCGCCGCCTCCTGTCGCCATGGACCTGCGAGCAGAGCTGCTCAAGTCCATCTGGTATGCGTTCACCGCCCTGGACGTGGAGAAGAGCGGCAAGGTCTCCAAATCCCAGCTCAAGGTGAGTCCTCAGAGGGGTTGGGGTGGCCCCAGCCTGGGGCTGGCAGGTGGGGAGGTGGTGTGCAGAGTGGCTCCAGGGATGCTTTTTCACCCCCCCGGGTTTCTATGGAGGAATTGTTAGATGTTAGGATTAATGAGACCCTGCTGTCACCTCGACGCTGCTTTTGGTGAAGTTCTCTGGCTCTGCCTCATCTCCCTCTTAAAAACAGGTTGGGGCAGTTCGTGCTGAAGCATATTTTCTAGCTGATAATTAGGGGAATCCTGATTTTGGAGTGTTTTCAGTCTCTTGTACTTTTTAATCTCCAACCAGCAGCCCAAACTCAGCTTCCTATGCTCCTGCTTGTCGGGGCACCCACGTTGGTGCTTCCGGCACAGCCAGCAGGTCGTGGGGTAGGGGCTGACCAGTTTTAAACAGAACTCCTCAGTGGTCTGGGCAGAAATAACAGAGAGCTTCACTCTGCTCCCCCACCCCCCAAGAGCACCTCTGCAGCAGGCTTCAGCCCTTTGTCAGAACCTTTGTGGCTTAAAAACCTTTCTGTTTGCCTCCAGGATGGAGTCAGATGGACTCCACCAGGCTCTGCCTCAGCTTTGCCAATAACTTACTGATTTGGGGTGGGTTTTCTTTTTAATCTCTTTGCAAACCAGAAGGCTTCTCTTTTGTTTTCTTGTTTTGGTTCTTTGGCTGCTGCTGGGGTTGAAACTGCAGGTTGGAGCAGGGGGCTGCAAGACCTGAGCTAGAAACATGCAAAGCACAGGGAGGGGTTGCATCAGAACTTGACAGCTGCTGCCAGGCTACAAGAGAAGTTGTGAAATGCCCTGCAGAAACCTCTTTATTGCCTCTGTTTTATAGGGCTTCCCCCAGGACAGCCTGCAGGGATGGAGCTGGGCTTGGCAGTGGGGGCATGCTTTGCCCCAAAATGAAGGGGGCTGTTGGCAGAGGCCCAGAGGAGGAGCAGTGAAGCCAGGTTCCTCCTGCTCAGCTGCAGCCGACAGCCTGGCCCAGCAAGTCCCTGCACGAGCGCCCTGCGAGCCACGCTGCCTGCTCAGCCCTGCAGGAATACCTGAGGGAATTAGGGAAAATCCCAAAGCAGACCAGGGCCTCATTCCCCTCACTAATCCCCAGGGAGGTTCTGTGCTCCCCTCACAGCATCCCCTGCACCCAGGCTCTGTGTCTGGAGCCCTGCCCCAGCAGTGCTGCTGTGAGCGGCGCAGCGCTCAGCGCTGAGGCCACAGCGATTCCCTAGAGAGCGTGCAGGGGGGACCAGGACCTGCAGCCCCCCGTGCAGAGGCTGTGGGGCTGCTGGGGACAGAGTCTCTTCAGTGGCTTTGCCCAGGATGACATTTTGGAGGGGGAAGGAGATTCACCCCTTGCTGCTTTACCACCTGCGCTGGGTGAGGGGATGGGTTGGGCTGCGCCCTTGTGTGCTGCAGCACAGCTCTGGGTGACTTGAGGCTGAGGCCAGCTCATTTCCATCACTCATTGCTGCCAGACTTTGGCTCAGGTTTGCCTCAGCCTGTGCAAGCCAATTCTGCTGGTCCAGAGAGAAGAGATCCAGGATCTCACCAGCTTGAGCAGTGAAGTGTTAAAGCCACAGTGGCCTTGCCCTCTCCAAACTTCTCCTGGGTTGTGCTCTGCTCCCTCACCCAGGCAAGAAGGGTCTTGAAGAAGGGTGGGAGAAATGTTGATGCTCACAGCATTTGCACCTACAGAAACAAAAGCAGCCCCAGGAGCTGGGAGGGACTTTGCTGGGAGCTTCACTCCCCCAGGCTCTCTCCAGGCAGCTGCCCAGGTAGATTCAACAGCACTTCAGAGCATGGCGGGGAAGCTGTGGGAAGCTGTTGGGTTGAAGCAGTTGAGTTCTGGGCACGTGAGTATAGGTGTGGAGCTGCACAGGAAGGAAGGACAGACTGGTGGGCGAGTGCTACGCGGAGAGAGGTCAGGGAGGCCTGTCCCCAGTGCGGGTACACAGCAGCCCTGCTCCTGGAGGAGTGTTTGTCCTCTCCATGCCATCACAGCTTCCCTGGCCAGGCTCGGGGAGCCACTCCCCAGCTCTACAGATGCTGGCTGGTGGATGGTGAGGCAGCTGTGTGGGCAGCTCAAGGGACCCTCACTGCTGGCAAAGGCTTCTGGTGCTGGGGATCCCCTGGGAAAGGATTTCCTGCATCCCCAACTCCACAGAAGCTTTGGTTGTTTTAGCAGGACAGGTCTGCTTGTACAGAGGGAAACCAAGGCAGCAGCAACACTCTCTGTGCGCTTTCAGAAGCCTCAGTCCCCTGCTGCTGCTCCCCGAGGCCAGAAGGATTTGTTTAACACAGGGAGCCAGGCTCCATCCCAAAAGGGCAGCCCCAGCCCTGGCATTGCCCCAGGCATCACCCACGGGGCAGAAGAAGAGGAGCTGCATTCTCCAGGCACCTTAAATATTCCACCCTTGGCTCTGGCTGGGTCGGCAGGGGTGGGAGTGAGGGGTGAGGTGGGGCAGGAGAGCAGAGGGTGGAGAATAGCATCAGGGCTGGTGCTAGGAAGGATTTGGGGTGCTTGGGAGTATCAGGCAGACCTCTGTCCCCCCCCAGCCATGCCCTGCATGCTGCAGGGGAACGACTGTGTCACCAACCCACTCGCAGAGCGTCCCTTCCCTTCTCCTCCATCACCTTCCCCTCCTTTCAGAGCCTGGTGGGGGCCTTCCACCTCTCCTCTCCTGTGGGGCTGGGGCAGCCCCAGCTCAATGCATCCACCCTCAGCCTGCCCAGGGCTTTGCTCCCTACCCTGCCCTACTTCCATTTTGTAGGTGACCACTCCAGGAGGATGGAAGGGCTCAGAGTGCTGTCCGTAGCCAGGGGCACACAAAAGACCTTCCAGGGCTTTTTGGGGTGCTGCAAGAGCAGCTGCCAGGGATGAGGCCAAGGCCCCATGTTGGAAACGGGGAACAGCGAGCGATTCCCAAACTTTTAATCCATCCTGACAGATTTGTTTGCTACCTGGGAGGATGCCCAGGCTGTTCCCATCCCTCTCCACTCCAGTGTGGCCCCTGAAAGGTGCAGCTGTAGCAGCAGTGCTCCGGGCTACAGCTGCTGGGTGCTGGTGCACAGGGTGGAGCCCTGCTGATAACATCGGTCCAGAGAGTGGAAAAGAGAGAGAAAATCTGGTTGAGCAAGAACTGTCTTCAGCTGCATGGCCTCCAGCAGCTCCTCTCCTGCTGGGAGGAGATTTCCAGCCCTGCACACCATCTTCTCTTGGAACCTTGGCAAGCTGCTCACAACCTGCTTCTGGAGATGGTGTCAACAGATCTGCACTGTCTGCTCCCATTCCAGACTAAACTTCTTTCCAGTGTCCTATAAATCTTTCATTTTTTCATCTTTGCATCTTGCTGTGCCACTGGCCCAAAACTACCACGTCCAGGCTGGGAGCTGTCAGCTCAAGAGGTTGCTGAGGAAAGCTGCCCAACAGCAGGGCTTGGGGTGGCTCAGCATCTTCTCTAGACCAAAACTGGAATGTTAGTACCAGCCCTTGGGAAAAGCAACAGCAAGAAGTTCCCCACGTGCCAATAAAGCAAATTAAAAAGCCCCAAACCAACAATTTCTTCCCATTTTGAATGGTGCTGAGGTTCACACTCAGGAGGATTCTGCCACCCCTCTCCCAAACCTAGACCTCACCTCAGCGCTGTGGCTGCAGGGGGGCCCAGTCCTGAGGTGGGTGGGTGGCACCATGGGGATGTGTTGGGGCAGAGTTGGAGCTCAGTCATTCACTTTCTCCCCATGCCTTGTGCTCGGCCAGGTGCTGTCCCACAACCTGTACACAGTGCTGTGCATCCCCCACGACCCCGTGGCGCTGGAGGAGCATTTCCGCGACGATGACGACGGGCCGGTGTCCAGCCAGGGCTACATGCCCTACCTCAACAAGTACATCCTGGACAAGGTGAGCCCTGGGACACCCACCCAGACCTGCTGCATCTCAGGTGGAGGCCCCTCAGCATCCCAGGGGAGCACAACAGCTCACTGCCCTCTGCTTCTGGAGATCCTGCGTCTCGATGGGTGGAAAAAGGGTGAAGAAAGTTGGGGAGCACTGAGGATGGTGAGAGCCTGGCCCCGATTGCCCAGAGAAGTGGTGGATGTCCCATCCCTGGAACCGTTCCAGGGTAGGGTGTCTGGGACTCTGAGCCACCTGCTCTAGCTGCAGGGACTGGATGGACTTTGAAGGTCTCATCCAGTGCAGCCCAGCTGAGGTTCTGTGATTCTGTGAAGGCAGAGCAGGTGAGGATGTTCACACTCAGCATCTCCATGACAGGACTGATGCCAGCCCCTGCCATCAGGGCTGGGTGCAGGGGAGCATCTCAGCCCACGTGTCCTGAAGGGCTCAGGGAGAGAAACCAGCCCCTTTGTCCTCTCCACCTCTGCTCAAATCGGAGGGGTGACCTCATCTGGCAAAGAGCAGGAGGAGGAGGTGCTGGGGCAGGAGCCTTCTTCCTACTTCCCACGTGGCTCAGAGGCACTTTTGGTGGTCACAACAAGGCTTGCTGGCTGGGTGCTTGTTTCCTCCAGGCAGTGAGGAGAAGAAAACTGGCCCAGAGCTTTCCTCCACTGTGTGCTGGAAGGAGGGCCTGGAGCTGGCTGCAGTAACTCTTCCCTCCCCTGTTGCTTCCCCAGGGCTGAGCCATGCTCCCCACAGCACATTGTGTTCCCTGGTGGTCTCTGTGTTGATCTTGCCTTGTCCTGAGCTGTTCAGGAGCTGCCCAGCCTGGTCCAGGGATGCTGATCTCAACTGCCAGGGTCTGGTCCACAGCAAGGGAGGGCAGAGCCTTGCCCAGCTCCATCTGCCTAGGTCAGGCAGCTGCCCTAGGTCAGCTCAGCCCAGCCCAACCTCTCCATCACAGAGCAGCCAAAACCATTCCAGTTTCCCATGTGGTTAATCACAGAACAGCATGTTGGAGAGGACCTCAAGGATCATCTGGTCCAACCTCTGTTGGGAAAAGCTGGGTCAAAAATTACTTTTAAACCTTCTCCTCCTGGTTTCACCATGGCTAATAAAATCCCAGAGGCAGCCTGAAATGGGAAGTGGCTTTTCCTAGTAAGAGGGGCACTCAGCTTTCCACCACCCAGAGGTTCTGCTCCAGCTCTGCTGCTGCAGGCTGAGGCTTGCCCTCATGCTTGCTCAGGTAGCTGGGATGGAGCAGTCAGATGCAGCCAGGTTCTCTTGGTCCCCATCACAGTTCACCAATGCTGCACTAAAATTGAGTACCCAGCAAGTGGCCACAGAAGCTCATAGACAGCAGGGCTGAGTGTGATGGAAGTGACCTTCCTCCCTCCCTCCTACTGCTGCCTGCCCATGGGCCATGGCTTCTCCTCACTGAGCCCCAGCTCCTCTTTATGGTCAGCTGGGATAACAAGAACAACCCAGAGCCATGGAGGCACCTGGGAGGGCATCAAGCAGTGCTGTGTGTGCTTCACCACAAGGCTCCTGCTGGTGCTGCAGACTCTGTTAGGCCATGGCTGAGCCACCATAGCCATGCCACAGTGCTGAGTGCTGCAGTGATCCTGTAGCATCTTCTCTGCTAGCCAGGACACCTTGCTAAGGGACCTGTGCTGGGGACATGTGCAGTGGTATCGTGGGTCAATGACCTTGTGCTTCTCACTGGCTAGGAAAGGAGATTTCAGCTGTGAGAGTTTCTTCCCCCCAACCTCCCCTCCATAGTCCTGCAGCACCAGGCTCACCCCCAACTCCTGCCCACAGGTGGAGGAAGGAGCTTTTGTCAAGGAGCACTTCGATGAGCTCTGCTGGACGCTGACAGCCAAGAAGAATTACAAGGCTGACCGGAACGGCAACAGTGTCGTGTCCCACCAAGATGCCTTCAAGCTCTGGTGTCTCTTCAACTTTCTGTCTGAAGACAAATACCCTCTGGTCATGGTGCCAGATGAGGTAGGACCTGCCTCTCCCTGCCTGTCATCCCCTTCCTTCCAGGGCTCTTCGTGGTGGCAGGGCCCCACGTGGGTATGACACATTCTGCTATCACTTCCTGGCAGGGCCCACCACATCCTGCAAGATGCGGTGCCTCTGGGGTGTGACAGAGAGCAGCCCAGGGGTGGCAGAGAGGCCTGTCTGCCCTGGGCACTCCCCACTATGCCTACAGCTACTCCTGCTGCCCAGGGAGAGGTGGGGGCAGCTGGGAGGGCCCCTCCAAAATGCTGATGCCTCTCACACAGAGGTGTCTCAGAGGATGTGGTTTGGCCTGGTCCACGGTGCCCTTCCATGGCTCAAGCTGATGCCAACAAGCTCTTGCCTGCTGTGAAATGAACATGCCAGTTCTCAGAGCTCCAACCAAGGAGCAGCTGCAGCTCAGTTCCTCCTGGGGCTGGTCATTTGCCTCAAGCCCTTCCACCTCACACCCAAGGATTGAGTAGAGTATGGTGTTGGAGGACTCCTGATTTCTGTCAGGAAGAGAGATGACAACCCCCCATGAAAGTCTGGCACAATGGGAGGCTGCTCCTCAGGCTGGACAAGGCTGTCTCCCTTTGTGCTGCTCTCAGCCCATGTCACCATGAAGGCAGTGGCAGAGCAGACCCAGCTGTCCCTCCCTGTGCCCACTGCTAGCAGATACTCACCTCCCGCTCAGCACCCGGGCACCGTTTCAGGTCAGGTTGTTTGGGTCTCTGAGCAGCCCAACCCACTGTAGTTGGGGGTGTCCCTCCCAACCCAAACCAGTGGGAGATTCTGTGACCCAGAGAGGCAAGAGCCAGGCTGCCCCAGCTGCCCAGCAAAGCCTCTGGCAGTAATCTCCAAATCCCCACATTCCACCCTGTATTTGGAGGGGGAGGTTCTCAGCTCAAACCCCCAGGAGGAGGTGAGCAGATCTGGGGAGGAGGGACAAGCTCAGCAGCCAAGAACAGCCTCACCAGGAATTGTTCATCTTGGGGGGCAGCTGCTGCCTGCTTCTGCCCCACCAAACCTCTTGAGATCAGCAGAAAAGCCAAAGAAAAAAGCCCAAAAAAGGCAGAGCCAGAGCAGCAGCCCAGGGCTGCAGCTGGAGGAGGGTGACCGCACTTCCTGCTCCCCAGAGGGCTGCTTCCTGTTCCCCAGCCCATGGCAGACTGAATCAGCTTTGGGCTCACGAGGCTGAGCTTAGAAAACACAAAAAGAGAGAGATGCCCTGAAATAATTCCTGCCCTTTGCCTGTTGAAAAAATCCAGCTGCTGTGGTTCTCCTCTCTGCAGTCACCCACCTGAAGTGGGCCTCACTTCATGGGTAGAGGAGAAGTGGCAGCAAAACCTAAGCTGAAGGAAGTCTTCCTGACACCTGCAACCACCTCAGTCTTTTTAAAAAGACATTTACTGACAGTTTCATCTCCTCTGGGAGGCCTCTCACTCCTGCTCTTTCACAGCTGATGTCAGGTGGAAAGCAGCAGTGCAGAGGTTAGGGCCATGGCTGGAGTCACCTTTCTGGCAGTGCTGCTCTGCCCTCCCTCAGGCACTTGACTCCTGCAAACCAGCCAAAACATCTCAGCAGTGTGATTCCAAGGAACAACCTCCCAGCTGTGGTCAAGATCTAAATCACTGACAACCTCCTGAGCCTGCCTGCTCCTTTGACCACCTTGGCCATGACCATCAACTGGCACAAGGGGTGATACCTCTGGGATAAGAGTCCTGCACCTCCAGGCTAGAAAGAAGTCTGGTCTTGGGCTCTCCAGAATGGTCAGTGGGGTGGAGGTGGCTGTGATCTGAGTTCCTCATCCCCACAGGTGGAATACCTGCTGAAGAAGATCTGCACAGCCATGAATGTGGAGCTGAACCCCTGTGAGCTGGAAGATTACCTGTGCCAGGAGCCACAGGGGCAGGGAGGGCTGACAGTCTGGCAGTTCCTGGACATGGTGAACTCGGGCCGGTTCCTGCGGGGCATCGAGCAAGAGGCTGTCAGCATGGCTGTGGAGGAGGTGTACCAGGAGGTCATCAAGGATGTGCTCAAACAGGCAAGGAGGCACAGGAGGCCCAGGCGTCCTGGGGCACAAACCCCATCCCAGTTCTGATCCCCCTGTCTCTCGGGTGCAGGGCTACCTCTGGAAGAAGGGCCAGCTGAGGAGGAGCTGGTCGGAGCGGTGGTTCACGCTGAAGCCCAGCGTCCTGTCCTACTACGCCAGCGAGGAGCGGAGGGAGGAGAAGGGCAGCATCGCCTTGGACAAGCATTGCTGCGTGGAGGTGCGGCCTGGGCCACGCTCAGCTCAGGGACAGGAAGGAGAACCCAAGAATAGAGCTCCTGGCACCCCTTGGCATGGGGGACGTCAGCGGGTGGGGGGCGAGGCGGGGCACAGCGGTGACGCCGTCGCTGTCCTGTCCCCGCAGGTGCTGCCCGACCGCGACGGCAAGCGGTGCCTGTTCTGCGTGCGGACCCCGGCCCGCACCTACGAGATGAGCGCCTCCGACACGCGGCAGCGCCAGGAGTGGACGCTCGGTCTGTGCCTGCCTTGTGCCCCGTCCCAGGTCCCCCTCCCCCCGCCGTGTCCCGCTGACCGGCTCCCTCCCTCCCCAGCCATCCAGACGGCCATCCGGCTTCAGGCCGAGGGCAAAAGGTCCCTGCACAAAGACCTGAAGCAGAAGCGCCGGGAGCAGCGGGAGCAGCGGGAGCAGCGCAAGGCAGCCAAGGAGGAGGAGACGCAGCGGCTCAAGCAGCTGCAGGAGGAGAAGGAGAGGAAGCTGCAGGAGCTGGAGCTGCTCAAGGAAGCCCAACGGCAGGCAGAGATACTCCTGCAGGAGGAGGAGCAGCGGCGCAGGCAGCAGCATGAGGAGATGCAGAGGACCCTGGAGATCCAGCTGCGGGAGGCTGAGCAGGTGGGAGTGTCCTTGCCCTGTGTCATGCTGCAGGACTGCTTCCCTCACGGGGTGGGTGCCCTGGGCTGGGTAACTGCAGGGCTCATGGGGAAGCCCTTCCATTGCCCATGGCAGCCCAAAGGGGTTTGGAGGAGCTTTTAGGAGCAGGACCTGCTCTTGTAACCATGCTGCTGCTACCCATCACCTCTGGGCTCCTGGGGGCTGTGAGCTGAGCATGAGGCATGGGAGGGGTCACCACAGACGTGTGAGGTACTTGAGGAGCAGGAGATGAGGACAACCTGCTCTGGAGGGTAAGAAGGTGGTGGGCAGGTAAGAGGTGAGTGCTGGTGCTGAGATGAACAGGGAGCCCATTTCTGAGCAGGGAAACAGCCTCCTCTGGAGTGCTCTCCACAGGCTCTCCCAGCTGTGGGAGACATCTGGCCCTGTACGCTCGGGCATGAGGGGGAAAGGGGGCCCTGGGGATGGTGGTGGTGACCCTACCAGGCACCCATGCTGCTGGGTCCTCTCCCCGGCGCAGGCTCGTGCCTCCATGCAGGCAGAGATGGTCCTGAAGGAGGCGGAGGCCGAGCGGCAGCGCAGACGCATCCTGGAGCTGGAGGCCATGCAGCAGCGGCTGCAGGAGGCCCTGCAGCAGGAGGTGAAGGCGCGGCAGGACGAGGAGGCCGTGAGATATGCCCAGGCCAGGTAGGACCAGGGCATCCCTGCTGCTCCTCTGTGAGCAGCCCCATGCCCAAGGCAGTGGTGGGACATGGGGATATACCCCCCAGGACAGTGGAGTGCTCCCTAGATTGGACTGGAGCGTGCTCAGTCTGCTGGCAGGGATGGGGGAAGCTGGTGAATGGAGTGGCAGGGGGTCATCCTCACCTTGCTTTTTGTGGACAGGCTACTGGCTGAGGAAGAGGAGAAGCTGAAGCAGCTGATGAAGCTGAAGGAGGAGCAAGAGGAATATATCATCAAAACTCAGCAGGAGAAGCAAGTCCTCAAGCAGGAGATGGAGAACAAGAACAAGTGTCTGGAAGAGGCACAGAAGCAGCTGGAAGAAGTGAGAGTGAACAGACAGAGGGTGGACCAAGATGTCATGGTGAGTCTCATGGTGGTGCCACATCCTTCACCCTGCAAGCCTCAGGGGACTTCCCAGCCCTCTCGGTCACCTCCATATTGGGGAGGACCCTGCAGCTTGTGGACCAAGATGGCCTTGTCTTGGGGAGTTTCTGAGCTGTGCAATTCACAGGCATGGTGGGGGACAGGGGTGTCCTGCCCTGGGGGGGGATGGGACAGGGGTGTCCTGCCCTGGGGGGGGATGGGACAGGGGTGTCCTGCCCTGGGGGGGGATGGGACAGGGGTGTCCTGCCCTGGGGGCACAGTGTCAGTATGCAGATCAGTGTCAGCAGTGTCAGTGTGTGCAGGGGGAGGACTGGAGGAGGAGTAGAAGAGCTAGAGGAGGATGAGCTGAGTCTCCACCGCAGGGGAAGCCTCCAGTGCAGGGGAGGAGGCTCCTGCCTGCAGCCGGGGGCTGTGGGACCGCCAGCTCACCCCTCTGCCCCTCGCAGGCAGCCCAGCGGAAGCTGCGCCAGGCCAGCACCAATGTCAAGCACTGGAACGTGCAGATGAACCGCCTGATGCACCCCATCGGGCCAGGAGGTAGGGCAGCAGCCACCCCACCCTCCCTGCCCCTCTGCAGCATGCTCACACTGGGGCCTGGGCTTATAGAATCCCAGCATGGAGGGGTTGGAAGGGACCTCTTGAGATCACCCAGGCCAGCCCCGCTACTAAAGCAGGGCACCCACACCTTGCCCAGGATCACAATGGCCAAGGGGGATTGGAAGCTCTCCAGAGGAGACTCCACAACCTCTCTTACCTACCTCTCCCACCCATCTTCCCTGCTCTGGGGTACCCAGGGGCTTGAATCCCACCTACATTTCAGAAAAGATACCCCAATGCCTCTGACAAGGAGAGCCAGGACAGAGCTGGGACCCCAGGGAAACAACTCTCTTCTCTGTCTGTCCCCAGACAAGCGCATGGTGAGCGGAGGAGGCTTTGCTGGCTACCAGCCCCTTCTCTCCCGACAAGATTCCTCCCTCAGGCTCAAGGAGAAGGTGGAGGATAAAGGCAGTGACCCCAAGGACAGCAGCAAGGAAAATATGAGCAATGGTGGGGACAGCAGCGTGCCACCATCTCCAGATGTGGACACCAAGGCTGCAGAGCCGACCAACTAGCCTGGCAGGATGGCAGAGCGCAGCAGGGACTGCTGGGACCCAGCACATCCCTTTGGGCACACACAGTGCCCTCTGGCTGGGGACAAGTGGGCACCAGCATGGAGCCCAGAGGTGACTACATGCAAGGCAGAGATGCTCCTGTTCCTTTGGGGAAGGGCTGCAGCCACGATGTGCCTGGAGGCTCAGACAGCCCAGCCCGGGGCTGAAGGCCGCAAGGCCTCCTCCTTTTGCCTGCATAGCTGTGCAACGAGGACGCCACTCCCCAGTCTCTGGTTTCCACACTGCCTAAAAAGAATTCCACTGGTGGGTCTGGACAGCATGGGCCAGGGCCTCAGTTCCCCCTTGGTTTCCAGCAGCAACACTTCTGCATCACCTGACGTGGCCTGGGTGCTGCCAGGGGTGCCCTGGCAGGCTGAGCAGTGCCCAAGAAAGGCCGGGGAGTCCTTGACTGCCTCCTGCACTCCCGGAAGGTGGTGGCTGGTCACCGAGGTCACCTAGATGTTAGCAGAAACCAACAAGCAATAAAGGTTTTGGAGCCCCTAGCCTGCAGACCTCCTTCCCTGCACATCCATGGCCCTGCAGCAATCAATGCAAGGTTTTGATTTCAGCTATGGAAAAGAGACATGGGAATAACTCAGACCCCAACTGTGGGATGAGGCTGTGGAGGACCAAGAGGGACACAGATGCTGGCCATAGATGATTAAGGCCCCTCTGGGTGGCCAGGCTGGCACAGGAGTGACATCTCTGAGGGCCAGCACCTCTGTATGATTAGTTAATTAAGTGTTCTTGGGTATTTAGTGGTGCTCTGGGCTCCAGTTAGTTCTTTGCCCTTTCCCTGAAGCAGAGAGTCCTGGCTCAGGATCTGGGTCAAGACTTGTGAAAGGCAAGAGGGAAAACTCCAAGGGCCATGTGAACTGGGAGCCAGGGGATGTGGCAGCTCTCCAGTAATCCTGCCACGGCCTTTCTCCTCCCCCTCATTTGCTCCCCAAAAAACTAAGACCAAAACCCAAGTGTGCTGGTGGACCCCTGCAATAAACCAGGGTCAGACTTCCCAGCAGCTCTCTTTAAACCCAGCCCCAGTTACCTGGGATTTGGGGTCTTCACTGCATGGGGTACAGAGCCCCCAGTCACAGAGGGGTCCCCTCTGCAAACAGTCACTGGCAGCAGGCATGAAAAGCACAGGGCCCAGCTGCGGCTCGCGAGGAGATTGCAAACTGCTATCCTGAGCTCTCAGCCTTTGCTCTCCCCCCACACAAAGTGTTTCTTTTTCATGTTTCTCACTGCCTGACAGAGGCCTTTCTGTGCCTGCCAGTACAGTAACGTGGCTGCCCCAGAACAAAGTGGCTCTGTATGGCCATGAGGGTGACAGGGTGGCCCTGTGCCCTTGTCCCACACAGCCTTGCTGATGCACAGGGAGGGCAGGGGTGGCTGCAGCTCTTGTGCTGACAGCTGTGGTGGACCTGGCTCTGCAGGGGCTGCAGGTCAAGTTTGTCACCTCTCCTCTTTCCCCCTGCTCTGGGATGCAGTGGTGTGGTCCTGAGCAGCAGCATGGTCCCTCTAGGCCCATGCAATCCCCATGCAGATTTGGTGTGCCTGCCCAGCTCTGACATCCCAGTTGGTCCATGTGACACAGGATCCCTCCAGAGCTTTTCTGGTGGAGTGGGACCTCCTCAACATCCTGCAGCAGGGGCCAGGGCTGTGTCTTTTCTGGAGGCACGTGGGTGCCCTGGGGCTCCTGGCAAAGCTGCTTCTTGCTGTGTGGACCCGCAGGCAGTGCAAGGAGGGAGTGTGCTGAGCACCACTGCTGGGAAGGAAATGGGCTGGGTGGAAAGGCACCGACAGGAGATGGCACTGTCCCTTGTCAGCTTCGTCTCGCCCCGATCGGGCATCAGGACAGGTCCGTGTCACGCCACACCTAGGCAAGGAGGAAAAGTGCCACCTCCCTATGTCCCGTGGCTCTGTGCCATAGCCTTGTCACAAGGGCGACGTCTGCAGATCCTCTTCGCGGGGCTGTGTCCCTACCACTGACAGTGTCGCTGCTTGTCAACAGCCCTGGGGCTGTGTGGGCCCTCCTTAAGGCAGCTCCCCAGAGCCCAGTTCCCATGGACTGCTGCAGGCAAGGGCAGGCGCCCGAGGGAAGAGCCGGAGGCAGTGCCAGCGCCTGCCTTTGATTTGCCGCCAGGTCTGGCTGCACCTGGGATCTGCCTCATCCTCCCGGAGCAGCTGGCCGAGGGCTGGAGCTTTCCGAAGTCAGCAGCTGATGAGCAGCAGCAGCGTGTGCCCCAACACCCCCGGGAAGAAACTGCAGCAGGAATTCCAGAGCTTACGGCTCTGCTGCCACCATCCCTGCGCCAGCTGCGTGCCGGTGGCCTCTCCACGTGCCAGGGGATGTCTCTGCGGGAAACCTGAAGCTCGCTGTGGGATAACATCCCGCGTGTGAGCCTTTGCAGTCAGACACAAACTTTGCTGCTTTCAGCATAAACGTTTCACAGCCCCGAACCCACAGCTCTACGCCGGCTCCGCCGTCCTGCCGGGCTGTGCTAAGGGAGGAAAGGCAGCGGTGGTGGCTGCAGGAGCAGCTGGCGCCGCCTACTGGCGGGATACAAGTTCATGCTGCATGGACACGGCCACTCCGCTCAGCACCGCCCACCACTCGGCACCGCCCACCACTCGGCACCGCCCACCACTCGGCACCGCCCACCACTCGGCGCCCCCACCCCGCGGCTCCTGCCCTGCGGGCACCGCCTACTCTTCCCATGAGGCCTCGCGCCCGCCGGGGGGTGGGGAGAGAGTGTTCGTCGGCGCCCGCCAGGGGGCGCCGCTCGGCGGGGCGGGCTCGGCGCGTTGCCGTGGTGATGGGGGCGCGGCGCTGATTGGCCGCGGCGCGCCGGGCGTGCGGTGGCATCAGGGCGGGCGCGGTGACGTATGGGGGTGGGCGGCCGTGCCGCGGCGGAGAGTGGCCGTGCCGCGGCGGGAGGTGAGTGGGGCAAGGCCTGGGGGGAGTCGGGGGGCGCCCGGTGGGTACGGGGGGGGACGGACGGACGGACACGGAAGCGCAGCGAGCATAGGGGCATGTGGGGAAAAGGCACAGGGTTATGGGGCGGGGCGGAGCGGAGGCTCATGGCGTGGGGGGCAGCAGCGATAGGGGTGTGTAGGGGCGACAGGGACATGGAGCGTGGGGCAGCAGCGATGGGCGCATGTAAGGGACCAGCGCGTGGCGGGGGTGGGGCAGGGCCATGCGATGTGGGGAGACACAGGCACAGGGTTATGAGGCGGTGGGGCCAGAGACATGGGGTATGGGCCCCAGAACGTACCGAGGACAGAGGGGAGGATGCAGAGTACGGCATGGAGGAAGGGCTGCGCCGCGTAACAGGCGGCAGCGAGGAGCGGGGCATGCGGCTGGGGACGGGGGCTCTCTGGGTGTGAGGCGATGGCACATGGGGGCTTGCTGAGGGGGTGGGGTGGGAGGGGCAGGGAGCTTACGTGAACGGGCCTGAGCATCAAAGAAGCAGCGGGGGACAGTGATCTGGAGCTGGGAGAGCAGGGGCACACCGGTGACTTTAGGGTTCAGGCTGTCATTGCTGTTTGGGAAATCAGGGAGAAAGGAGAAGGGCACATGGCGCAAACAAGGGGGCAGGGGGACGGTCTGCCTTTCTTCTCTCCCAGGGATGTGGTGGCAGAGGGGGAATTAATTAACCTGTGGCTTTAGGGTACTGGTGGAGGGGCACTGCTGGGGTCTGGGGCTGGAAGAAGTGAGAGGGTCAGGATGGTTCATCAATGGGTGCATCAGGTGAGCGGTTGCTTGGGGAGAAAGGCTCTGAGAGTCTTTTCTCATCCCTCATGTTTCCCTGTTCTGCTCCTGGTTTCCCACATACATCATTACTGTCTGTGCTGTGCTTTGTCCATCTATAAAGTACATTCATTTAATAAAGAGCCTTTATTCACCAGTGGCTCTGAAGCACTTGAGGGTTCTGCACCAGACACTTGCCTCACACTGTGCCATGCAGGAGCGCTGGCTTGAATGTGACTCTTCATCAGCTGTGAAAGCACTTGTAAAAAGTCCTAGGTGGGAGGTAAAGGAGCATGCAGAAGCAGGTGGCAGGACCTTGAAGCAAGAGACCTAATTTTCTTTCACCTCCTGCTTCCCTCCTTTGTTTTGTTTGACCAACCTGTTGTGTTTTTTCCTTCCTTGTTGGCTAGCTCCAAGCCCTGTTGTTAACACCAGCGAGGATCCTGTTGTTATACTGCACTCTTCCTTCCCAGAGGAGGTTTGACCTTCCCTTTCTCATGTGGTCAGAAGGCCTCCTGGCCTTGTCATGCTTCCAGCAATGTGTGTGCACTGACTGCACTTCAAGTGGTGTTTAGCAGCCCTATTTGTTTATGATCTGAGAGTTTCCAACCTATTTACCAAAGCCAGTGAATTAAGGTTCAAAACCTATTTACAAGGTAGGTGTTGTAGTGTCCCTGGATGGAAAATCAGGACACAGAGAGGAAAAGCAGCTAAAAATGCAGCTTGTCAGTGGAGCAGGAGAGAAAACACTCCCTGTGAGCATCCCATCTGTGCTTTTCCCAGTCTGCCATCGACTGTGTTGCATCTGTGTGGCTTCACACAGTGTCTCAGAGTAACTTAACACAGCCGTGGCCACCTTCCCCTTCTGCAGCTGCAGAAGGTTCTTGCACATGAGTGACAACTGCACTTGTGGGAAGGAATTGGTCTGGTGAGTCCTCACATGTTGGGAAAGCCCCAGGGAACAGGCAGAGAGGTTTTAGACATGGCTGTAGGTTCTGGGCAGTGTCCATTGTGGGGATACAGAAGGATCTCATTGTGGAAAGAAGACACAGCAGTGGCTACCTTGTAAACCAGAGTCCCAAGACTGGTTGGTAACAATGCTGATCTGAGCCAGTGAGCTGCTGGTTGAAATAGGCCATGCCCTGTTTCTGCTCTGCTCAGCCCTCCTTCTGCCTTCTCTTTTCATGCAGACTCCCTTTCTGCCTTCAGCAGGGGATTCCTTTCCCCTTCTGGTTCAGGCATGCCCCAGGCACTGCTGAAGTGGGAGGTTTCTCCGTGACTTTGCCATGTGTCAGCCTGGGATGCAAGAGGAGGCTCTCAGGAGGGATGTGCAGACAGGTTCCCTCCTTGCCCTGAGCTGGTGTCAGTGTTGTGTGTGCTGGTGCTGGGGCATGTCCTGGCACTGAGCTGTGAGCAGCACAGGGCGAGTCAGTAACTCAGTTCCACTGCTCAGATCTCTGGCAGCAGCAGTGCCCTGGTCTGCGACAGGAGAGTGCTCAGGGTGTGAGCTGGGTGTGATTCATGCCCTCGTTGACAGTGTCTGCCTTACCCTTGGTTACTGAACCAGGGACAGGCTTTATTGCTGGTGGAGATGAAGAAAGCCTGATGGGCCAGTGCTTTGGTAATGACTTTGTTATTGCTGCTCACCAGGAAGGCCAAAGAAAAGCTTGGTCTGGGCTGTTTTAGCAAAGCTCCCTTCACTTTGGGATGAGAAACATGCATTCCTGTCCTGCTGTGAAAGTGAAGTTCCTGCTTGAAGTTTTCTGGTCCCCACAAAGCAGAGGGCTGGGTGCAGGACCCCAGCGCTTCCCTTGCCGGCCGCCCTTTGGGCAGGCTCATCTCGGCTCCCCTCATCTGCAAACCGAGGGCAAACCTTTCCTCAGGGGCTGTGATTTTGTATCACTGGCCACAGGAATCACAGAATTGTGCCCAGTATAGGGGCATGATCCCTGCTCTACTCCTGCTGGCCACGTCATTGCTGATCCAGGTCAGGATGCTGGTGGCCTTTTTGGCCACCTGAACGCGCTGCCAAATCATCTTCAGCTGCTGTTGACCAGCACCCACAGCTGCTGGGCAGCTCCCCAGCCACTCTGCCCCAGGCCTGGAGTGTTGCAGGGGGTTGTTGTGACCCTAGTGCAGGACCCAGCTCTTGGCCTTGTTGAACATCATGCAGTCTGCTTCAGCCTGGCCTGGTGCTTCTGCAGAGCCTCCTGCTCTCTAGCAGTGATCCTGATGTGAGTGATGGTTCAGGGCAAGGGGCTGGGGTGGCTCTGTGGATCCCACACCTGTGCTCTGCCCTCAGTGTTTGGGGACATCCATCCTGGTGTACCAGGACCCTTGGCTTTTGGGGTTTGCTTTCTGTTTTTAACCTCTTCTGAGCAGCTCCAGCTCCTGGTGCTGTGTCAGACCACAGAGGTGTGCAGCGCAGGGTGGGATTCCCCTTCTGACCTGACCTTGCCCCTCTCAGCATGGGGTTGGCAATGCCAGGATCACTGCCAAAGCTGCCTAGCAGAGTCATCCCATGCTGTAGGCAGCAATGCCTAATGAAGATGTTCCATTGGGATAGGAGGAGCAGCTAAGCCTGGGTAATGTCAGGGACGGGACAGGGGTTCAAGTAGCATCAGTTCACAACATCTCTGCTGTGTGAGTCCAGTCAGTCTGCATAGCTGAGGCTAAAAATAGAGCAAATTTTCTCCCAGTCCTCTCATTCAAAGCCTCAGAAGCCAGTTGTTTGGTTCTTTTCTCCAGTGCTGGTCTCTTAATGCTCTCCTGAGCCTGAAATTCATAGAGGGCTGTTTTCAAAGTTATCAGGAAAAGCAAGAGGAGTGAATGAACTCTGTTGAGTCCTTAAGTTTCAGCCACCCGAGAGGGGAGTTCATTAAAGCTGCGGTCAGTTTCATGCATTGTCAGAAAAGCTCAGCTTCTGGCTGTGGCCCACGTGAGACAAAGGTGACATCCTGATGCTCAGAGCCTGCTAAGAGGTTGAAGCTGTCTGCTGGGGCTGCTCTACCTCCCAGTTTGCAGAAGCTGCCAGAGCACAGGGAAGGGGGATGGCTGCGATCGCATGCAGCAGCTGCTCCCTGCCACGCGAGGAGGCTCGCCGCAGCCTGTGGTTTTGGTGTGCAGCAGAGGGAGTGTGTGTTTAAATTTCAGAGCTGCTGGATCCAGCCCAGTTCTCCTAGCAGCATAAATATCTGGCCTTCAGCACAGCCCTGGGAGCTGGCGTTGTGCTCTCTTGCAGATCCTGGCGTCTGCAGTGGGCCCTGCTGAGATGGTGACTGCGCGGCCGTGGGGGACAGGCGGATGGGGACAGCTGCCCCGCAGAGGTAACCCCTCCCTGCTGTCTCTTTGTGAGCCTGCTGTGGGTAAGGTTCTGGGGTTGCTTCCCACAAGCTTCACTTTTGTCCATGAGCTAAAACTGCTTACATTTCTTTCCAAATTTCGACTGTGTCTTTCTTTTGTTCAGGCCCTGAAGAGATCTTTATGGTTGCAGAGAGGAGATGTGTGTGGGGATCTCCTGGAGATTCAACCTTAAAGGTCTTTTCCAGCCTGAACGATCCTATGGTTGTGTTGTGCTGTCTCTGCTCTGGCACTTGGGACATGCACTTCCAAGGATCCTCAGAGCACGTAGGGATGGTTTTGTGATGAGCCATGTGAGGCTTTGCTGCTGGGCTTCTCTCCAGCATGTTGCCTGTGTTCTCCTGCAGTACCTCCTGGTGCCTTTCAGGGAATATTTTGTCTGCAGCTACTGAGTTATGATCTGAGAATGTGCAAAAGCTGCTGGAGTGAGGAATTAGCCCAGCAAGAGCCTTTGGGCTCCTGCATACAGCAGGGACCTGATGTTTTTTATTGGATGGGATGATGTTAGAGTGTTTGTGCCTGGAAGGTGGTTTGCTGCCAGCGCCCAGCCTGGCTTGCCCTGCCTCTGAGCTTCTGGAGGTGTTGGGTGATGGTTGAGGTGTGTTGGCCGCTGGGCAGCCAGCGCTGCCCTCGCTGATGCCTGTGGGTTCGGCAGGCTGCGTCGCTGCGTTCTTGTCGGGCGCTGCAGAGCCAGCTCTGCTCCTCTGGAGCGCCACTGTGCACAGCCTGACTCGAGACTGGGGAGGTCTGGGCAAGCAGAAGTGATTTCATGGAGGGTACAAATAAGAATCTTCTGTAGAGCCAATGGCTTTTAATATTTTACCCTGAAATGTGCTCATGTTGGCAGACTGCCTAGGAAATTGTTTTCCCAAAGCAGGGTTTAGAGTGGAAGGATTGATGCCAATAAGAAGCCTTTTGGCCAAAGAAATGGTGAAAGGCATCTCTCCCAAAATAAATGTTTTGGGCTGATGTCTACCTGAGCTAGTTCATTGTTCTCATGGTTGCTAGAAGGGTTCAGAGTAGAGCTGACTCGAAATGGATCTTGGTTTCATGGTGACTTCTTCAAATGCTCTAATACTCGCTGCTATGATCACAGCATCTGTCTGTGTCCTCCAGGGCTTGGCCAGGAGCTTGTGAACATCAGAGATCATTTGGGTCAGGTCTTTCAGACTGGATCTGCAAAGGGCTCTGATCTGTGTGTGAGAGGGAGCTTCCTTAGGGATCCCCAGGGACAGGTTCTCCCGGAGAAGGTGGGGCTCATGGAGGCTGTGGTTTGCAGGGGTGTCCTGGCTGGGGTGGAGGTGGCAGGGTGAAAGCACCAGTCAGAAACGTGGTGCTGGGTCAAACCAGAGCACATCTCTGGGGCTTGTGGGTAGCAGCAGCCACAGAATGTCTGTGCTCATCAGAATCATCACCCTCATGCTGAAGTTTTTGGTTTGCCTTGGACTGGGAACTGGAACTTGGAATAGCAAAACCCAGAATGTGCACATTCAGCCCCAGGAGAGATGTTGGAGGGGGACAGGGAGCACTTTGGTGCTTGAAAAGGGCAGATGAACTTTCCTGCCTGAGCTGGTAGGGAAGTGTTTCTTTGGTCTGTTCAGAGACTTGACTCTGAACCATCTGGCTGCCTGACGAACACCTCACTGGGGAGGGCTGTGCCAGGCTGAGGGGAGGAGAGGTGAGGTGGCTTCAAAATACAAAGTGTTCTGCAGCCACCTCAGTGATGGGAACCTGAGCTCAGATCCCTGTCCTGCCCCACTTTATGCAGACAATACTTTCAGTGCAGCTCTTGATTGCAAACTTGGAATATCCCTGAAAATGCCCAAATCTGCTTTTCACCTTTAAGTTGATTGCCTGGACTCTGCTGGAGCTGCTGGACCTTGAAAGCTCTTAACCTCATAAAGGCTGGTGGTCAGAGACCCACATCTCTGAGAACAATGCATAGAATGGGTTGGGTTGGAAAGGACCTCAAAGGTCATCCAGTTCCAACCCTCTGCCATGGGCAGGGACACCTCCCACTAGCCCAGGT
This sequence comes from Melanerpes formicivorus, assembly GCF_026170545.1. Classification (NCBI taxonomy): domain Eukaryota; kingdom Metazoa; phylum Chordata; class Aves; order Piciformes; family Picidae; genus Melanerpes; species Melanerpes formicivorus. The sequence goes on from NW_027142398.1 coordinate 5,439,667, forward strand.
TGCTCAAGGCCTCATCCAGCCTGGCCTGGAACACCTCCAGGGAAGAGGCATCCAGAACCTCCCTGGGCAACCTGTTCCAAGTGTCTCACCACTCTGACTGTAATCCATGAGTTCTGGCATCCACAGGGCAGGTGTTAAGTTGTGTGGCTTAGGAACAGGAGGGTCCCTGGGAAAAGATTGTTGGTGAGTGGGAGCTGGGGGGGGTGGAGCTTGGTGGAGCTCCCTGTAGCTGTGCTGGGATGTGGTGGTCGACTCTCTGCATACCCCTGCTGCCCTTGCCATGCTCCTGAGATGGTGCCAGGAACACAAGGAAGTTGAAGAGAGGTGCTAAAGCTTTGCTCAAGCATTTTGTTTTCTAGGGGCAGAGGAAGTCCAAACAGACAGAGCAGCCCAGGGTCCTCTGATTGGCAAAGGAATCTTGGCAGGATGGTGCTGACATGAGCGCTGCTGCTGCTGCAAATGCAGGGAAAGCTTTGTCCTTGCAGTGGGTTCTGGCTGTGTACATGTGGCCAAAAATAGCGAGGAGACATCAGTCCCCTCTGGCTCCCTAAGAGAGTGCTGAACTAGTTTTGTGTAAGGAGGTTGTCCTGATGTGCTCTGGAGGTTTCCATGTGGTGACAATCTGCAGCCAGGCTCAGACTCCCTTTTCTCCTGCTCGCTTGGAATGGAGACGCAGTGACCGTGCTGATTTGTTCTGACCACGCTGGTGGTTCCCAGGCCCTGCTGAATCATCTGAGCTTGTGCTTGGTCATAATCACTACCTGTCAGCTGCCTCCTGGGCTCAGCACAGCATGGCTGCTGCCCAGGATGTTTTGCTAAGGTCTACAAACCCAGCAGCACTCCTGGGAGCCCATGAAGCTCACAGCCTGGTGGGGTTTAGTGTTCCTTCTGGTTATCCCATGGGATTTAAATCTGTGGGATCTCAATATCTGGCACTGCCAAGAGGCAAAGGCTGGCTGCTGGTTCTGTGGGCATTCTGCTGTGTCTGGGAGTAGTACCAGCCTAGCAGTAAACTTCCTGGCTGCTGGGTGCTCAGCTCCAGTCAGCAAGCTGCATGGATGGACCTGCAACCTGGCCTGCTGCTGCTGTCCTACACCTCCCTGCTTCTCTGAGGAGCTTCTGGCCCCACATCCAAAGCAGGGGGGACACTTGCTGGTAACACTGAGGCTTTGAGGAAAGCTCAGCTGGGTCCCAGTGAGGGCAGCAACGCCGAGCGCCGGCCGTGCTGGCTGCCAGCAGCGCTCCTGTGCAGCTTGTTCCAGTTGGTGCTTTCCTGGTTGAACATCCTGTGCCCACTGTTTGCCTGGGACAGTCTGGCTGCTGTTCTGTGCACTGCTCCCTCCCCAGCCGTGTTCTAGAGTTACTGATGTTCCTGAAACCAGATCCTTCCACGTGGCCTGCTGCAGTCTGGGAGGACGAGGGGTCCCTCGGCCAACCCTCCAGCCGGAGGGCTTCAGGAGTTTGGGAAGCAGCAGCTTAAAGTGGCTCAGTGCTTCTCTGAGCCACCAACCTCCTCTGGGACGGGAAAGGAAAGGGGATTGTGTCCCAGACAGCCTCTCTGGCAGTTCCAGGGGAGCAGGGATATGAAAGCTGGTACTGGCACTTATGGAGCAGCAGTGGAGGCTGCTGGAGGAGCACAGACAGGAGATACAGGGTTGGGTGGTGAGTCCCTACCAGGAGATGGGAAGAAGCCCATGGATTCAGAGTCCCTGTGGACACTTAACCATCCTGGCAGCTGGGTGCAAGCCACTCTGTGCTCTCTCAGCAGTCCTGTTGCCATTACCACAGCTTCACCACCACCTCTGCTGTGCCCTGGGAGTGATCCTCTCTCCTTACCAGACTTAATGATCTTCTCAGATAGCACCACTTCTCCACAGCTTCCAGCTCTGAGAAGCCTTGGTGGTGTCACCTTTCTAGTACCTGCTTGTTTCCTGGCTGTGGTCCTTGTTCCAGTGTGTCAGAGCCATGTGCCCCTCCTGTCCCTGGGTGCTGTGGGCTGCCCTGAGCTGACAGCACAACACAAATAATACCATTTGCTGTGGTAGTTGACAGCACCACACAACACCTGAAGGCTTCCTCCAGGAAGACTGCAGAGGGACCTATTGTGAGGGTGTCTAGACACAGGACAAGGGGGAATGGCTTGAAGCTGAGGGAGAGCAGGGTTAGACTGGAGCTGAGGAAGAAGTTTTTCAGTAGGAGGGTGGTGAGACTCTGGCACAGGCTGCCCAGGGAGGCTGTGGCTGCCTCCTGCCTGGGGGTGTTCAAAGCCAGGCTGGATCAGGCCTTGAGCAGCTGAGTCTAGTAGAGAGGAGTCCCTGCACACAGAGGTTGGAGTGGATGGTCTCGGAGGCCCCTTCCAGCCTGAGCCATTCCATCATTCCATGACCTGCCAGGATTATTTGCTGAGAGCAATCCTGGAAACACTTGCTCTAGGAGTGTACAACGGGAGGAGGAAGTCACGAGCAGGGGCAGGGAGCCAGGCTCGGGAGCATGACTGCAAACAGGTGTCAGGATCCATCCCTCAGGAGCCTGGTTCAGCCAGGGTTTTGCTGGAGTGGGGACTGATGCGAGGGCAGAGCGAGCCAGGAGATCCTTGCCCTCCTGTGGGAAGAGGAAGGGAAACAGCTTAGCCAGGTCCTCTGGAGAGGCTGAGGAAGGAATTCACAGTCCCTGTGCTTGTTTCCATTCCTACCCTGCCACAGCTGCCAATGGAAAAAGGGGGGTGGTTTATGCCAGGCAGGAATCTGCCCTTCTGCAGCTTGAAGCTGGTGTGCCAGGCTCTGACGTGGGGCCTTTGAGCCAAGGGGAGGAGATCAAGCTCTGCCTGCTGGCAGCTGGCTGTGGAGGCACCAAATAGATGGAGAAGTTCTGAGGTTAAGGTAAGCCCTTTGGCCATCCTCTGCCATCCCCAGTGCTGTGACAATCCTGCCCATGGCCACGTTGCCAGGGCAGGTCCATCCTTGCACTTGGACAGGCCTATGGGGAATTGCAGCTTCCCAGGATACCTCAAGGACTCTGAACCACAGGGCTTACGCAGGAACAGAGGAGGTCTGGAGGGGAGGGCTTGGGTGTGTCCTCTTGGAGGCTCCTGCCAGGCCAGCTCCCCCATGCTGGGGCGCATGGGGACAGCCCAGACCCTGCCTTTCACCCGGGTGGTGGCTGCCCTGGCCTTTCATCTGCTGAGGGCAGCGGCTGAAGTCAGTCCCTTTTGTCCTCCTCCTCTGCCTGTCTCTGTTGTTTGAAGAGCAGGGGAACAGCCAAGGGGAAGGCAGGTGTGCAAACAGCTCTCACAGCTTCTCTCTGCCCAGGCCCCTGTACTCTTGACCTGCAAGGAGATATTAAAACAATTATTAGCCTTCTGCTCTAGGGCTCTCCAGCTGCTCTTGAAGGGTGGGATCCAAATCCTTCCTGTAATTCCTGGATGCACCTGGAGAGCCTTGGCTGGAGCCTGCGTGCATCTCGCCCTCTGCTTTCCCACTTCTCTGGCCTGACCAACTCCAAGCCCAGTGCTGGGGCTGGGTTTTGGGAAGCAAGCTGCATGTCACAAACTCGCTGCCATCCTGGGAGTGTGCAGCCCTGAGTGGACCCAGTGGATGGATGACAGCGTGACAGGGATGCAGCAGGGGGAATGTGCCCATGTTATCCAACAGGAATGTGCCACAAGGCATCTGGGGTGAAACAGAGGTCTCTGTCTGCAGTGAGTTTAAAGCAAGTGGCCTGTGCTGGATGCCAGAGACAAAGGAGAGCTAATGAGAAGCTCGTTAATCTGCTACTGGATGTGTTTTCTGCTGTAGACTGGTTTCTCCTGCCACAAACCTCCCCCCACTGTCTGCTCTTCCAGGCAAAAGCCTTTCCCTGCTCTTTGTGCACTCATCTCTATGTAGCCTCCTCACTACCCTCCAGCTCCCTTGAGGAGGTTTTCCTGCCCATGAGCCATGTCCCAGCATGCAGGATGTGTGAGAGGATACCAAGGATAACACAGCCCTTCAGTGGTCCATTAGTGCTTCTCAGAAGCACAGGGAGGGAGCAGAGCTCTGCTCTTGTCTGAGCACCCTTCTACCTCCTGCTGCCTCCAGCACCCCTCCTTGATGCAGTTCCACCTCCTGGACTCTGAATTCCAGGTGTTGGGGGAAAACCAAAGCCCAGCTCCAGGAGGTGTCTTAGTGCTGGCTCTGTGACATGTTTGCATTCAACCTCCTGCTGGCAGCTTTTGTGCCCTCCTTCAGCTCCTTGCTTCCTGTTGCAGGGAGCTCTGACCCTGCTCGGTGCTGACGCCTTGCTTAGGAATCCAAGTTGCTGGCTGTGGCTTGGGCTTGAAGTGCCAGGCAGGAGGGTCTGCTGTGGGAGAGAAAACTAGCCCAGGAGTCCTGGGTCACTGCTGCCCTCCCCCAGCAAGCCCTGTGCAGTGCTGTCAGCCTGACCTCAGTGCCAGGCAAGGTTATGGAACAGGTCATCTTGAGTGCAATCTCTCAGCACGTACAGGATGGCCAAGGGCTCAGGCCCAGCCAGCATGGAGTTAGGAAGGGCAGGTCCTGCCTGACCAACCTGATCTCCTTCTATGCCCAGGTGACTGCCTGGTGGATGTGGGGCAGGCTGGGGATGTAGTCTGCCTGGACTTCAGCAGGGCATTTGACACCATCCCCCACAGCAAACTCCTGGCCAAGCTGTCAGCCCCTGGCTGGGACAGCAGCACTCTGAGCTGGGTTAGGAACTGGCTGGAGGCTGAGCCCAGAGAGTGGTGGTGAATGGTGCCACAGCCAGCTGGCAGCCAGGCACCAGTGGTGTGCCCCAGGGATCAGTGCTGGGCCCCAGCCTGTTCAATATCTTTATTGATGATCTGGATGAGGGCATTGAGTCCATCATCAGTAAGTTTGCAGATGACACCAAGCTGGGGGCAGGAGTTGAGCTGTTAGAGGGTAGGACTGGACAGAGGGGCAGAGTCCATGGAACACATCTAAGTGCCAGGTTCTACTCATTGGCCACAGCAACCCCAGGCAGTGCTACAGGCTGGGGTCAGAGTGGCTGAGAGCAGCCAGGCAGAGAGGGACCTGGGGGTACTGGTTGACAGTAGGCTGAACATGAGCCAGTAGTGTGCTCACGTGGCCAACAAGGCCGATGGCATCCTGGCCTGCGTCAGGAAGAGTGTGGTCAGCAGGAGCAGGGAAGTCCTTGTGCCCTGTGCTCAGCACTGCTTAGGCCACACCTTGAGTCTTGTGTCCAGTTCTGGGCTCCTCAGTTTCAGAAGGACATTGAGAGACTTGAAGGTGTCCAGAGAAGGGCAATGAGGCTGGGGAGGGGTCTGGAACACAGCCCTTTGAGGAGAGGCTGAGGGAGCTGGGGTTGCTTAGCCTGCAGAAGAGGAGGCTCAGGGGAGACCTTCTTGCTCTCTATAACTCCCTGAAGGGAGGTTGGAGCCAGGTGGGGGTTGGTCTCTTCTCCCAGGCAAGCAGCACCAGAACAAGAGGACACAATCTCAAGCTGTGCCAGGGGAGGTTTAGGCTGGATGATAGGAAGAAATTCTTCCCAGCAAGAGAGATTTGCCATTGGAATGTGCTTCCCAGGGAGGTGGTGGAGTCCCCATCGCGGGAAGTGTTTCCAAAGAGCCTGGATGAGGCACTTGGTGCCGTGGTTGAGTTGATCAGGTGGTGCTGGGTGAGAGGTTGGACTCGATGATTTCAAAGGTCTTTCCCAACCTGGTTAACTCTGTAATCTGTATTCTGTGGCCTTAGGTGTGGGTCACAGACCATCCTAGCTAGTCCTGGCTGAGGGTCATTCTTGTGCCCGTTGTTTGCTTGCTTCACTCTGATGCAGGCTGGAAGATGCTGCATCAGTCGAACTTGTGCCTGGAAATGGAGCTTTTCCTGCTTGAAGCTGGGTATCAGAGGCTTTTCTGATGGATACTGTCCGTTTTAAAATCCCTCCTTCAAGGCAGCGGATGCAGCTCTGCATAAACAGGGCTTCAGATGCTGAATTACTCCAGCAAGAGTCGGTTTAAAAAGCAAGCTCTGGAGTTAAATGAGTGCTGGGGTGCTGCAGCGTGAGCTGGTTGCTCCGGTGAGATCTGCCCTGGTGAGGGGGAGGTGGGAAGGGCTCTGCCATGCTGCTGGCACACAGCTGGATGTTTTCGTGAGCCGTCTGGGATGGTCTCAGGCAAACAAGCGGCGGAAGCGCGGGGGGAGGCCGCGGCTGTTCCTGCCACAGGAAGCCTGGGATTAGGACGGGGCCGCGCTGCGCGGTCCCGCGGTGACGCTGCCGGCCCCCGCGGCGGAGCTCGGCCCTGCAGCTGCGTGCGGCGCGGCGGCAGCGCGTCTGGCCCGAAGGCTCTTGGCAGAGGAGCTGCAACCAGTTCCAACATGACCGGTGCAAATAAACGCAAAGGCTGCAACTGCAGCACTGCGATGGGAAGCAGCAGGAGCACGGGGGCCGGCAGGGGCCGGCAGGAAGCCGTCGGTCTGCAGACGGTTTGGGGGCTTTCAGCCACTGCCTGCTGCTGCACCGTGTCCTGCTCCCCCAGCATCTCCTGCCCACACGCACAGAGCCCTCAGAGGAGCTCTGCCCTTCTGCCCAAACCTCTCTGGTGATGTTGGTTCTGTCAAACCCTGGCCTTGGCTACCACTGTGACATCCTGGGATGCCAGCAGCTCTGGGAGATGTTGTCTGGAGCAGTTTCTGCTATGGGACTTTGGAAACTGGGGAGCCCTGAGTGGTGTCTGAGCTTTAAATAAGATTCTGGTGGAGTTTTGCTTTCTTGAGTCCTACAGAGTGTTTATGCCAAAATGCCTTGTAAAGGCTCCAGGTACTGCTCGTGTCCCTGAATGAGGAAGGAAAGCTGAGCAGGACGAGAGCCATAGAATCATTTGTGTTGGAAGAGACCTTTAAGATCATCATCTCCAACCCTTAACCTAGCACTGCCAGGTCACCAGCAAACCTTGTCCCTCAGCACCACATCTACGAGGCTTTGAAACCCAGGGATGGGGACTCCCACCACTGCCCTGGGCAGCCTGGGCCAGGCCTTGACAACCTTTTTGGGGAAGAAATTGTTCCTCATGTCCAACCTGAGTCTTGCCTGGCACAACCTGAGGCTGTTTCCTCTCATTCTACTGCTCATTCCTTGCAGGAAGTTGTAGAGAGCCATAAGGTCTCCCCTTAGCCTCCTTTTCTCCAAACAACCCCAGTTCCCCCAGTAACACCAGTGTGGTTACAGCTCTGCTGCTGAGGTGCTCAGTGTGAATCCCGTTGCCAGCAGACCTGGCTCATTTCTCCTGTCCCACAGGCTAGCAGGAACAGCCTGGTAGGGTCCATCTCGGCTAGATGCGGATGATGCCAGAGCTATGACAGGGACTGCAGTCTTGGCACTGAGGGGTGATCAATTATGGAACAACTACAGGAGGAAGTACCTGAGGTCAAGGAAGAGGAGGAGGAAGAGACAGTGATAGTGGCGAGCGGAGCCTCAGATCCAAGTGGAGGACCAGACAGCTCGCTGCCATCGAGCAGCTACACAGGTGAGTGGGGCCCGGGGAGCTCCTCTGTCCTGGGAACAGGCAGGCCTGCAGCAGTGTGCTTAGCTTGCAAGGCCAGAGGACCTGCCTGGGAGAGGAATTTGGCTTGTTTCAATCTCTTCCCTTTGAGAGATAATGCAGGCCTCTGGAGAGGCTTGTTCTTTCCTCTGTGGTCACAGCCCAGCCTTTGGCAGCGAGTTGGGAGAGGGAAATTGAAGGGCAGGCCAGTGCCATTGTGCTCCAGAGCAAGGGGCTCCCAGGGTGCCTGGCAATGTGTCCCTGGCCACCACTTGAAGTCCTCAGTGCAAACTGATTATAGGAGCTGGGGAAGAGGGTTTGTTGCTCCTGAAGAGGCTATTCCAGAAATTTGCCATTTGGGTTTCCTTGCCTAGACAGGAGTAGGGAAGAAAAGAGTATTGAGGTGGATTCTCTCAGCTCCTGGGGGCACTCTTGGCTCTGTGCATGACATCTGCCTGCAGCCAGCACCTGATCTTGAAGGTTAACTCCCCAGATGCAACTTCAGTGCTGGATGTCCCTTGCCAGCCCCATGGCTGGCAGAGTTAAACATGATGCCAGGTTTGTGGCTGCCACAGCTAAGGACAGCCTTCTCTGTGCGTCTGCAGACCTCTCGCAGAGCTCCTCTCCCTCCCTGTCAGACCAGCTGCAGATGGGCTGCGAGGAGGCAGCCTTGGGAGCGCTGAACGTGGAGTGCAGGGTGTGCGGGGACAAGGCCTCGGGGTTCCACTACGGTGTCCACGCCTGCGAGGGCTGCAAGGTATGGATGGCCGGGGGAAGCTGGGCTCTGCAGTGCCAGGCAGAGGTCAGACCCCAGGGACCACACTGTCTCTTCAGACAAGCAGATTTCCAGCAAAACAGGGGCGTGGGATTGAGGGATTGGAAAAGACTCGTTTCCAAGCTGTCCGGAGGGTGCGGGGAGTGCAGGCAGGCCTGGAAACGCTGTCCTCTGGCAGGCAGTAGCGTTGCACGTGGCCCAGATCTTGCCCCATCATCTTCACTTTGTTAGGCCAAGCCCTCTGTGCCCACCCGGGAACCCCAGCTCTGCTGTTAAGGATGTTCTCAGTGCTGCAGATGAACAGTGAGCTGCCTTTGTTCCCGTCGGGATCGCTGGCTGCAGTCTGGATGTGCCTCTGAAATCCTTTCTCCCACAGCAGTTGCCAGTGGGGCTGTGATAGTGGCCCAGGGCCTGCCAGACGTTCCTGCAGGCTGGGGCCAGCCCGTGGCTTGTTCCTCTGTCCCTCCCTGATGGCTGCCTCCAGTATGGCACACGTGGGGCTGGCACCAGACCCGTGGACCATGGGCTCCTTTCTACAGACCCCTTCTACCACCGCACCACCTCTCCTCGAGACAGAGACCCTGCTTGTGTCAGAGGGACCCAGAGCTCCCCCTCCTCACTCAGCTGACCCTCCACGAGGCTCCTGGGGACAAAAAACCAGCCTGGTCCCAACCCTCCCGTGCTAATTCTGCTGTTCTCTTGTTCCCCTGCTGCCCCTGCTCTGTGTCCCCCTCCGTACCACCTGTCCACAGGGCTTCTTCCGCCGGACGATCCGCATGAAGCTGGAGTATGAGAAGTGTGAGAGGAGCTGCAAGATCCAGAAGAAGAACAGGAACAAGTGCCAGTACTGTCGCTTCCAGAAGTGCCTCTCGCTGGGCATGTCACACAATGGTGCGTGGCACTGCTGCCTGCCACGGGGCTCGCTGCCCCCTCTCCAGGGTTTGCTTCATTCCACAGCTCTCTGCTTGCCAGGAGGAGATTGTCTTTCAAATGGTGCTTAGTGCCTTTAGCTATTCATCCCCTTTGTCTGTATGGAAAGGGGGTGCCCATTCAGGTCAGGTCAGATGGGGCCTTGAGCAAGCTGGTCTAGTAGGAGGTGTCCCCGCCCATGGTAGTGGGGCTGGAACTGAATGATCTTTGAGGTCCCTCCCAGCCCAAACCCCCTCGGTGGTTCCCGCTGCGCAGGCTGGCTGCTGGCACATGGCTGTGCTTTATGGGTTGACCCAGAGGGAACTGGACACAGGCTGCTCTTCTGTGCTGAGATTATTAATCTTCAGGTGCAATCATGTTCCTGGCCAAAACAAGGTGTTTATGTGGGAAGCAGGGTTTGGGAAAGGGCCTGAAGCTTAGGGGCTGTGTTGGTGAGGGTGGCAGCAGTGGGGCTGGTTTATGAAGGTGTTGATGCTGGAGGGGTTGCAGCGGTATCATGTTGTGTAGCTGGAGATGTTCACCAGCAGACCGCTGACTGTGATGGCAAAGCAGGCTGCTGCCTTCCTGGATGTGTCTTGGAGTCACCCCCAGTGTCCTGACCCTCCACTTTTGCTCCCCCTGCAGCAATCCGCTTTGGCCGCATGCCAGAGGCAGAGAAGAGGAAGCTGGTGGCAGGGCTGACAGCCAGTGAGGTCAGCTGCCAGAACCCACAGGTGGCTGACCTGAAAGCTTTCTCCAAGCACATCTACAATGCCTACCTGAAAAACTTCAACATGACCAAAAAGAAGGCGAGAGGCATCCTGACCGGGAAGGCCAGCAGCACCCCAGTGAGTTCCTTCCCTGAGGCAGGTGGGGTTGGCTGTGCCCAGTGTGCGGGGGCTGTTCTCTGGGAGGTGCTGCAGGTATCCTCCTGTAGCTGTTCCACATGCAGCAGTTCCCAGCTGCAGCCAAGTGCAGATCCCACACATCCTGCCCCTCGCTCGGAACATTCCCATTTCCCTGCACACTTGGGCTGCGGTTGGCAGGCACAGAATGCCTGGCACTGCCGGTCCCAGGGCGGGGACACAACACACCAGACTGGCAGATGCCAGTCTCCTTGGCAGAGCTGGTGTCTCAGGTCCCTGCAGCGGGGTCCTGACCGCTTGCTTCTTTCTCGAGCAGCCTTTTGTGATCCACGACATGGACACCTTGTGGCAGGCAGAAAAGGGACTGGTGTGGAAGCAGCTGGTGAATGGCATTCCCCCCTACAAGGAGATCGGGGTGCACGTCTTCTACCGCTGCCAGTGCACCACGGTGGAGACCGTGCGGGAGCTCACCGAGTTCGCCAAGAGCATCCCCAGCTTCGTAGGCCTCTACCTGAACGACCAGGTGACGCTGCTGAAGTACGGGGTGCACGAGGCCATCTTCGCCATGCTGGCCTCCATCATGAACAAGGACGGGCTGCTGGTGGCCAACGGGAACGGCTTTGTGACCCGCGAGTTCCTGCGCAGCCTGCGCAAGCCCTTCAGCGACATCATGGAGCCCAAGTTTGAGTTTGCCGTCAAGTTCAACGCGCTGGAGCTGGACGACAGCGACCTGTCCCTCTTCGTGGCTGCCATCATCCTCTGCGGAGGTGAGCGGGCAGCCTCGGCCAGGCAGCAAGGGGCCTCTTGGGGTGGGCTGAGCTGCAGCTGGCCTGGAGGTCAGCCATGGGTATCTTGGGTGAAAGAAGTGAAACCAAAGCTTCTCTGTGGCCGTGACACCTAACGAGCTTGGACCTTCTACCAAGGAGTATAGATGTGGAAGTGTTCAAAGCCAGGCTGGACAGGGCCTTGAGCAGCCTGGTCTAGTAGGAGGTATCCCTGCCCATGGCAGGGGGGTTGAAACTAATTGATCTTAAGGTCCTTTTGAATCCAAAGCAGTCTGGGATTCCATGATTCTGTAAGTGGCATCTCCTTCTTCCATGCCGCTGTGGGCTGTGTTGTCTCCCCTTGCCTAGATGAGGTCAGAGCCATGGTGGGTGGGCTGCAGTTCCCCAGTGGGGAGCATGTGCTTTGGAGGGCTGTACCCTAATGCCACAGCTACCATGCTTCCCCTGCACAGATCGTCCTGGCCTGATGAACGTGAAGCAGGTGGAGGAGATCCAAGACAACATCCTGCAGGCACTGGAGTTTCACCTGCAGTCCAACCACCCCGATGCCCAGTACCTCTTCCCCAAGCTGCTGCAGAAGATGGCTGACCTGCGGCAGCTGGTGACAGAGCATGCCCAGCTGGTGCAGAAGATCAAGAAGACGGAGACAGAGACATCTCTGCACCCTCTTCTGCAGGAGATCTACAAGGACATGTACTAAGAACCTGTTATTTATGAGAATGAAGCCATGGATTCACACCGAGACTTTGTACAGAAACAAAGAAAACCTTTCCCCATGTCTTCCATTTCCTTCTGGAAACTTCTCTCCCTGACCCTGACGTACGGTACGCAGGGGCGAAACGCCGTGAGGCAGCCACCAGCTGCTGGGCCAGGCTTTCCGTCACCCACCCTGGCACCTCCACAAAGGCAAACCATAAGCTACTGTTTCTGTGGCCACAGCCCTTCAGCTGCTCCCTAGGGTCTCTGGAAGGGTTTCTGTGGCAGCCTGGGGGCAGTGGGGGAAGCTCTGGTCCTTAGGAGACCTCAGCACAGCACAGGCGCCTGGCAGGGCCAGCAGCAGCACTTAGAGCTTGTCTTCATTTTCTTTCTCTTATTGCACTCCAGATGCAGAGTCCTGAGCTGCCCAGTGCAGGACTTGTGGTGAAAGGATGCTCTGCACTTTCCTGAGGAAAAGCCAGAGATGGGCAGGGGCTGCCCTAGCACAGGCCCCTGGCTTCAGCCCCTGCTTCCTGTCTCCCAGAGGGGACTGTGTGACCTCTGCCTTCCCCCACGGGCTGTATGGGAGCCCTTGCTCTTGGTACCCCAGCTTCAGAGGGAGCCTGGCCCTCAGGGCCTCAGTATGAGGAAAAGGAGGGATGGGGAGATGGGAAGGAAAAGAGTTGACTCACGATCTCCCTGTCTGTGCTTCCCTCCCAGGCTGTCCTGTGCAGGCATGAGTCATAGAAAGGTCTGTGCAGGGCTGGGGGCAGGCCTAGGTCAGGGTCAAGAACAAAGCCACAGCCAGGCCATGGTGCTCATGATGCTGAGAGGGTGTTGACCTGCCTGTCAACTGCCCTGCCTCAGTTTCCCCTCTGGGAAAAGGAGCTGGGTCGTCACCTCCTGGAAGCAGGAGCACAAGGGTTTAGTGGTGCGCCCGTGGCTTTGCGGCTGTAGAACACAGTACAGGTGCCAATGGTTACGAAAGGGCAGGGGGAGGGTGGGATGCTCGCTGAGCAGGAGCTCCCTGGCAAGTGCAGCTGGCTCGGGGAGGCTGCCCTGTCCTCCAGTGTCACCATCCTGAGTAAGGGACAGCTCCAGGCTTTGGGGTCTGCCTAAACCCAGAGCCCTTCTGGGACTTTACCTCACATCTCCTCGCAGCTGCAGTGAAAGGCCCCAATGCCACCTGTGCCCAGCGCCCTTGAAAGGGGAGGGGGCCTCCAGGAGAGCAGAGGGATGCAGGAAGGGCTCAGTGCCCTCTCAGGACAATGGTGTCTGACCTAAGAAGTGGCACTTACTCGCGGTCCCCATCAAGCAGCAGCCTTATTAAAACACTGACATACCCAAGGAGCGGTGGTGGGTTGGGTTTGGTTTCTCTCCCTCCTTTCCAGTAGATTTCCCTGGTGCAATAATTCCTTTAAAAGCCCAAGGGGATTGCTCCAGGCATCCCCTCCCTGTCACAGGGTTGTCTGGTCCCAAACTCACCCTGCTGCTGCCCCCCAGCTCCTTGCCGTGCCTCAGTTTCCCTGCCCACTACCCCCCAGCCCCTTCCCCTCCCTGCCTCACAGGGGTCTCATGAATTACAGTTTCTGAAGCACTTTGAAGCCCTCTTGGGGCAGGCACTGGGGGCTGCATGTGCTGGACGTGTGCTGGACGGAGCCTGAAGGCCCTGCTGGCAGCCCTGCCGTGGCCAGCGCGTGGCACTTGTGTGCTCAGCACCTGGGGAACCTTTTGCTCTTCCCTCCTCAGACTGAAATGTCTATTTTTGCTAGAAGGACAAACCTCCAAGTGTTTTTAATAATATAAACAGTGTCCACAGACTGACTTAAATAAATCCAAACTAAATATTTAAGGATCTTCTAGCACCCAGTGTTTCTCCATGGGATTGCTCTTGAACCCTGGGGGGCTGTCCCTGGAGGGGTTTCCAGCAAAGGCGATGGGAGTTGCTGTGATCACCAGGGGCTTGAGGAACTACAGCTGGGAGGAGTGGCTGAGACCCTGTCGGGCTGTGCTGCTGTTCAGTGAGACCTGGCCAGGCTTAAGAGCTGGGCAGAAGGAACCTCATGAAGTTCTGCCAGGACAAAGGCAGGGCCCTGTCCCTGGGGAGGAACAACCTCCTGCAGCAGTACAGGTGAGGGAGGACCTGCTGGGAAGCAGCTCTGGGGAGAGGGACCTGAGCGTCCTGGCAGACAAGTTCCCCGTGAACTAGCAATGTGCCCTCAAGAAGACCAATGGTCTCCTGGGGTGCATGAAGTGATTCTCCTCCCCTCTACTCTGCCCTAGTGAAGCCACCTCTGGAGCACTGAGCCCAGTTCATGAGACACAGGGAACTGTGGTTTGGATCAGCCATCCCTGGTGTGTTCGCTCACAGCTTCTTGTGGCCCCCTCAGCCTCCTCACTGGCAGGGCATGAGAAGCTGGAAAGTCCTTGACTCAGTGTAAACTCTGCTCGGCAACAGCTAAACCCCAGCTGTTATCAGGGCATTCTCGTCCCAAATCCAAAACATAGCTACTGGGATGGAGATTAACCCCATCCCTGCCAAAACCTGGAGAGCAGCCACAGCCATAAATAGCCCTGGGAGGTGGCCCAGCCCACTTGCTCGTCAAGGAGGAGATCAAGGAGGAGATGGAGTCAGGCTCGCTGATGGCGTCTGGGACTTTAAGGGCCCGGGGGGGCAGTGTGAGACCCCTGTGCAGGTAGGGCTCTGGGGGGAGGACAACTGGGAGCAGCTTTTGGGGGAAAAGTGGCTGGAGCTGGGTCTGTAAGCCCCTCACTGTGGGGACGGAAAGTGATTTGTGATGCCCTTGAACCCCTCCCGCACCCACTCATTTTCCCTGGAAGGTGAGGGCCTGGAGGGGACTGTCTGTCCATCTAGCTGCCCCCTCTTCAGAGCTAGGAGTCCCTGGCCAGGCACCCTCACCAGTCCCAAGCCGAGGGCTCCTGCCCTTTGCTCCTAAGGAGACACCAGGGCTGCTTCAGCCTTCCCTCCCCCCCCATCTTTTTTCCATGCTCCCCCAGCCACAGCAAAAGCCCCCCCAGGCTTGTGCAATGTCTGCTCAAGCCTCCTTGGCCAGCCCAGCCCTGGGTTGTCTTTGCTCTGGAATTAGCCAGGACATGAGGACTGGATGGAGCAGGGAGAGCACATGGTGAGGCCTCTCAGCCCAGGAACCAGCCTGGGGGATCCAAAACTAGAGCACCACCCAGGGAGGATTTGGGGTGGCCAGTGAAGCAGGGCTGGAGCAGAGGCTGACCCTGGCCACGTGGCTTTTCTGCCTGTCAGGAATTTTGCCCGTGGATTCTGTCGCTGGGGCCAGAGCTGCCACTTCTCACACGACAGAAAGTCAGCCCAGGTCTGCAGATACTTCCAGAGTGGGTTTTGCAGCCACGGAGAACGGTGTGGGTAAGGAGCAGCAAGGGATGGGCTGATGCCACAAGGATGGGCTGGGAGCCAGGAGGTGGCATGCTGGACTGATGGGATGTTTTGTCTTTCTGTCCATGGGGTCCTCCAGCTATGACCACCTCCAAGAGCAGCCCGTGCCTGTGGGGACCTACTGTGGCTCTGCGCCCACCATGCTCCCTGCCCGCTGGGGCTTGGAGCACAGCTACATGCCTGTGGCAGTGGCACAGGGCTGGGGGGGAGCCCAGTGTGGCACAGCCGAGCCTGGCCCCAATGTGACACACCTGGCCTTAAAGTTTGCAAGCATGGAGGTTAAGAAGGAAAAGAAAGGCAAGGAGAACAGCCCAGCACCTGATAATATCACCCACGGGGCCATCGATGAAGAATTTGCCATCGCAGAAGCTCAGGGTGCCTCAGGTAGGTGTTAGGCTGTTCAGGGGAGCAGCAGGGTCATCCTGTGCCCAAGTCCTTCTCCCCACACAGCTGAGGCTGTGGAAAGCTCTCCCAGCCGCTTTATTTTGTGTGGGGTCCTTAGCTGCTAAGCCCCTGCTCTCTGAGCAGCCTGTCTGCCTCCTTGGTGGTGGGGCAGGATGTACTTCACCCCTCTAACAGCTCCGCTGCCTGCAGGCTCCCAGCTGCAGCAGTCAGAACTGTATACAAATTCCTCTGATCCTGGAAAGGCTGTGGCGGAGGCAGCAACATGGACTGACCCTGCAGAGGTGGGCTTGGCTTGGGGGTCTCCAGAGGTGGGCTTGGGGGTCTCCTGCTGCCAGGCAGGCACTGCTTCATTCCTGCAGTGGAGCAGTGGGCCGGCCCAGGGCTGCAAAGCTGTGCTGCTGTGCTCGCAGATGCCCCTGGAGCCAGGCACCGCGGCAGCAGCCATCACCACCGCGGCGCTGAGGGCTCGGAGCGAGGCCTTGGTGTGCGGCATCTGCATGGATCGGGTGTACGAGAAGCCACTGCCAGAGGAGAGGCTCTTTGGGATCCTCCCAAACTGCAGCCACACGTACTGTGTGGGCTGCATCCGCAAGTGGCGGCGCAGCCGTGACTTCCAGAGTGCAGTCATCAAGTGAGTGGAGATGGGGACGTGGCAGGGTGGTCACCAAAATCCCTCCTGCGCCCTGAAATCCTTCCTTGGGTCTGATGATCTGGCTTTGGGACTGGTCTTCCTGACCTGACAGCCCAGGGTGATTTTATGGTTTCTTTGGGAGTTGTGATGGGGACAGGGCTGACAGATGAGGTCATGGTGGTAGGAACACCCAGCAAGGATGCTGCACCCATGCTCCCTCCTCGGGACACCCACTGGCACCCATTCCCCTCACCCAGGGCCTGCCCAGAATGCCGGATCACCTCCAGCTACTACATCCCTCACAAGTACTGGGTCTCGGATGCGCACGAGAAGGAGAAGCTTATCCAGACCTTCAAGGCACGGATGGGGTGAGTGCATGGCACGGCGGGCACCGGTCTGCGGGCTGTGAGCTGCTGCGGGAGCTCCTCTCACAGCTGGGCTTCGGATCCCGCAGGAAGATCCGCTGCAAGTTCTTTGTGCAGAACCGCGGCCGCTGCCCGTTCAAGTCGGACTGCATCTACCGGCACGAGCTGCCCGCCGGCCGGCTGCCGCGCCATAGGCGGCAGGGCCCCGCGGTGTCCGTCGTAAGCAGGGGGCACGTCCGGGGGCGCTGGGGCACGGCAGAGCCGTGCGGTGCGGCTCAGGGACGGGGCTCACCCTCTTTCCCCTGCTGCAGGAGTGCGCCTTCGTCCTGGAGAGCTCTGGTGAGGAGGACGAGGAGCTTTGCGTGCTCGAATGGGCTCTCAGCTCGGCAGAGACAGGCTTCTGATGCCCTCTTCGACTGCGCCATGGGGTGCCCCCCTAGGCCTGGGTGCTGCTGACACCGAGGAAATCTCTTCAGGCCAGGGAAGGAGCCTGCTCACAGCGTGGCTCCGGACATGAAGGGCATTGCAGGGATGGGTTGGGATGAGGCAATGGGCTGGTGGTTATCAGCTCCCCGTGCCGAGGGCTGAACCCGCAGCAGGAAGCTGGGGAGAGGTGACAAGAGCTGCACGGGGCTCAGGGCAGTGGGGAACAGCTGCGGTCTCCATGATGGTACACCCACGGGAGATGCTGGGGCGGGGGGGTGGCTGGGTTCTGGGGACGGGGGTGAGGGGTTCAATGCACAGGGGTGGGCTGGATGCTGGGGGGCGAGGTGTTAGTGGACATGGGGCTGGGGCGGAGAGGAGGGGGCCGCGGGGCACTGTTTTAACCTGCTTTTAACCGGAACTGGAAAGGAAGAAATAAACCAAACTGGGCTGCTGAAGGTAACGCTGCCTACCGGCTCTTCTTCTGGGGGCAGCAACCCCGAACCCCGTGGGCCTGGAGGGGCTGTGAGGGTGTGGCTTCGGGGATCCATTTGCATACGTGGCGCGCTTTCCCGGGGGTGGGCCCGGAAGTGATGCGTGCTGCTGGTCCGGGAAGACGCCCCCGGGGGGCCGGCGGCGGCCGCCCTGCCTTCCACTTCCTGCCCGGGGTGAGTGTCTGCCCGGCGTGGTGTGCCGGCACCGGGGCTTCGGGGGGGCTGTCTGATCGGTCTCCGGGGGAGAGAGCCACCGTTGGGTGAGGGGACCCGTGCCCGCAGCGCTTCGGTCTTCTTTCTCTCGCCACCCCCGGGAGGGCAGCAGGGGCTTGCGTTGTCGATGCTGATCAATAGCTGGGGCCTGAGTCTTCTCAGTGGTGCCCAGTGATAGGACAAGGGGCAATGGGCACAAAGTGGAACCCAGGAGGTTCTACCTGAACAGGAGAAACTTCTTTGGTGTGAGGGTGCTGGGGCCCTGAAGCAGGCTGCCCAGAGAGGCTGTGGAGTCTCCTTCTCTGGAGAGCTTCCAAGCCCCCCCCGGCCATTGTGCTCCTGGGCAAGCTGTTGTGGGTGCCCTGCTGGAGCCGGGGATTGGTCTGGGGGATCTCCAGAGGTCTCTTCCAACCCTCACCATGCTGGGATTCTGTGATGGAGATGCTGTGAACAAAATGGGGTTTTAGAAGGCTCGGGGTAGCTCCCAGTCCTCTGGCCCAGCCATGATCCTTGATAATTCATCTGTGTCCTCAGTGATGAGAGAACCACAGATTCTTCCTGCAGGTAAGGAGAGCCCCCAAAACTGCAGTATTTTCTCCCAGGGGACAAGTAATAGGACAAGAGGAAACAGCCTCACGTTGTGTCAGGGGAGGTTTAGGCTGCACAGGAGCAACAATTTCTTGAGGGCTGTCAAGGCCTGGAACAGGCTGCTGAGGGCAGTGGTGGAGTCCCTAGAGGGGTTTCAAAGCCACGGAGGTGTGGTGCTGAGGGCCATGGAGTAGTGGTGACCTGGCAGTTAAGGGTTGGACTTGATGATCCAAAAGGTCTTCTCCAACCTAAACAATTCTATGACTTCCTTGCAGGTGGCTGTGAAGTGCCCCAGCAGCGATGCAAGCCCCCTGCCTGCGCTGGCTGCAGAGCCTCGACAAGCCCTGTCGCCTCCTGCTCCACACCCTCGCCTCCAGCTCCTGCGGGAGCCTGGCTGCCCTCCGACTGCTGCAGCGGGTCCAGGACAGCGAGGGGCCTGGGCAGGCATTTCCCTGGCAGACCTTCACTGAGGCCCTGTGTGCTGAGGAGCCCACACTGGAGGGATTGGAGGGGACCTTGGCTGTGTGAGTGGCTGTGTTCCCACAGCTTGGTGCCTTTGGGGAGCTTCGGCAGCCTCATCCTCTCCCCTACAGCAGCCTGGGTGTGAAGGATGGTAGCAGGGACCCGCTGGTCCTCCAGCCTATGTCTGCAAACTGGGGAAGGCATTTGCTGTCTCCTCTCACTTCCCAGCCCTACCAGAGCCAGCTCCATGGGGCAGGCTGGGCAGTAAGGACCAGAGGGTTTGCTCTGACCTGCTGCTTCTCCCTTTCTCCAGCAAACCACGGCTGCTGCTGCTCCCTGTCCTGTGCCAGAGGAATCTCTTCTCTCTGCTCCTGGTGGTGCAAGCTGAGGTGCCAGTGGTCTGCCTCAGCCAACTGCTCCAGGCCATGGAGCAGGATTCCCATCTGGATCCCTGGGTGCGCGCACTGAGGGATCTGCTCCGGCAGGGACCAAGGAGAGGGGAGTGCTCCCCACCTCCTAGTCCCTTGTCTTTCACATGCCAGCAGCAGCTGAGGTGCCTGTGCCAAAAGCTCACCCAGAACAAAGCAGATGGGCAAAGAAAACTGAGCTGGTGCTTCAGCAGGGAGCCCAGTGCTGCTGGGGAGGGGGCTGACTCTGTGCCTCGAGGTGGGAAGCACAAGAAAGTGTGGGAGGAGAGCCTGGAGTTGGATGAGAGCGCAGAGAAGAGGTCACTGGTGGAGGAGGCAGTCTTTGAACCCCTGGGAACCCAGGAGGGCAGAGATGTGGCAGGGGTGGAAGAGAGGATTCCTAAGGAGCCTTCAGGAGATGGATCTGTTCAGTACCTGGATGAGTCTGCTCCAGAAAGCTCCCAACAGGAAGTGCCCAGGAAGACTTCCCAGGCAGAGCTGGCAGCAGAAGTCCAGTCCTTTCTCCAGGTAGTGGGCAGGGCTTGCTTTATCCTCTCATCCTGTGAGCCTATTACAGTCTGATTTTTATTCTTTCATCTAATTTTCCTCAGATGCATGGACAGAGGCTGAAAATGTTGCTGCAGAGAGAGTCCAATGTAAGTGGTTGCTGCTGCCTTTCTCCTGGAGCTGGTGCTCTAAACAGGCTCTGCCAGGGCCTCTGGAAGGGAAGGAGAGGAGGTGGGTTTCCCAAGAATGACTGGAGTGGGATAAAAAGACTGCTGCTGGGCTCAGGTAGTAAAACCTTCCCCCACCTTGCAGGGATTCTGTGATGGGTGACCTGTGGGGTCAGTGCTGGCTGAAGCAGGGCAGGTGGTGGGGAAGAGAAGAGGCCTGGAGCTGTGCTGTGTGGGTTGTGTTGTCTCATCTGTTACTCAAGGAGCATGTTTCCTTTAGCACTTGGAGCTGAGCATCCCCCCTGAGCTGCACACCTTGACCAGCTGCTCTCCTGGCCAGGTGAGCCTCAGCATTCTTGCTGCAGCTGTCGGTGCCATGGAGAGCCTCCTGCTGTCCCTAACATCCCAGTACCCTCTGCTGTCCCCAGCTTGAGGGGCTGTGCTCCTTCATCCAGCTCTCCACGTGCCCAGAACCCTTCCTGGTGCAGTTCTGCAGCTGGCTGCTGGCTCTCAGCCCTGACCTCAGCTACACCAATGCAGCCATCCTGGCAGAGCAGCTCTTCCTGAGGCGAGTAAGTGTGAGGGCAGCAGAGGTTTCCTGCACCCCACTGCCCTCCCTGCCATTCCCATCTCCTGTCTTCTCTGTCCATAGGTCCTGTCCCTCAGCCAGCCACCCTCTCGCCACCTCATGGCTGCCCTTGCTTCGTTTTGCTCCAAGTATTCCCAGCCCTTCTGCCGGGTTCTGGTGGCTGCAGTCCTGCGGGAGCCAGGGCAAGGTGCGATGAGCTCACATCAGGCACAGCTGCTCCTGGGAGCAGCTGAGGGAGCTGGAGAGGGACCAGAAGGAAAGGAAGGTCCATCTGTCTCGTGGGAGGCCTTTATCACCCCACATGTGTTAGGAACCATGGAGGAATGGTGCTGGTTTTATCTGGGCAGGTGAACACTTGGGAGTTAGGATGGGAGATGGGTTTACAGATATCTGAGGGGGAGGCTGAGCTGTTTTCCAGCAGCAGTCATCCCAAGGGATAGCTGCCATCCCTTGCACGGGCTGGAGGATTTCAGACAGCTCCTAATGTTGGGGACAAAACTGCTCCAGGGTGGCTCTGCAGGCTCAAGAAGAGGGTCCTGCATGAATCCCTGCCTTAGCAGCATCCCCTTTTCCTGGGGACTGATGCTAATTAAACCCCAGTGCCGATGGGCAAAGGAAGATGGATTATTCTGAACAGTAGAAGAGGCCACAACATGGTTTCTGGGTGCCCTAACTGGGATGAACCTCTGTGTGAAGGGGTGCCAGGGAGGGCTGGGCACATGGATTTGGCAGCCTCTGGAGACTCTCATGCTCCTACATTGCTCTTGCAGGCATTGAGCAGACCAAGGTGGTGTGTGACCTTGTGGAGGAGTGCCTGGAGCCAGACTCTGTGCAGCTGGTGCTAAGGTAAAGGATTACCGGAGCCACAGTTTTGCCTTGGCTCTCATGCTTGCCTGGATGGGTCCAGCTGCTCAGCAGCACCAGAGAGGCCCTTTGGGTGTCACATCTCTGCGCTGTCCTTCACAGCCAAGTCCTGGAGCTGCCTTTGTCAGAGAAACTCCTGCCAGTAATGCAGGCTGTGCTGGGGCGGCAGGTGAGGAGATCCTCCTTGTCTCCCCTGCGTTTCCTTGCCAGCTCCAGCAGTGCTGGAGCAAGAACCAGCTCTCCCCCCTGCTCATGACTCTTCCAGGAGGTGCTGCCACCCGAGCTCTTGGATCTGCTGGTGCGGACTCTGTGCTGCCAAGCCCCGGCCTTTGCCACGTCGCTGAGTTACACCAAGCTGGTGACGGCTGTGCTCACCATGTACCAAAGCCAGGTGAGGAAGACCAGGCTTTGGGACTGTTGGGGCTGCAGCTGACTCATCACTTGGACCAGGGGGTCTCAGGTGGCCTCCTGGCAGTGCAGCACTGTGAGCTCCTTGCACCTCTCCATCCCAGGTCACCCCAGCCCAGCGGAGCAGTCTGACTGCTGCTCTGCACTGGAGCAATGCAGTGCTCAAGAAATCACTGCAGGCTGTGCTGGAAGGAGCCAGGTGAGGTGGATGCTGTGCTCTCTGGCCTGGGGCTGGGAGATCTTCCATGGGGGATGGCAGGCTTCATGGTCCTCATCTGGCCTAGGTGGTGGGAAACACCAGGTACTGGCAGAAGCTGTGCTAGAGTGTGGTTGGTGTGGGTTTCCCCTCTCTTGATTTCTCTCTTTCCTCTTCTCAGGTGAGGGAACCACAAGGCAATGGATGCTCGTTACATGGTGATGGCTGCAGCTCAGTCCTCCACTGGGGACATCACCAGCATGATGGAGACTCCTGAGTGTGGGCAGTGGCATGTGGAGTGCCTGTGCCCTGTCTGGGCTCTTGTGCTCAGCTGCCTGGTTTGAGGTGGCTGTCACTGGGCAATGTCATCGCAGCCCCATCCGGGCCCCAAGTCCAGATGAGGCTTTTCTTGGTTAAAAACAGTGAACATGTTCAAAGCATCTCTGTCTGGGCTCTCTCTGGGCCGCCTCAGTGCCCTCCTTGCCATACTCAAGATGGTGTCTTTCCCTTCTTGCCTTCCTGCCCTGCCACGCTCAAGATGGTGGCTCCCACCCCACCTCTGCCAAGGTGGCAGCTCCCAGAGGAGGAGCTGTGCAGGGGCTGGGCTGCAGGATGGTTCCTGACAGCACCCCTCCTCTCCCAACCTCCAGCAGGGTTGGCACCTCAAAGCCCTGGAATGCCCCACATCAGCCCCAGGCCCATGGGCGTGAGGGGTAGCTGGTCTGACATCGCCTGCAGGGTAGCTGCATAAAGCTTCTGGAGATGGTTTGTGGCCAGAAGGTTTCTGCTTTTTAAGTCAGGAAAACAGAAAATCTCTTCTTTTTGCATTGTCACTGGAGTAAGCTGCCACACAAACAGCTGAGGAGCATCTAAAGGTTGGCTACCCTGGTTCTGGGTCAGAGGCTATCTGCTGCTTTCAGAGCAGCCACTGCCTGTTTCCCCTGCATGATCCCTTACAATGAGGTTTCTCTCCAGCAGGTCCCATGCTGCACAGCTAGGCAGCAAGAAACTGCAGAAGAAGCAGAAGCCCTTCTCTGCTTTCAGATCCCCTTTGGCATGATGAGTGCACTGGGTGACATGATGTCTGCTGTCTTGCTTCAGCATCTCTTGGTGACTTGTAAAGCTGAAGAGCTCGTCTGAGCATTCATGAGCCTCACCAGTCTGGTTTGTAGGTGTCCCCACTTGCTTTAACCAACCTCAAATCACTTCCTGGTTGAAAATGGAGTGACACATTTCCTGTCTGTGCCTGCAGCCTTGTGCCTCTTGGTTGAGGAGTACAATGCCTTTCCAGCATCAGCCCTGCATGAAGCAGGCTGGGCCAGCCTGGCTCCAGATCTGCACAATGCTGGCAGACCTCCCTTCGTCCTCGCTCACAGGGGCAGCCTGGTAGCCAAGGCAAAGAATAATCTGGTTCAAAACCTTTGTATTTCAAGTGGTTTTCCAGTGTTGCGGTGCACAGAGCACCTGGCAATCAGGACCTTTGTTCTCAATGCCCTTGATACATCCCTGAATTGATTTGAGGCTGTTTGAAGATGCCAATTTTGCACCAGGCTTAATTAGGTGTTGTGATTGTGGCTTGAAGCAGCCAGGATGTGGCTGCCTGTTCTGTGCAGATCAGCCTTTTCTCTCCAGTGTGAGGCTGATTCTGGGTGGTCATTTATCTGTTCTGCTGGGATTTACAGAACTCAGAGTGCAGGAGAGGGATTTGGAGCAAGAGCTGGTAACCTGGAATTTTCTGCTTTAATTCTGCCTGCTCTTCACTGTTCTGCTGAGTCCTGTGAGAGGCCCTGCTCTCTGTGTCATTCCTGGTTCTCAGGGTGGCAGTGATGACATTTCCTATTGTAAGTGGTCAGTGGTGCACAAAAAATGCTTCCATAGTGTGACTACTGCCTATTCTCTGTCCTCCATCCTTGAAAAACCCTACTGAAAATCTTACCTGGGCACCTTCTGGTGAGAGGACTGAGAAAATAAGGATGGGAGAGAGTGGGTGGACTGAATGAGACAGTGCTGGAGTTTCAGTGGAGGTTCTGAAGCACTGCATACATCAGGAGCTATTTAAAAGTCATAAACATTTACATCTACAAAGGGAGGAGAGGCTTTAAAACATGTAGGTGTGAAAGGTGCTGCTTTGTTTGCTCATTAATGCTTGGGTCCAGCCAGAGGAGTGAAACTGAAGCATGAAGTGATGCTCTTAACACTGAGAATGCAGATGTCCTTATAATAAGAATCTTTTAGGCTATTTTAGGTGACAAGGGACTGAAGACGCTTCAAAGTCTGTATTGGCTGGAGGGACGAAGCCTCCAGGGAGCCAAATTGTTGATTTATTTGCATACCAGTCAGTTGGAGGCTGAGTATATTGAAGCTATTGTAGGGCTGCCCAAAAGATGACATAAATAGCCTGTGCCCTGATCATCAAGGTCTGAGCCTGCTCTTCTGGCTTTATTAGGTAGCAGTTTCCCTGCAACACTTGGTAGCAGTGACCTCCTTGGTGTCACTGCGGTGCTGTGGGTCACATGAAGATGCCCAAGGGCAAACTCATCTCCAGAATTCACCTGGTTGTCAGCTTCCTGGCATCCTTGATGAACTGGAAGCACAAGCCTGCTGTCACTACAGCACCATGGGGAAGCCCTGGCATCTCTGTGGGCTGAGCAGCAATAAGTGTTCTGAAATCTCCTGGCAGTGGCCTGCATTTGCTCTCTGATGGATGCTTTGTTTTGTAGCTGCTCACTGGTTTCTGACTGAGGCAACAGCCTCATTTTGACAGGCTGTCCTCGCCTGCAGCCTGCACTTCCAGCTGGTGTGGAGATGCTGGAAGCTGCACTGGGGGGTCAGCCTACGTGGATCTTGCAAGTAGCAGTAGTCAAATGGGGATTGGCTTTGCAAACTGCATTGGGGGTTCCTGTTGTGCTGGGAAGCATTATGGTGGCTTATGGAAAGAGCCTTCTCAGCCCTGTTTTGCTCTTGGCTGCAGCTTACCACGTACCGTGGATTCCTGTAGGGTGTAAGTGCAAGACACCAGTCAGGAGAGCTGGAAGCAAAGCCTGGAGATGCCAGACATGCTGAGGGAACACTGCTTCTTTAAGTTGTGCTTGGTAGCACCCACATGGAAAACTTCCCTTTTGACTCCTCTTGACCTTCTCAAGAACTTTAAAATCCATCCTGAGCAGTGCCAAGGGATGGATGCAGCATGAAACATGCCAGCTTTTATAGCTCAGCAGAGCCTTACCCAGGAGGGGAGGGCAAGACAGGGTGGGGTTTGTCCTTGTCCTGATTGATTAGCAGCACTGGGGAAGGGAAAGGTCTGAAGCTTGGTCTCAACCCTGTCCTAGGCTGGGTGTAGAAGGCAGTGTCTCACTTTCATCCAGGTTACTTGGGATTTTCAACAGTGGTTGCCTATCTGCTTCCTCTTCTGTTTGTAGAGGTTTATGTCCTTCGAAGCATGGAGGGGAGCTCCCTTTCTGACTGTTTTAAAATGACATTAATATCATGCACTTGCAGGGGTTATCTGCCCACCCTGCTGCCTCTTCATCCTTCCATGCTGATTTCTGAGGCAGTTTCATGCCAAGATGCTGTCTCTGCACCCCAGTGGGTGCAAATGCTCCACAAATGTTAAACACCAGATGCCAGAGCCACACAGGACTCGGACACCCTCGGTCCATGCAACACCTTGCTGGAAAGGGCTGAAACGCAGCTGCTTTCCTGGAAATGGTCCATGCCCACCCACTGAGAGGCTGCTCCTCTCCAAGCCAGAGCTGCAGGCATGTCCAGGCAGTTGCTGTGTCCCCTCCTGCAGCAGTGGTGGGAGCTGATGAAGTCACCCTGCTCCTCACCGGAGGTAACTCTGCTCCAGTGACAACCAGTTAGTCACCTGCATGTAATCCCCAGCATCCTGGTGCAGTTCTGCACTGGAATCTGATGTGAAGCTGAACTGCCCAGGAGGAGGCTCAGCAGCCTTCTTTCTTCAACCTGGAATTTAGAACTGAATCAAAAGCAGCAACCCCCCCTACCCCTTTCTCGCTTGAGTCTCCTCTCTTGTTTGTTTGGTGTTGTGTTTGGGTTTGTGGGTTGTTGGGTTTTTAGGTTGGGTTTTTTTTTTTGCCAGCCTTTTAATCATGGTAAGAGAAGGGTGTTCTCCCTTGGGTAGACTGGTGGCTGCCAGCTTCTTGTCAGCTGGGGAGACCAGGGCCATGTGAAGATTAATTTGCTGGAGGACCAGAGTGTTGCTGTCTGGTTGGGCCCCCTGCACAGATCTAATAAATCACGTTTTCCACATCAGCAGGAGCAGCCAGTGTCAGACTGAGCAGCTTTCCTCTGAGAAGTGGATAATCCAGGTCACCTCAGGCTCTGTGATCTGAGCTGCAAGTTCATCTCAGCTTCAGGAGGAGCCCTGGGAAGATGCCATGGCAGTAGGCTGCTGTGTGGCTGGTGGGACCTCACTGAAAGGAGGCACGAGGGGCAAACCCAAAGCCTGCAGTACCCTGCTGCTGCTCACCTCTCTGGGATGGAGATCTTCCAGCAGGATCTTGCTCATCTTCACTGAACAGGTCTGTGCATGGGAAGCTGGGCTGCTTTTGCTTGTCTGAGGCACTACAACACAGGTATTGCAATCAGGGTGCTTCTAGGCTAAAAATAAGAGCACAGAAAAAACCCTGATGTGGAGGGTTTGCAAAGAGCCTCTTAGTGACTCCCTCAGCACCTCTGTGTGGGAGAGAATTGAGATTTTGAGCAAAGATCTGTTCTGGTGTGGGGAACTAGCACAATGGTGTCTTTAGGTCTGTGTCGCCTCTGGAGCGACTTGCTGCAACTGTGGGGCTGCCAGGACACAGTGGCTATGGAAACTGATCTGCTGCCTGCCCAGTGCCAGGCTGTGGCTCTTGGGGAAGAAGCAGGGTCTCTGTGGGGATGGGCCCAGTGGGATCAGGCTGTGTTGATCACAAGGCCCTGGTAGATGCAAAGGTGCCCATCCAACATCCTCTTTGTTTTGTAAGCTCTGTCTGCTTAGCATCATTCTCTGAAGGTGCTCTTGATTCTTTGCCCTGCTACAGGAGTCTTGGCTGCAGGCTCTGCTGGGGAGAGATCTTGGCTAGAAAGAGCTCTCGACAATAAAGTGTCTTGGTTGGACCCATAGGCATGGGGAGGTCCTCAAGGAGGGGAGAAGCATTGGGATGGTGGGGTGCTGAGCTCCATCTGCTCTCGGCCCAAAGGAAAGTCCTTCTGATCTGCCTGGGTCTTCCTTTTCCAAATGGAGGTGTCTGGAGGGAGTGAGGATGGGACTGGTGGTGCTAATGCAAACCTGACTACACACCTGCAGCATTCACCTGCATTTTGAGACACCAACCAGCTGGGAAACCACTGAGCAACTGGGAAAGCTCTGGGGGAAGGAGCAGGTGGAAAGCTCTGCAGCTCAGGGTTGTCACTGCTGCACAGCACCCAGGTTTGGCTGCCTCTGCATGGCTATGCCTCATCCCACTGTGGCACAGCTCCTGCTTCAAAGCTGCAGATGGAGTCTCTCAGCCCTCCCTGGCTGCTTCCTGTCCCTGGGGCCACATTCTGCCCTCTCACTAGATGGACATGAGGCTGGGCCAGCCTTGCTCTAGGGCTGAAAGGTGCCTTTTGCTGGCTGACCTTTCAGGGCTTATGCAATTTGCAGACCCCACAGGCTTGCCTAGTTCCTCATGACACATCAGGGTCCCCAGGCATGGGAGGACTAACAGCAGCTCCTGCCTGCAGCCTGTCCCTCTGTAGTGCTGAGCATCAAGTATGACTCTACATAAGCTCATTAGGGGAAGAAAGCAGCTTTGGAGGATGTGACCGATTTGAGCAAAGGAGTCAGGCAGTGGAGGTGGTGGCTGGGGGGAAAAATGGGGCTGCTAAGAGGGTAGGAGGGATGGGGGTCTCCCCAGATCATCAAAAATGATGCTACAGGAGCTCTTTATCAGCCATTCTGGTTTAACTTGGTGCTGTGTCCCCCATGAACTCATGGGGGAGTCCCCCATCTCTGTAGGTCCTGAGTGCCACCACCCTGCCCTGGGTCTCTAGCTAGGGAGATGATGATACTCATCTCTGCTCCACTCTGCAGACACTGGGCACAGAGGCAGCAGGCTTGGGCTCTCCCTGCTCAGGGTCACCTCCAAAGTGTGTGTGCAGGATCTGGCCCCACACCAAAAGCAGAGGCCTCTTGGCTACCTGTAAAACGGCTCAGCCCTCCCCGGCCTCACGCAGGGAGCTCCCAGCTGCTTTCATGCATGTCCTTTAAAGGCCTTCTTGCCTCCAGCTCTTCCCTGGCAGATCCTTCTCCCTCAGACGCCATCGCTTTCCCCTCCAGGCAAAATCCGCCGCGGCAGCTTGCACCGTGCGGGGCCCCGCACGCCTTGACCCACCGTCTGCCATCCACACAGCCTGCCTCGACCCCCTCCTGGGGACCCCACCGCGCCGAGTGCCAGGTCCGAGCCGGGCGCCCCTCCGTCTACCTGCAGCTGCTTGAGACAAGTTCAGGCAGGTAATGACCCTGGGGAGTGTCTGGTGAAGCCACCGAGGCAAGGCACGGTGCTGGGGCTGGCTTCCCGGGGGGCTCTGGGAACCACGCTGGGCAAACGAGCTGCGTGTGTCTGTGCTGCCACCTGTAAAACAGAGCCAAGGAGCAGCTGCAAGCCTGCCTGAGCTGCAGCTCCCCTGCAGGCTGCCGGGGCTGCCATGGAGCTCTGTAGCAGGGATCAGCCCTTGGGGAAACGAATGAGTTTGGTTCTCGGTGGGCTTCCAAACCCCTGGATGGAGGTCTCGGGGACAATTTCCAGGGTATAGGCATGAAGTGGACTTACTCTGACAGATGCCAAGTGCTGCTGGCTTTGTCACCTCCATCAGCTTGCAGGGTGACATGTCCTGTAGGAGAGTCTCTGCTGCATTGTCGCTGTACCCCGGGCTGGCAGAGGGACTCCATGGACTTTCTGCCAGCTTTCTCTGAGTTTTAAACATTTCAAGACAGCTTAAATGAGATGTCCAAGCTTTCCTGGACTCAGGAATCTCTTATATTTGTCTATCTGAGAGCAGGCCTGGCTCAGGCATTGGACTGTGCCGTGCTTGGAGTACCGTGGGCTGTTCCTGCTCTGCACTGAATTCTCACAACTGGAGGTGGGGGCAAACACCTCTGACCACATCAGGAGCCCCAGGTGAGGCTTTCCCCGTGGGAGGGAAACAGGGCTGGGGGGGGGTGGGGTGGCCAGTAGACAGGTCCACCCTCAGGGCTGCACAGAAATGGGGCTTGTATTCAGTTCCTCGCTTGCCTTGCTCTGTGCCCACCCAAATCCCGTCAGCATCCCCCTGGACTGCAGTGGGGCTCCCCACCTCTTTTCTCACAGATGCTGCCCTGCTGAGTAGAGGGGCTAGGGGCTACTGCTGGGTGAGAAAAATGCTTTAGAAATATAACATTTAGAGGCATTCTCCCATCTTAGCTTACGCTTAGCTAATGTGTGCCTCTCGTGCTAGGTGTGCTGGCCCTGGAGTCGCCACGCTCTGCAAATGGAGCCAGTCGCAGAGCCCTCACTGGGAGAAGGGGAAGAAGAGACCCAGGGATGCCGACGGTGGCAGCCACAGAGGGCAAGCTGCCGACCCAGCCCCTCACCTCGGAGGTATGCACAGGAAAGGCTCCCACTGTGTTCTCAGGTGCTAACAAGGATGGGGACAGTGCAAGGGGGATTGCTGATGGGAGCATCACCCAACTCTGGGGCACTGAATAGCATTTTGGCACAGCAGCCCCTTCTCCTGTGGCCACTGCTCCCAGGGAGTGATCCCCATCCTTGCAGGGAGGAGAGGGAAAAGCCTCTTGTAGTGCTGTCCAGAGCCAGGAGCAAAGTTTGGAGTTCAAACCCCTCCTTGGGTGGGTGTTGAGCTCCAGTGTGAGGCTGTCAGCACAGCAGCTTCTGCATCTCCATGTGCCTCTGTCTCACCTGACTTACCATTCCCAGTGTGCTCCAGCATCCCCAGCCAAAGCAAGCAGTGCTGCTCCAGATCTGCAAGACTTCCTTGCACCCAGGACAAGATTTTGGGGTGGCAAGGTCATCCTGATGCACTTCTAGGGGCCAAGAGCATGGGCCAAGGCCTGCCATCCCTGTGGTTGTGTGAGATGGTGCCTGGGCTCTGCTGGCAGACAGGTTTGTTGTGGTACCTGCAATAAGGCTGGCTTGCAGTGAGGTCCACTTGGCAGCCAGGGCCAAAAAGAACCCTGATGTGCTGAGAAGAAGCCTGGCCATGGACTGGTGACTCATTGCTGACTGGATGTGGCCTCAGCAGGCTGCTCAGTGGCAGCTCTGCAGCAGCCATGGGAGCGGAGGGGGCTGCTGTGCCTGTGCTAAGGACAGCAGGAATGGACGTGCATGAGGACAGAGCAGGCTGCAGAGGATGCTCAGAAAGGACCCAAGTCCAGAGCAGCATCCTGTCAAGGGATGGCAGAGGGAGTGGGATGCTGCTTCTGCTGCTGGAGTTACTTTGGGCCTTACCCAGGCTTCCCTCCACAGGGAGCGGCAGGCAGAGCCACCCAGACTCTCCACGTCCCGACACGAAGGTAACAGCAGCCCAGGCTGGGCATGGGGCAAAGGGGTGGGTTTTGTACCCTCCCTCTGTGAGCACCATTGCATGGGTCCAGCAGGAGGCTGTACCATGGCCTGCCAGCACCTCCCTGTAACCCCACTCTCCTTCCAGCCCTGGCACCCCAACCCATCCCCTGCATCTCTCCTCCACCTGCCCTGGCCCAGGCTGGCTGCAGCCCCCTTAACCTTGCAGGGGTATTTTGTGGAGCAGCTGCCAGCCTGTGCCTCCTGGGAGCCTGCAGAATGCCAGTGGTGCTTTTAGGTGTTTTAGGCTAGGCCTTTAAGAAAGGGACAGTTACTGAGACACTGGAGCTGAATGTTTTGGTGTAAGAATGAAAACAAGATAATTCTAAATTAATTTCATTGGTAGAGTGCAACTTTAAGTTGTAGTTCAGTTTGAATCTCAGTCAGTCAGTCTCTGTTTGGGAGTCTGACAGCTGCTGTTTCTCACTCTGAGCTTGGCTGTTGACCTTCAATTAACAAGATAAGGGGGTTTGGGGGAGCCCTCCTAGCTGGAGGAGGGCAGGATTTTCCTGTGTTACGTTCTTTGCTGTATACATTGTAAATACGGTGTGTTGTGTATTCACTGCTCTTCATCCTGCTGGGAAAATACAGCCCTTCCATTGCTGCTTCTCCCACTGAGCTGGCTGTGCTTTCTGTGTGTGGGGGGGAACTGAACTTCTCTCACCACCACACCCTTGAAGTACTGTCATGCTGCAGGGAACACACTGCTGCCCAGCTCCCACCACCCTTTCTGTCTCCAGGGAGGATGAGCAGTCCCCAAGGGCAGCCAGATGGGGCTCTGGCCAGGAGTGATCAGGGTGTGGAGTGCATGGAAGAGGTGAGAGCAAGGGAAGGGTGATGTATTGGGGGTCTCTTCCCTCCCTGGCCCTTTGGGCTTGGCTGGACCCCCAGCTGCTTGATTCTGCTCTTTTTGGGATGTGTCCAGCACAAAGGAAGGGGTTGCTCTGACAGTGTCCTTGTGCCCCTCAGGCACCAGGCGTGGAGAAGCAGGAGCTGGCTGTGCATACTTGGGACAGTGATGGGGCCGAGGCAGGTGGGTGAGTCCCCAGCCCACACCTCAGCTGAGTCCTTTTAGGAGAAAGCTTGAAGTAGTTGGGGATGAGTGTCAGAGCAATGTAGCCTAACGGGGTTTGGTGGGCTCCTTTGGAGAGGACATGCAGAAGGGGAACTGGCCTGGGAGGACCTGAAGCCCCCCTGACACTGGAGGAAGGATTTGGACAGTCCCACACTGTGGGCATCTGCTCCCTGCTGGGTCAAGAGCAGAGGGATGAGAAAATGCTGAGGAAAAGCCTTCACTTGTGGTCCCTCCCATGGCTTTGCTGCCTCCCTGCAGATGTAGAAACCCCGGAGGAGCCGCTGCTGAGTTTCCCCAGTGAGCTCTCAGTGCTGGAGAGACTAGGGTTGCACAGGTAAGGTCCCCTGGGCCTATGGGACAAGGGGTACAGGGATTGGACTTTCCTCTTTTTTTCACTGCACAAGACCTGCTCTGTAGGCAAGGAGCATTTTGGGTCCCCACTTCTGTTGGTGGCTGGCACCCCTGGGAGCACACCAAGGGCATTTTCAGTGTGAGGTCCCCATGGTGCCTCCACCCCTGAGAGCACTTCTCTTTCTGCAGGGCAGCTTTGACAGAGCAGGATGTGGAGGTGAGTACTGCTAGGGACCACAGGTGGGCTGGGGAAGGGGGACAGACACTTTGCTGGCTCACAGTCCCAAGACTGTGCCCTGCTCCTGGCCACCCTCCAGGCACCGCAGTCCCGTGGCAGCTGCCTCACAAATCCCTTTCCTGGTGACGTCCTTGGCATTTAGAGGCAGCTGCATATCCATGTCCCACAAAGTGCTCTGCAGCTTGCCCAGAGGGTCCTTAGCTGGGGAGGTGGTGGAGGCTGTACTAATAAAAATAACCTTCCTGCAAGTGCCAGCACTGAGTCAGGCTCTGCTCTCAGCTGGGACCTGCAGCGAGCGCTGGCGTCTGCCTGGTGCCTGCTCTCGCCAGGAGGACTTGGGACTTCCGTGCGTTACCAGCTGTGTTTTGGTCAGGCTGGCAGCTCATGGGGACCATGCCCAGCATGCAGCAGCCTAATAAGTTCAAGTCCCAATTATCCTTAGTACTGCCCTGCTTGGTGGGTTGTCTGTGCCTTGGAGACAGCAATGCATGGCCCTGGTGGCTTTCCCTTCACCCTGTGTCCCACCTCTTGCCCTCCCACCCTGCAGGCAGCCTTTGCCCACCTTGCTCTGGCTTTTCGCTGTGACATGTTCACCCTGCAGCAAAGGGTGCAGGTGGAGAAACGAGCACGGGATGCAGCGGAGGAAAATATCCAGGAGGAGCTGAGCCAGTGCCGTGCTGCCCTGGAGGTAGGTAGGCACCAGGGCAGGGTGATGGCATCTGCTGGCAACTCAAAATCCTGTCTCTCACAGCTCCATCCTCTCCTTCCAGAAGCTGGGCCCATTCTGCACTGACATGGGCTGCAAGGAGATGCTGGTGCAGCTACAGCACAGCCTGACTGTGCTGGCAGCTGCTGTTGAGCGGGCAACCAGTGCTGCAGAGAAGCTGGGGGCTGTACATCAGGTCTGTGCATCTCTTGGGAGACCCCCCGAGGGCTGGAGGGTGCTGCAGCTGGTCTTGGGAACCCAGTGCTGGTATTGACCTCATGTTTGCATGTACTAGGCTGCAAGGCATCTGCCTGCCCTTGGGAGTGGGCAGGGCATCTGCACCCCTGGCTGGAGGAACTGAGAGATACACAACGAGGGGCTGGTAGGGGCCTGGCTCCTTTGGGACTGGGAGGTGTGGGGCCTGATCCCTCATCCTGCCTGTCTGCAGGAGGCCCGGATGAGCCGAGCAACAGAGGTGATGGTCCAGCATGTGGAGAACCTGAAGCGGCACCACGTGCGTGAGCACACAGAACTGGAGGAGATGAAGCGCCTGATCCAGCAGAACTCCCGCAACCGGCAGCTGGCGGAGACGCAGGGTGAGGTGGACTCTGCACCAGGGCCTGTATGGGGTGGGATTCATCCCCAGGATCCCCCTGAGGGTCAGTGTGATCCCGTGCCATGGAGCTGGTGGGTTGTGTGAGCTCAGGGTTGGGGGATGGGCGGCAGCTGGGACAACTGGGGCTGATGATGACAAATGTGCGGGGCCAGGGTAACAGCAGACACTGCGTGGGAGCAGGTGCTGGAGGCTGCAGAGCCACCGTCCCACAGCCCAGCTGGGAATGTGGGGCAGGGGGGCAAGGGACACACAAAGGACACTCTGTCCCTGGATGCCAATCCTTACACGCCCCATCGCTGTGCATGCAAACGAGGTCCCCCTGGCCCCCCGGGGCACCCTGGTGACTTGTACCAAGCACAGAGCACATGGGCAGGACAGCTTTCAATGGGAGGGAGGTTTGCAACCCTCTGTGCATCAGCCCCCTCTGAATTTTGGGGGGTGACATAAAGCAGCTTCATTTTGCCTCCAGATGATGTGGAGCCACGACTAAGGCCTCACCCTCTGATACGAACTTTCCAGCAGGTAACTGGTCCCAGTTCAGTGGCCCTGGAGTCCCCTCCTCCCCATGCCCTGCTCCTCTTCCTTGCCCAGTGGTCCTCACACACCTGCTAGTCCCTGGGCAATGCCACTCCTGCCAGCTGCTTGCTGCAGGCAAGGTCTGCTAGAAATGCCAGGGAAGAGGCAAAATGTAGGGATGGCTTCAGAGGGCTGTGAGGAGACAGGGTGCCCAGGGCTGAGGGTTGCTTGTCCAGGAGTTCTCAGGCAGGTCCCTCTGCATTGCAGGGCCACAGCACCAGAGCTGCAGGCTTGCCTGTTCTCTAGCACCAGCTTGAATTTGGCACTGATTCCCCAACAGCTCAAGAGGTAGGGGTGTGCTCAGGGAGGGGGTTAGGCAGCCCCACCAGCACAGGTTGAAACAGTAAGGACAAGTGCAAACCTCTTGGCTTTGACCCTCCCTCATCTTACCAGCTCTCCAGCTTCCCCCCTTAGCTCCAGGGTTGGTGGGAGGCTGGCAGTGTCCCTTGCCATGCTGGGGAGGCAATGGGTTCAGAAGGGACGGGAAGCACAGGGAGAGAGTTGGCATGGTACTTACCCTGAGCTCCTCTATTGCAGGGGTCTGCCCGCCGCAGAGTCAGCATTGCTGTCATCCCCAAGCAGCTCTTGGTAAGGACATGGGCAGGGGGGCTGGACAGGAGTGCCCCACTGTCAGACAGGTCACCAAGCTCTGTGCAACTGGAGGTCTGGGTCCCCACTCATGCTTCCACCTTCCATGCCCAGCCCGGTGCCAGCCCAGAGAGCCGAGCAGCCCCAGCTGGTGAGCTGGAGAGGGAGAAGGTCCAGTGCCAGCACAGCACTGAGAGGTAACCATCGGTAGCAAAGGCCATGGCATCAGCTGGTGCTGGCCCATGGGGCACAGCACCTAATCCCCTCCCTCCACAGGAGCGAGCTGGAGCCCCAGGGCCAGGGCAGCACTGTGACTGAGGAGCTGGCAGCAGAGGTGGACAGCAGAGGTTCAAGTGCAGAGGTCAAGAAGCCAGAGCAGAGTGGGCTGATGTGAGCACCACCCTGCATGTGCCCAACATCCCCCTCCAGCTGGTAGACTCTCTGTGGTCCCATATTGGCCAGCACATGGGAAATGTGCTGGGGGATTTGTTGATGGAAGCAGGGGTGTTGCTTGGCTGCCCCAGCTCAGCCCTGCTCTGCCTCAGTTTCCCCAGTGCTTTGCAGTCACCTGTGCCCTCTTCAGGCCTGTTTCATTTGGGTTTGCAAAAGAGCCAGTGAAGTCTGGGATGGAGATGGAGTCTGGGGTGGAGATGGGATTTGCTCTCTCTGCCTGGGGGACAAGTGTCCCTGGTCATCTTCTCTCCAGGTCCAAGGGGTCTCCAGTGGAGCTCTGCCGGTCGTGGTTGTTCCTCCCACAGCACTATTGGGTTTTCTTCTGGCTGCTTCTCCTGAGCATCACCTTCCTCTTCCTCATCCGCGTCCTGGAGCTGCAGTGGCTGCAGCCTGTGGCATCACCCAAAGCTTAGCCAGACTGGGGAGGGGGAGGCGGCTGGGAGATGTCCCCTGTCCCTCGCTGCTCCTGCCCCACCATCAAACACCACAACCCTAGGCTAATAAAATTGGAGGAAAAGCAGGGGCAGTGGTCGGGGTGGCACTTCCTTACTGGTGCGAGTGGCTCAGGCAGCTGCAGGAGCCCTCACTGGTGCTGTGAGTTTGGTTGTTCTCTTGGCTGGGATCAGAGACCAGGCTGCCCATGGCCAGTAGGTCTGCATCAGAGCTGTGTCCCACTGTGCTGGCCACGTGCCCTCCACCATGGCACCTCTTTGGTCCCTGCTGTAATTGAAGAGCTAAGGCTCCTCTGCTGCTGCCCGGGGCACAAAGCTGGGGCTGGAAAGCTTGGGTCAGCGCTCAGACTTCCCCACGGCACCTCGGAGGGCTCACAAACAGAGGGAGCTGTTTCCGTCCGCTCCGGCGTCTGGGAAAAGTGGCCTGGTCCGCCGCGCCCGCCCCGTTTCCGTGTCCGCCCCGGCCTCGCAGCCCCAAAATGCGGGAGGACTCCCCCGTACCCGTACCCATCAGCTCTGCATGAGGCTGGTGGACTCAAAACACCCCGACTGAGCTGGGAGTGTGTGTGTGTGTGTGGGGGGTGTCTTGGTGGGGAGTTCTGCACCAGGACCCCCAGGAAGAGGCCCGAGGGGGCTGTGGCTCATCGCGGTCAGGGGTGACTCGCGTGCGGCCGCCGACGGAACCCCCGCCCCTTGTGTCCCTGAGTCACCGCGGCCCCAGCTCCGTGACACATTGTCCCCGTGTGTCACCGACCCTCCAGCCCCTTCGCCGTGACGCCCACCGCAGCATGTGGGCAGCGGCCAGCAGCATCCCGAGGACATCACCAACGGAAAACCCGTCCAGGAGCGATCTGCGGTGACCCCGGCGGCTCCATCCTCTGCCCCAAGGTATCTGCACCCCACTGGGGTTATTCCCACCTGGAAACAGCACCCCAAAAGTTTCCAGGAGGGCTGTGGTGGTCTGGGACAGAGATCAGGGATCAGGGCTGACATCGAGCAGGTCCCTTCGTCCCCACAGCTCCCTTCTGGCCCCTATTTCTGGCTGTGGGGGGGAAGAAGTGGCCAGAGCCGGGGCGGAAAGCGAGGCGATTTGATTTCATCATCCGAATCTTTTTAGTTTGCCTTACATAAAGACTGGTTTCTCACCTCAAAATTCAAAGCAGCTCAGCTGGGGTCGCACTGTGCAGCCCCTCCAAAGCGTCCCGGCGTGGGGAGGGCAGGGCAAGGCTGTCGGGTAGGGGGGCTAGAGCGGGGGTGGGGTATTAGCCTCCAGCAGGAAAAAAAACCCAAACCACAACAACTGCAGCGGCAGAAAGCAGGAGCAGCTCACCCAAGAGGCACCCCCTACCCCACCGCCTTTCAGCAGCCAGGACGCCTGGATCCCCCCAGCCGTGGGGGATGGGATGGGAGGGGACAGAGGGGCGGGGAAGGAGGGGAGCGCCAGCCCGCAGCTGCTTGCGGAGCCGAAGCGCGTTTGCTGCGCATTCTCGCCTTTCGAGCAGTCTTGAGCCCCTCCCTACCCCCCAGGCTCTGCCTCAGTTTCCCCCTCCGAAAGACTCTGGAGGTGAGTGGGGGGTGGGGGGGTGGGCACAGGCAGAGCATCTCTGGGAAGGTAAAGGGTTGAGGACTCTACTGTCCCCCCCATCCCCATGGCCCCAATCCTCGCTAGGATGTGGGCACGGGCGGGGATAGCATCTCTCTGGCCGGTTCCCTCCGCTCTGGGATGTGCAAGGTGGGAATGGGGGTGGGAGTGTTGCCAAATCCGAGGAGTAGTGTCGGGGTGCTGGGGGGCAGAGGGGGTGTGTGCGCTCAGCCCCGCTGTGTCCTGCGTGTCCCCGGGTTGCCGAGCAGGGATGCTTAGTGGTAGGGCGGCAGCTCCCTCCACAGAGCCTCTCCTGGCAGGCAGTGGGGTCCCCCCAATCTGTCCTTGTTGCTTTTCCCCTTCATCCTCTGGGGTCTGCTCCCCCTAGGACAAAGGCAAAAAAGAGCAGCACCCACTCTTCCTGGGTTCTGTTCAGTACCCCCAGTGCTCCCAGTGCCGAGTGAGAGATGGTGGGAGAGACATTGCTAAGTGTTTTTGCTCCGTCCCGACTACTCCTCCCGGTTCGTGGGGACAGATGCTCCATGGAGCCCTCCAGGGAGTGAGCCCTAGATGGATGTTTGGGGCTATGCCCCCATCCCGGGGATAAGAGTAGAGGACACATTCCCCAGCCCCTGTGCCTGGGGGGGATGAAGTTCTCAGTACATTTAGGTAACTGGACCTGGGGCTCAGCACCCCCATTCCCAGCTCAAACCAAAGGAGCTAGCAGGGCTTCTTCCCCTCCTTCCAAGGATCAAAACCCAGCCAAATTAAGGCCAGTTCCCACAGAGTCAGCCAGGACAATATCCCCACCTGGTCCCACACCTGGGATGCTTCTTCCAAGCACATCAATGGTGGAAAGAGCAATTGCAGCCCCAGCGCCAATTCCACTCAGCCCAAGGTTGAAAGCAGGATCTTGTCCAAGCTTTTGAGTGGCCACAAGAAAACCTCCAACCTTCCCAACAGCCTTGGGGCCATCCCAGAATTTGCTGGAGGGATTTTTTGGGGTCCAGTCTGTCTCAGCAGCCCAGCCCAGGGGTCTCCAGGCTGGATCCCAAACCTGGAACAGCCTGGTCCATGCCGGGAGCCAGTGCATAGATGAGGCAAGAGGCTCAGCTGGAAGGGGATCTGCTGCTGCTGGAAATCCTCCCAGCTTTCATTAGCTCTGTGTCCCTTCCCACTCCATTTTCACATACCTGGAAGACAGTGAGCTCACCAGCAGCCCGGCACCACCAGGGTGGTTCCCCCCACCATCTCCCAGGGGGCTGCTCCTCTCCATGCAGGGATAGGGGGGAGACCCTGACCTGCAAAATGTGCTGGGGTATCCTTGCTCCAGTGATGCTCTACGTGTACCAGTCCCTGGCGATGTCCCCACAGGCTGTATGTCTGCAGCCACCCCAAACAGAACCATCATGAGCTGAGCCAGAGCTTGCTGCAACCCCCCCACCTCTTCCCTCTGACTCCCAGGAGCAGTTTTAAGGGAAGAAGGGCAAAAGGCATTCATGGGGAGAGCAGAGTTGGAGGCAGCCTCTTGTTCTGACACTGGCCTTTGGGGGCTGAAAACTGCATCAAATCTGCATCAAATCTGCAGGAGCTGCGTATCCTGGGGGCGTGGGGTGGTCTGTCCTTGTGTGCAGCTTCTGGGGGTGGTTTATGAGGGCCAGAGGGGATGGAGCATGCTGGCATGAGTGGCACTTCCATAAAAGACTTGGTGAAACACAAGGGTTCTTGTTCTGCCTCCTCGGAGCCTCCCTGCCAAAGCTTTCCCAGTCACCATGCCCCTCCTGGCATTGTGTCTGGTGGGAATTGAGACCTTGAGATGTTTGTTTTGGGTTT
Source organism: Melanerpes formicivorus (assembly GCF_026170545.1). Lineage (NCBI taxonomy): Eukaryota > Metazoa > Chordata > Aves > Piciformes > Picidae > Melanerpes > Melanerpes formicivorus. The sequence continues at coordinate 5,478,439 of NW_027142398.1, forward strand.
TTTCAGAGCCAGGGACTGGCAATCCTGGAGTGGGTGCTCCCAAGCCAGGCAGCTGCCTTTATCCCATCCCCATGGGGCTGCTGTGTGGTAGTCTGGAAGGAAGTGGTGCTATAATGTGAGCTCCCAGGAGAAAACCCTCTGTGCCTGGGCAGCATGGGACACAGGAGCCTGACCAGCCTATGGTGGAGAAGGGTGGGTGGCTGATGACTTGCCTGCACACTCTGATGAAGTTTGCAGCTCTGCCTCAGCTTCTCCAGGCTCATCCTGCTCCGCTGACAGAGCCAGAGGGCTGGTACCACTTGGGCCAAGGGCAGAAATCTGTCCCCAGATCTTGCAGCCCTGCTGTGAATGCATTGCTTGCGTCCTCTGTTCCCATGCTGCTGCTCTGGGGACCAGTGGATGCCAGCTCCTGCTCTGGTCCCCACATAGGTATTTTAATCCTTGTGTCTGCCTAGGAAGGAAGAAGTTAAAATGCTGGCATTTCCTGGCTGTGGTGCTGGGGAGGGAAGGTGACCTACAGAAACGCTTTTGCATCCTCTGTGGCTGCAGCTGACCTTGCAGAGTGCCTGCGGGTGTCAGGAAATTGCTGGAGCAAGACTGAACTTGAAACCCTGCTAGAATTTAGCCTTTTCAGCCCAAATTTAAGCCCAGGTTTAAACACCTGCTTTCCCACACCCCACTGAGGGCAGCTTGGCTCAGACATGGCATCCTTCCCCCTCTGGTGTCCTGCTGCAGGGCTGGAGCTGGCTGACACCTTCAGGGTGCTATCACATGTCCACTGGTAATGCCAAGCAGTGAGAGGGCAAAGAGCAATGGTTCAAAGGTAGCAGCACTCCAGTTCCTGACTCTTTTACCACCAGTTCCTCCTTGGTAGTGCCACATCTCCACCACCTGCTTTGCTGGGCTGGGGGAGGCTTTCCCAGTCCCGGGCCTTGAATGGCAATGGCTGGAAAAGGCAAAGCTTTGTGCTTGGCTGGCAATATAGAGGGTGGCAGGGACGGTGCTGGGGGGACAGATGCAAAGAGTGCTGATCCCCTGGGAAATGCCAGGGCTTAGCACAGTTTGGGAGTGTGTGCTGCTCCCCTCCTGCTGTGGGCTCCTTGGCACGGTGGGGCTGTTTGTACAGTGGTTTGGCTTTTTTTGGTTACCCCAGCTGGGCTTCCTCTCTGCTAATCTGCTTCCGCCCGCGCTGGGGGTGGCAGAGGCAGAGGTGCTGCTGGGGAAAGTCTCGCAGGGCCAGCTGCAAAAGCCGGGCTGGTGGGCTGGATCCAGTTCTGGTCTCTCCTGCCCCAAGGATGGGTCTTACTGGTTTCTTGGGCAACCGTGGTTTGTCCCTGCAGCTGGGACCCACTACCCCATCCCCTCCCACAGTGAGGCCGAGGGTGAAGAGGAAGGAAGTGTCACCTCGCTCTGCTCTCACTTCTGCAGGTACACAACCAATGGAGGAAGCTGCTTGCTGCTACCGCAGCTCTCCCCGTCCCCTCCCCTGACGTCACTGCAGCAGGGTGACACCGTGGCTTGCTGGGTGCAGCACCCTGGGGAGGCTCCAACAGCTGCTACTGGGAAGGGACCCCGTTTTGGCAGCAACCCCACCCGGCAAGGCCCCTGGCTGGGAAACCTTGCACCAAGACACCAGGTCTGGTAACAGTGGGTTTGAGGGTGGGGTCCAGAAGGGTCCCCTCCTTGCTTATCTGTATGGTCCTTCTCCAGGCTGCTGGGTGAAGCAGGATGAATGTGCCAGCTGAGGAGCCAGGCAACCCTGCCCATGTCACCTTTGAGAGATTCCTGCGTGCTGGGGAGTGCCAGGAGGTGCTGGGCTGCTTTGGGGAGCTGTGCCAGCAGCTGAGGCTGCAGGGCAGCAGGCTGCAGCTCTACCACAACCTCAAGGCTGCCCTCAACTACTGGAATGCCAAGGCCCTGTGGAGCAAGCTGGATAAGAAAGCTGGTCACAAGGACTATGACCAGGGCACAGCCTGTGCCAACACTAAGGTACCATGGGCATGGAGTGTGGGGTTTGGGTCCCTCTTTGCCCTGTGTCCTTGACCCCGGCGTGAGAGCATCCCTTGGTGCCCACCCCAGGAGGATGCAGGATGTGCCAGGTGGGAGGTTGATGGGGTTTAATGGGACAGGGCGTTAATTACTGCCAATCCCCTCTTCCTGGTGTGATGCTACCTTGGTGTCACCTGGCCAGTGGTGTCTTTCATCCCCCTGGCTGCTCTTTACTGGGGACATCCCATGATGGGCTGTGAAGGGGCAGAGGTACCTGCTGTGCACTTTCTGAGGGACAGGAGCACGTTGGCTTAAGATGTCCCCACTGAAGGGGAGTTAGGATGTCCCCTTGGGACTGAGGAACCCTACTTCTGTCCCCCTGTTCCAGAGCTTTTGTCCCCACTACTGTTGCCCCCCTGTCCCCCAAGCCTGATGCAGGAGATCAAACCCAAATCCTGGTTTTGGGCCTGTTGCTGGTGAAGCCTCCCTGTTTCTGGGCTGTGGCAGACATGCAGCTTATCTGACTGAGCACTTTAATTGCTGCTGTGGCCCTGTGCAGAGGCAAGGTTCAGGCAGCCAGGGAGGGGGCAACACCCCACAGGGCCCCACTTCACAGGGAGAAGCAGAGCTTGAATCCTTGGGAAATGAGGAAGAGTGGTAAAGGCCAGATCCTGACCCAGAGGAGCTCCCACTGCCCATGGTGGTGCTGAGCTCCATGGGGATCTACCTAAAGCCCTGCTCTTGGGTGCCTGTCCACTTCATGCCACCCATCCACTTCATGCCCCCTGCCCCCTTTGCAGTGCCTGGTGGTGGGGGCTGGTCCCTGCGGGCTGCGGGTGGCCATCGAGCTGGCGCTGCTGGGTGCCCACGTGGTGCTGCTGGAGAAGCGCAGCTCCTTCTCCCGCAACAACGTCCTGCACCTCTGGCCCTTCACCATCCACGACCTGCGAGCGCTGGGCGCCAAGAAGTTCTATGGACGCTTCTGCACTGGCACGCTGGACCACATCAGTGAGCTTTCTTGGGGCAGGGGGGAGCAAGCTCTGAACCCCTAAGATGCCCCCACTGTGGGGAGCCTAGGGACTGCAAGGTGCAGCCCCGAGTGCACCCCTGTACCCCTGCAGGTATCCGGCAGCTCCAGCTGATCCTGCTGAAGGTGGCTTTGCTGCTGGGCGTGGAGGTGCACACCAACGTGAGGTTCTGTGGCCTCATCCCCCCCTTGGGCATGGCAGGTGGACAGGGTAAGGTACCAGCATGGGGTGATGGCATCCCCAGGGATAAGGATGGGGCTGCTGGTGGCTGCTCTACTCTCCCCACCCTGAAGCAGGTCCCAGCTGAGCCCCCACGTGCCGGTGACTGTCCCTGTCCCCGCAGGTGGCTGGAGGGCTGTGCTGCAGCCCAGCTCCTCTCCCCTCAGCCACTATGAGTTCGATGTCCTCATCTCAGCTGGTGGCGGCAAATTTGTCCCTGAAGGTGACAGCAGCAGGTCCCTGCACCCCTGAGACTGGTATTGGATGGGCTGGTGGGGGCTCACATCTCCCCCATCCCACAGGGTTCAAGAGGAAGGAGACGAGGGGCAAGCTGGCCATTGGCATCACCACCAACTTCATCAACCACCACAGCCGTGCCGAGGTGGAGGTGGCCGAGATTAGCGGCGTGGCCAGAATCTACAACCAGAGCTTCTTCCAAAACCTCTACAACAGAACAGGTCGGTGGGCCTAGCCTGGGGGTGCTGATACTCCTTGTCCCTGCCTGGTGCCACTGAAGGCACTGCTCTGGGATATCCCCTGTGTGATGGGATGCTTGTCCCTGCATGGTACCCAACTGTAGGGGACATCTAGGGGCTGAGCACAGTGTGTGGGCTCCCCATGGCCCTCACTCAGCCCAGGCCCTTCCCCATCACCAGGCATTGACCTGGAAAACATCGTCTACTACAAGGATGACACTCACTACTTTGTCATGACGGCCAAGAAGCAGAGCCTGCTTAAGAAGGGTGTCATCCTCCAGGTGAGGAGGGCAGGATCCAGCTCTGGGATCCCATAGCAACAGGATGGGATGCAAATCATGCATGCACGACAATGCACCCCTGGGATGGTGAGGCTTTATCAGCTATGGCCTGTTCAGGGGAAAAAAAATCTTTTGGGGGGACTCAGGCCCAAGGCCAGTGGGGTGGCTTCACCCCAGAGCTGACTCACCCTAGGCTGAGGGGCAACCACCATCTCCTGCATCCCAGGCAGCTTTCCCTGATCCCTGCAGGATAAAGCGGACATTGAGAGCCTTCTCGCCCCAGAGAACGTCAACCGTGATGCCCTCCTCAGTTATGCCAAAGAAGCTGCCAACTTCTCCACCAACTACTGCCTGCCTGAGCTGGAGTTTGCCCTCAACCACCGAGCGCTGCCAGACGTTGATATGTTTGACTTCACCTGCATGACGCGCTCGGAGAACGCGGCGCTGGTGCGGGAGCACAATGGAGCCCGTCTGCTCCTCGGGCTGGTGGGCGACTGCTTGGTGGAGGTGAGGGTCCCCCTTCCAGCACCTCCATGGGCCTCAGTTTCCCCTCTCCTTCAAGGGGTGTTGGTTGCCTCCTATAGAGCTTCTCCATCCCAGCTGCCTGGTGCATGCCATCTCTGGGGGTACACTCCCCAAGGCCCAGTAGTGGGATGTTTTGGTGGGTTTTAAGAATCATAGAGTCATAAACTGGTCTGGGTGGGAAGGGACCTTCAAAGCTCATCTAGTCCAACCCCCTGCAGTCAGCAGGGACATCTGAAACTAGAGTTTAGAGCCCTAAACAACCTGACCTGGAATGGTATGAGGGATGGGCCATCTCCCACCTTCCTGGGCAACCTGGGACAGGGTCTTATGAGCCTCAGCATAAAACACTTCTCCCTTATCTCCAGCCTGAATCTGCCTCTTTTAGTTTAAACCCTCACCCCTTGTCCTGTCACAACTGGCCCTACACAAAAGTCCGTCCCCAGCTTTTTTATCATACCCAGGTCTCCCTGGAGCCTTCTCTTCCCCAGGCTGAACAACCCCAACTGTCTCAGCCTGGTCTCACAGCTGAGGGGTTCCAACCATAAGGTTATTCTCTTCCCAGGCCTTAGTGGAGATCTGGGGTGGGTTCAGGGTAGGGCAGCAGCCCAGCTCCTCCCCAGACGCAGCCATACCAGCCAGGCAGGACACAGCCACCCATCCTCTGCTCTCCCTGTGTGTCCTGCTGCCACTCCCTGCTTTCATCCCCAGCCAAGCCCAGCAGATCCCAGTCTCCTCCCAGCCACCCCAACCGGCCCCACGACTCCAGCTCCACCTCTCTCTACTTTTCCCCTCACAGCCCTTCTGGCCACTGGGCACTGGCGTGGCCAGGGGCTTCCTTGCTGCCTTCGATGCAGCATGGATGGTGCGACGCTGGGCAGCTGGGACACCCCCCCTGGAGGTGCTGGCTGAGAGGTGGGTGTCCCCATTCCACCAGGCCAGTCCTGGAGTGGGAAAGGTGGGTGGCACTGAGCCCAGTCCTTTCCTTCCCTCCCAGGGAGAGCATCTATCAGCACCTCTCACAGACCTCCCCAGACAACACCAACAAGAACATCAGCCAGTACAGCATCGACCCGGCCACGCGCTACCCCAACATCAACCTGCAGGCCATCAAAGCCAGCCAGGTACCCAGACCATGAGGCAGCCACCCAGCCCAGCCTGCCTGGCAGTCAGGTTGAGATCAATTTACATGATCCCCTCTCCCCAGAGGATGTGAGGCTGAAACTGTTGGTTGAAACATTGTTGTGGATCTTGGTTCTTGGGAGGTCTTGCGGGGTTTCTGAGAGTCCCTGTGTGGTGCTACTGGCTCTGTGCAGGTGGTGACCTGCCACTGGCATGTCCCTATTGGCAGGTCCGGGACCTCTACCTCGTGGGCATGGTGGAGGTGGACCACAAGAGGAAAAGTGACAACCAGCTCAACACTGGTAGGAGCAGCCAGCCCTACGCTGGTCCCCCCAGCACCAGGACCCCCAGTTCCTCCTGGCCACAGCAGCTCTTGCCCTCATTTTCCTCCCCATCCTATTTTTCTTGAGCCCTGGCTGGTGTCTGGCTGGCTGCCACACTCCTCCCAGCAGCAGTTGTGTTTCCATCCCAGTGGCACCATTGGTTTCCATTCCCTCTGTCCATGGCAACACAGCCCCCTGCCCCCAGCTGCCTTTGAGGGGTTGGGGTTTGTCCCCCTCTTTTTGGCCTGCAGTGGTGCTGAGCTGTGAAATCGTGACAGATGCTTTAGCAACGTTTATTGAGCCTGTGGTGAGGGGTGGCTGCATGGTGAGGTCTTGCATCACTCCCGGGGACCCTTCCTTACTATAGCACTGATAATGGGGCTGGGGGGCAGTGGAGTGAGGGGGTGTCCCCTGCTTCTTTGGGATGGGGATATGTGTTGCCTCCCCAGCGGTCTCTGGAGATGCCTATGAAGAGCTGCTGAGCTGGTGCCAGGCCAGCACAGCCGGGTACCCTGGTGTGGCTGTCACCAACTTCACCACCTCCTGGACCAGCGGCTTGGCCCTCTGTGCCCTCATCCACCACTTCCACCCCGACCTAGTGTGAGTGCCTGGGACCCCCTCCACCCTGGGACCCCCCTGCCCTGCAGATTCCACCCTGACAGCACCTGTGTCCCCTCACAGGGACTTTGACTCAATAGACCCCCAGGATCCCATTCAGATCCACCAGATGATGCTGGACAAGGCGGAGCAGGAGCTGGGCATCCAGCCTGTCCTCTCCAGCACCGAGATGGCCACCATGGCAGAGCCTGACCGCCTGGGCCTCATCACCTACCTCAGCCAATTTTATGAAGCTTTCAAGACCTCTCCAGGTGTGAGATTTGGGGGGGTGTTTATCCCATCCTGTGCCCCACTGGGGCTGGCTGGATGCCCAGTGCTTGTTAGGGCAGGTCCCACCAGCATGGCTGTGTCCCCCCTGTGCAGAGGAGGAGGAGGTCAGCCAGAAGCCGCTGTCTCCCCGTGGCACACGCGGGGCCATCCTCTTCCTCAGCAAGCTGCAGAAGAGCCGGACCCTGACACACAAACGTACCCAGGTGAAGGACCCCCACCCACTTATGACACTCCAAAACCGTAGCCCCCTCCCCATCCTAACTACCCTCTTTGCATTCACAGGACAATACCCAGCAGGATGCTGAGACCAAAAGGATCTGCAGGGACACCAAGGTGGGTCCTGCCCTGGGCACTTTGAGGGATGCTCTGCAGCCAAACCAGGGGGAGAGCAGCAGGCTGACCCTGCTCTTGGCTTGCTTGTTAGGTGGACGTGGGGCTGGATGGAGACACTCCAGATGCTGCCCACAAGCTGCTGCCACCCACCATGTTGCACCCAGGGCAGGTCGGTCTTTGTGTTGCCCTGAGTGGGGCACCCAGCTCTGGGCTGGTGGGGGGATGCTGGGGACCAGTGGGACTGAGCCAAGGGCTGGGAGCAAGGCTGTGCAAGAGAACACCCACAGGTTGCCGGCTCCTCCCTGCCTGCTTCCTGACCCAACTGGTTTTCCGAAGCCAGGACTTGCCGCTCCCTCACCAGTGCCAACAAACCCCAGCACCCAGACCCACCTCTGCTCTGAACCCCCTGGGCTGCCAGCAGAGCCCCGGGGCAGGGTGGGTGCCAGCACCCTGCTGTCACCCCAACTTGCCCTGTCCGCACCGCAGCTGCCGGCCCGTGGGGACAGCAGTGACGCCTGCTACTTCTGCGGCCTCCGCGTCTACATCCTGGAGCGAGCCAGCGCCGAGGGACGCTTCTTCCACCGCAGCTGCTTCCAGTGCCGGCGCTGCGGAGCCACCCTGCGCCTGGGCGACTACAGCTTCGACGAGCAGCACGGTGAGCGGGCGCTGGGGAGAGGGCTGCTCGGGGGCAGGGCTTCTCTGCCTTGCAGTTACAGGGCTTTGGACACCCCCTCCACCTCCAGGTCATTTTTACTGCTCGCTTCACTCCTCCACTCCACCCAGCATGGACCTGCCCCACGATCAGCCCCCAGCGCTGCCCCATGGGGTAAGTCACTGTAAACCCCACAGGTGGTGCAGGAATTGTGAAATGGTTTGGCTGGGAAGGGACCTTTCAAGCTCATCCAGTCTGAATCCCTGCAGTCAGCAGAGACATCTGCAGCTAGAGGAGGCTGCTCAGAGCCCCAAACAACCTGACTCTGGGACAGGGTCTCACCACCCTCAGTGTAAAAAATGTCCTTATGGAGGGGGATGCTCAGGCATGGCCCTGTGCTGCATCACCCTCTGCTGCTGGCTCTGCCCTAGGATGCTGCTGCCACTGGTCTGCCCTTGGATGCTGGGAGCTCATGCATGTCCCCCAAGGAGGGGGCACCCAGTCCCCTGCAGCCCATGACAGCAGCCCCACAGCCAGGGAGAGAGCCTCGGACAGCAGAAGAGCATGCTGGTGACATGAAGGAGCAAGAAGTTACTGTTGACATGGAGGAGCAGGAGGATGCACATGATAGGGAGGAGCAAGAAGATGCTGATGACATGAAGGAGCAGGAGCTGCTGGCACAGCCCAGGAGAGACAGAAGGGAGGAGGCGGGTCCCAGATTGGAGCCCCAGGGGGTGGCAGAGGAGACGGAGGAGAGTGGGGGCAGGAGGAAGATAGTCCTCACACCGCTGGAGAAGTTCAAGCTGTCCACACTGAACCTCACCAGTGAAGCAGAGCCTGAGCCACCACTGAAGCCAGCTCGTCTGCGGCTCCAAGCACCACCCGAGGCTCTCCCTGCCCTGTGGGGGGGACAAGACCCCTGGGGAGAGGAGGAAGAGGACATAGCCATGGAAGGAGGTAGGTGGCTACAAGCTGGAGTCTCTGAGCAGGGCTCTGTGTACCACTGTTGTCCTGCTGTGCCTCATGTTTTGCTTATGAGGCACTGACCCAAAATGGCTCATCTTTGGGGCAGCTTTGGAGGAGAGTGACAGTGAGGAAGAGGAGGAAGACACAGTCCTTGGCAGTATGACACAGTCGGTGAGTGCTTTCCCTGAGTGGTGGTGGCCCCACCTCGGCCAGTGCCTGGGGCTCCTGCCAGCACCTCCTCTCACAGAGGCATCTGTCTGGCTCTGCTGTGGCTGCCGGGGCAGGAGGTGCCTGGCACAGGGACTGACCTCATGCCTGTGCCTCACAGCTCCTGAACCTCAGGCCAGAGGGGAAGCCAACCACACTGGAGCGTACCCTGACCCGCCGGGCCCGGGACGCCCAGACCAAGCGCTTCTGCCAAGCCCAGGTAGCTCCATAGCAGACAGCTGGGTCCCCATCCCAGGGCCATCCCCTGTCCCCTCCATCTGCTGCTAGTGGCCACATGCCAGGAGGTGCCAGCACATGGACAAGCACTGCCCTTCCCTCACAGGCCATCCAAAGGCGGCTGGAAGAAATCGAGGTGACATTTCGGGAACTGGAGCAACAGGGCATCAAGCTGGAGAAGTTACTCCGGGATGAGGGAGGTAAGGCCAGGGAGGACAGGGCACCATGACCCCCATGACCAGGTGGTCTGCACCCCACTCATGCCCCCCTGTGCTACAGGCACCCCAGAAGAGCAGAAGACACAGTGGATGAACCAGCTGCTGTATCTGGTCCAGAAGAAGAACAACCTACTGTCCGAGGAGTCGGACCTTATGATTGCGTAAGGCACTGGGGGGATGGTCTCTGGTCAGTGTAGGAGCTCAGCTCACCCCAAGCCCAGCACACCCAGCACCTCCTTTTCCTCCCTGCAGGGTGCAGGAGCTGAAGCTGGAGGAGGAGCAGTGGCAGCTTGACCAGAAGCTCCGGTACTATGAGAGCAAGGAGGGTGAGTGCTGGCATCTACCTCTGTGGGCTCCTCTGCACCTGGTGGGGGAGGAGGATTGGGGCTTGTGGCCCATACAGCTCCACTCCAGCCCCTGCTTCTGCAGAATCCCTGAAGACACCTGAGGATCGCATGGCTGCTCAGGAGATCCTGGCACAGCTGCTGGAGGTGGTGAGGAAGCGTGATGCCCTCATCCTCAGGCAGGAGGAGAAGCGGCTCAGCGAGCTGCAGGCCTGAACCACATGGTCCCAGAACCTCCCCGCAGGGCCACAAACTGTGTCCCCTGCCCTGGCATCACCCTGAGCTGCCTCCCTGGCATCACCCTGAGCTGCCTCTGAAGGTGGCGATGCTTGAGCCATCTGCACGCAGCTGCTCCTGATTGCCAAAGCCTGCCAGGGAGGGTCTGGACCTGCTGGTAGACATCCCTGTGGGGAGACACCTTGGAACCACCCCAGCTTTGGGGTGCAGAGAGGCTGTCCCCAGGACTGGCTGGATTGCCTTTGCCTTGTGCTTGCTTGAAAACAAGATTTGCAGGGGGCTACAAAACATGGGGTTGTGGTGGCTCTGCCCAGAGTTTGCTGCAGGACTAAGTCCCACAGGGTGCCCCCAGCCCTGGAGGTCCCTCAGCCATCACCTCTTCGAAGGCTTTGTCCAGCAGAACCCCTCATGCTTGAGCTGCATGGATGGATGCTTCAGGACAGGCTCCAGCAGAAGCAGTGGCTCCATCACTACCTGTCCAGCCCCATGCATCAAAGGGCTTTGCTCCCAGCAGCAAGGTTGTGACCACAGCCACCACTATGCAGGTCACAGTGGAGATGCCAAACAGGGAGAGGCCGCATCGGGAGTGGCCCCTGCAAGCCACCCCAGGACATCCTACCCATCACCCTAACTCAGGACCCCCAGCCCAGTTGTGGACATCTATCCCAGCCAGGGCTGATGCTATCACTTTTCGTTGCTGCTTTTGAGTGCCACAACCCAGCCACTGCAGGAAACCAGAGCCGGGAAATTCTGTGAGGTCCCAAGAGCAGGAAAAGAGCTTTGTGTCCAGCAGCTCCCCAAGGCTATTGTGCCCAGGGCTGGCACGGTGTGACACCAAGGACAAGGGATGCTGGGGGATGCATTCTTGCACCTGGGGGCTTTCTCCTTACTTGACGAAGCCACATTGACTTCTCAGGCTTTCTGGGAGTCCCCACTTGTGGGGTGGCCTCTGTGGCCAAATGGTGCTTACGACATCCCCAGCCAAGTCAGTCCCAAGGGACTGAGGCACAGCCTCCTCCATCAGCCATGGTCAACCCTTATCCTACTGCTCCCTTCAGTGCCTCCCCAAAACCCCCATGCATCATATTTTTGGTCCCAGTCTGCTGCAACCCCCTCCCCCCTTTGAATAAAGACTTCCTGACTCACACCAAAGGCTCAAATCCCACCTTTATTTTCTACCCAGATCAAACCTAGTTACTGGAGCAGTCATCAGCTTTCACCAGGAACTCCCAAGACCACCATGGGCAAGGGGAGGCTGAGCCTCTTGAGCCTCCCAGCCATGCTGGCGGGTGCCTCCAGGTATAAATAGTGTATTAAAACCCCCAGCAATTAAAAGCTGCCTCTGCAGTGGTTTCCATGAGGGGCAAAGTGCCAAGTTTCCCCCCAAAATCTTAATTGCAGCCAGAGAGGCAGCTGCTGACTGCACCACAGGGCCGGCCCCAGCGCTGCTTGCCTAAAACCAGAAGTCACGTAGAAAAAGGGACTAAAAAAGACCAGGATGGGGCTGGAGGGGAACATCATGGGGGACACATGAGGGAACATGAGACACCCACAGCCCCCGCTCAGCTGTCCCGGGGATGCTCCTGTAGTGTCCGCAGTGCCATCTGCATCTGCTCCTCGGTGCCCTGCAGCATCTTCACCTCCATGGTGTGGAAGAGGTACAGGCTGGTGGCAAGGAGGAGGATGCCAATAGCAGCGAAGGCCAGCAGGGAGAAGGAGAGCTTGGGGAAGGGCTGTTCAGTGCCCAACCCCACCAGTGTGCCCAGTGCAGCTGCTGCCTGCACCAGCAGCAGCAGCAGGGCCAGCACAGCCATCCTGCCCGTGGAGTATCGCTGCCGCTGTGCTGCTCGCAGCCCCACGCCCACCTCTGTCCGTGCCTCTGTCACCACGTCTGCCATCATTGGCTCTGCAGGAAACAGGAGGTGCTCAGCAGGGGAGCACCTCCCTTGCCTCCACTTTTCACCCCTTGGTGCCCTTTATTAACCTCATCACTACCACTGCCCTGTCCATGCACCCTTCCACAAGCAGCCCCCCAAGCGATGCCCCACATAAGGGGGGAAACTGCCCCCAAAACTCTCTCCAACTGTCGATCCATGAGCACCTGCAGCATATGGGGTACCCTAGAAGCACCCCCCAACCTTACCAGCTGTGCCAAGGGTGTCACCTGCAGCCTGTCCCTGCCTCTTGATGTGCAGCGTTGCCATCACGGCTTCATGGTCCGAGAAGGGGATGTCCATTCCTGGGGCTGTCCCTGTGGTGGTCTTCAGCTCTTTGCACTTCACTACGAAGCTGGGGATGGCCTGGGTGAGGGGACAGGAGGGGGTCATGCTGGTGCTCTCCCCACCCCACCCCTCCCCCCAGCCAATGGGCTGAGGGTGGCCCCAGTACCTTGTAGAGGATGTAGTCGATGCGGATGCCCAGTGGGAAGGGCAACAGCTCTGCCTTGTCGGTGAAGCAGTTCTTGGGGATGAGGGTGCAGCCGTCCTCACAGCCCTGAGACCAAACCCCTGGGTGGGTGAGGGGGCTCTTGGTGCCCTGGGACCCCCCTCGCCTCCTGATGCTCACCTCAAAGCGCATGGCCTCAGCAAAGGCATCCCGCAGCCCTGTCCACCCACGCAGCAGCCGGATGCCCACATCTCCAGGGTGCATGTTCAGGTCCCCTCCCAGCAGCACCACGTCTGCTGCCTTCGAGGTGTGTCTGTGGGCACAGGGATGGCCCACCTCAGACTGGGGTGACTGGGGCGACTGGGGCTTCCACCAGTCCTCCCCAGCCTTACTTCTGGCTGGGACTGGTGCAACTGGGAGCTGTCTGTAGCACAAGCCTCAGGGGTAGGTAGGGATCCTTGTGCACACCCTGTGGAACCCCCAGGGCAGCTCACCGTATGAACTGGGCCAGCTCCCAGGCCTGCACCAGGCGGTGGGGCAGGTAGGCATCCTTCTCCCGGCAGTACTCTGCGTGCAGCTGGTGAGAAATGGGGGCAAAGGGGCTGTTACCTCCCCTGCCATGCCAGTATCTGCCCTGCTCCCTAGGCTCCCCACAAACACACTCAGTCCCTGTAGACAGTCCCTTTGGGGTTTGGCTGACCACTCTTCTCCTTCTTGCCCCTCCTGGGGACAGCATGGGATGCTCACCCCACTGCACAGCCAAGTTGTGGGTCCCTGTCTCCCAGCCCCCTCAAGAACAATGTTTCATTAAATCAGTGTAGTCCCAGGAGAGATGGTGCAGAGCAGTGGGTAGAGCAAGGGGACAGTGAAGGAGAGATACAGCCACTTGTCCCCCTTCTCCTCATCATCCCCATGCCAGGTCCTTCTGCAGGGCACTCACATGGGTGATGTAGACATTGAAGAGGATCCCAGAGATCTTCATGACGACGAGGCCAACAGACTTGCCGCAGAACCAGTCCCCGTGCTGGAGCTGACGGAGGGGAAGGGAGCAGGTTGGGGATGATGAGGCTGCCTGAGAGCAAGCACCATGGTGCCAGGTGACCCCCACCCCACTCACCATGTAGGGGTACCCGTTCAGGGAGTACTGGTAGAGGAGGGTGTCCAGGATGTGGAACCTGGAGAAGATGCAGAGGCCACTGCCAATCACCCCACTGTGGGAAGGGAAAAGGACAGTGAGGAAGCATGGTGCCCCCCACCTCTGCCTCTTGCCAGCATCGAGCCATTGGGGCTACCCCAGTGCCTGGGCACCCCTGTGCTACCATAAGCATGCTGCTTTTGAGGCATGGGGTCTCCCATAGCAACAGAAGTGACCTAGAGCACCCACACTGATCCCTCCACATGGCAAACACCGAGGACATGGCACAGAGCTCCCACCACCCCATAGACAGCCCCAGGAGGAGCTGCTCCAGCCCCTCTCACCTGCGGAAGTAATGGGAGAAGGGGTAGTGTCCTCCCAGCTTTGCCTTCAGGTTGCTGTAGTCCTTCTCGCTCCACACCTGGAGAACAGCAGGAAGGGCTGAGAATGGGCATGTTCATCTCAAAATCCAAGAATTCCATCATGCTGGGGGCTGGAAGGGGCTTCTGGGGATCACCAGGTCCAAGCCCCCTGCACCAGCAGGGTACCCACAGCAGCTTGCCCAGGATCCCAATGGCCAGGTGAGGTTGGAAGCTCTCCAGAGAAGGATACTCCACAACCTCTCTGGGCAGCCTGCTCCAGGGCTCTGCATCCTCACACCGAAGAATTTTCTCCTCCTGTTCAGATGGAACCTCCTGGGTTCCAGTTTGTGCCCACTGGCCCTTGTCCTGTCACTGGGCACCAGTGACAGGAGTCTGGCCCCAGCCTCTTGCCCCCCACTCTTCAGCTCTTGCTGAGCATTGATCAGATCCCCTCTCAGTCTGCACTTCTCCAGGCCCAACAGCCTCAGGGCTCTCAGCCTTTTCTCCTCACAGAGACGCTCCAGGCCTCTCAGCAGTTTTCCAGCCTCCACTGGACTCTCCCCAGCAGTTCCCTGTCTCTCTGGAACTGGGGAGCCAAGAACTGGATGCAGGACTCCAGCTGTGGCCTGACTAGGCAAAGCAGAGCAGCAAGAGAGCATCCCTCACCCTGCTGACCACACTCTTCTTTATGTCCCCCAGGACACCTTTGGCCTTCTAGGCCATGACAGCATATTGCTGGCTTATGGTGAACTGTCCCCCAGCACTCTCAGGTCCTTCTCCATGGAGCTGCCTCCCAGCAGGTCCCCCCTCACCTGTACTGCTGCAGGGGGTTGCTCCTTCCCAGGTGCAGGACCCTACACTTGTCCTTGTAGAACTTCATGAGGTTCCTCTCCCCCAGCTCTCCAGCCTGGCCAGGTCTCACAGGCTGAGAACAGACACACTCAACTCATGGGGTACTCTCACCTCCTGGAGAAGCACCAGGTCAAAGCCCTCCTGGCACAGCATGTCCCCGATGAGCTCCACGCGCTCTTGCCGCCGCTTGCTCAGGTAGCGGATGCCCCTGCCGAGAGGTCACAGCTTGAGGGGGCACAGGGTGATGGGGACTACTGGGACACAATGGGGCACACCAGTTCGCAAAATGGGGGAGAGAGGCCTCCAGTACTGGTATGGGTAGGATGCTGACTGGGGCAGATGGAAGGGAAGGGGGAAAGGGCCATGTGGTGACAGCTTTTCCTCCCTGCAGAATTGAGGCAGCTCATCACTGGCTGGTGTGTGAATAGGTGGCCCTTGTCTTGGGGAGCACAGAGGGGATGGGGAACAATGTTTAGCCAAACGCCTCATGAACCTTTGTGGCTGGCCGGGCATCGTGACCTTGAAACAAAGGGGACACAAAGGTGACCCCAAGGTGGGACCTCTCTCCCAGTGCACATGTCTCGGTCCCACGGCCCAGTGTGGCCCCACCGAACTCTGGACTCACCAGCAGTTGAGGTCAAAGACACGGAGCTGCAAGGGGGAATCTCCCTCCATCACTGGCTGGGGGACAACGGCAGACAGAGGGGGGTCCTGTGGGGAGCAGGTGGGGGTGACAGTCCTAGGGAGCAGAGCTGGGGAGCCAGGCTGCCATGGGCATGGAGCTGGGTCGAGGCAAAGGCCAGGAAGGAGAAGCACTTGGGGTGCTCCAGTGTGGCCCATGCTGTCCCCTCCTCCCCCACCCACAAGGCCCACCCTGAACCCCAGCTTGACCCCAGACAGGGATCCGTGTGCCCAAGCCAGGTGGATGACCCCTCCATTCCACAGACGGGGACAGTGGTGGGCCAGGAATGGGGTATGGGGCTCAAAGCCTTTGTCTGTTCCTGCCTCTTGCTTCTGGTGGACTTTACACCGCAGGTTCAAAGCAGCACTGCAAGAGGTGGGTGTGGGCCACTGTCCCACCTGGGGAGCCCACAGATCCTTCTGAGGACCCCAAACCCTGGGAGAAACCAGCAGCATCTGAAGCAGCTCCAGTTTGTGAGGCAGCTCTGCCAGCCCTGATTCTCCCACACCTCCCTCCGTGGGAAGTGGGCACAATCCGTGCCCACTTTAGAGCCAAAATAAGCAAACCCAGGGCTCTGGGACGCTGGGGAGCAGCAGTGGGGAACAGGCAGCAGGTGTAGGTAGTGGAGTACAACCAGATGGGTGCAGTCAGCCGGGTACGGGCAGCTGGGAAAGGCAGCCGGGTACAATCATCGGGGTACAGGCAGCAGGGTACAGGCAGCCAGGCTCTGCCCGTCCCACCGGATTTCCGAGAGGCTCATCCCGTCCCTGCCCCGTGCCAATATCGGAGTCTCTTCCCGGAGCTGAGACCCCTCGGGGTCTCTTTTCCACCCCTACCCCCTCTCAGCTACCTACAGGACCGGGTGGGCAGCGGAACCGGGAGCGAGGAGCAACAGGCGGAACCGAGAGCCGGACACGGGAGGTGGGAGAAGAGCAGAGCAACAGGTGGGACCGGGACCGGGACCGGGACCGGGACCGGGACCGAGGGGAGCGCGGAGGGGGGCGGGGGAGGCGGGGGGGCGCGGAGCCAACCTGGGACAGCTGGGAACGGGCTCCGGGCAGCGGGACTACGAATCCCGACAGACAGCGGTGGGGCGGAGCGGGGGCGGGGACGAGAACGAGAACGAGAACGGGGACGAGAACGGGAACGGGAACGGGAAAGGGCAAGGCCTGAGCAGTGGTGCGGGGCGGTGCTGGGCGTGGAGGGAAGCGGGCGGCGGTGAGGTGCTGCGGGCGGCTCCGCTCTGCTCTGCACTGCATCTCCCGGGGGCAGGCGGCAGCGGCTGCGTGGGCAGGGCCCGACGTGTCCTGAGGGGCGTGCGGGCTGCTGCTCAGAGTCACAAACTGGTTTGAGTGGGAAGAGACCTGTAAAGCCCCTCCGGTGCAAGCAGGGACATCTGCAGCTAGAGACCCAAACAGCCTGACCTGCAGTGGTGCCAGGGGTGGGGCGTCTCTCGCCTCTCTGGGCAACTGGGACAGGGTCTCGCCACTCTCGGTGTAAAACATTTCTGCTCTCCATTCTGAGGCTCCTTTTAGTTAAAGCCATCACCCCTTGTCCTGTCACAACAGGCTGTGCTCAAAAGTCTGTCCCCAGCTTTCTTGGCTCTGTTAAGCACTGAAAGGTCACCAGAAAGTCTTTCTGGAGCCTTCTCCATGCTGAAGAACCCTAACTCTTGACACTCTGCTCTCACAGCAGAGGAGTTCCAGCACTCTCAGCATTGCTAGAGTCTTCTCTGGCCCCACTCCAAAATGTCCATGTCTCTGTTGTGCTGAGGGTTCCAGACCTCTCAAGATTGAGTCCAACCATCAACCTCAGACAGCACGGCCACCAATCCACGTTCCCAAGTGCCCTATCCACACATTTGTTGAACACCTCCAAGGATGGCAACTCAACTGGCTCCCTGGGCAACCTATTTCAATGCCTGACCACCCAGAATCACCCATACATGGGGATTTTGCAGCCCTCGGAGTCTTGGATGTCAGAGAAATCCACATCAAATAAAGAACAGGAACTTCAGAACCACTTGAGCCAACCCATGAACAAATAATTTTAATGTCTGTTTTGTGGTGGTGGTGTTTGGTTTTTTCAGCAGACTGTAGTTTTCTTGGAGCTCCACAGTCTCCTCTCTTCCAAGTTGGACAGGTACAGTAAACACAACAAATATATGATACAACCCCTCACAGCTGGATTAAAAAAAAATACACAAAAAATATAATACATAAAAAACCCTGGATTTTTAACATTGTGGACTGACACAGCTCTAAAAATGGTGACTGTAACCCTGGAAAGCTTTACAAAGTCTTTAAAAAAATAAAACAGTACTTCATGTGAAATTCATAAATACACCGAGGAGAATGGAGGGGCTGAGGGAGGGGTGGGGCAAGAAGGGTTGAGGAAGTGTCTGGGGAATCGTGGCTGAACCCTGGCCATGGTCATGGGGGCACCAAGCAGCGTGTGCATGGGGTGCGGGAGGGCACACCCCAGGCTCAGTGAAGGCGGGATGCTGGGATGGAGGGAAAGATGGCGACACGAACCAGTCCAGTTACCAAAGAGCTTTGTGCCCTGGTGGGCCTGGGAGCAGGGTTTTATGGTGAGGAAGTTTGGAGTTTTCATTCCCAGAGTTTTAGGTCAGTGAGTGAAATGGAAGAAAGGAAAAGAACCATGAAAGGACTAACAGAACATGCTACATATCAGAACTCGGCCAGGCAGCCCCTGCACAGCCCTGCCATGGGATGCCAGTGCCTTCCTTGGGATTTTTTCCTCTCTTTCCCCCCTGCTCTCTGTCCAGCCCCACCACCAAGCCCAGGAGCAGATCCCACAGAGATGGGTGGCTTCTCCCAGCAGCAACAGGTTGAAGTCCCTATGCCTCATGGGACATGTGGCATGGTGATGGCAGCAAGACCCTTTCCTGCACTCTGGGACTGTTCCTGCTCCTCACCTGGCAGCATCAAGCCTAAACCCCCCTGCCTGCTCTGTCCCAGGCTCCAGCACCTCTCAAACTACTCCTGCTCTCCCACAGCACCCAGCACTCTAGCTCCTGCTGCCTTTGCTCCCCTGCCAGCACCATAAACCTGAGACCTGCCCATCCTAGGCTCCCCATCTTCCTGACAGCCTTCTGCCACCCTGCTCCATGCCACTGCCACCAAACCCAACCTCTGTCCCTCTGCGTTCTGCCTACACCCCAGAGATGCTCTCCCTATGCTGCGCCCTTGTCTTCGGCCTGGCACACTGTCTTGGCTTACTTTGGGCTGTTGCTACAAAAACACCTCCAAGCAGACCCAGACCCCAGTCCTGGTGTCCCTCCTGTCCTCTCTCCCCATTCTGTCCTCTCTGTCCCAAACTCTGCCCACTCACAGCCTCGCCCTACTTTGCACAATGTGCTTCCTCCACAGGAGCTGATTCCCCAGATGCACCCCATGGGATGCAGGCCAGTGGGGAGCAGCTGAAACTGACACAGAAAAAAAGGCAAAAAAGGTGAAAGCGTGCACACACACACGCCCCGGCCCCAGAAGAGAGGAAATGTGCACCTGCAGGGTGAAGAGCCAAACCCACCCTCACTCTACTGTCATTACTCTTTGGCAAGAGACTGCAGGGGTACATTTCCCCACACCAACCCTCAGAGCTCAGGGGATCCCACTGCCACATCAAAGTCACTCCTCTGTTCTGCAGGCTGCTCAGAGGGGAGACACGCCCAAGCCTTCTCTAACACAAGCCTGATCCTCATCTTTGACTCAGCAAACCCAATTGCATCACCTCCTCTGGTCACTAGCACATGGAGGGTGGGAGTGGAGCAGGTCTGGGGCACTGCAGAGGGGCACCATCCTGATTACAAGCTTGGTGTCTTTTTAAAAAGTACTAAAAGCACTTAAGGAGAGAAAAATAGAGCCAGGAGGAAACGGTTTGCATCATTGGTGCCCTCATGCCTTCAGCACCATTGGCCCTGGTGCCCTGGGCAGGTGTAGAGAAGGAGTATCCCAGGTTACAATACCTAGGCAGAAGGAACATCCCAGGTCCCAGTACCCAAAGAGAAGCAGCATCCCAGATGCCAGTCCTTGGGGAGAAGCATCCTAGGTGCCAGTACCCATCAGCATTTCTTGCTGCCACCCTACCCTGGCTTGCTCCCACCTTACCCATCCCCACATCTTCACCGCTGCCTGGGCTCTGCTGGGTAATGCCAACAACACAGCCACTGCCATGCATTCAATGGATTTGGGACCAGACCTGGCATGAAGCTGCGTCCTCCAGCCCATCCGTACTCACTCTCTGCACTCATGATCAGGACCACAGCTGAGGGAGGGAGGGGGCAGAAAGAAGGCTTGGGTTGTCCTCCACTCCAACATCCCGCTGCTGGCAGCAGGGTGGGCTCCCGGCCTTGTTGGCAACGCCGAGAGCTGGTCTCCTCTCATCCAGCACCGGCTGTGGGGTTTCCTTCCTCCCTCTGCTTCTTTTTCCATTCTTCTTCTTTTTTTTTTTTTTTTAATTTTTTTTTTATATTTATTTATTAAAAAAAAAAAAAGAGACACTGTTCCTAAGTAGAAAACATCTGCAACTGCAAATCAGTCTTTTTTGGCTATTGGTTTTCTTCCTCCTCCTCTTCCTCTCTTCAAGTGACTTCTCACAAGGTAACAGGCACAGGCAGCTTTTCTGTGGCCCCCTCCCTCCCTTGTACCCCTCATGCCCCGTCCCTGGGGGCCCCTAGTCCTTAACCAACTTGTAGACGTGGTGCTGGGCGCCGTGCTCACTGGTGGACACCTCAAAAACGAAGGCAATGCAGAGCAAGGTCTCCTGGGTGTCCCTGTTTGTCACAACCTGTGGCAGAGGGGAGAGTAGGTGAGGAGGGGGCTGAGCCCCTGAGGAGATGCTGTGGTTTGGGGGGTTGCACAGGCTCAGGCACAGCCAATTTAATTGCACCACCTAAAATGTGCTACCCAGTTTTGGGGGGTAAAAGGGATGTCACAGGGGCTCAGGCACAGATAGTGCCTTGGTACTGCCAGGACAAGCAGCACACAGTGGGGATTGCAGGGTTGGTGCTGCCATGGTCTCCCTGCTCCTGGTGGGAATCATGGAATTGTTTGGGTTGGATCTTAAAGATCATCCAGTTCCAATCCTGCTGCCATGGGCAGGGACACCTCCCACCAGCCCAGGTTACTCAAGGCCTCATCCAGCCTGGCCTTGAACACCTCTAAGAAGGAGGCAGCCACAGCCTCCCTGGGCAACCTGTGCCAGTGTCTCACCACTCTCACTGTCAAGAATTTCTTCCTAATCTCCAGTCTGAAACTCCCTTCTTCCAGCTCCCTTGTAAAAAGTCCTTCCCCAGCTCTCCTGCAGCCCCATCAGGTACTGGAAGGCTGCTCTAAGGTCTCCCTGGAGCATTCTCTTCTCCAGGCCGAACAGCCACAATTCCCTTATCCTAGCCCCATAGAGGAGGTTCTCCAGCCCTCTATCATCTTCATGGCCTCCTCTGGACCTGCTCTAACAGTTTGGTGTCCTTTTTGTGTTGGAGGCAGCAGAACCACTGCCTGGAAAAGGCAAGGAGGTACCTGCAGGATGGTGAAATTCTCCAGGACGCTGTTCATCATGTACTTCTCCGGGAGGTGCTTGAGCTTGTGGATGAAGTTGATCATGTACTCGCACATGGGGGACCGATGGATGCGGTAGATGAAGCGGCCGCTCTCCAGCCGCGCATACTCCGTCTGCAGGGGACAGCTGAGGTCAGCAGCCACCTCAAATCTTGTGGGAAACATGGGTGGGCAGGTGGTAGCCAACTAGGAAATGGTGATGTCTTTCCTATCCACGGGTAGGCATGCACCCATGTCTCCTACACCCAGCTCTGGGGATTTCTTCCATCCTGAGACTAAATTCCTTGCCCTTCCTGATGCAGTGCCGCATGGGACTCACCTCCACTTTCTCCACGACCTGCTTCCCAAAGGAGCACACCTTGGTGGAGACTGTGATGGTCATATTCTCTGCACTGCTGTACTGGCTGCTGACACCATAGAAAGTCCCTGGCCCATCCTGGATCGTGCTGTTCAGATCTGCCTGGAGAGATGAGAGTGGGGAGAGGGTCCCATTAGGTGCCATTACGTGCGATGGAGACAGGGCACACCAGCTGACAGGGCTGCCCAGGATGCTTCTGCTCCATTGGAGTGATGCCCAAGCTGCAACAAGCCCATGGCTCAAGGACAACCCTCCCTATCCTCATCCTCCCAGCACTGTACCCAAAATTTGACGAGAAAGAAGGAGTTCTGGGGGCCACGCTCATAGAGCTCCTTGAGGCCACCTTTCTTCTCGGGGAACTTGTCGTAGATCTGGCGGATGTCCACGGCCTCCAGCAGTGGGTCGCTGTACGAGGGGTTCGTCTGGCCAATGTGCACAAAGAGGTGTTTGCTGTACTGTAAGAACAAGGATGGTGGTGGTGAGATAAACCCAAAGAGGTCAGATAGAACCACAGAACTGTTTTGGTTGGAAAAGCCCTCCAAGATCAAGTCCAACCAAATACCAGCGTGGCCACTACACCATGTCCCCGACTGCCATGTCCACACATCCCTTCAACACCTCCAGGGGTGGTGACTCCACCACCTCCCTGGGCAGCCTGCTCCAATGCATGCCCAATTTTGCAGGAAAGAAATTGTTCCTCATGTCCAACCTATAACTTCCCTAGCACAATTTCAGGCCATTTCCTCTCCCTGATGCTAGGGAAAAGAGCCCAAACCCCACCTGGCTCCAGCCTCCTTTCAGGGAGCTGTAGAGAGCAATGAGATCTCCCTACAGCCTCTGCTTCCCCAGACTAAACACCCCAGGGCCCTCAGCTGCTCCTCCCCAGTCCTGTTCTTCAGACCCTTCCCCAGCTTTGTTCCTCTTCTCTGGATCTGCTCCAGCCCCTCAATGTCCTTCTTGGAGTAAGGGGCCCAAAACTGAACCCAGGACTCAAGTTGTGGCCTCCTCAGTGCTGAGTACAGAGGCGTGATCACTGCCCTGGTCCTGGTAATGACGACAGCAAGCGCAGCAGGGATGGCAACCACCCCAGCTGGATGGGGTCACATGCAGGGGGCTGTTACCGTTTCGGTGTCCCGTGGCACCTCCATGAAGGCTGAGTACTCGAGGAGCCGCAGCTTGGCGGAAGCAATGGTGCGGTCCTGCCAGACAGGCACGGCCGAGGCGGCTGGTGGCAGCGGAGCCAGGGGCTCGTAACCTGGGACACACACACAAAGTGACCATCTGTGAGCTGGGCTGGGCCCCACTCTGCACCACCATGGCTCTGCTGTCCTTACTGCATTCCCCCCACCCAGTACATCCCAGCAGTGAGCTTTTCAGGGGGTTTTGGCTAACACATGAGATTTGGTTTGGAGTTTGGCCAAAGTATGGGTAGTGCCAGTCCCACTCCTGGGTGGAAAGGGACTGGGATAACACAGCAGGAGCAACAAGATTCTGCTCACTGTGGGGCTTTTCACTGTGGGTTTAAACCAAATTTTTTCCCCTGACAGATCTGGGAAGTGGACTATGAGTAAGACAGTGGCACAGGGCAGGGGACAAGTGGGATCTGGCAAGGTGTCCTGCTAGGGGGCAAAGAGGACACTTACTGGCTAGTGATGAAGGCATGGGTGGCTGGATGGGGTAGGCTGGTTGTGCAAACGGTTTAATGCTGCAAAGCAAAGAGCATCGTTAGTTTAATGAAGCCCAGGTCGTTCCAGCCCGAGCAAGGTGGGGTCCTAGTCAGCACAGCAGTGGGGGGCATCTCATACTTACTCCTGAGAGGGTCCAGGCTGTCCTGGGATAGGCCCACTCCAAAACTGGGGGAACAGCACAAGGAAGAGTCAGCAGCTTCTGACTGCCCCCCACCCAGATTCCCCTCCTCTCCTGCTGCAAACTGCAGGGACCCCCCCAAACCCTCTCCTGCATTGTAACCATGGCAGAGGGTGGTGATAGCATCATCCCTCTGGCCCCTATGCAGCCTGGGCATGGGGACCCCACCCCAATCCAGAATTTTTCTCCTGAGCCCCCAGTGACAAGGGGCCAGGCCCTTACCCTGGGGGCAGCAGAGAAGACAGCCTGAGGAAGAGGAGGTGGGGGGCTGAGCTTGTTCTGCAGGACACTGGCCGACACAATCTGCGCGGAGGACATGGAAGCCATGCTCTGCAGAGCCTTATCCTTCGAGACCTGGTCCTAGCATGGACAGGGAGAAGATGAGGGGTTACAGGGGCAGACAGACCGTCCCCCCCCCAAGCTGTGTGCCCAGCAGGTTCTGCAAAGCTCAGAGCCTGGTGTGCAGCTTATCCAGGGGACCAGGTCAGGGGCGTTCTCACCCACCCTCCTAAAATGCACCCAAATGCTTGAAGCTTGCAAATGTCTCCTGCACAGAAGCTGAAGGGCCTGGGAGGGGTCCTTGCTCCCCCAGGGACAAAAGGCAATGGGAAACAAAAGGTATCACAAAGTCAACTTACCAGGTTCATAGCCTGTGCACAAAAGAAAGGAAAACACAAAGGTTAGAGCACGGTGGGCACCCACAGGCACCGTGTGTACCCCACCCCAGCTCTTTGTCACAGCCTGATTTGGGAAGCAAACCCCTTGACCTCGGGCATCAGTGCCTGGGCTCATGCCACCAGGAAGGTGAGGCTAAAGCCTTCTGCTGCACTAGGGCTGCTGTGGTGAGCCAGGCTTGTGCCTTTAAAAGCTTTTGCATCCTTTAACACCCTCAGCAGCCCCTGGTGTGTGCAGCCAGGGCATGGAAAGGAAGATCCTCCTGGCTCCTGCCCAGCAAAGGGCATCTGCACCTGGCTGCCCTGGGGTCTGGGCACCAACTTCCCACTGTGCACCCTGGGCGCACACACCCTGTGCTACGTGGGCATTTACACAGGACACCAATTTTTTGTCCTTTCCCTTTTTGCTCCAGAGGTCTCAGCAGCTCTGGGCAGGAGCAGGGGTGTGTCTGAGATGTTGTTCCCAGAGCCAGGTTGCTCCTCCAGCTGCATTAACTGGGACAAGGGGGTTCTGGTCCCAGCACATGTCCTCCCTTTTCCCTCTGAACCATCCTCAGGGAGGAATTGTTTCCTTTCTCTTCACCTGGGGCAGGGCAGGAGAGTGGGCATGCAGCCACACACTGGGCAGCACCAACACGCACAGGGCTGCAGCTTAAAAACATCTCTGATGAATCCATGCTGGGAGGGAGATTCCATTCGACAGGACAAGTGCTGGGTGAGGGCAAAGGGCTGCCTGTGCTGGGCTCTACCTCCCAGTGTGGCTGGGAAGGGATGTTTTGCATCCACAGCTCAAGAGGATCTCTGCCTCGGCCCTTCCCTGACAAATTCCTGCAGGCAGTGTGGACACCAGCCTCCATCCCTAGACCCTGGGGATGGTGAAGTGTCTGCTTTTGGGATGTCATGTCCCCTGCTTTTTGGACCTTGAGATCATGGCCTCTGCCTCCACCAGCATCCTCCACCTCTGCCTTCCCCTTGCCCTGTGCAGTGTGGTAAGGAAGGATGATTTGCCAGTGCCAGCTGATGGTGGCCCCTGCTGCCAACCTCAGTGCCAGAAGCTTGGACACAGCACTCAGGGCAAGCAGATGACACCATGGGGAGCTGGTAATGCTTTTGGGACCTTGATGAAGCCATGCCAAGGGGCTTAAAGGTTTTTTTAGCTCCTGCTGCCAGTTCTGATGGTGGCCCCTGCTGTCAGTCTCAGTTCCAGAGGCTTGGACACAGCACCTGGTGTAAGGGGACGGGGTCATGGGGAGCTGGTGATGCTTTTGGGACCTTGAGGTCATGGCAAGGGCCTACAAGGTTTTCCTGGCTTCCAGAGCCTTGGCAAGGTAGCAGGTCCTGGTCTCCCAAGATCCTGCACAAGGAGAAGCTCCCCAGTGTGACAGTGCAGGGATAAATCCAGGAGCATCCTGGGCTGCATAGCACAGTCAGGAGCTGGTTGTCCCCAAGGCGCAGTGGGGACCACTCTGTGTGGGTCCAGCTCAAGCAAGGCCTTGGGCCTTGGGCAATGTCCCCAGTCCTGCCCATGTCCCCACCCATCATCACCCTCCCCCCGCCCCCCAAAGCTCACGGTCATGGTTAGGGAAGGGTTAGTTGGGCTTCAGTTAGAAGGAAGGAAGGAAAGAGAAGCCAACCAGAGAAAAGGATGATTCAGTTTTTCCTTGCTCGGTTCCATTGGCCCCTGGAACCACAGGCTGCCCTGGCACTGCCATGTCCCATCCCTGGCACTGCTGTGCTCCTTCCCTAGCAGCATGGCCCAATCAGACCTGCTGCTACCCACATACATCCCTGAGGTGCCACATGGGCTGCGTTTGGACCCTGGAACATCCCAAGCTGCGAGGCTGGCAGCCTGCATGGACCCTCAGGACCATCCTACACCTACCCCAGCACCTGTCTTGAGTGAGGCCAGGTCTCAGATGGTGGGGGAAGGCTTGGCACCCCTTGCTTGAATCTCAGTTTCCCTCCCTGGCTGCTCTGGGGAGGTCTTTCCTCTCCTGGGAGAAGCTCAGAAGAGGGGACAGTCATTATGCCTCATCAGAGGAGGATGAGGTCCTTGTCTGGGCTGAAGATGGAGATTTGGCACCCAAATTCACCCTCCTAGGGGTGAAAAATGGGCTTTGGGGTCCTCACCAAGCCTTTGAACTGGACTCCTCTTCTTGGATTTCTCTCTGGGCATTGCACAATGATGCCGCTGAAAAGGGTGCCATCAGAAACCCATCTGGACCCAGGAGCCAAGGGAGGGGGAAGGAAAAAACCACCAAAAAAGAGAGAATAACAAAGGCAAGCAAGCAGCACACCACAGAGGCCAGGGTGTTAGTGGTGAGGGGAGTGGGCAGGGTGGCCGGCAGGCAGGGCAGGGGGCAGGCAGGGCGGGGGGCAGGCAGGGCGGGGGGCCATACCTTCAGCTTGGACTGAATCTCACGAGATTTCCGCCGGGCAAGAACCTGCAAGTGGCTAGAGACCTGCAGAGAGAGAGCAGGAGAGGGGGAACAGCAGAGCCGTCAACCAGAGGAGAGGAGAAGGAAGGAGGAGGGGCTGCCCATGCTCACAAAGACACCGCCGCGGACACCTGGGCAAGGGCGCCAACGTACCTTGATGCCAACCTGGTACTCCCGCACCTTCTTCCGAGCTAGAACCTGTATGTGGCTGGACACCTAGCGCCCGCCACGCCGTTCGGAAAGGAAAACACAGACAGCGTGAAGATGCAGTCCCCACCTCAGGTGGGATGCTCTCCCCAGAGAAGGGAGTGTGGAAAAGGGAGGGGAGCACATGAGGTGTTGCGGCGATGCTCCTGGAGGTGCTGCTGAGAGTCCACCGCAAGCTAGAAGGAAGAAGATTGGTCGGGATGCCCCAACTCTGCGCTGGCTGGTGCTTGTTTGTGCCCCTTGTGCCCTGGGGGAGCTCCTCGGAGGGAAGCTGCTGCAGCTGAGACTTCCTAGACAGAGCAAGCACCCCAACCCTGAGTGCAATGAGGTGCTGCCTGCATGCAGTGCTGAGGACATGGCCCGGCTGGCCTGGGGTGCCCCAGGTTACCCCAACTCAGGCTGCAGCAGGACTGCTGGTCCCAAGAGAGACCTGGGAGGGACTGCCTCATTCGCTGGGCTCCTGATTTCGCAGGTGAGAAAGACAAGAGGAGGGTTTTTATGCATCTTGAAGATGAGTCAATATGTGCTCAGGTGGCCAAGAAGGCCACCAGCATCCTAGCCTGGATCAGCAATGGTGTGGCCAGCAGGAGCAGGGTAAGGATTGTCCCCTTGGACTCAGCAATGGTGAGACCACACATTGAGTACTAGGCTCAGTTTTGGGCCCCTCAGACCAAGGAGGACCTCATTGCTCTCTACAGCTCCCTGAAAGGAGGCTGGAGCCAGGTGGGGGTTGGGCTCCTGTCTCAAAGAACAAGTGACAGGATGAAAGGAAATGTCTTCAAGTTGCACCAGGGGAGGTTTAGGTTGGACATAAGGAATAATTTCTCCCCCAGAAGGCCTGTCAACCCCTGGAACAGGCTGGCCAGGGCAGTGGTTGAGTGCCCATCCACAGAAAGACACGGTTCAGTGGTGACCTGGCAGTGCTGGGTTAAGGGTTGGACTCAATGGTCTTGGAGATCTTCTCCAACCTTCATGATTCCATGATTCTATGACCCCATCAGAGCAGAATCCAAAGGGTCTGATGTATGGGCAGGAAAGGTTCAGGTGCCTGCCCATAGCCTGCGTGGGGGACCCTGCACCCACTGGGGCTGATTTTGGCTGATCCTTCTCCCACCAGTGGCCAGGCTGTCCAGGACACAGATGGGACAATTCCATGTGCCACTCAAACCTTTAAGCCAGAAACCAAGAGCTATTCAACACTGATCTGAACATAAGGACAGTGGCCAGACCTGTCCCTCATCCTGCACTCTGGAGGGATGTTCTCCTCAGTGGGACCAGTGTCCTTCCTTTCTGGGGACTTCTGGTGCAACAGTCCCAACATGTGTCTCCATGCCACACATACACCTGCTCACCAGCACCCTGGGAAACCAGCTCTGTGGGGACAAGCAGCACAGGGATCACAGTTGTTGGAGGACAGGCTGGGGGCCACCATGTAGGGGAGGGAAGAGCCACCAGATGTGTGACAAATGGACATGTCCCATTGAAGGCTGCAACAATCCAGCCCTCAGACAGGTTTGGACTCTGGAACAAGGGTGCAGTGAGGGCTGGCACTTGGGATGGATGTGACCTTGTCCATGTGTTCATCAATAGCTAAAAGGCTGGGGACAAGAGGATGGGGACAGACTCTTCTCGGTGGTGTCTGGTGACAGGACAAGGGGCAGTGGCCACAAACTGGAACTCAGGATGTTCCATCTGAATATGAGGAAAAAATTCTTTGGTGTGAGGGTGCTGAAGCCCTGGAGCAGGCTGCTCAGAGAGGCTGTGGAGTCTCCTCTGGAGAGCTTCCAAACCACCCCTGGCCATTGCGATCCTGGGCAAGCTGCTGTGGGTGCCCTGTTTAGCAGGGGGTTGGAATGGGTGATATCCAGAGGTCCATTCTGAATCCCACCATGCTGGGATTCTGTGACCACTGTGTGCCCCTGCCTTGCCAGCATCCTTGCCTGCCCCACCACCTAACCTTGCAGGGCATTGAGTTTGTGACAAAGGTTCTGCAGTACCTCTGGATCCCTCAGTAGCAGTACCCCAGCCCTGCACAGCCTGTCCCTTGGCTTGGATGAGGATTTGGCAGTGCCTTCATCATGGTATCTGGCATAAAGCTTGGCAAGGGGCAGAGGTGGAAACAGTGCCCACATCCAGATAGAGCGGCAAGGAGATGAACCTGCTGATGGGATGGAGGTTTCAAGGGCTCCAGCCACACATGGGGCAACCCCAGCCAGGCATGGTGGGAGTTGATGCACTCTGCCCCCACATCCCAGATTCCAGGCCATCCCCATGACCCCACTGGGACAGAGCAGCCCAAGGCAGTTTGCTCACAGATGAAGCTGCCAGCAGCAACGGTGGCTCCAGAGGGGCAGTGAGATTCAGAGGACAGGCGACGCAGCCAGGCACCCACTCCCCACCCTGGTGTACCGGGCACCTCCTTCTGCACCCCCCGAGCCCTCCCAAGAGAAGGAGCAGAGCCACGGTCTCACCTGCTTCCTCGTCCGTGTCTTCCCTGTCCGCAGCTTGATGTACCGCGCGATCAGTTCGTTCCGACCTGCGGGCAGAGCCAGGGGTCAGCCCCGGGCAAACAGCGGGGCAGGGGCACTGGCCCCGAGAGGCATCTCTGGCCCCCACCTGGCCTGATGATGCTGGTCCTTGATGAGGTTGGTCCGTAATGAGAGAGGCACTGCCAGGAGATGGCGCTGCCATGACAGCTGTCCTGCCCAAGGGGATGTGAAGGTGGCCTGAGGGGATACTGGGGTGGCCAGTTCCTCCTGCCAAGTCGATGAGACCCACCTTGTGACCCCCAACCCACTGGGTTTGGCAGCTCCTCCCAGACACAGTGGGGCTCCAAGGGAGAGGTGGCCGCCTTCAGCTACCCCCACCACAGCAGTGGCCCCAACCAAAGACCTCCCCAAAAGCCATCCTGGGGGGAAGCCAATGAACCCAGTCCCAACAATCCTTCTCAGGCCTTATGGGGTGCCCCTAGTCGGGCACCCCACTTCCCGTTTGTGATCCATGCTGACCTTTCCACCAGTATTTCCTAACGTCCTGGGTCTAATTTGAAGCAGAAGTTGCTTTTGGGCCACATTTTAGGGGCCAGCTGTGGCAAATCGACATTCAAACGTCAGAGCAGCTGGGAGCTTTCTGCTGTGGGGCCCTGGCTTCCCCCCGCCCCCAAACTTCGCCCCCCCCCGCCCCCCCCCGCGCCTGGGGGCGGCCCGGCACGCCAGATTTATTTTAATGGACCAGATGGCTGCGGTTGGAAGTTGTCGAAATGCCCTTGGAGAGGGCTTCAGCTTGGAGAAAAAAATCCCTTCCAAAAAAAAAAAAGTCGAAACCCCCCCCTCCTCCTTCCACCCCAACCAGGCCCCTCCCAGCCCCGGAGCAACTGGGCTCTCCTGGAGGCGGGGGACACACTCACATGGGGACAGACAGGCAAGACTAGGTGGCACGTGGAGATGGTTGTGCCATGGGGTGCCAGCCCTAGAGGTGGTGTCCAGTACGAGTCCTGGCAATGGGGGCACCCCAAAGCACTGAGCATGGCTCCCATCTCTCCCACTACACTCAGTCTGCCCTGACTCCTTGATCTCAGTCAGCACCTAATGAGGGCCAGGTCCCCAGGGGTGGCCTTCAAGCCCAGGGGTGATGATGCTCATAGCCAAAGAGTGCAGGCAGCGGGGACCACAATGCTGAGCCCCAGTTGGGGTTGACCCAGTAGTACAGCATCCCACTCTGCACATGTCATGCCCAAGTCCCATCCTCTCCCAACCCATACTCAGCCTGTGGGAATGAAATAATGGAAATACGGATGAAAACATGGGAAAGAAATACAGGAGAGAAATGTGGGTGCCTTCATGTACCCTGGTGAGGCAGTGCCCAGCACTTACTGCCTAGTGCCAAGCAGCTCCTGCACCCATCCTGCCTCACACCTCATCCCAGTCACTACGCAGTGCTGCACCCTTGGAGCCATCCCCATGCCTGTCCCTGTCCCGGTGATTCACCCTGGCCCTGGCCCATGCCATTCCCTCGGAGAGGGCATGTCCGTCCTCCTCCAAATTACCACATTCCTCAAATTCCTCTCCCCTGACACCACCACGTGAACCAGTTGGACTGGCTGGGTTAAAAATAACCCAACAGGCAGCGAGTGCCTGTCCTGCACCCTCTCCCATCCTCCAGTTCCCACCTGCTTCACCATTCTCGCACCGCTGGCACAGGCTGGCATGGCCATGGGCATCCCATGGAATACCCCCCAAAAACTGGGGGGTAGTGGAAGGCAGCAGCATCCACACAGCTTTATTTCGGATGCTGGCATTGCCTGTGCCACTGGTGGTTCAGGGGGGGTCCCAGTGAGCTGCCCATCATTGGCCAGGAATCCTGGGGGTCTCCGTGGCGGGGTGCTGGGGAGGGCCGGGGGGGAGATGAAAGGCAGCTGGTAGGGGGTGCTGCCTCTTTAAGCAGCTGCCAGATGTCTCCGAAAGGCTGGAAAAACCGGTCGGGGCTCGGCGCAGGGCTCCCGGCACTTCAGCTATTCTGGGAGAAATCCAAACAATGCACCGGCTTGGGAAGCCCTCTGCTCCCCCACCCCGGCCACCAGGCCCAGACCAGTGGGGTGGCACTGGGAGCCAGCATGGGGACAGGGACAGTGGCACAGCGCTTTGTACAAAGCCATGCTGCCTTTGCCCTGCTCTGCTGGCGCTGGATGAACAGCATCCGGTAGCAGCATCCCGGGAAGGTGTGTTTGGGAAGCTGGGAATGGAGATGCTGGCCTTGGTCCCTGGTCACCGTGGGGTGACCTGGTAATCTGTCCCCAGCTCTGAGGTCACCTGGTGGGGAGACTATCAGAGGTGGAGAGGAGGAGGCACAGCCCTTACCTGGCTGCTTTTTGGTGGCACCATACACCCTGTGCCAGCACCACCCCTTGCCTGCTCATGGCACAGGGCTACAACTCTTTAAGGTCTTTAAGGTACTCTTTAAGGTCCTTTCCAGCACAAGCCATCCTATGACACCAGAAACTGGGCTGAGACCTCCCCCAGACTCACTGTACCAGGAAGGCCGACCAGCTCTGCTGCTGCCAGCACTTACTGAAAGCTGAGCAGGGTGCTAGTGTCTCGGTGTGGGCAGGTGACCCTTGCCACCGGGTCCAGTTGGGGAGGGTTTGGGGAGTGATGCAGAGGTGCACAGGAGCAAGAGGGCTGGCACTGGTCCCGCAGTCCTGCACCCGCTCCCTGCCCATTGCCCACTCCCTGCCTGACGGCTTCACCAAACCAGTCCATCCGGCATGGCCGAGAGAGGGAGGGACAGAAGGGAGAGCCAGCACAGAGGGAGGGGACGTGGGTCACTGCCACCTCCCCGGTCCAGTCCTGGGATGCAACCAGTGAAGCTGCTCTCAGAACTCAGGGGTGCTGGAGGGCAATGGTCTGCTGTGGGTTTGGGCTGGGAGGTTTCACTTTGCCCATCCTGGGCGGCAGCACGGTGCCCTGCCCGTGCCCTTCTCACTCACCATACATCTTGCCCTCATCCGAGAGGATGATCTTCCGCCGGCCGCAGGGGGGGTAGATCGCCAGTGCCTCCTGGAAGCTCTGCTCGATGTCCGGACTCCACACGCCCTCGGCATCATTGTCCAGACTTTTGTCCATGCCGTCCTGGCCATCTTCCCGCCCCTCCCCGGGGCTGCCACTGGCGTTCCAGCTGTTGGACGCTATGGTGCTGGCTGCTCTGGGCTCCAACCCCGAGCCCCCACGGACACGCGACAACCTGGCAGGACACAGGGGACACCAGTTAGACCCTTACCTCTTGATGTGGGTATGGGGCTGCAGAAACAGCATGGCCCAAGGTCTGGTCCTGACCCCGGTGGCATCCAGAGCTGGGAGCAACATCTCAATGTGGAGCACCAGAGACACAGACAGGCTTTCCTTGGGGCAGAGCCACGATTCTCATGAGCGTCCGCAAATCTAAGCCACAAGTGACCACCTAGGGTCCACTCGAATAAAGTTTGGATGGAAACAGCCCAGATGCTATTATCGATACGAGGGGGATACATGATCTATACGAGGAACTGGGGCACATAACACCAATGGGTGACACCTTGGTGGCAGCAACCCCCCTCAACCTGTTATCAGTAACTGTTGCCACCCAGCCAGTCCCGAAAGCATCCCCAATCCTTCCCAAATCCCTGTTCCAGCACCTGGCAAAGGCAGATCTGGGATCTGAATGGAGATGCTGAGCCAGACCCCACTAATGGGAACCAGGTGGCCAGAGCCCTCTCACAGCCCCTACCCCTGGCACCACGAGAGGCCCCTTGCCCTGAAGATGCTCAGGCAAGATGCTGGGTGCACCCTGGCTTGTGGGTGATGCCAGGGAGCCTTCCCCCACACTCCTCCTGCCTTTGCTCGGCTCTCGGCACAGCGTTTTGCAATGACATGTTTGGCGGCAGCTGCTGGTGGTGGGAGCAGAGAGGTGTCTCCTGCTCTGCTGCGCTTCCCGGATGGGCTGGGAGTGTACAAAGGTCTCCAGCGCAGACATCTCCTTTTAAAGGAACTCCAGCGGCAGCCACTGGCTCAGGCCTGCTCCAAGGATGCCTTTTTTATTTTTTTCCTTGCCCCCTTTTTTTTTTTTCCCTTTTATAAAAAAAGAAACTTCCCCCCCAGCCTCCTCATCTCTCACTCCCTCACCGCAATGTGATGTCAGCCCCCTTCGGGTCCCCGCCGCCCGCCCTTGCCGCCGTCACCCCCCCCCGTTTGACGCTCTCCCTCTTGCTGAGCGCTGTGGCCAAATAAGGAGAACTGGATTGTAGGATGGAGCCAGCCGGCCAAGGGAGCGATGGCGGCAGCGCTGTCGGAGGGCACGCAGCACCCCAAGTCCTGCAGCACCCCATGACACCCTGAGTCCCGTGGCATGTCAAGTCCCACAACACCCCAGCTTCCATGACATCCGCAGTCCTGCAGCACCCCAAGTCCTACGGAACGTAGCACAGCAAGCGCCATGGCACACAGAGTTCCACAACGCCCCAAGTCCTGTGATGCTCCACCAACCATGGCACCTCAAGTCCTGCAGCACCTCAAGTCCCATGGAACAAGTCTTGCGGCACGCCAAGTCTCACAGCACCCCAAGACCCATGGCACACCAAGTCCAGAGACACCCCTAGTCCTGTGGCATGTTGATTCCCACAACACCCCAAGTCTCATGAGACCCCGTCTTGCAGCACGCCAAGTGCTGTGACATCCCAAGTCCCATGGCATGCCAAGTCTCAAAACACCCCAAGTCCCACAGCATGCTGAGTCCCACAGCATGCTGAGTTCTGTGACAACCCAAGTCCCACAGCACCCCAAATCTTGTCGAACACTGAGTCACACAGCACACCAAATCTCATAGAACACCTAGTCTCGTGGCACACAGCATCCCGTGGCACACAGCATCCCATGGCACTCTGAGGTGCCTGCTGCAAGAGTGCTCTGTGGGGCAGCCCTGCTTGCTGTCCACACTAAGGAGGGTATTGGAGATGGGAGGGCAGTGGGACACCACAATGGGACATCACAATTAGACACTGGGCAGGGACAGTGGGAGTGACAGATGGGGATGGCCCCAGTGGGACCCTCCCCTTACTGTCCCCCTGCAGCTCAGTGAGTGCAGCCAAGCTCCATGCCAGTGGGCATGCAGCTGCCTTGGCTAGGTGCTGAGTCCCAGATGCACCATGGCAGCCCAAGCCTGCATACCAGCTCAGGAAACCCACAGATGTGGGGGAAGCAGAGACCTCCCAGTTGCACCACAGCTGCCCAACCACATAGTGACCCCGGAGCCCACAGTAGCCCCATGGCAGCCCAAGACCCCTTTAGATGCACCGTGGCATCCCAGCCTTGAGATCCCACAGTGGTCTGGGACCTTGCAGCATCCTTGGGCCCAACCAAAGCCCCTGCCTGCCCTATCTGGAGGTGCATTTTGGGGCCAAGGGGGAAGCTATAGGGCTAAAGAGAAAGACACAGGGCTCGAGGTAAAGCTATAGGGCTGAGAGCAAATCTACAGGGCTGCCTGCACCAGTTTGGAACAAGCAGCATGACCAGTGCCCAGGGTCACCATCCTCATGCTGGCCACAGCACATGCCCCCACCAGCACCCCCAGCCCCTACCCACCCCACTGTGTCCTCCCCAGCAGGGAAATCCCAGCCCTGACTTTTCAGAGAAGGAGGGAAAGGAGGGAGGGTGCTGCCAGGGCCAAGGTGCGAGGAAGCAGCTCCTCCTCCCTTTCCACTGAACCTGCTTTAGGCCAGGCCAAGAGGTTGGATTTCCTGGAGGGAGGGTGCAAGGCTCGGCGCTGACGCAAGGCCGAGCGCCGCGCTCCACCCAGCCCTTACAAAACACCGAGAGGAGCAATTAACGAACCGGCGGGGCTGGCCACCCTGCCGGGAGGCCGCGGCCAGACCTGCTCCGGGCAGGGAGGGGACCGGACCTGCCGCAAAACGTGTCACCAGCTCCTGCCTCCCAGCTGCTTCCCAGGGACCCGGGGGAGAAACCCCCTCCCATCGTGCAGGCATCTCAGTGGGGTTTGGATACACCCGGACCATTGATACGTGGTGGGGATGGTTGCTCCCTATGGGGATGCCTACTCTCCATGAGCAGGGATGCTTGCTGGCACCCATGCCAGAAGGGAGCCCTGGCACCCAGCTTCCTCACTCTGCCTTTGGGGGATGCCACACTCCAGCCCAAGGGTGCTGGAGTGGGGCTACACCCTTGTGAAATCACCCAGTGGGTGCAGGATGAGTGCCTACAGTGGGCAGGAAGGATGCTGCCAGGGCAGCCCTTATGTCCCTGCAAGGCTGTGCCAGGGAACAAGGTTCCCATGGGCTCATAGTGCTTGGCCCTGGCACCACGTGTGGGGGGCACCAGAGAAACCCAGAGCTTGTGCAGGCAGTGGAGATGCAGGTCAGCACAAGCTGCTTGGGGTTTGGAGAGCCTAGAGAAGCAACAAGAAGGCTCTAACCTGGCAAAAGCAAGAGGAGGGGTGCAAAGTGCTGGGGAGCTCGGTGTTTGCTGGGGAGTGGGAGATAGGAAATACTTTGGAGACAGCAACTGTGGTCAGAGGGGCGCAGAGGGCACCTTGCACAGGTGTTGAGATCAGGAGCAGGGTGCTGCTGGGACCAGCACAACCAGCTGTGATAAGGATCGGGTCAGGGGTATGCAGCAGAGAGCAAAGGGACATAACAGCACAGAGCTGGGGGCTGTGACACAGGCAGACACCCTGTCCCCATGCTGGGAGCTGTTCCTCTTCCCTAGCATGCTCAGCCCCAAAAGTGTTGCCCCCCCTTGTGCACCACAAGGCACAGCCCCTATACAACCCCAAGCTTGTGGCCCAGCTGCACTGGAGCACACAGCAAGGAACTGGGGTCTGTCCAAAGCAATGTGGGTGATGGTCCACCCTGCCATGCCACCCAGCTCCACCTTGACCAGCGTCACCACACAGGGATCTGATGCTTCTTAATATGCTCCTCAGTGGCACTGGCCACCCCTGTCCTTCCATCTGGAACTGTGGCCATCAGCAGTGCCACCT
The DNA here is from genome assembly GCF_026170545.1 of Melanerpes formicivorus. Lineage (NCBI taxonomy): Eukaryota > Metazoa > Chordata > Aves > Piciformes > Picidae > Melanerpes > Melanerpes formicivorus. Next base: position 5,514,544 of record NW_027142398.1, read on the forward strand.
CTGGGCTGCCACACTCCCATCCTTTGCAAACTGGAAGAAGGGAGCATGGATATTGCCATGGTACCCCTTCAAAACACTGGGGAAGCAGGGCATGGCCACCAGCATCTGCTGCAGCATAACATGTACCCAGCTGGCACCACCTGGGGGAACAAGATATGGGGCAGAGCAGCCTCCAAGGTCTCTTCTTTACCCAGGGCTACTCCAACCCAAAGCAGGGCAGAACCAGGACCCCATGGGATGATCCCCCATGGTGCAGGAGACACTGCAGGAGCCACTAGCAGATTCTCTAAAGGTGATGGGGGTGGAGGGGGGGTGTCCAGCTGCATCCCAGCTCCATTTCGCCTTCCCATGTGGGATGCCTGGGGCAATCCAGCCCTGCTCCCTCCCTCGCTGTGCCCAGACCCCAAGGCAAAAGGATAAAAGTTCACGGACAAGCCTGGGCAGGCGTGGCACAGCACAGGCAAAGCACCACCACCAGTGCCAGCTTTGGCAAGGGGATGTGTGAGGCCACTAACACTCCCTTCCTGTCACTGATCGGTGGCACCCACACCACGGGGTGAAAGGAGCTCACATTCCCCCTGGTGCTGAGCAGGTGGGGCTCAAGGACAGCAGGGCAGGCTGGGAAGTGGGGCCCTGGCCCCACTGCAGTGAGGTCCCTAAGGACAGATCTCCTGTGGGACACAGAGAGAGGCTGCTCTGTCACACAGCAAGCTCTGCAAGACTCCAAAGCTCAGGCTCTGGGGCATCTCAGCTCCTCCCTGTGCCCCCCTGGCACATCAGTGCTCAGCAGAACTGTGGTTGGGGTCCAACAACAACTTCTTGGCAGGCAGAGGCCTTCCTTAATGTGCTCCTTGTTCCAGTCAGGGGTCGTTAATGTTTCAGTGGACCCCAGCAAGACCATGACACACCAGTGAAGATACTGCCAAGCCCATCACCACACACAGAGCCTAAATGCTCTTGGCTTGGTCAAGCACAACCCCGTGTCACTTTCCTAGCAACAGCCAAGAGCTTTCTGCAGAAGCCCCACAACCCTGGCAGCTCACCCAGGGACCCTTTGGGAACATCCTACTTCACATCTTGCCCCAAACCAACAAAGGACACCTTCCTGGCTGTCACACAGCCGTCCTGGGGACAACCAGCACCCATTTGGGTCGACAGCAGCAGAGAAGCGAGATGCAGTGGAGCAGGGAGGGTGGTAGAAGGAGCTTTGTTTACATCATGCTCTTCTTCCAAGCAGCTCCTGGACTGCGGTGAGGGATTCCCCAGCTTGAGAAGGGAACAGTGGCTGCCCTCCCAGGCAGGTCTGCACTTCTCCTACAGGGATGACCAGTCACTGAAGGGACCCCTGCTGTGAGCTGGGGAGCTGGGTGATGGTGGAGCCCCCTGTGTTCCAGGCCACCTCCCCATGTGACAGCCCAACTAATTTCCTCCCCTCTATCACTTCCTGTCCCTTCCTGCTTGGCAGGCAGCTCAGGAAGTAATCGGAGCGAGGAAACTACAGATGGACACGTGGCAGCATCCCATCAGGGTCTGGAGGTGTGGCCAGGGCCACCCCAGGCACGTGCCCCCCACAGCCCCACAGCCAGAGGTCCCCCATCTTGCAGTAAACCCCTGAGCTCCTGCCCAGTTGGGATGCAGCTGGTCCTCACTCAGTGTCCAATGCTGAAGGATGCTCAGACCCAAAGAGCTGTGGGTCAGTAAGGAGAAAACAGGAGTGAGATTTGCCCCAAAAATATTTGGGCATGGGGGAAGGAAGGGATCAGGCAAACCACAGGGCACATCCTGAGATGTTCCATCATAATGGCAGAACCACGGTGTGGAGAACAACCTTCCATCTCCTCCTCTTCCTCCAGCCCTGGTTGAGCAGCAGCAGAGCCGGGTTTCAGCTGGTGAAGGACCCGAGCCAGTTTTGCTCAAGCCTCCAGGCTCCAGACCTGAGGGCAGGGGACAGAGGGACACTGTAACCCAGCCTCCCTGGCCCAATTAGGGCTGCCCTGCCCAGCTGGGCCGAGGCGTTTCACCCAGCAGCGCATAAATAGAAAGCTTCTGCAGCATTAATTGCTCTCTGCATTATGAAACAAGCTGGATGGAAACAACAGGCTTGCAGTCACCTGCCAGGGATGGGCCACGGCCATCCTGTGACATCTCCAGTGTTGGTGGCCCATGGCATGGCCAGCACAGGGCAGAGCACCTGCTGGGGACTGTAGAGTTTGCTTTGCCACTGGGTCAAAATACACCCATCCTGGGATGCCTCCCACTGATGATGAGCTGGGAGTGGCCCCCACGTCCTGAGTTCCCTGGGACTCCTATCACTGCCTGTCCCATGGGGAAGCCATGGGTCTGTGGGGTGAGGGAAGCACCATGGGGAGGCCAGAGCCAGGCAGCCCTCTGCTCGCAGTCAGCTGATGTCCCAGGTACCCTGCCAGTGCTCAGACCCACTCTTGGGAGGATAAATATCTCCATGGAGAAGTTTCAGGTACTGTGACCCCATTTTATCCCATGGCAGCAGGGCCAGAGAAAACATCTTCTGGGGGGATATCAGCTGCCAGGTGAAGAGAAGGAGGAGGAGGAGGAGGAGGAAGGCTGCAATGTATTTCACACCCACCCCCAGCCGCCTTCCACCCCCACGAAACCCAACCCTGCCCAGGGAGCAGCTGCACCTATTGCCTGCACTGGAGCCCAGGGCCAGCATCACTGTGTTCCTAGCTGAGCACCCATGGGCAGAGACCCACTGGGGTGTGGGGGTGCCAGATATGAACCTGCCCGACCAGGCACCAGAGACACAAGGCAGTGGGGGGGACTGTCAGGCATTACCACCCTAGTTGAGACACTGTGATGTCCCTGGCTGCCAGAGTCTGGAGCACACTTGTGACATGAGGAGACACTTTGTGGTGAGGGTGATGGAGCACTGGTCCAGGCTGCCCAGAGAGGTTGTGGAGTCTCCTCTGGAGACATTCAAAACCTGCCTGGATATGCTCCTGTGCAGCCTGCCTTAGTGATGCAGTTCTGGAAAAGGGGTTGGACCAAATGAACTCTAGAGGTTCCTTCCAAGCCCTACCGTTCTGTGACTCTGTGACACAGTCATGTCATCTTGCCACCATCACCCCTGCAGTGAATTCACAACACTCGTGGCAGTGCTAAGCTGGGATCCTGCATTTAACATGGGAGCTGCCAGAGCAGGCAGGTGCTGCCCCACACAATCCACACCGGTGATTTGATTTACTCCCAGAAAGGGATGTTTGGGTTCAGCACCATTTTATGATATGCCATCACCTCAGACTGGCCCAGCGGGTGCCCAGCGGGTGCCTGTGGCAGAGCAACACCTTTTCCTGGCACCTTTCACCACTGCCTGATTTGAGAGCTGGAAAGGGGCACAGTTGCTCCCGCTCCCGCAGCTTGAGAAATGGCTCTGGAATCCCTGGGGAGGAAAGTTGCTAAAAATACATGAAGGCAGGACCCTGAATAAAAGAAGGAGCTCCAGCAAGCAGAATGTCCCGAGAGCTGCTGGAGAGCCCAGCATTGTGTGCTGGTCCCTGGAAAGACATGCTAGCCCCTGGACAACACGCTGACGCTGGAGCCAGACCCTGACCCTCCACTCTGTGATGCCACCTGGGCAAGGTGAACAGGGCACAGTGGCCACCCCATCTGAGAGCTGGAGCCCAAACTCATGTCATAAGTGAGCACAGGCACCAGCAACCACCTAACAAGCACCAAGCAGCCACCAAACTATCACCCTGCCCAAGTCACCCAGCAAGCACACAGGCAAGAAGCAGGGCAGGGCAACAGCTGGGTCTGACACCCAGATCTTTGCTTCTGGCCTGCAAAGGGCCCAGATCTTCCTGCTAATAAAAACCCGACGCTCGCTGGGGTCGGGGGCTCGCGTGCCTGGTTTTGGGTGTGCTTTTTCCAAAGGCCAAATTGCCTGAGCCGGGGAGGGGGGAAGGCAGGAGCTGGCTGCCTCTGGGGGAAGGGCGGGCGGCGAGGAGCTGGCATGGGAACGGCAGCCCATCCTCCACGCACGCTGCGCCGCTCCGCGTCTGTAAACTTTGAACATCTTCCGGAGAGAAGTTTAGTGGCTATTGTGAACAGCTGGATCTAATTTTACGAGGAGCAAGAAGGAGACAGTCGTGGGGAAATCATAAGGCTTGGCGCTCCCAGGCGAGGATCTCCGAGCCCGGCCAACTCTCCTGCCTCCACCGCACCCCACCGAGCAGGAGCGCCAGCAAGACGGCACCGGGAAACTGAGGCACAGAGTGGCACAATACTCAAGCGTGTCCTGGGTAACCAAGCTCGGAGTCCATGTGTCTAGGGCATTGAGTGTCCCCACATCTGTCACCACTCCATCAGCGGTGGCACAGCTCTTCCCCACAGTGGGATGCAGGGCCACCTCTTTGACACATCTCCACAGCCAAGGGCCCCCAGTGCTCATTCTCGATGCTCATGGGCACCACAACACAGCCCTCCAGCCAGCTGCTTCCTGCCAGGCTCTGCCCACCTCCTAAAATTATCTCCAGTTCTGCCATCCCATCCCCAGCCCCCCCCCTGCAGCTAGGGCAGCTCTGCCAGGACACACTCCAGGTCTGCACTGATCCCCACCCTCAGTAAGGCAGAAGGGGACAAAGCAGCCTCGTCCATCACTCTCATCTCCCTCGACAGCCATGAGCCACCTGAGGGCGAGTGTTTCCCAGCACTCTTGCTGAAGTCAACTTCTGTGCCTCTGGCTCATAAGAGGGTGGCTGAGGTTAACCTCGGGGTTGGCATTAGCCGGCTGAGACCTGGCACATCTCATGACACACACCCAGTGCCCACTGGGTTTCAGTGCCACTGCTGCCTCATGGCATGTTACAAGGGACACTGGGGACCATCAGCGGGTTGTATCCATTTAGGACAAGGTAAGGGGACAAACACTCTCCAGTGGATTCACAGCACCAGGATGGATGTACTTTGTGCAGACACTTGGGTTTCTCTGGGCCCTTCCGCTGCAGGATCCCATTGGCTGTGCCAATGCAGAGCCCTACACAATGCTACCCTCACAGGGCCACCAGCTGCCACCCCCAAGGATGAGACCATGTGGTCCATGGCCTGTCCCCACGAAAGGGCTTGGATACAGATGCTCACAGCAGAGCTGCACCAGGACCCCAGAATAGTGCCTGGCACTACTTGCCCCCCAATTCCCACCACCACATTCAGCACCATGAGGAGGTTTCACTGGGGCCCCTTGCTCCCATTTCACAGGTGGGGAAAACCGAAGCACTGGGAGCTGTATCGGCATGTCCAGACCCGCAGCAGGATCCGGCCGTGCGTTATCACTGAGGCGTGTGTGGTGGTGGTGGGCGGGGGGAAGGTGGCTGCTCCTGCCGCGTGCCTGCTGCAGGCTGGCGCGGGGCATGGCCCCGCCGGCTGCTCACCCCATCATTACCTGCCCTCCCTCCCTCCAAAAAAACATTTCATAAGCCGCCACGTGACGGTGGCAACAGCAAACGCCCACGCGCCTCAGGTGCCTGCCCCAACCGCAACATGCAGGTGCCTGGCATCAGCCTCTGGCATGGGCATCGACCCCGAGGAACATCTTGGACGCAGGAGCAAGGAGCTCAGAGCTGGGGACAGGAGCTCCAAAGATCTTTGGTTATATTCCATCCACCAGAAGCACCCAAGGTGCTGTAAACACCACGGTAGCCTTGTCAGCCCCTTGCAATCGCCATCAAGGATTTAATAAGAGAGAGAAGCTCCCACAGATGAGCCATTTTTTGGACAGCATGTGTCCCATCCATTGATGGACAGATGAATCCCAACCCCACAAGAGCCTCAAGGATGGCTCTCACCACACAAATCTCAGCAGCACCCTTGGTTAGGGCTTTGCAACCCTCACAGGCTCCTACGGACACGAGAAGAGGTACTAAGGCATAAGTCCACATTTTTTCCCCTGCAAACATCTCTAAATTGCCCATTTCTCCCCCTTTCCAGCCACTGTGTGCCTGCACCACTCCCACCTCTGATCTCACCTGCCACCAGCCTCGTGCTCGCTGCGTCTGACGGGAGCCTTGTGGTTGCTTGCTTTTTAATACATTAATTACAGCTGATTACTACCCCCACCCCCACCTCCCCTCAGCCATAACCTGCCTGAACACTGCCAGGAAAAGGCTCCTTCCTTTGGCACAGCACTGGGACACCAGAACTCGCCTCCTGACCCGCTCAGTGCTGGCAAGATGGGAATTAAATGGCAATTAAAAGAGGATGCCGCTGCTGGTATCATGACAAATAGTGACCATGTGTCATGTGAAATGGATGCAATGCCCTTCTCTTGATGGGGATGGACGCTGGAGGGGGTTTAGCTTGGCAAGAAGGGGATGTGGGATGGCTGCTGGAATGTTTATCTCTGCAGCCCTTTGACCCCCAAAATGCCCCAGTTGAGGCATCCAAGCTGAGCATCAGTGTTGCAACCACCGCAGTTGGGACAAGGGTCCTCTAAACACCTGGGTGTCACTTACGCAGTGCGGCTGGAGACCACCGCTTTCCAAGGGTTATTTGTGTTAGGAAAGACAGTGCAGTGCCAGCCTCCTGTCTGCCCCAGGGAGCGTGCAGGGTACCCAAGGTCCCCTGGGTACGGGAACATTCCCCCATGTCAACCCAAACAGGGTCAAACCCAGTGCCTTCTCCCAAAGGGACAATCCTGCTCATCCTCTCTGGTAGGGAAGTGCCAGAAACACTGCTCAGGCAGTGCTGTGGTGACTGTCATGCACCCTGCCAGCAGGGTCCTAGCCTCACCATCCCCCATCTATTCCTCCCTTAGCTTCACCATTGTGTGACCTTGGTGACCACCCATTTTGGAGATCCTTTTCCTCCTAACCCATGGGGAAATAACCTACCTCAAAAGTTGGGTGTGAGGAAGGGCTTTGAGGCTATGGATGCCCCCAGGGCCAGCGGGTGCATGGGATAGGGGTTGCCAGCCTGGCAGCCCCTCAGTTCTTCATCTGTCATGGTAAGCACCCCAAAACCAAGGGGACTCAGGGTTTGGCAGCCCCACTGGCAGGGCCCCCCAGGGTGGCTGGGCAGTGCCAAAGCCCTGACTCACAGCACGCACGTACCCACGCGGGGTAAAGCGATAGGAGGGGAGAGAGGACGCCGGAGCCCAAAATACCCCAGCGCGCCTGACCCTGGAGATTAGCGCTTTGCCGGTGGGACGCTCGCCCGGCTGTGCTTGTCCCAGCTCCCCACAGCGCACCAAAAAGCTGCACCCTCGCCCCTCCCCTGCCAACAACCCAACAGCCATGGGGAGCTAAGGTGCCCACTGCCATAGTACGGCCTCCAGTACTATTTCCAGATGTTTTTTCCCCAAAATATGTTTGTTTTCTCTTTCCAGGTGGCAAAGGCCAAAGGTGTTGCAGAGCAGTTTTGAGGGTAAGTGGCACTGCAAGGGCTTGGCTTTATTTTCTTTCCAAGGTGGTAAGAGAGGAGGGTGGTAAAAACAACCATCCCAAATCCAAGTAGGGTGTAAAAATAAAACACCAATAACACCAATAATAATAATAATAAAGATGACACACTGCTGAAAATGACACCCGTAATTGCTGCCTCCTTTGCAATGCGCCCCTATGACGAGGCACAAAGTGCTCAGCACCCAGTCAGCCCCTGGGCATCCCCTACATGCCTGTGACACACATGTAATTTGACATTGCGTGTAGCCCCCATACCCCGACCCAGGCCACCTCCACCCCAAAGTGGGGGGCACAGCCGGAGCTGGTTTATCGCTATATATAATGTCCTGGCGCCCGCCCCCTCCCCGCTCCAGCCTGTAGCCCATATCCTACACAAGGGCCCTTTGTAACCCTATAGCCCGGGGATGCGCCCGCGGCGGGGACACAGCGCAGCCCCGACAGGGCGGGACCCTGAGGACCTGGGGGTGGGGGGAGACCTGGGGAGTGCAGGGGTTGGGGATAATTCGGGGTATGCTCGCTGTGCCACTTCCCCCTCCTCTCCCAACAAGCACACCCCCCCAACCCAACCCAACCAAACCAGCAGAGTCCCAGGGTGAGCCTCGGCACCGGGCTGCCGGGGGTTGGGGGTGGAGGGAGCGACTCCGGCAGGGCTCGGTGCAGGCGAAGAGCTGCGGGCCGGGAGGAAGAAGGAGGAGGTGGAAAGGGGGCTGGGAGTCTTCCCGGCGAGCTCTTACCTACTCCGTACTTCGGAGGGGCTGGGCCGGCCGCGGGTGCTGGGACCGAGACCGGACCGGGGCCGGACCGGGAGTGGGAGCGGGGCCGGGCCGGGCCGGGCCGGGCCGGGCCGGGCCGGAGAGTGCGGCAGGAATGCGGGGAGTGCGGCGGACTCCCGGGTCCGCGCACGGAGCCAGGCGCAGGGACGAGAAAGTTTATGCAAGGGAGGAGCAGAAAGTTGGGAGTCAATCAGGAGGCGGCGGGGCCGGGCCGACCCTCCTCCTCCTCCCCCTGCCCTCCTTCTCCTCCTCCCCCCACCCTCCTCCTCCTCCTCTCCGGCTCTTCCTCCCTCCTTCTTTCCTCCCAGCGCACCCTCCCTCCCGACCTGGGGCAGCGGGGCTTGTCCTCCATCCAGGGGTGGCTTTTTGGGAAAAGCAAGCCCTGGAACGCATCTCACCTCGGATCAGGCTCTCGGAGCGGCTTCCAAGAGCCTTCCTCTTCAGCTTTCTTCTTCTCCGGGGCTGCAGCCTCCGGGATACAGTCCCGGGCTGGGGTGCGAGGGTGCTGCTGTCCTGTCCCGTCCCCAGCCAGCCAGGGTTTCTTGGGTGCATCTTCATCTTCTTCTGCACGTCCTCACCCCCTGCACTCATCTTCATTCCCTTCCCCTTCCCTTCATTGTCTTCTGCACCGTCTCATCCCCCACTGCATTCCTTCACCCCCTCCTCATCCCCCTTCTCACATCCTCATCCTCTCCAAAAAGCTTCACCCAACTCCTCATCTCCCATCCTCACCACTTCCCAAGCACCTTTATTCCTCCCCAAACATGTTCATCCTCCCCAAACATGTTCATCCCCTTCCTTATCTCCCCATATTCCTCTCAGCCCTTCATGCCCCTCCACCATGAAGATTCCCAGTCTGTCCTGGACACCCCATAGTACTGAGGATGGGGATGCCCAAGGGAACCCAGTCAGGAGCCAGGCCATGGTCATCTCCTTGGAGCAGGTTTGATGGGTGATAGCACACTAAGCTGCAGCCAGCTGATCCCATGCAAGTCCCTGGCCATCCTGCCTGTTGGGAACCACGGCAGCACATGGCCAAAGCCGCTGGTCCTGGGGTCCAGCATGCACCAAAGACCTGTGCCACGGTCCCTAAACCCCATGGAGGGGAGGTACCAGCAGAGCCCTGCTTGGAGAAGGGATGCTCTTGGCATCCCATCCCTTCTAGAAACATATTTTTCTCATTTTCATGCCGAGCTTGGTTGTGCTGAAGCCTTTTGGGACCAGCCAGCCAACACTGCAGCCTGTGGAGCGCCAGCCTCCGCAGCATCCAGCGCGTTCAGCAATCGGGTGATTACCAAAGCCCTATCGCATTCTTCCACCCTTGGCCTGCTGCTAACTTGTAAGAAATCTGGACCAAAAAGTGCAACAAAATGGCTGCTATTCTCCATGGGCCGTTCAGAGCACTCGTTACTCATCCCTTACTTGGGCAAAAATGACATTGACTGCTCCTGGAGATGACAGCCTTAATTGAGTTCAATAGGAGTTGGGGCTGAGTAAGGCATGAGCAAACAAGCGTGCCTTAGCCCATGAATAAAAGCTTGATCTGCAAATGTTTAGGACCATATGTAAGGCTCCGTGCAGGGAAGTACCGAGGGAGTCACTGCTGTGCTGGGCCTGGTGTTGGGCTCTGTTACAGCCTCCAACCCAACCGCTGGCGATGCCGAAATGAGCTTTGTTGGGAGCACAGTGTTTCAGTCCTGGCTCGGTGGTTTCTTTCACTCCTGCCTCCTCATTTTTACTTTTCCCCCTCTTCAGAAGTCTGTAATCCTCCTTTCTGCTATTCTTCGTCCACTGGTGGGAACAGCAACTTCCTTTCTCAAATTGTAATATAAAAGAGCTGCAAGTAGCAATGCCATAAATAATATTTTCTTATGGCCAGAACATCCAAGTCTCGGCAAGACACCAAGAACAGCTACAGCGCTGTAAAACTCCAACACTTCACCAGAATGGCTTCACTAATTAAAAAACCATTCCTTTTTAAAATGCAGTTGAAAAGGTATTGGCTGTGCCGAGAAAGAGCCTGTTCTGCAGCCCTGCAACCCCACAGCTCCCTGGCCTTCTCTTGGAAAAATGTCACCAAGAGAAACACACAGGGGTGAGAAAACCACCCTGTCACCATCACTTCTTTAATTGATTAATATATCACCACTTCAAAGCAGGGAGCAAGAGCCCCAAAAGCCAAGGTGGTGCCCTCTGCTGGGAACCCAACAGCTCCAGCCCTTCCGTGGCTGGTGAGGAGCTTCCCAGCACTGGCCTCTCCCCCAATACCTGCCAGGATACCCCCAGCCCCATAATGGGGCAGTTGCCTTTTAGAGCCGATGGAAACACCCCCCAGCCCCACAAGGAGTACAGGGGCTGAGCCAGGGCTTGAGGCTGGCTGCATTTAGCCCCCTCAGCCCCCAGGGTCTGGGCACAGGGAGAAGAGAGCAACTGGAGAAGAGCTCTCCACTTCCATCCCCTCGCTCAGCTCTGGACCAGCATCTTCCACTCACTGGCACAGAATGGGAATGCTGGTGACCACCACCTGCGAGAGCCAGTACTGCAGTGACATTGCTCCTAACAAGGATGTGGTGCTCAGCATCCAGGTGGGACCTGATGTTTTTTTCTTATACCTATCTTTGCAAAAACAGAGGTCAGAGGTGGCCTATTCCTGGACTCATTCCAGCTCAGATTGGATGTGGCTCTGAGCAATCTGCTCTAGTTGCAGATGTCCCTACTGACTGCAGGGGGTTGGACTAAATGATGAGCCTTAAAGGTCCTCTCCAACCCAAACCACTCTGTGATCCCAGGAAAAGTCATTTCCCAGACGGTTCCCTTGAAGAAGCTGCCGACAATCACCTTCGGTCACTGCTCATGCTCCTCATGAGGAGTTAAACCCATCCCTGCAGCACCAGCCCCCTCACATGAAGCTTCAAAAGCCTCAAAGTCTTAACACACCCCTCCTGAGGCTGGAGAAGAGCCCTTCTCCAAGGAAGATGCACACTTTGGGCTCCCAATGCCTGGCTCCTTCTCTGGCTTTTTTCGTTTTTAACCTTCCCTCACAGTGAGCATTCCTTTCACACCCACACACACCCCGGCATCCCCAGCCATTGGCCTGCTGGTGCATCCCTCACGCTTTCCCTCGGCCAAAGCCCATCCACATCTCAACTGCTTCCGTCCCTCTCTCCTCTGCTGTTAACAGCCGTCGCAAACAAAGGCCCCAATACCCAGTGCCCTCTTCAATTGCTTTCATTTGTTTTCCTGTGCTGCAGTTGGTTTGGGTTAGAGGGTATGTGGAAGGGATGTGGAGTGGGCAGCTGAGGCAGCAGCTGTTCTGGGATGGGGAGGCATTGCGTGGGACGCCCAGGGCAGATGGGTTCTGCTCTGCTTGGGCCACAGGCTGGGAGTCCCAAGGGACTTGCAAGCAATAAGGGGTAACATGGGGACTTTTTGGGTGAGAGGAGGGAGAAAATCCCCAGGAAGCTGTTGTGATAAGGGCAGTTTGTGTTCCAGCAGGAGGTTGGGAAACTCAAACCTCTCTCTCTCACCCTGCTTCAGCTTTCCTGCTTCCGCCAGAGGCAGCGGGAACAGGCATGAGCCTGACCGTCAGCTGAGCCTTTCCCAATTCCAAACAGATGTTGGGCCTGTGGCTGGATTTGGGCAGAAAGCACTCATTTCCCCCATATTTCCTGGCCACACCTAGCCAGGGCATGCTGGCCCTGAACCGTGGGCTCTACTTCTCTTCTTAGAAAGTCTCTGATCTCACCACGTGGGTAAGGGACGATGCCCTGTGTGGGTCTGTTGTCCCCAAGATGTCCACCTCCATCTGCCCCCACATCTGCTGATGAATCATGGAGCCTGGAGTTGTGCAGCTGGTGGGAAAACTTCAACTCCATCAGCAAAGCCGCTGGTGCAGATGTTGGCCAGTGGTCCAATTGCAGCTCATGGCCTCATTGTCACTGTCATCTGTCTCTGTCCCCGCCATGGGGATGGGTTCAGGCTGTGTTCTGAAACTGTATCCCTATGGCACCACCACATCTGTCACCTCTTGCAGCATTAACTTAGGGGTAGTGGTTCAGATCACCCCTAGAAATGGGGAAAGACTTAAATGTGTCCTGGGAAAGGAACCCCAAACTGCATCAGTCCCCCTGGCGTCAGTGCAGGATCAGAGCAGATGAGAGAAGCATTGCTGGGGAGACAAGGACAGTGTTTTGGAGCACCATGGCATATCCCAGTTTCTGACCTCCAGTGACTGTTCACCCAGTGAATCTTCACCCCATGAAGATGGCTTTGTGCTGGGAATGGGGTCACGGGCTGCCCTACTTCCCCCAAGCTGCCCTTCCCCAGTGTCTCCCCTTTCCAATGACTCCCCATAGTGCCCTGCAACTGGGCTCCACACCATAGGGTGCCACAAGAAGCATACATCCACGCTCTGAAGGGGTCCCTGAGACCACCTGCTGGTAGTGTCTGATGGGATGCCACAAAGCACCAGTGTAGTGAGTGCCAGGGACATGGGGGGCTTGGCTGGACCCAGATGGGTGCTGAGCATGACTCAGCACCAAACCACACCTTGTGAGTCACCCTGGTGCTTCCTGGTGCACCCAGAGTTTTCCCTTCTAGGTCCCTCCTGGTTGTACCAACCCAACCCAGCCCAGCCCTGTGCCGGTGATGCCAGCTCTGCCTCACGTGGCTGCCAAGCCTCCTTCACCAGCACTGCCTTCCCTTGGCACATGCCCACATGCTGCTGGTGCTCTGGGTTCCAGGCTGCTCCTCAGGGATCTCAGATCCCAAAAGGCTTCCAGCCTCTTGGGTAGAAAGTTCAGGGCATGAAAAGACACCACAAATGCCCCACATCTGCTTGTGCCAGGGGAAAAATGGGGTAAAATAGGAGTTTGGTGTCTGGTGTCCATCGAGATGGGCAGAAGGCTCTTCACTGGGAGCTTGGGCAGAGCCTAGTTGCACGTGGGCTCATAAGGCGGGTGAGGAAACACAGACCAAGGAGCTCACTAACCCCCCTCTCACTGAGACCTTGAGTCACAAAATATAAACTAGAACCCAAACCAAAAAGGGCATCTAACTCCAAGAAACCTCTCAGAGAGGTGAGGTCAGGATCATAGCCTCATCTGGTAAATACACCCCAGCCTGACCCTGCCATCTGCCCCAGACCAGTGATCTGTCCCCAGAGTGGGTGACTGTGGCTGGGTGAGTGTCCCACAGTGCCCTGCAGGCACCTCCAGTCACCCCAGGAGTGGCTGCAGCCATTGAGCATTGGCCAGGCAGATGGTGGAGATAGAGAAAGCAGAGCAGGATGGAGATGCAGGAGCATCCAGTGGGCACTGGCAGGTGGTTCTGGCAGCCTGATTGGCCATGGCGGCCCTTCTTAGTTCCAGCAGACCCAGTGACCCCTGCAGCCCTGGTGGCCTTCGTAGGCACAGCAACCCCAGTGGCCCTTGTGACCCCACTGGCCCCAGTAGCCCCAGCTGTTCCAGCAGCCTTGGTGCCCCCAGTAGCAGCAGTCAGCCCCAGTGGTCCCAGCAGTCTCAGTGGCCTTGGTGGCCCCAACAGCCCTGGTGGCCTTAGGAGACACAGCAGCCCCAGTGGCCCTGGCGGCCGTGGTCACTCCAGTGGTCCTGGCAGCCCTGGTGGCCCCAGTAGCCCCAGAAGCCCTGGTGATCCCAGTAGTCCTGACCGACCTGGTGGCCCCGGTAGCCTCAGTGGCCCCAGCATGGGTGCTACTCGCAGGCCAGCTTCCCGTCAAAGCTGGAGAGGGCGATGGCGAAGGCCTGCACTGCACACAGCGGGTAGTTGTAGTCCATGGTGAAGGCATCATCAGCCACGCGCCCAAACTGCATCACGATGTAATCAGCTGCAAGAGAGAGGGCAAGCAGCTGGGGTGTCACCCATGCCCTCATCTCACCTTTCATCCCAGGGGATCCAGCTTTGTGGCACCCCAAAGAAGCCACCCCCTCGCCGAGCTCTGCAGACAGCCTGTGAGCACAGCGTGTGTCACCAAACCCAGGGGAGGTGGAACAAGATGATCTTTAAGGTCCCTTCCAACCCAAACCATTCTTTGATTTTCCTTGACACCCTTTAGTCCCCACAGGAGCCACAGCTCTGCGAGGGACAGGGACCCTGGTGCCCCACCGCGGGACTCGTGCTACCCGAGGGCGGGTGGCAGGAAATCTGTAAAAATAAACCAGGGGCCCCGGCGAGGCTTTTTCTGTCCCGTAACCCTACACCCAGGGGCCGAGGGATTCTGACTGCACCAGACAGGTGATGAACGGCCGCAGACGGGGACAGAGCTGCTGCCACTACTGAGGGACTGTTCCCAAGGCACAATGCACCCAGGGTGTGCCCACCAGCAGTGTGGGGTGCACACTGAGGGTGATGCTCTGGGGTGATTCTGGGAGCTCTTGCTCTAGAATCTGCCTGGCAACAGGTGACCCTCATGGGGCCTCTGCCAGCACTGGGGGCCACTGGCCTTGGGTAGCTTCATTCCATCTCCAGCTATGCAGCCATGCATAAAGAAAACCCAGACACCTCAGCAGGAGAAGGGGGTGCTTAGGCCATCATTCCCCCCGCAAATTCTGGCCCCTTCCCAGCTTACGGTCACTGTCATGCACAATCTGGAAGTTTTTGACAGAGGCGTGGGTGACCCGGCCGTGGAAGTTGAGGACGTAGGACTGGGTCTCATCATTCCACACTGGTGCCTTGTTGTGCAGCTCGATGATGTTGTCCATGTTCCTGTTCTGCCATCGCATCAGGAGGCCATCATTATCCTGGGGAGGGGGAGAGGGGAGAGAGCAGAGCAGGAGTGACCTCTGCTAGAGCCCTGCCACCCCCCCAGAAAGATACTCTGTGGCAGGAGATGGGATCCACTGCTGAGTGAAAAAACATAGCCACCACATCTTGCACTTCTCAGGGTGGTGCCTTGAATTTCAGGGACACCTCAAAGCCTTTCCATGTCCCCAAAGGGGGAGAATCCAAGGTGAACCCTAGCAAACCCTTTTCTCCAGACGTTTCTCCCAGTCTGGCCCCTGACTTACATTTCGGGGGCGGATGGGCACCCTCTCGCTGTCGGAGTTCATCCCGGGGATGATGACCGTCATCTTCCTGGGGCCTTTGAACCCTAAAACGTTGGTCTCCTGCAAGAGAGCCCCCACTAAAATCAGCTTCTCGCTGGTGGCTGAACAAGGGCTCGGGAACGGATCTAGCCCGTCCTACATCGCTCCAACCCCTTGGGCCAGTAGCCCAAAAGGGTGCAGGACCCAGGAGGTCCTGATGTGGGGGATTCCCATATTGCTACTTACGTAGACCACAGCTGAGAGCTCCTGCCGCACGTTGGACCAGTTGGCGTTGGCCCTGTCAGGGTTTGCACCGTTGTCAAACACCGTGAACTTGGTACCCATCAGGTTGGATCTGCAGCCAAATATGGGAGATGACCATGGATGGTGCCACCAAGTCCCCTCCAACCCCTCCTGTCCCACCCCTATTCCATGTATGGCCTCAGTTTTGCTCCAGATGCAAACCCCAAGTGCAGCCCCCAGCCAGCACCGTCCCTCTCACCCTTTAGCTGTTTGCTTGGGCACAGGGCACCCCTAAATGAGGCTGTTGCAGGGTGCTGCCCCGGTGGGGACCCTCCAGCATCCCTGCACTGCTGCCAGCCATACAGTGGGCTGGGACTTGCCAGGCGCTTTTTCTCACCATGACCTGTCCGCAAGGAGGAACCAGCCCAGCCTGTTTTCCCCTCCTGGCCCCTCAACGTTCCTCAGATTGGATCCACGCAGGGGACGCTGAATTTAGCCTCCTATCTGACCCAGCCATTGCCTGGGGCAACCAGCAACCCATAGAGGGTGCTGCAGGAATGGGGTACCACCAAAATGAGGTGCCACTAAAATGAGGTGCACCTCTGCTCCTACCTCAGCTTCCCAATGAAGTTCTCTCCTCCCCGTGACAGGTCAGTGGGATCAATGGAGATGAGGTAGTTGGAGGTTTTGCTCTTCTTACGCTTCCTCCCAGCAAGAAGGAACACCTGGGAGGGTGATGGAACCTCGTGGGAATTGGATGTTGTCATCACCCAAGCTCAGTGCCCCCCAGTGCCCTCGGCACAAGGCTTGGCCCAGCCAATCTTGTGGGAGTCGTAAAGTGAAGATGATCCTCAAAACACTGGCTGAGCCATGGGGCAGGAGGATCTGAGCCCTCATCATGCCATGCACCATCAACATGGGACATTTCCCAAGAGGAATGGAAGGAAGCAGCCCCATTCAAAGCCCACCACCACGGTGGGGTACAGGCAAGCATCCCCCCAAAATCCTGAGAGTGCTCCCCACCTTGGGTGTGAAGCCCCAGGGTCCCCAAGCCCCCAAGCCCGGCTCACCTTCTTGTCATTATCCAAGTGGAGGTAGTAGGTGGGATAAAGCCCCCGGTCCATGCCCTTCTTGTCCCGAGTCACTCGGCACTTGATGGTTGCTCCCTGTGGCGCTGGTTGCAGCACAAACTCCTCCAGGTTGTCCACCTCGAAGGCAGGTGATGGGGGCCTCTCCTCTTTTGCCTGCAGCATGAGAGGGGATGGTGACCCCAAAGCCAAACCTGCCAGAAGCTTCCCTCCTTCCCCAGCTCCCAGTCCCCCTGGGGTGTGGCTCTGCAGCTGGTGGCTTTGGGGACAGTCCTGTGGTGGGTCTCCCAGCCCCATGACTTGTCCTGGGAAGAAGACCTGCTGCTACCCTTTGAAGAGACCCCCATGGCCTTGGTGAGGTTTTGTACCTTCTTTGACTTCTTCACTTTTCCCTTCCTGTTGGAGTTCTTTTGTGGGGTCTCTGGAGTCTCCTCCTCAGTGTTGGCTGCTTTGGAAGGAGCTGTGAGTAGGAACAGGCAGGGACATGGGTTGGGGGGGAAGAGCCTGACTCCATTGAGCCCCAAAATTTGGACTAGCATAAATCCCATTGGTCACAACCCCCCTCTCCATGGCCAGGCTCATCTGCACCCCCAGAAGCCCCTCCAGCCTCTACTATCCTCCATCACATTGCTTATACCTTTCTTTTTGGCCTTCTTTTCCTTGGGTGGGTCCCCTCCAGTCTGAAAGAGGGACACTGGGTTCTTCTTCTCTGACCTGATGGGCTTGGTGCTGGAGTCAGAATCATCCTCCTCGTCACTGCCAGTGATGGCTGTAGTGGGACACAGGGGACGTAGTCATGCAGCACTGGGTGCTGTTGGCTCAGGGTGATGCCATGGAGCAGCAGGACTGGCTGGCACACTCCCCCCCCCCCCTGCTCCACCCCCTAATTACCCCTCACCCCCCCATTGCTTGTCCCATACCTTTCTTCTTGCTTTTCTTCTCCCTGTTCACCTGAAACATGGCCATGGACTCCTTCTTGGTGCTTTTGGCAGATTTGGCTTTGCCTTCAGGGTCGCTCTTGTCTCCTGGTGGGATGGAGGAGCAAATGAGCAGCCAGACAGGGGAATGGGGACAGGCAGTGATAACAGGTGGGGAAACTAGTAAGGGATGAGCTAAGTGGACATTGCAGGAGGAGGGGGTGATTGCCCCACAGGTCCCTGAGCCTCTTGAGGCAGTGATGGGGACAGAACGTGGGTGGAACCCTCATGACAGCAAGGACAGATGGAAGCAGCATCAGAATCAGACTCAAGCCATCCCTGTGCACTGGGCACTCACCCTTCGGCTTCAGCTTCTTCTCCCGGTTCTCACCCGAGGGGGGCTCTTTGGGCAGCTTCTTCTTGAGCTTTTTTGGTGGGTCTTTATTCTCCATCTCCTCTTCCACCTCCTCATCCTCGGAGTCCTCAGCTGGCTCTGCCCAGAGGTAACACCATGGCATCAGCAACATCATGGCTTTGTACCTCCTAACTGGTGAGCAGTGAACCTCTCTCGGCAGCACCCGCCTGTGTGGGCACCCATCCCACTACGGCCAGGGTTCTGGGACCGTGGGTGCCCGGCGCGGCTGGACGTGTCCAGAGCTGGACACAGCGTGTGGAGCCGCATCGCCATCTCGTGGCTGCAGCCCGGCCAGGGACAGAGCAGCTCCATCTTTTTTTTTTTTTTTTCCCTCTCTGGAAAGATGTCCAGGGAGCTGGTGGCGCCGCTGACTGCCACTCTCCCAGGGACAGTGTCGTGTCCCCGCTCTCCACGCTCCCCACTCCCGACCCAATGCCATGCACGCAGATTCCCTGCTACATCACCCTTCCTCCCGGGTGAGTAACTGGGGCTGGGCCGAAAAGCCCCCAGGGACGTTCAGAGCCCGTGCAGATGCCGGGAGCATCGATGGCACCGGTGGAATATGGTGTATGGGGATGCGGTGCAGTGGGACATGGGGTGCCACACACGGGTGCCCACAGAGGGGTGGGTGCTGCTCCCCCACCTTGTTGCTTCTTGGGCCCCTTGGCCATGTGGGAGCGGGGGGCTGGGCTCTCCTTCTTCTTCCGAGGCTCCTTGGTGGGTTTGGAGTAGGGATCCTTGTTGCTCTCCTCCTCTGCCTTCTCCTCCTTCTTCTTCCTCAGCTTCTTCATCCCTGCAGATTTCAAGAGCTGAGCACCACGGCTTCAGACTGGGGCTGCAGGGGAGCAGTGTGTCCCCCTATTTCTAGCACAGCTGGGGCAGGGTGGGAGGCTGAGTCTGTGCTTACCCTGGGCTGGGGCATGGGGCTCCTCTGCAGCCCCTGCCTCATCCAGCTTCTTCACTCGTAGCCGCCGGGGCTTGACCTCTGGCTCCAGCATTGGCTCCTGCCGCTTCTTCTTCACCTTCTGCCCTCATGGACAGTGCTGAGGAGACACAGCTGGCCTTGAATCCCTTTTTCCTTTGCAAGGCTACTCCTGCATGTATGACACTGGCTCCCTTTTCAAAATATATCCTTGTGGGAGCAGGCACCCAGGGACAAGGACCCACTCTGGGGACCTGCTCCATGGACAGGGACCCACACCTTCAAACAAGCAACTTACCATGGGACAGACACCCAGGGAAGGCAGAAGCAGGGAAAAACAGAAAGGGCTGTTAGCAGTCAGACAGGAGAGTGCCAGACAGCTGTGTGCTAGCCACAGGAACAAGGTGCTTGATACTAGCACTGGCCTGACATCACACAGGGACAAGCCACGCTGTGCTGTAGGGACCTCAGATGAAAGACACTCTGGACACCAGCTCATCTACCGATAGGAATTCCCAGAGGAGCTGAGCTGGGACAGGGAACACTGGGACAGGCAGGCAGCCTGGCTCCACACCTCCATCTCCTCTCACCACCCCAGAAGGCTCTGTCAAAGGCAAGGAGCTGCGATGGAGGTCAGCACGAGCTCTGGGATTAGGCACAGCACCTAATACCCATTAGCCAGGCCTATAAATAACCCTGATTTAACAAATCTGGAGCATGTGGGGCAGGACCTGGCTCGAGAGAGGAGAATTTGGGGAGATGGTGTCAGCTCAGGGCCCTTGGAAAGTGATTTAAGCAAAACCAGTGGGGCACCCACCACCTGACCAAACACCTCCCTCCTCATATGGCTTTTGTCCCTCCTGGGTGCCCCAGCACAGTGGGTGAAGGTGTTTGGCAAGAAGGGCGAGGGGCCAGTTGGATTCCCAGCAGGATCTCAGCACTGCAGATTTGGGCAGGAGCAGGAGGAAGGTCTCATGGGGAGGTGAGAACAGGCTGGTTTCTTCTGTGCCATCAGCTCACATGGAAAAGCTCCTTCACATCCTTTAATCCCTTAAGCAGGCTGTGGGGGGAACATGACACAGCCACTCCATTACTTAATGAAGCTCTTTAATGAGGGGCTACTGGTTAATCTGAGTGGTCAATGAAACCACTGCTGAGACCCCTCTGAGGCTGTGGAGCACCCGAGGGCTGTGACAAAATGGGGTAATATCTGGCCTTTAGGGTCACAGCCTGGGGAAAGTGAGTCATGGCTTAACTGAGAGGCTTAATTAAAGGGTTAATTAGGAATTGAACCCACCTCATAGGGTGCTTTGAAGCGACGGAGGGAGGGGTTGGAAGGATACATAAAGGAGCAAGAGGGGCTTTAGGATTTCCTCTACCCACCTGTTCTGGAAGAATGCTCCCCAAATCTCATGACCCCCAAGGCTACAGCATCCTGACAGAACAACTTGTCCAGCTCCAAGTTGGACTGGGTGTGGGGCCACGGTTTGAGGGTCTCCAGTGTCCCCAGCCCCTGGGGACAGCCCACAGCAAGGGTTGGTGGCACTGGGAATGGGAGGAGGGATTTTGTTCTCACCTGCTTGGGCTTTGGCTGCTGGGGGCTGCCTGGTTCCTTGCTGGGGCTGTGGGGCACAGAAATCAAAGGGGTGAGGGCTTTCAACCCTCTCCAGCTCCTGAGAGAGGGGCAAGACCCTCTAGCTGAGCATCACCCCAATTTTGGGGGTGATGGGAGACAGGTCAGCCTTTTGTTTGGCTCCAGAAGCTGCTCGACCTGTCTCAACAGGGTCAAGCTCAATTTACAGCCTCTCTCCTAGCAGGGAGCCCGGGGTGGGAGCTCTGCCTTGACCAAGAGTGACAGCAATAAGGCTCATCTGGGGACCCCTTCTCTAAGGAACACATTTGTCCTCTCTGAGTCGATGAGCATCATCACAGCCATCCTCTTGCAGCAAAAGAAGGCTTGCTAGACCAGCTCATTAAACTACAATTCAACTGTCAATGGGAGAAAAAGGCACTGGAGGAGATG
This sequence comes from Melanerpes formicivorus, assembly GCF_026170545.1. Lineage (NCBI taxonomy): Eukaryota > Metazoa > Chordata > Aves > Piciformes > Picidae > Melanerpes > Melanerpes formicivorus. The sequence continues at coordinate 5,535,404 of NW_027142398.1, forward strand.
GGAGCCTAATGGGGGTGCCCAGCCCATCACCCACCCTGCGGGTCAAATCCTGCCTACCAGTACCAACCTGTCAGCAGCCCAGACCTCGCGCAGGATCTCGGTCTGCAGTGGCATGGTTCCAGGCCCCGTGTCCAGCAGGATGGTTCCCTCCAGCCTGTCCTGGCCTCCTTTCCACCTCTGACCTTCCAGCACCAGCTGCTGACCTCCCCTGGCACTGCAGCTCCTACCAGCCCAGGGCTGGGTCCACGGGCTCAGCTGCAAGGGTCCTAGTGCAGCACCGCGGCATTGGCTCGCCCACCTCCGTGAGGAAGAGGAGGAGGAGAAGCAGACGAAGGAGACGATTAACTTTTTATTTCTCCTGAAACTCCGTAATAGGATTTCTGGGGCTGCTGGCCAGCCTGGCTGCGGGGAGAGCAGCTGGCAGGGCGGTAATCCCAGGAAAAGGAAGTCCCAGCGACAGGGGGCCCCGAGGGGGTGGCAAGGAGGGAGTCAGTTGGGCTGCAGGCAACTTTTTGCAGTGCACAGCCTGCCCCCAGCTGGCACAAGTGGCCCCACTGTGCTGAGGACCTTACCAGCATGAAGGGGAGGGATGCTGGCTGACTCTCTTCAGGGTTGTCCTCCCTGGATGAGCCTTTTTCCACCCAAAAAGGTCTTTTGGTGACAGAAAAACAGGACTGGGGCTGCCTTGCTCTGCACCTGGAGAGCCCATGCAGGGAATGGCAGCGTCCCCAGCTCCAGGTGATGCTAAGGGCTTCCCTGTGGACTGCTGCTCTGCTCCAAGCCCAGTCCCACATCCCCGGGTTCCTTCAGGCCAGAAGTTTCACATCCTGCATGTCCCTTCTCCCACTTCACTTCCTTATTAATAGCATTTAACATTCATTTGTTGGTATTTCCCTCCAAAGATTGCTGTCTAGTTGCAAAGCCAGGTAAGACAAGTGCCCCCAGTGACCCCTCTGTGCCCTCAGCCTTACCCAACGCACCAAAGGTACACCCCCCCCCATCCCCCCCACTCATACACCCGCGCCCCATTTCCCAGGCTATGTCCAGTGCCACTAGGTGGCATCTGAACACACACGCCTGGGCTGCAGGAGCACCGTGAAGCTTTGACAGCTTCAGTCGAAGATCTTCTCGGTTTCCCTTCAGCCTCTAAACCACATCTCATCGCCTGCCCGAGCTTACTTTCTCTTCCAAGGGGCAGAAAAGCACCAGGCCAAAATAAGTCCCAAATTTGCTAAAAACAGGGAAAAGTCCCAAAACTGAAACAGAAGGTATTGTTTTTTCTTGTAGAGGGTTGCTTCCTATGAGAAACATGGCTCAGGCTTCTGTCCTGTCTGCAGGAAAAAAAAAAAGCCAGTTCTTTGCAGCCCCCGCTCTGGGTCTTGCAGCACCCTCCCTAGGCAGCACCCAGAGGTGCTGGCTAATAGACCCCCCCCAGCGTCTGGGTGTGCCTTTCCTAACAGGGAGCTGTTGCATTCACCCCTGCTTCTTGGGTCACCTTGCTCTGCTAGGGGGTCTGCAGAGCCTGGTACCCCTTTTCACATTCCCTTATATTCTGTAGTCTCTCTTCCTTCAGTTGAGCCACCAGGTTAAGCAGATCATTGACCTGTGCTCAACCAATACAGGTATTGTCTCCACCACCCTCCATTTCAAGTGCCAGGCTCCAACACTCTCTGCAGCCAGCTGCCTAGACACCTGCATGGCTACGTGTAGCCTCTGTTTGGGTACCCACAGTCAAGGGGCACAAATGCCTCTTCCATCCACTTGGGTGCCTCCCAGGGACCCCCCATCTGAAAACACAAAACAAGTTATCAGGAGAAAGCCCTCAAGGCTGGGAAAAAAAGCCAAGAACCAGCCCCCCCAGCAGCATCCCCCATCCAGGCATCCCTTGAGCCTTCCCCAGCTCCCCAGGAAATGATGGCTGATAAAAAGGTGCAGCAGCATCTGGGGACACCAGTAATTCCTTAACAACCCCTTGGCTGGAGTGGGGCAGCTCACAGAAGCATAGAAAGGATCTTTTAAGATCATCAAGGCCAACCATAAACCCAACACTCAGGGGACAGCATGCTTGCGTCACCCAAGAGCCACCTCCCTTTGCTGAGCAGGAACCAGAGAAAAAGTGATTTTCCTTTCTTTCAGCTGTTTATTGTCAAGTTCTAAAAGGGATATTACAAAGACCAGACAGGAAACATAGCCATCAGAAAGCTGCTTTCACCTAGCAGTGACCACGGCCCTTTAGACTGGAGTGCAACAACGGCCCAGGTGGCAGCAGCACCACCAGTATGGGGACGTGATGTGCCCTGCACACACCAGGCAAAGCTGCTCACCACCGAGGGGGAATCCTATGGTGCCAGCTTTCTGAGCCACGTGTCAACTTGCTGCTTCTGTTGCGTTCTCCCCCCCCCCCCAGCAATAAATCTATTTCAAGATGGGAGCAGAGGGCTGGGTTGTAAGGTGAACTATCTGTGAGCTGCAGAGCTGAACAGGAGACTTTTGCTCTGCAAGGAAACAGAAACCAGCACCTTCAAAGGATAAAATGCACCCCACAAGAAGGGGATTTAGAGGTGAATTATGCCCCTGTACTGAGGGGCTGCAGCAGAGGCGATCACGCCCTCGGACCCGGCCTCACATCACAGCCCCTTTGGCCACAGGCAAGAAGCTGTCAGGAGAGAAAACCAATTTCCCCCCAATCCAGTGAGCACCCACGGGAGAGCGAGCTGCCAGGTGCCGAGGGGGTGCTGGGCTCCCACGAGCCAGCCCTGGGTTCCAGTTTGCCTGCTGTGGCACCAGCATGGAGCACGTCCCGGATCCCAGCTCATCCGTAAGGAGCCAGGGTGCTGCGCTGACAGCCGACATGAAGCCAGAGGAGCTGCAAGGCACTGCCTGTGGAAACCTGCCAAGAGCTTCGATTTCTATTTGTTTTTGTTTGTATTTGTCTCTTTCTTTCCATTCCAAAGCCGTTTGCTCCACAGGCTGTGGGTGGTCCCACAGCATCCCGCCGCTGCCATGCAGCGTGCCCGGGGCGGTGGGACAGGGACTGCTTCTCCCCTGCGAGGCGCTTTTTGCTTCCACGATCACACAGACTGTAACAAGCTTTACAAGACGCTGGCGAGTCCCAAGCTCTGGCAGCAACCTTTTGCTGCGTGGGCCAAGGGCAGGAGGCTCTCCCTTCCCACTGCTCTTACTCCATCATACATGGCCTTCAGCCTCTTCACCTTCAGCACTGGCAGCTTTTGGCCCCTTTTCACAAACTGCTTTCTCTGCTGCTTTTTCAACCCCAGTTTTGCTGGCAGCTTCCTGCAAAACAGCAAATTACAGAATCATCACAAACTGGGTTGGGTTGGAAAGGACCTTCAAAGCAAACTGGCTGAGGGGACACTTCATCCAGGTCACTGATGTTGAACAAGACCTGACCCAGTCTTGACCACTGGGGACCACTGTGAGCTACAGGCCTTCAGCTAGGCTCTGCACCACTGATCACAACCGTCTGAGCCACAACCCTCTGAACCCTCCTTCAGCCAGTTCTCAGTCCACCTCAGCGTCCACTCATGTGACCCACACTAACACCCAACAACAAGTCTATCATAGGTGTAGCCCCTACATTTGGCCATAGGTGCACGAGAGGAACACTAAGGCACACTGAAGGCTCACACCTGCTCCAGCAGTGACTGTCCCTATCACAACTAGATGCACCAGCCAACATATCTCAGTGCCAGCAGTTGGCCAGGGCAGCTCTGCTTCCTGTCCCAAGCTGGATAACCCCAGGGGCTGCCCTGGCCTCTTATTCCACCACCTCAACCTCCAGGCACTGGTTCAGAAGAGATTACACTAAAACTGAGCCAGGTGGTTGGGCTGGCAGCACTGTGTCCTCTCTGGTTATTGAACACCAGGTTTTGTTGTGAGGAGTTGTGGCTGAGATTCATTACAGATAGCAATCGCTCCCTGTCAGCAGAGGAGCAGCTATTACCTTCCCAGCTTCAGGAAAACCACACCATCATGTCTCAAAATGCATTGCCAGAGATTGGATGACATTTCATTTTGCCAGTGACCAGGAAGTCACCCACAGTCACCAGCTGGGAACAGAAGAATTCAGTACAAGTACCAGCCCTGTCAACAGCCCTTGCATCACCAGCACTTTTTTCTCCCAGACTCACAGAAACGTTTTGGCTGGAAAAAGCCCCTCAAGGTCATCCAGACCAAACATCAACCCATCACCACCACAGCCACTACATCATGTCTCCAAGTGTCACGTCCACACATTTCTTGAACACCTCCAGGGATGGTGACTCCACCACCTCCCTGGGCAGGCTGACCACTCTGGCAGGACAGAAATTGTTCCTAATGTCCAACCTGAGCCTCCCCTGGCACAATTTCAGGACATGTACCCTCATTCTGTCACCTGATACTGGAGAGACTAATCCCCACCTCACTACAGCTCCTCATTTCAGGGAGCTGTAGACAGCTGCTAAGGTCTCCCCTCAGCCTCCTTTTCTCCAGACTAAACAACCCAAGTCCCTCAGCTGCACCTCACCAGCCCTGTTCTCCAGACCCTTCACCAGTTTCATTGTCCTTTTCTGGACCTGCTCCAGCCCCTTAATGTCCTGACTTCTGAGAATCTGGTGGCAGCCTCTGCACCAGAGAAACCAAGAAATAAATCCATCTTCCCAGTGCAGCAGGCTCAAGCCCTCCATCCTTGACCTGATCTATGACTTCATTGGCTTTAACCCATCTCTTCCCATCACAAAGGTGCCTAGAGTCCTTCACCCTGGGCTCAGGTGGCCCAAAGCAGGCAGCAGGCAGCAGGCAGCAGGCAGCAGGCAGCAGGCAGCAGGCAGCAGGCAGCAGGCAGCAGGCAGCAGGCAGCAGGCAGCAGGCAGCAGGCAGCAGGCAGCAGGCAGCAGGCAGCAGGCAGCAGGCAGCAGGCAGCAGGCACCTTGGCGTCCCTCTCTGCGAACTTTGTGAACATGTTGGCGTAGATCCTCCGGTCCCGCTCGTTGTGCTCCTTGGTTTTCTTCTGGCAGATGGAAATCTGGGATTTCGCTGCTTTGTTCTGTGGATTCACTTCCAGAACTTTTTGAAAGTCACATTTTGCCAGCTCGAACTCGTTCATCAATAACCTGGCTTCGCCCCTCCGGTACAAGCCCTTCTCATTGTCCTGGTCCAGTCCTAGTGCCTGCAAACACACAGGTCCCTGTTAGCAACTTTGGGATCCCCCAAGAGATCCCTCTGAGGTCAAAGCCTCATTAAATCTGCTGAAACCAGGACAAGGTGGCTTCAAGTGCCCAGAGCACTTGCAAGTTGCTCAACCAAAGAAACCCCAAAAGATCAACTCATGTCCATCAGCAGTCGTTATTATAGTTCACTTGTTTCTCCTTGCTCAATATCCCCCCAAAAGCAGAGAGTCCATGGGAGACAAATCCACAAAGAAGGTGAAAACACCACATCCCAGCCCAGAGGAGCACAGGGAGCTTGGAGACAAGGAAACTGATGGTCTAAAGGTGCGTTTTGACTCTCTGCTCTAGCAACAAAGTTGTTTGCCTTTAGTAAAAGCCACACATGCACCTCAGAGGTGATTCAGAGAATCACAGAATGCACTGGGTCAGAAGGGACCCTCAAAGGTCATCTTGTCCGATGCCCTGCAGCCCGCAGGGACAACCCCAACTAGAGCAGGTTGTTCAGGGCACCGTCAAGTTTGACCTTGAATGTCAAAAACACAGGTCAAGCCTGGGCCAGACCCAAAACTTTCCTCTCCAGACAGGCTGGGAGAGTTGGGGTTATTCAGCCTGGAAAGAGGAAGGCTCCAGGGAGACCTTAGTGCTGCATTTCAGTATCTGAAGAGGACCTATAGGAAGGCTCAGGAGGGATTGTTTATAAAGGCCTGTGGTGATAGGATGAGGGACAACGACTTGAAACTGGAGCAGGGAAGATTGCACAATGAGGGTAGTGAAAGGTTGCCCAGAGCAGTGGCTGAGGTCCCATCCCTGCAAACATTCCAGGTCAAACTTGATGGCGCCCTGAGCAACCTGCTCTTAGTTGGGCATGTTCCTGCTCACCGCAGCAACAAGATTACTTTGAGGGTCCCTTCCAATCCAACATATTCTAAACAGTAGCCTCAGGCTGCTGGCCCAGGCACCATCCATCCATCCATCCAGTTAGATGTGGCTTTGGAAGAAAAGCTGTGGTAAGCAGGTGGATTTCAACTCCAACAAGCACTTCTGCTCCTGCAGTCAATTTCTGTGCTCACACCACCTTTGGAGACCACGAGGTGCAGATGGGATGGCACCACTCTGGGGTGCAGATGGGATGGCACCACTCTGGGGTGTGCAGTGAGAACCTGCAAGACAAGAAGATGCTCCCACCCCAAGGCTAATGCACCTCTACCTTGTCACAGCACTCGACAGCTTTGGTGTACTCCCGCAGCTTCAGGTAGCACATGGCCAGGTTAAGGAAGGCAGCCAGCAGGAAGGAGTCAGAGGCTTTGGACTCTTTCTCTGATAAGCCATACTCCAGTTCCAGCCAGGACACAATCTTCCCATACTGAATCACTGCCTGCAGGTATTTGCCTTCCTGGGATGGAGCAAAGAAGAAGAGGCTAGAGGAACCCATGCGGACAACACTCAGTCTGCTCCTGGAACAGCCTGCCAACAGGTCATGAGTTGAACACAGTGTGGTAAAGACACAAGACACAGAAGTCAGAAAGATGCTCCAAGGCTTGGCTGGAGCTGCTGGTGTGGAGCCCCATGGAGAAAGCAGTTTCTAGCTTGTGTTCCACCTCCATACTAAACCAACTTGCTTGGGATGTCCCAGCCTGGGAAGGGGAAAGGCAAAGCCCCTCAGCATTAGTCCTGGTCACATCCTTCTGTGGGAAGAATCTGATCCACCACCCTGCTCCCCAGGGAGCATACATGGGCAAGGCAGTGCCTGGAGAGGAGGAGGTATTTCAGGAAGTGAGGAAAAGGCAGACGAAGGGCAGGATCCATCTTCCCCAGTGCTGTCTGGGGAGTCATGTGTCCAGCTCGAGGGTCCTCAGCACAGGACAGACATGGACCTGTTGGAGTGGGTCCAGAGGAGGCCACAGCAATCCTGGGAAGGGCTGTTCAGCCTGGAGAAAAGAAGGCTCAAGGGACACCTTTGTGTGGCCCTTCAGTGCTTGAAGAAAGCTGGGGAGTGATTTTTGAGGAAGACCTATTCTAACAGGACAAGGGGTGATGGTTTAACTAAAAGAGGGAGATTCAAACTAGATAAAGTTACAAAATTTTTGTGCTGAGGGTGGTGAGACTCTGGCCCAGGCTGCCTGGGAAGGTGGGAGCTGTCCCATCCCTGGCACCGTCGCAGGCTGTTTGGGGCTCTCAGCAAGCTGCTCTAGTTGCAGATGTCCCTGCTGACTGCAAGGGCGTTGGACTGGATGGGCTTTACAGGTGGTCCCTTCCCATCCAATCCAGTCTCTGCCTCTATGACACGGCTTCTCCAACCCTGACAGATGCCAGGTCACATATCTAAGGGTCACACCCTATTCCTAGCTCCCTTGCTCCATCTCCACCACCCACCAGTGTACAAACCTTGAAGTAGGTTGTGCCTTTCTCCTTGACGATGGCAGCCTGCTCCAGTTTCTCTTTGGTGTCCATCTCCCAGGACTCCTTGGCCTGCAAAGAAATGCTTGGAGCAATCCTGGAGAAGCAGGGCAGCCCAGTGCAGCAGCAGGACCACACATCCCCCCGGATTGCTCATTAACGAAGGGTGCTCATCAGGGCAGCATTACACAGAGTGGATCCAGCATCTTTTTAATTGGGTGAGGAGACACCCAGAGCACATTAGGGCTGTGGATCTGGAGCCCCTTACAACAGGGAAACCCTCCCAGGCTTGGGACTTCATCCCGAGCAAGGTGCTTTGTCCACTGCAACTCCATCAGGATGGAAAATCCCAAGAAGAGAAGAGGAGTTGGGGGAGGGACATCCCCCAGCAGAGCAGGGATGTGGTGGGTCTTATTCCTGCTCTGGGCAGAGTAGTGGGATGAGGAGAGGATCAAGCAGGGATGCAGTACAGCAGCACCTGCCCCATCCCATGGGCACCTTTTGCATCCCACTCCTGTCCTCACCATGGGCACAGCCATCTCAGCCTGCCAGCCAAGCTCCTTGGGGCCAGCTGGGTGGACAGGACAACTCTGATCTGAGCAGCCCAGGAAGAGACAGGAAAAAACCAGGGGTGACAAAGGATAAAACAAAAAAATATTTTGAAAAAGAGAAGAAAACCCCAAAGAAAGAAAGGAAAACACCACCAAAAGAAAAAACACAAAGGGCGGGGGGGGGAACCCAGAAGGAAAAAGGGACAAAAATGAAAAGGAAAAAGGGGATAACAAAAAGAAAAAGGAGGGCAAAAATAAAAGGGAAAAAGCAAGCAAAAAATAATTCAAAACCCCAAAATAAATAAAGAAAGATGAAATAAAAGGAAGAAGAATAACAGCAAGTCCAAGGGGAAGATGGCTGGGAGCAAACGAGAGACCCAGCCTTGGGCCCCCCAAGAGAAAGAAACCAAACCAACAGAGAGGAACAACCTCAGAACACCAAGATCTTGGTGAGGTCTCTGCTGGAGCTGGGGCCAGGGGTGGCCTCATGCCAGGGCCAAAGGGCAGCCATTGCCCAGGCACCAGTGTCCTGGTCACCCGGGTAGGGCCCCCCACGCTCCTGCTCTCACCTTCTCAAAGCTCTTCAGTGTCACCTCATAGACCAGCTCTGCGTTGGCCTGGATGCCGTATTTGGGCTTCCCTGCCTCGCCGAAGCCATACCTGGGGGGCATAAGGAACCTGTCAGAACCAGGGGCAGAAGAATCTTGCTTTGGGCAGCTTGGCCACGACACAATCACCCACTGGAGTTTCCACTCCTGCAGCTTCTAACTTTGCAGGGTGAGGGCAAGATTATTCTCCATGAGCAATGATACCTGAGGGGACACAATCCATTCTCTCCTGGGAGTCATCATCTCTGTAGGCATCAACTCCATTGTTTTAGAGAGGTTTCTCTACCCAGCCATGGTGGTTTCCAGGGAGACCTTTTCCTTTCAGCCCCTGGACTCAGATAAACCTCTTTTTCCTGAGATCTCTGCCTTCATGCCACCAGTTACTCTTGCCATGCCTGCCGACATCACTAACCTGAGGCTCTCCTGCAAAGTCCCACTTTCAGGATCAGCATCTTCCATGACAGATAATACAGCTTTGGATGCTGGAAGCTCAAAACTAGGTGACATCTCTTGTCTTGGGGGGGCTGGGGCCAAAATCTTTTCAGTGGTGCCCAGTGACAGGACAAGGGCAAGTGGGCACACACTGGAAGCCAGGAGGTTTCATCTGAACAGGAGGAGAAACTCCTTTGGTGTGAGGGTGCTGGGGCCCTGGAGCAGGCTGCCCAGAGAGGCTGTGGAGTCTCCTCCTCTGCAGAGCTTCCAAACCCTCCTGGCCATTGTGATCCTGGGCAAGCTACATGTGGGTTGGACTGGACGATCTCCAGAGTTCCCTTCCAACCCCACCATGCTGGGATGTCTGTGTGGCTCTGTGGTGCCCAGGAGGATGCTCCTTACCGTGGTGCAAGGTAGAGGACACAGTGCTCTCCCCTCTGCATCTTCTCCAGGGCTTTGTCGATGCCGATGGGGATGTCGTAGTCCTCCCCTTCGCCCACGACGAATTTCACGTCTTTGCAGTCGAACCTGCTGCCACCACAGAATCCCTCCAGGTGAACTGCAGAGGGTTGAGAGGGCAGGATCACACTCAAAGCCACCCCAACCAAGGCAAGGGGCAGCTCCAAAAGAAGCATTTTACAAAGAATGTCTTCCAAACTCTCTCAGCACAGGAACAGGAACAGGAACCTGCTGGAGCGGGGCAGAGGAGGCCACAGCAATGCTGGGAGGGCTGGAAGCCCTCTGCTGTGAGGCCAGGCTGAGAGAGTTGGGGTGGTTCAGCATGGAGAAGAAAAGGCTCCAGGGAGATTTTCTGATGGCCTTTCAGTGCCTAAAGAGGCCAAGAAGAAAGCTGGGGACAGACATCGAGCAGGGCCTGCTGTGACAGGATAAGGGGTGACGGTCTGAACTCAAAGAAGAAGACTCAAGCTGGAGGGGAGGGAGAAATGTTTGACACTGAGGGTGGTGAGACCTTGGCCCAGGTTGCCAATAGAGATGGGAGAAGCCTCATCCCTGGCACCGTTGCAGATCAGGTTGTTTAGGGCTCTGATCAACCTGCTCCAGCTGCAGATGTCCCTGCTGACTGCAGGGGCATTGGACTGGATGGGCTTTAGAGGTCCCTTCCCAGCAAAACCAAGCTGTGACTCTGATTCTACGAAAAAACAGACAAGCTTCCAGTCCTGGAAGTTGAAAGACATGGGGCTGGGGGCAGCACAGGAGCTCCTGGTGGGCGGGGCGGGGCCAGGGAAGGCTCAGAAGCACTGCTGAAAAGGCAAGCAGGCAAATCCTGTCTCAGCAAGGAGCAGACAACAGATAAACACCATGACTAATATGTTCCCCATGCACTCTGCTGCACGAGTCAAGTCTTACTGGAACTGGATATTGCTGCTGGCACACAGCCACGTGGCATTTATCAGGGCGATTACACAGCTCCTATAGGCAGCCATACTGCCGTGCCTGCCACCTCCAAAACAAGGCTGTGCTCTCCTCCTCCAAGAACTCCAAGTACAAGATAAATATTATTTGCTCTTGTTTCATTTCTCTTCAATCTTCAACCAATAACTGTGGCTGTTCCAGCCCCAGGCGCTGGCAGACGCACAGCCAGGAGCAGATACCGAGGACCTGGAACATTCACCACCTGGTTCTCCTGGCTGGCATTTCCAGAGCAAGATTCATGGATTCATGGAATGGTTTTGCGTTGGAAGGGACCTTAAGTATCATCTCATTCTCACCCTGCTGACACGGGCAGAGACACCTCCCACCAGCCCAGGTTGCTCATGGACTCATCCAACTTTGACCTTGAACACCTCCAGGGAGGAGGCATCCACAACCTCCCTGGGCAACCTGTTCCAGGGTCTCACCACCCTCCACGTCAAGAATTCCCTCCTAAATTCCAGTCTAAGTCTGCTCTTCTCAAGCCTCAATCCACGTCCCCCTTCCTCCTATCACTAGGATGCCTTGTAAAAAGTCCCTCCCCAGACTTCTTGCAGGTCCCTTTCAGCTACGGGAAGATGGATGAGGAGGGCTTTGGGGACAGCCTGATGTCCTGTGCACTCTTCTTGGTACAGGGTACAAGGTGCAAGCACACAGGTAGATTAAATTAAAAGCAATCCATCAGGAGCCCCTTAGTACTGTTAAAACAAGGCCAAAACAAACCCAAGGAAAAGCTTTTGAGAGAAAGTGTCTGTCCTAGGCAACACAATCCGGAGCAAGGCTTCTGCAGCCCGGAAGGACAGGAGCTTTACCTTTGCTTGCTGTTCAGCAGACAGGGGAGGCATTGCCTGTGCAAGTACTGCTGAAGAGTGGGGAGGAAGGATGCTTACAAGAAAACCATTCTCAGGGCTGGGGCTGCTCTCACAGTTCCTCCAGCACCATGCTGAGCCGCAGGATGTGACTTAAGTGACCACAGAGCACCAAGCACCTCAGCCTGCATGGCAGGAGGAGAGCAGAATCAAAGGACAGACCAGACACAGCCAAGGGTGTCCAGGCTCCAAAAGGCAAATCCAGCTCCTCCAGGGCTGACCCCTCCTTTTGCACTACCCAAACCCACACTGGGTATTTTCTTAGGCACAGGAAGGTGGCAAATTAATTCTAAAAAACAGGTAATCCAGCAACCCCACAGCACCATGCTTTCAGTGCTCCTAGCAAGAGCAGGAGCAGATCCATAATCCCTCTCCCAGCTCCCCCATCCCCAGTGGGATGCAGCAGGGAGGGGAAGATCCTGCTTTTAAACAGGGTCATAGAATTGGTTTAGTTTGACAAAAGCTCTAATATCACCAAGTCCAATTGTTGACCCAACACCACCATGGCCACTACACCATGTCCCCAGGTGCCATGTCCACACATCCCTTGAACACCTCCAGGAATAGTGACTCCACCACCTCCCTGGGCAGCCTGTTCCTGTTCCCTGACCACTCTTGCAGGACAGAAATTGTTTCTAATGTCTAACTTAAACCTCCCCTGACACAATTTCAGGCCATTTCCTCATGTCCAATCACCTGATACTAGGGAGAAGACACCAATCCCCACCTCACAGCAACGTCCTTTCAGGGAGTTGTAGAGAGCAATGAGGTCTCCCCTCAGCCTCCTCTTCTCCAGACTAAACAACCCCAGTTCCCTCAGCTGCTCCTCACCAGCCCTGCTCTGCCAGACCCTTCACCAGCTTTGTTGTCCTTCTATGGCCCAATGTCCTTCCTGGAGTGAGGGGCCCAACTGAACTCAATATTTGAGGTGTGGCCTCACCGGTGCCCAGTACAGGGGGATAATCATTTCCCTACTTCCTTGGGGGTAAGGAATGAATGCAGGGGAGGATGCTGTCATCCTCGCCTTGGAGGAGAGAGAGTTTAGCTTTGAACTACATAAAAAATACACCAGGCAAAGTGGGGCAAATCTCCACTTGGATTTCCAGGAGCAGGTCAGCTGGCTGCAGGCACTCCTGGATTACAAGGGGAGAAAAAAAAAAAAAAAAGGGCAGAAAAAAAAGCTGCTGAAAGAACATCACTCCAGTTGCAGCTCTGACTTATTGTTCTCTCGGCGCCTGCAGCAATTTTGTTTTTGAGGAGCCGAGAACAGAGTGTACCGAGTGCGGCTGGCACACGAACTTGATGTGCTGACAGCAATTTGTACTCAGATTAAAAATGGAGAAGGGGAGGGGGGAGGGGATGGGGGGGGGGGGGAAGGTTGTAACAAAAGCTGGAATGCCAGATTTGCAGTGCAGGCTGAGTTTTAGGGACCTGAAGGGTGAATTAGGGTCTGTGAAACTTAAACCCTATAAAAACGCTTTCAGAACTCCAGCAGGGAGGTGCCTGCTTCCGGAGGCATGGCTCCTTCCACCTTAACTCCAGCAGTGAGGCATCTCCCAAACATGCAGTTGAGAGAAGCCACCACTGCAAGGCCACAGCCTTGCCCCAGGATGGACTGCCATGCCCTGTGCTGTCCCCATCGCTACCATGACATCTCCATATATGCTCTGAAGTCCTCGTGGCTGCCCTGATGTCCCCCACACAGTGCCCACCATACAGAGCCCAGCCCTGCCCACGACAGGGGGACTGACACTAGATTAATGGATTAATGGATTCATAGAATGGTTTGGGTTTTAGGGACCTTGAAGATCATCTCATTCCAACCCCATGCCATGGGCAGGGACACCTTCCACTAGACCAGCTTGCTCAAGGCCCCATCCAACCTGGCCTTGGACACCTCCAGGGAGAGGGTATCCACAACTTCCCTGGGCTATCTGTTCTAGTGTGTCACCAGCCTCACTCTAAAGAATTTCTTCCTAATCTCCAGTCTCAATCTCCCCTACTCAGGCTTCAATCCATTCCCTTCATCCTGTCACTACAAGCCCTTGTAAAAAGTCCCTTTTAGACGACCTTTAAGGTCCCTTCCAACCCAAACCATTATAGGATTCTGTGACACATGACTAAAAAGCCCACCTATTTGTACCCAAAATGCTCACTGCAAGGCTGCCTGCTGCTGCTTCTCCTAATCTGCTCACAGGGCTGTATAGAAGGGTCTCTGACTCCTTGATGTATGGAGTTGTATAGGTCTGAATGAATTAAGGGCCACATGAGCAGCTGGCAGGGCTGCTGGTAGGATCAGCAAAGCATTCCCCATCTCCCTGCGCAAGTGGTCAGGCATTGGAACAGGCTGCTCAGGGAGGTGGAGTCACTGTCCCTGGAGGTGTTCAAAGAACAAGTAGATGTGGCACTTCATGACATGATTTAGTGGCCACAGAGGTGTTGGGTAGAAGGTTGGACTTGACAATCCTAGAGGTCTTTTCCAACCATACTGATTCTATGATCTCTGTCCTGCCAAAGCAGCGCCAGCTCCACAGGATGATCAACCCAGAAGACCATCCATCTTCACGGTGCCAAGCACGAATCTGCTCCTGCTTGCAGCGCTTGCTCTGGTGAGTGCATTCACTTTGCAAAAGGTAAAGCAAAAAAGAGGGTTATCAGGCTGTAGGGTATCAGGTGCATGGGGAACCTCTTTGTCTCCTCATGCCCTTTCAGAGAGATGATTCCTGACCGGTGTTTTCCCACTACCCACCGCAGCCTCCTTCTGAGCCATCAAAGCATCAGCATGTTCCAGAAAATGTCAAGCTGTGATGGGAACAACCACAGAGTGACTGGGGCTCTCCCTGCCCTCCACACCCAACAGGGTGCTGCCTGTAAAGCACTCAGAGTACAAAGCAATGCTGGACTGGTGATGACTTCAATATTTACTCTTGGTTTAATCTTTGGGATAAGAGAGCCAGCCTGAAGCTCAGCTCACGGCTGGTCCCAGATAAGATGCTCACTGCAGGAGAGGCAGACAGCCAAATCCAAGTCCAAAGCTCATTTCTCCTTACAAGAAAACCTCATTAGAAGAAGTAGCCATTCAAGGCAGTGAGCTTGAGCTGTCACAGCTCAGATCCAATTTCTCCTTCTCTGAAGGGAGTTAAGCTTTGTGTACAGGAGGTCTGAAAGTAAATGCCTCGTGCATGGAGTGAGATCTGTGTCTGAGCGGTTCTTGGGAAGGAAAAACAACCCTTCAAGCCCCATCTAGCCCCATGAAACGTCTGCTCCTGAAACAGGACCAGAACAGGGAGAGCCCGGCAGATCCAAGGTCCTTATCCTCCCATACCAGCTGAGACCACCCTGGGCATAGCAAACCCCTGGTATTCATTTCCTTTGCTCTTCAAAGGAAGGATAAAAAATAGGCTCCTTTCTGCAAGAGGAGCAATAAAGGCCACCCAAGTTCCCATCAGTGCCGGACCAAGGACCCAAAGAAGGTGCTGAGTGCCTGCGTGGGTGCCCAAAACACTCAGCGAGAGATGGCACTGAGGGAGCACATTCCTGCTTCCATTGCTTTGAAGGCACATTGGAGTCAGAGGTTTTAGGAGCTGGCACATCCAGGAGTGGCTTGGACATGGCGGTGGATGTAGAAAACAGAGATGGCAGCACCCTGGAACCCCATGGGGGTCTGCTCCCTCCATCCTACTCCGAGCTGAGCAGCAGCAGAGCTTTCAGGGATGTGTTTGCCAACACGACTAACAAACCAGATTGCAGGTTATGTTCACATGCTCCCAGGGCTTGAGGTTTCCCAACCACCCTTCCCACCAGCAGTTCTGGGGCCACACTAAGGAGAGCTCATAGCAGCATCTGAGCAGGCAGTGACCCACTGCTCTCCCAGCCCCTCTTCATCTTGTCCAGCCTCCAGATGGATAAAAGCATATCCCATCAGGACGCAAAGCTACCTACAAGCTCTACAGTACCAGGGAGAAGGAAGCTGGGCTGCTCTGGGGCAGGCTCACCCCTCCAGAGGCCATCACTCACTTTCCACTGTAGCACCTTCATTAGGGTTGGAGTAACCTTCTCCCTTCCTCTTGATCCTCCGGATTATCCCTCCGTCCTCAAACAAGTCCTCGCCTTTGAAGTCAAGCAGCTCGATCTACAAGATCAAATCACAAAGAAAAGGTGGGCAGAGTTCAGGAGGAAGGAGAAGGGGGAAGGAAGAAGAAAAGAACAACCAAAGAGCTTCAAAGCAGCAGCTCATCCTCATTCTCCATTTAGCTGACAGGCAGAAGTTGTCCATAAAACCCAGTTCCAAGCCACAGCATAATCCACCCAATGTATTAGAAACTGGGACACATCCAATACCTGAAGCTCTGCACAGAGTAACAGTGAAAATAACTCTATTAAAGCCTGCCTGGGTGCAGCACAGCTGCTGCTGGGAGATGGTGTGAAAGGTGCCCAGGACCAGCGTGGGCAGGAGTTTTCCCTTCCTTCTCTGACAAGACCATTTCTGACCCACAGCTTAGAAAGACTGAACTTTAATTTAGGACAGATTTTAGGATGCATTCCTCCCTTCCCACTGCCTTGTCCCAACAAGCCCTGCCCAGCCAGCTCACCCTGCCAAAACCTTAGCTCTCCTACCGCCTGGCAGCGCTCGTTAGACTCTAGCACCCAGAGGCATTTCCCAGCTGCTTTCTCCCTCCCATGTGCATTTTTACACTGGGAATCTGCCTGCTCCCCCTGCCCCCACCCCATCCACCTCCCCCGCACTGGGGCTCTCCCCAGCCACAGTTTCAGTCCTAGCCTCCCAGCTCAGACACATTTCTGAGAAAACCCTGGCAGCAGTTCCTGGAGCAGAGGGACACGTTTCAGGAATCCAAGCTGGTTTTTGTGTTGTTGTTTGCTTTGGGGTTTGGATTTTATTTGGATTCCAGAGCTGGCTGGCAAGGCAGGAAGGGAGCGAGTGAGCTCATCCACGCATGGGTTTCACTTGCCTCGAAAAAGAGGGTGGCGTTGGAAGGGATTTTGGGGGCACTGCCAGCGGAGCCGTAGGCGTACTCGGGTTTGCAGAGCAAGTAGCAGATCTCTCCCTTCCTCATGGTAGCCACCCCGATATCCCACGCCTTGATTACCTGGCCTGCGAGCGAGGGAGGCAGATGTCAGGCACAAGGGAGCAACTGGCAGCCACCCCAGAAACCCCCAGCCTCGGTGCTGTGCTACAAGGAGAGCACCCGAAAAAGGCCACCCTTGGAAGTCACTTAAAGCAGGGCTGAGACCATCCTGTTCTGCAATGAGGTCTCACCCCTCCAAGATCATTCCACCCTCCCCAGGATCATCCCAGCCCTGCTAGGATCACTGTAGCCTCCTCAGGATCATGCCAGACCCCCTAGAATTATTCCACCCTCACTGGGATCATCCCAGCCCTGGAATGATCTCCCCAAGATCATTCCAGCCTCCCTAGAATCATTCCAACCCCCTCAGACTCACCCCACCCTCCCCAGGATCATCCCAGCACCTCTGGGGTCATCCCAACCTCTCCAAGATCATCCCAGAATCCCCAGGATCATCCCACCCTGGAGCATGCCCTAGATGTGCTCACCCTTGCCCAGGCTGAAGACAAAGGGCTCATTTCGATCGCGGCTGGAATCAAACTTCTTGCCGTTGGCCAGTTTGCCCTTGTAGTGGACATACACCTTGTCTCCAATCATGGGGGCCTCATCCTCACTGCCAGCTCGTTTAATGATCTGAGAGAGGGAAACCACCCATGAGAAAAGAAGCCATGGGACAGCCAAAGATGCATGTGGAGAGAGAGACACGTATCCTAGAGGCACAGAGTGGTTTGGCTGGGAAGGGACCTTTAGAGCCCATCCACTCCAGCGCCCCTGCAGCCAGCAGGGACATCTGCAGCCAGAACAGCTTGCTCAGAGCCCCCAGCAGCCTCATCTACAATGGTGCCAGGGATGGGGCAGCTCCCATCTCTCTGGGCAACCTGGGACAGGGTCTCACCACCCTCAGCGTCAAACATTTCTCCCCTCTCTCCAGCCTGAATCTGCCTCTTTGAGTTCAAACTGTCACCCCTTGTCCTGTCACAGCAGGCCCTGCTCAAGCGTCCCCAGTGCTCTTACCAGCTCCTTTAAGCACTGAGAGGTCGCAAGAATCACAGAATTCCAGGATGGTAGGAGCTGGAAGAGGCCTCTGGAGATCATATAATCCAACCCCCCTGCCAAGGCAGGTTCACCTAGAGAAGGTCACACAGAATCACAACGTCCAGGCAGGTTTTGTAAGTCTCCAGAGATGGAGACTCTTGGGCAGCCTGCTCTGCTGCTCCACCACCTTTAAATTAAGAAGTTCCTCCTCATGTTTAGATGGAATATCATGCTCCAGTTTGTGACCATTACCCCTTGTCCTATCACTGGATAAAAGCCTGCTCCCATCCTCCTGACAGCCACTCTTCAGGTATTTGTAAGCATTTATGGGATCCACCCTCAGCGTTCTCTTCTCCAGACTAAAAAGACCCAGTTCTCTTGGTCTTTCCTCATTAGGGAGAGGTTTTAGGCTCCCTGGTCCCTCATCTTCTCCAGGGTGAACACCCCCAAATCTCTCAGCCTGTCCTTGCAGATGTGCTCCAGCATTCCCTCACTCTTTACACATAAATATGTAGTAATACAGACACAGGTGGATCTAAACCAGCCATAGATCACACAGGCACAGACATCCTACTGCTGCTCTAAACCCAATGAAGGATTAGGAAAAGAATATTTCCTGAAAGAGTTGTTGGGCAATGGAAGTGGCTGCCCAGGGAGGTGAAGGCTTCAAGGAGACCTTAGAGCAGCATCTCACTACCTGAACGAGACCTACAGGAATGCTGGGGAGAGACTGTTCATAAGGGCCTGTGGGGATAGGGCGAGGGGCAGTGGTTTGAAACTGGAGCAAGGCAGATTTAGGTTGGACATCAGGAGGAAGTTCTGCACAAGGAGAGTGATGAAATACTCAAGTTGTCCAAGGGATGTGGTTGAGGCCCCATCCCTGGAGACACTCAAGGTCCAACCCAACGAGGGCCCTGAGCAACCTGCCCTAGTTGGAGGGGTCCCTGCTCACTGCAGTGAGGGTTGGACAAGATGACCTTCGAGGGTCCCTTCCAACCCCATGCTCTGTGATTCTGTGAGGTGGTGGAGTCGCTGCCACTGGAGGTGTCCAAGAAATGTGTGAAGCCTCAAGAAATTCCAGTTCAATCTGCCCTTCCACCAGCCCCTACAAATAAATCCCTGGGCAGATCCACAGCACTGGGAGAGGGCTGGGAAGAGAGACCTACCCAGCCTCTGAGGGATATATCTGAATAAAGATCATGGTTGGAAAGCCCAAGTGAAGGCCACTGTGGGGTTTCTGTCCACACACATCTTGCTCTCAGGGGGTGTCACTTCACTGCTCACTTCTTGTCACCACTTCTTTTTTTTCCTCTCTCTCTGAACACTCCAGCCTGGAACAAGCAGTTCTCAAGCCGAGGATGGAGCAGGGGAGGATGCTATTCTTAGAGGAAAGGTCCTATTCAACTGGAGAAGAGCATGGGCTTGGGAGCAGAACTATCCAGAAACAGCCCTGAATGTGACAAAGGGGCTGTGGAGCAGACTGGATGACCTCAGTGATGTGCTCTAACATCTGTGAGTCACACACAAACATGCTCTGTGGGTTTACAGCTAATGATCTGATTAGGAACACAATAGCAGCGAAATTCATCGAGCAGCCCCAACCCATCAGTCTCAACCACTATCCTGTTCTCTATTCTGAGTGGTGCTCATCTCCTTCACCTCTCAAACGAACAGAGCCCAAATCAGTCACCTAGCCCTGGGAGTGCTACATGGAATTCACAGCATCGTTTTGGTTGGAAAAGACCTCTAAGATGGAGTCCAACCATCAACCCAGGACCACCACAGCCACTGAACCACATAAAAAGTGCCATGTCCACACAGTCCACCAAGGTGACCATGCATCCCAAAATACAGAACAACAGGCAGGACCCTCCTGGCAGCCCTGACCCCTCTCTCTCACCTTCAGGACCCCTCGGTCTCGAGCTGGTGTGATGTCCTCCCCGCGCTCTGCTAGAGCCGTGGCCTGCACCTCCCCTTCACCCTTAGTGGCCTCATCGGTGGTCATGGTCTCCTTGCATAAGCCCTGGACCTAGAGAGACATGGCACATACTCCATCAGCCAGGCAGGAGCAAAGCAGGTGCTAGAAGAGGAAAGGGTTAACGAAAAGCAGCAGGGGGGTGGGCAGGAAGCTTTGAGCACATCTCAAGCTTGCAGAGCGGAAAATCCCTTCCCAGGGGCCACCCAGACTTTGCCAAACCACAGGGCACAGGAAACCCTGAGGTGCCACATCAACCAGGGACAGGGAACAGCCCCACATCTCGGCCTGGCCACAATGGTGGAGGTTGCCAGCCTTCATCTTCAGTCTCCCTAGGTCAACATTGCTTCAGATGGCTCTTTCTGCAGCAGTTTTACCTGAAAAAGCACCAGCACGGAAGGCGCTTTCCAGCCAGCCAACTCCTTACACCAGGTGAAAATGCAAGAGCTCATTCTGGGGTGTTGCACCCAAAGCACTGGGATCTTCTACACAGATGCTCTGCTGAGCACCCACTTGGACACACTCTGAAGCAACTACATCAGCAGCCACCAAGAGCAGAGGCAAAACCAGGAGCGATGACAGAACTCCAGGGGTGAGACAGAAAGGACTGATGGCCACTAACCTGGTGCTAGAAGTATGTGCACCAGGCAAACATGTGCCTTGTGAGCTACTTTAGACGGCTCCAGATCATTTCCCACAGGGAGTGACCCATTTATCTATTGTTTGTAAGGCAATTCTCGCTGTCTCCTGCCCATGAAGGACACTCCAAAAGGAAAGAGCAGGTTCCAAGTGCCAGGCAACGCTGCATGGAGAGACCTGAATGCACAGCAAGATGTTTCTCCAGAAGCAAAGCCAATCCAAAGAATCCCAACCCTTGTGCTGGATAAAGAGAGCAGACTGAGAGGGGATCTTATGAATGTTTATGAACATCTGAAGGGTGGGTGTCAAGAAGAAGGGGCAAGGCCCAGCGACCGGACAAAGGGCAATGAAGACAAATTGGGATCCAGGGAGTTCTAGATCAATATGAGGAAAAACTTCGTTACTGCCAGGGTGACGGAGCCCTGGAGCAGGCTGCCCAGAAAGGTTGTGGAGTCTCCTTCAATAGAAGCATTCAAGACCTACCTGGATGCATTCCTGTGTGACCTGCCCTACATAATCCTGCTTTGGCAGGGGGATTGGTCTGCCCAGGGCAGTGGTGAGTCACCATTCCTGGAGGGGTTTAAGTAGCTGTGGACCTGGTACTTAGGGACGTGGCTTAGTTTTGACCCTTCAGTGCTGGGTCAAGGGTTGGACTGGATGATCTTTGAGGTCTCTTCCAACCAGCTGTATTCTGTGATTGGACTTGATGATCTCCAAAAGTCCCTTCCAGCCCTTAACACTCTGTGAGTCCATAAAAGATAAACCTCACAGCAAGACACTAAGAAATTAGTGGGTTGGGGACAAACTGGAGCCCAGTGCTCCCACCACCACTGCACGAGTGGCCATGGTGCCTGAAAAGCCATGGGTCTGGTCCAGGCCACCTCTCTCCAATGGTGCCTGCTTAAAAAGAAGGAGAAAAAAAAAAAAAGAAAGAAAAAGCTAATTCCTTCTGGCTTAACCCTCTATTTCCTGACGATGTCCTGGGGAGTGTGAGGCTCTCCTGGCAGCCACACTGCTGCGTGACCGTGTGATCAAGGAGACAGAGAATTCAACACCACCGGGGTGCAGAAGACAGAAACCAGATCCATTAAACCACTCTAACTGCAGGACTTTCCCACAGCCTTTGGTGGGGAAGCTGATGCCAACCAGCAGGAGAAATCATGCATGCACTCATTCAAGGGTTAAAACAAAAAAGAAGGAGCAAATAAAGGATCTTTTCAGCTGCAGAGGTAGGTAAGCTTGTGCTGGAAGAATTGTCCTCCTCGCACCCAGCTGGAAAGGGAAGAGCTGGAGCCTGGCTCCCCCCGACCCCTGGCACCGGAAGCCACCGAGACACAGAGTCCTGCAATGGAAGAAACAGAGAAAAACAAGGGAACTATCTGCTGCAATGCTTGATTGTCACAGGCTTTGGGGTAACAGTTAATGAGATTTTGCTTCTGCTGCCTTTCCCCTGACTCTGCTGAGGTTTTAGATGGGAACACCTGAAAGAACACTCAAAAAAGCTACTTTGCTGGTGAGACTTACCTGCCAAATGTGTCTAGATTGGAAAACCTGCCATCAGTTACTTGGGAAGAAATGTTTTACACTGAGAGTGCTGAGACCCTGGTCCAAGTTGCCCAAGAAGGTGGGAGATGCCCCATCCCTGGAACCATTCTAGGTCAGGTTGTTTGGGGCTCTAGTTGCAGATGGCCCTGCCGACTCTAGGCTGTTGGACTAGACATGCTTTGAAGTTCCCTTCCAACCCAAACCAGCCTGAGATTCTGTGACTGTGGCACTGAGATGGTCCCCGAGCCATGGGCACTATCATGGAGATGAGTGAGGACGTGGTGGTGCTGCTGTCTCAGGGCTTCCTGCACAGCACCAGGTGTGCAGCACCCATAGCTCACTTATTAGGCCCCAAGACGAACCAAATGAAAAAGGAGGAGCAGCTTGTGTAAGAAGTGCCACCTCCCGATGCAGAATCTCCTGAGGTCCACCACGCAGCCATCACTGGGGATGCAGAAGATGGATGGGGAGGTGCTGGCTCTGTCTCTCCAACTGCTGAATCCCACCAAGAGACATCTAAAAATACATCACACACACATCCTCCTCATTATTTTTCTACGTAAGCAATTAGTGGAGTCATCCAGGGAAGCTG
The DNA here is from genome assembly GCF_026170545.1 of Melanerpes formicivorus. Taxonomy (NCBI): domain Eukaryota; kingdom Metazoa; phylum Chordata; class Aves; order Piciformes; family Picidae; genus Melanerpes; species Melanerpes formicivorus. The sequence continues at coordinate 5,557,736 of NW_027142398.1, forward strand.
GCCAAGGCGAGCGGGAGGGGAGATGCTCTGCGTCAGCAGCAGTGGGAGGGATGGAGCCCACAAGACTGGCTATTAAGAAGTGGTCCATGTTATGAAAGAGCTGGAGACTCCTTGGTCCAGCAGAAACAGCTCCAAGTAGGTTAGGGAGAAGACTGCACCACTTATCTCTGGTTCGGAGCAACAGGACGAGGCTGGCTGGGGGCCAAAATCCCACTGAATTTATGACACAGTCCTAAGAAAAAGAAAACCTCTGCTGCTCCCTGAGATCTCAGTGGCAGGGAGCCGTGCAGGCTCACTGGAGGTGCCAGAGCCTGGACCTTCTCCTTGTGGCACCGTGTGTGCTCTGGATACCAGGAGGGGATTCATTAACAAAGCCTCTGGGTGTTTCTGACAGCCCAAGCAGATCCTGCTCGCTCTCTCACAGCTGTTACCCACAGCTCCGTGTTTTAAAGGAAGCCAGGCTAAACCATCCTCCCTGCTGCCCACAGCCATGCTGTTTCCCTGCCCTGGGGTGGGTGGGGAAGGGTTAAACCTCCCCCAGGCCACCCAGAAGAAAGGTATTTCCACAGAGAATAAAATCGCTGAGGTGCTTAAAGAACTCCAGAGCCCTAGGGAAGCTGTGCACAGATGACAGGAAGGTTTTTCCTGATTTGGGGCAGTTCTGTAGAGCTCAGGTAGTTTTGCACAGCCTGATTCTTCCCATTCTGAAGCAAAGTTCCTTGCAGGAGCCTGTAAATCCCCAAAGTGCCCTTGTTCCAGCTCCAAGCCCAATGCTGGGGGCAGATTGTACCTCCAGACAAGTGTCCAGGGCCCTTGTGCAGCCCTGGGGACCACAGCTGCCACCCCTACCCACCCCAAGCGCTGCAGTGGGGCAGTTACCCCTCGGAGCTAAATGAAAGAGGTTGGAGTTCTTCCTTCATTTGCTTTTAGTCACTCCCTGTTTTACTAGATGATCCAAAAACTCAGCCTGGCTGCTCAATCTGTCACTGAAAAGAAGTTTTCAGCCTCAGAGGTTTCAACATCTGGACAGTCTCTCTCCTTTGAGTGCCAGCTACAGCAGTGTTAATTAACACAAAACACTTCAGAGCTTCTAGCTGAGGAAACAGGGAGGCTCCTGAGCTCTCCTGCACAAGCACATCGTGTGCTTCACTGGGAGAGGCACAACCCCACCCACCCTCTCCCAGCCAAACCAACACAGACCCCTTGATCAGCTAGCTCAGAAGCAGGAACGGCTGCAGCCTTCCCTTGGCCAATCTGCTCTTTCTCCCAGCGGAGGACACAGATTGTCCAGCTCCAGCACTGGCTGCACAGAACTCCACACCATAAACCCAGGCCTTTTCTTTTCACTGTCTCCCTCTCTGAACAGATGTTGTGATCTTTCAGCCTGAAGAAGTCAGGGAAAACCCAGAGCAGAGAAAGTGATGCAAGTGTCTGACCCCAAACTAGGGACAGACAGGTATCACACACGTAGGGTTTCACCAAGATCACTGTCCTCAGCCACATTTCCTAGAAATCAGCATGCCAGGAACCTGCCAGCTCCAAATGGAAACAAATGGAAATGCAGATCCCTTGAGGAGGCTCATGGGCAGGGAAATGGAGATGCAGAGGGGGACGGAAGAGAAAGGCTGGGGAAGATTTTGAGGGGCTCTCACCTTACCACCATACAATCGCTGGCCAAGGTCTGAAGGTCCACAATGGGGTCAGGGAGGTGCCCAGCTGAGGACACAGGGGGGATGTCACACAAACAGCTGGTAAGAAGAGGGAAAAAATAATAATGAAATAAGCCCCAACATGCACAGGATTCTAAAAACAGGATTTAAGCAGAAGGGAGAGCGGAGATGGCAGCCTCAAGCTGCACACCAGGCTCCACATGGGCAGAAAGGAGTGATGAGCCCATGGACAAATGCTCCCAAGGCAGCTCCTCAGCTCCCTGCAGCCCCAAGATGCTCTGACTGGCCAGTTCCATAAAATGGCATCTTACATCATCAAAACAAAGAGAGCTACTCTCTGTCCAACTTCTTTTAACATTTACTGCTGCTGAAAGCCAGGGTGAAAGTTAACAGGATGGAAAAACCAGAGCTGGCTGTTCTGAGGCTGGTTTGTTAGGATCCACCTAGCACAAAGCACTTCTGCTTCCATGGCCTGAAAGGCTTTGGATTGCAACACAGGAGGGACCTGCTGTAAAACACAAAGGTCACAGCAAAAACTAGCAGAGCCATATGCACAGGAGACATGGGGCCCTGAATCCTGGAGAGAATCACCCCAAAGCCTGCTAAATATCACTGCCTGACAAGGCAAGGGCTTGAAACCAGAGCAGGGTAGGTTTAGGCTGGACATTAGGAAGAAGTTCTTCACTATAAGAGAAGTTGCCCAGAGAAGCTGTGGAGGCTCCAAGCCTGGAAGTGTTTTAAGACCAGGCTGGATGAGGTTTTGAGTAACCTGGGCTGGTGGGAGGTGTCCCTGCCCATGGCAGGGGGGCTGGAACTGGATGAGCTTTAAGGCCCCTTCCAACTCAAGACATACTATGACTCTATGATTACTCCAGTCCCAGTCAGCATCACCTTGAATCCTAGTGAGAATCACTCCCAGCCCCAGAAAGCATCCCCATAAGTCCCAATGAGCATCACCCCAAATTAGGATTGCTCACTAGATTGAGGATGCCCCCAAACCACAGCACAGTTTGGGGTGAAAGGGGCCTCAAATATCATCCAGTTCCAGCCCCCTGGCGGGGGCAGGGACACCTCCCACTAGACCACGCTGCTCAAGGCCTTGAGTGAGTATCTCTCCTAATCCTAGTAAGCATCCATCCCAATCCCTGTATCACCTCCAAATCCTACTGAGCACCCCATCAAATCCTAGGGTTTCTCATCCCCAAATCCCAGGAAGCACCATCCCCAACACCAGCCCTTGATGCACTGGGCTCTCTCCACTATCCCACTGTGGTTTCACTTCCCCTTTGATGGAGAAAACGATTTTTCCTAACACAAGACCTGCTTGCTGAGCAACCATCCCTGTGCAAGAGGCAGGTGAGGACTGGAGCAGTGATGTTCCTTGGATAGAAGTGTTTGAAGACACTTGAAGACAGAGACATGGGGAGATGGAGTTTGAGGCAGAGAGAAAATAAAACTCTTCAACCTGACACTAACTCCACCCAATCCTCAGCTTCATCCTGCCACACAGAGATGCACCCAGACACCACGTGCCATTTCTTATGCTCATACACCACAGTTTGAAAGAAAAAAACAACTCTTTTTTTTTAATCCTACCCATTTTATTTCCCCCTCTCATTTAAAGGGAAAAGCCACAAAACTGGAGTGTTCACTCACTGAACGACTCACATGGATTGAGCCAACGTGCACATTGTGCCAGCAGCTCAGCCCCAGTGGGCCAGTCATGGCAATTTCTCTTTGAACCAAAACCCAAACTGCCAACAGAGCTGCTCTAGCTGACCAGCACCCTGAAGAGCCTCCAGTGTGCTCACATGAACTGTGACTCACTGGGGACCCAACCAAACTCTCAGCTCTCCCATACCCATGGCTGGTCACTGCTTCGGGGTTAACTCCTGCCCAGGGAAATCCTGGTATCCCTCAAGCATCCTCTCAGCGTCCACCCATGAAGCATCCGCCTGAGTATGCCTTGAGCATCCCCCTCAGCCTATTTCGAGTACCACCCATAGAGCATCTCACTAAGCATCACCCCAAGCATCCCCTGAGTGTCCCCCTTGAGCATCTTTCCCCAAAGCACGCCCCTGAGGACATCCCCTCCCAAGCGTCTTCCCCTAGATCATCTTCCTGAGCATCATCCCAACCATTACCCTCTCCTGAGCATCCCTGAAACATTCCCCTGCCCTGAGCATCCCCCAAGCTCCTGGGCTAACTCCTGCCCACAGAGGCCTTGGTATCCCCCAGGACAATGTCTGTGGGGAATGATGATCAGCAGATCCAGAGCGGTGATTCTGCCCCTCTGACTCTGCTCCGGTGAGACCTTACCTGAAGTACCATGTCCAGTTCTGGAGCCCTCAATGCACGAAGGGCATGGTTCTGATAGAGCAGGTCCAGAGGAGGGCCACAAAAATGATCAGGGGGCTAGAGCACCTCTACTAGGAGGACAGGCTGAGAGAGCTGGGATTATTCAGCCTGGAGAAGAGAAGGCTCTGGGGACAACTTAGAGTGGCCTGCCAGCACCTGAAGGGGGCTACAAGGATGCTGCAGAGGGTCCCTTCCAACCCAAACTGTTCTACAATTCTATGCTGCAGCTTTGGGGACAATGCCTGCACTGCTGCTGGATCACCTTCATCCCACTGCCAGCCCCACAGAGCTCCAGGGCTCCAGCATCCTCACACCAAGGACTTTTCTCCTTCTGTTCAGGTGGAACCTCCTGGGTTCCAGTTTGTGGCCACTGCCCCTTGTCCTGTCCCTGGGCAACACCAACAAATCTGGCCCCTGCTGAGCACTGACCAGATCCCCTCTCAGGCTGCTCTTTTCCAGGCTCAACAGTCCCAGAGCTTTCAGCCTTTCCTCCTCACAGAGATGCTGCAGGCCCCTCAACATCTTTCCAACCTCTGTGGGACTCTCTCCAGCAGTTCCCTGTTTCTCTTGAACTGGGGAGTGCAGAACTGGAGCCAGTACTCCAGATGTGGCCTGACTAGGGCAGGGTAGAGGGGGAGGAGGACCTCCCCTAACCTGCTGGTCACACTCTTCACTTGAATCAGAAAATACTTGTAACAAAGCTGATTTCCCAAATATGTCTAACTCAAACATTTATGAAGCAGGGACATCACAGGCAGGAGATGATTTGATTGCAGTCCCTCATCATCCTCTGACAGTTACTTTTAGTGCAACTTTCCTTATTTCCCAACACACTCACTTGCAAGCTGAGAAATCCTTATTTATATCACACTTCCTGATGATGGGAAACGGTCATCAGCTTCAGACAAACAAGCTACATTTGAGCTACTCATGGTCATTCCTTAAAGGACATTAGAAGGTCCCCCACACAAAGGTGGTTATTATTCTGTGATGAGCAGGAGAGGGGTAAAGCCCCACAGCTCCCTCAAGAGGCTGCAACGACTTGATATAAATGTATGGAACTGACAGGGAACAGCAAATACTAAAAAGCAGAAATAACACAGAACAAATCATTCTCCAAATCCTTTATGGGATAGTTTTGCCCCGCTGAGCCAGCCTTAGGGAGCTGTGCACCTTGAGCCTCACAGCACACTTACTTCTGCAAGGCAGTAATTAAGCCCATCTAACTAGAACCACAGAACCATCATTGTTGGAAAAGACCTCAAAGATGAAGTCCAACATTCTACCCTGTACCTCCATGACTAGACCACATCCTAAAGTGCCACATCTACTTGGGTTGTTTAATGCTTCCAGGGAGGGTTACTCCACCATCTACCTCCCTGAGCAGGTGGCTCGTCGATTCATAGAATGGTTTGGCTTGGAAGGGATCTTGAGGATCACCTCGTTCTAACTAGCCTGCCATGGGCAGGGACACCTTCCAACTAGAACAAGTTACAGTATCACAGTATAACTAAGGTTGGAAATGATCTCGAGGATCATCGAGTCCAACCTATCAACACAGACCCCATGACTAGACCATGGCACCAAGTGCCACGTCCAATCCCCTCTTGAATGCCTCCAGGGATGGTGACTCAACCAGCCTGGCCCTGAACACCTCCAGGGAGGAAGCATCCACAACTTCCCGGGGCAACCCGTTCAGTGTCTCACCACCCTCACTGTAAAGAATGTGATGGTCCTGAAAGATGCAGTTTGGGGGTTATTCAGAAATTGTCCTTATTTCCTGGCTCATCCCAGTGGGGAGATGCTCTAAAGGCACTAAGCAAGAACCTCAACAGAATACCAGCATGTGCTGGGCAAACACAGCCTCAGGAAGTGACAGTTATTTGCTTCTATTAAGTTAAAACAAAAGAAAAAGTAATTGCAGGAGGTGCCATCCCAGCAGAGCCCTCTGCTCCGGGCAGGACCAGCACTGTGCCAGCCCTCCCCCACAAGCCCCTCCAGCACTGGTCCTGCTGTGTCCTTCAAGCCCCAAACCACAGAAGATGCACCATGCCATAGTCCCTCCCCAGAAGTTTCAGCAGATGAGGCAACTTCTCCCTAACTGTCCAGAATCTGCTGCTTTATTTGCTTCACGTCATCTTGGATTTTCTCTGGCACCAGCACCAACCCCAACCCCGCCAAGAAGTCAACAGTCACCCCTTCCTCTGCCAGCACCCTATCATCTCCAGCTGCCATGAGCACCCAGCTCCATCCTGCCCTCGACCCGACCCAGAAGGTGCTGTCAGTGCTCATCACACCATGGGGCTGAGGATCGGCATCCCACCGAGGCCCATAGCATCTCACTGAAGGCCCCAGCGTCCCCAGCAAGGGCTCCCGCATCTCACCAACGACCCAGCGTCCTACTGAGGACTCCAGCAGCCCCAGCAAGGGACTTCAGCATCCCACTGAGGGATCCCAGCATCCCTGACAAGGACCCCAGCATCCAATCTATGGGCTGCAGAACTCTTCAGTCCCACTGGAAGGTTACTCCTACTCAGTCCCATACTCCCAGTTCACCCCTTGCCAGCAGCAGCCATCGTTCCCACTGCATGGACAGCACATGTCCACCCACAGTAGTTTTGTCCCATCTCTTGCATAGCAGGTTGGAAATAAAACCTGAGCATCTCCCTGTCACAGCACCAGATCTCAACCCAAACCCACCACACTTCCAGGAAAACCGCTCCCAAAAGCCAGAGAGAAGCTCTGCTGAAAGAACTGGATGAGTCCTTCAAAGAGACAGGAGGGGGACATCTTCCCCATGTTTTCAAGTAAGGAGCCATTTGCCAACAAAGCTGTCACCTTGGCTTTTTTAACTTGCAGTCCCAGTTTCCAAGATGGATTTGATAACCCAATGATGTCCCAAATCCTCCTCAAGAGTTTAAGAGCTCATTGTGGAGAGACATCAGGTAACCTCTACCTCTGACACCCCAAAGGAGCAGCTCCTGATTGTTTTCTTTTCATTTTTCAAGGTTGGTTGGTTTTTTTCCCCACCACCAACAGCACAATCCCATTTGCTTGGAGTGACAACAGAAGCCAGATCAGAGCCTCAGCTGGAAGCTGCCAGCCAGGGACACGCCGACGGTGGCTGTATCCCACTCGAGCTCCTAGAGCTCGCCATGTAAAATCCTCTTTCCTTGTTAAGAAGCAGCTCACTCGATAGTGCAATTCAAAACCAGAAGCTTTGAAAGAGATTTTGTGCCCAGAGTGGAGGGAAAACTAGCAGAAGCCTAAAAAGTACTATTTAGGTTGTGGATTCACTTCCACCTACTGCTAGGGAAACTACAGGTTGAGGCAAACAGGTTAGAGAGTGCTCTAGCAGGTGGCAGTGGGGGGGAGGGCAGGGGTGTTACAGCCCAGTACAGGGGCCTCGGTTTGTGAGGGAAAGTGGGAAAAAGAAAAACCCCCTCCCCTCCTCAAGCACTTTCCTGCTGGCACAAATGGCAGGAGATGGACCCCACCCAGCCAATGCCACCTTGTTCCCGTACTAGTGCAGCCCATTGTCCAGAGCAGTCCTCAGGCACCGCTGTGTTAACTCCCACACACATTCTGCCTGCACTGGAGGGGGTGTCTGTGAGGTGGGGACCACCATCCCATCCTCACCCCACAGCTGGGTGACACCAACCCCTTCCCAACACAACTTCAAGGCAGTGCCCCCGATGCAGGCTCCATTTGCCCCACGCACGCCTCTCCTCAACCCCACACTGCCCCACGCTAGCCCCCCCAACAGCAGAACTATGTTATTTCTCCAGCCCCACCGTGACATCCCCGCCCAGCCCCAGAGCGACCTCTCCACAGGCCCACACAGTGCACCCCAGTCCCCCAGCCCCTCCCAGGGCCCATAGGTAGTCCCGCACAGACCTCCCCCCCGGGCCCCACAGAGGGACCCACACAGGACAGTCCAGGTCTTCGGCCCCGCACAGGATCCGCCCAACCCCACACGGAGACTCACGCAAGGCTCCTAGCCCCACGCAGGGGCCCACACAGGGCAACAACAAAGAATTCCCCCCAGCCCCACGCAGGGACCCACAGAGGGCTCACCGGACCCCCAGCCCCACCGAGGGCCGCACACCAGCACCCACCTGTCGCCTCCTCCGCCGCCCGGCTCCGACTGGCGACTCGCCACCGCGCCGGCGAGTCTCCCCTGCCGCCACGCCCCGCCTGCCGGCTCACCTCCCATTGGCCGCTTCGCCTGACCGTCTCAGCCACGGCACCCTCTGTGCCTTCGGACTAGCTCTGGCAGCCGCCTATGCAAATCAAGAGCGTTCGCCCCGCCGCGGCCCGGCCCCGGCACTTGACGGGGATAGGGGAGGCGAAGCCGTGCGGGAACCGGGGAACATCCCCGCTGCCTGCGGTGTCGCGGGGGAGGGGTGCGTCTCTGTGCTGTGTGGTGGCCCTGGGGGGTTTCTAGCTCCCTGCGATATCCCGGGGGAGTGTGTGTCGGTACAACTCGATGGCCCTGCAGGAGTCCTGGCCCCTGCGGTGTTACTGGTATGGGTCCTGGTCCCAAGCGATGACCACGCCGGGTCTTGGCACTGTACGATCTCCGCGAGGGATCCGCAGCGCCGTGCAGTGCCCCGGGAGAGGGTCTCGTTTGTGCAATGTGCCAGGGAGGTCTCGGTCCTGTCAGTGCCCTGAGAGGGCTCCCCGGCCTCGTCCGATGCCCCCGGCGTTTCCCTGTACTACGTAATGTCCCCCAGGTTGGGCCCAGACCTGACGGGGGTGAGGGGTGCAGCTCCATGCAGTCCTCCAAGGTTCCCCCAGCCCTGAGCAGTGCCCTTGTTGGGGGGGGGGGGGGGGGGGGGGGGAGGGGAGGGGCAACTTTGGTACAAGCCCCCCGCCCCAAGGACATGTCAGCCCCAAGGACCCCCCAGACCCCAGACACAGGACCAGCCTGCCCCGTGCAATGCCCCTGAAGGTGTCCCAACCCTGTACAGCGCCCCACGTGTGTCCCAATCTTCAGCATCACCCCACAGACAACCCCGTGCAACACCCCACAGGTACCCCACCCCCTGCATCACCCCATGGGCACCCATGGGGTCCATGGCAGCAACAGGGGTGTCCAGACTGGCTTGCTTTTGCACTCCTAAAATGGGCAATTTGTTGTTTCATAGAAAACAAACAAACAAACAAACAACAAACAGAAACAAACCCCAAACCAACCAACCAACCAAAAGAAAAAAAAAAAAAAGCCACCCAAACCCCCACCCCCCAAAACCCCCAACCCCCCCAACAACCAAAACCCACAAAACAAAACAAACCCCTGTGAGCAGCGAGCACTAGGGCAGGATTTTAAAGCCACCTTCCAAATCATTGTGATACCCGTGCCAGGTTCCAGTTCACTCAGTTTTTTCGGGGGGAGGATGCTTGAACTCCATCCCTGTAACACAACCTGGAGGAAATCCGCTCCATAAATAATCACGGGTGGCTGCCAGGGGCACTGCTTGTTCCCCCTTACCATCCAGCTGGCTGCACATATCCTGTCCCAGCCCTGTGCCTGCTGTGCCACCATCATCTGGCCCTAAAAGGATGGGGGGTAGTCCAGGGGAAAGTCCCCCCCCGAACTGGGAAGCAAAACCTCAAGACCCTATTTCACCAGTGATGTCCTTCCTTGTGCCAGCCATGAGCACCTTGTGTGATGTGGCAGTGTCAGTTCCTGAAAGAGAGAAAAAAAGGAACATTACAATTAAATGTGGGATATTTTTATTCATCCTTGTCTTTGGCTAAAAATAGCCAGCGTTAATCTGCCTGGAGAGTGCAGGGAGGAGAGGAGTCACCCCACTTCGGCCTCTCATCTCAGAGCTGCACTGGTGAATCACTGGAGTGTGTTGGAGAGCTCAGGAAATGGTGTTGCTCCCGGTTTCCTTCCACATGTGCCTGCACAAATCGCTGGCACTGGGTGACAAGCAATGGCCCCAGGGTGGGTGACTCATGTAGGATCCCCTCCTGAAGGAATCCAATACAGCCTTCCCATTGCTACCCAGACATCCACCTGCTGCCCGTTTTGGGGAGCAAAGCAGCTCTCTGCAGCCTGGTGATGCCATGGGCACCCTCCCAGCACGTGTAGCTCCTGGAGGGGCTGGTTTGTCACCTCAGGAGGTACAGAGTGGCAGGGGCCCTGTGAGGAGCTGGGTGTTTACAGGAGGTGCTACTGGGTGTTGCACAACAGGCAGCGGAGAACAGGAGGACACCCTGTCCCTGTCCTTGCCACCAGCCCTGGGTGCAGCTGTGCAGGGACAGACAGTGAGGACATGGGGACCTTGGGGGCACACAGGAGGGTGGGGGCAGCAGGGCAAGACCACCCACTTGGCATGGGGTTGCTTGAGACTGAGGGTGTAAAAGTAGCCATCAAGCTGCTTTCTGTGTGAAGTCCTCCCAAAAATCTTCCTGCTGGATAGGTCACAGGAAGGATGTTGGTGCCATGGCTGGAAGCACATGGCAGGATCCAGCCCTGGGAGGGGGATACTGGATATTGTGGTGGAGCCAGCCTGGGGTGAGAAGCTGGATCCAGCCTGGGGGGAGAAGCTTGCTTCAGCCTGGGTTGATCCCTCCTCCAGCAGTGATCCCCTCACCTTGCTTGGCCTTATGACTCCTGCAATGGAGTTTTTCCTATCAAAGGGACTGAGGCATCCCTGGCACATGCAGAGACCCCTGGAGCACACTCTGCTCCAGCTCGGGCCTCAGCCTGCCCCATCCAGCAGCACGGACAAGGCTGGTCCTATCCCCAGGGCATTTCCAACCATACATTTCTGGATTGTGATTCAGATGCTGGCCCCTGCTTCAATATCCCTCATGAAAGCAAGCAGGGGGCACCTCCAGTCTGGATCCACCCTCAAATCCTCACCTTCCCCAGGCTCTTCCTCCCACACAGCTTCTTAACAGCTGAATGGACATTAATATTTTCCATTATTATTTACCCCTGGGGAAAAGGGGGAAACCCCCTGTACCCCAGGACTGGAGATAAGTGCTGATGGGGAGTGGGCAGGGACCAGGACTCACTCCAGCCCTGCCAGAGATCTGGGTGAGGGCAGGATGCAGCGGGGCCAGAGCAGGGAGGATAAATAAAGTCCGGCTTTGCCGTCCTGGCCTGCAGCCACTTCTAACACAAAGTACATTCCGGTCTGGACGTAATGAACTGTACCAGCCTCTGCTGGGAGGAGGGTGGCTGGGACTTCCCAGCTGCCCTGCCAGCATTGGGGTGTCAGGAGGTATAAGGGGGTGCAAGTGCACTTTTCCCCTTGTGTTGGGTGTAGGGGTGGTGGAGGGTGCAGCACCTCTGGGGATGCTCAACTGTGCTGTGTGGAAGGGGGTGCTGGAGGGATCCACACCCTTCAAAGCCCCCGACTGCCCTAGTGTTTGTTGGGCATCTGGGGACGATCAGAGTGAGGAAGCACCAGTCAGGAAGATGACACTCAGCAGGGACATGTTACCTGGAAGGGATATAGCACCCTCAGGGACACAGCCCCCAGCATTGACACGGCACCCAGCAGGGCCTCAGCACCCGGCAGGGCCATGCTCAAGGTTGACCCAGGCCGGCGCTAGAGCCTCATCCCCCTCACTGCCCCTCCCCCGCACCTCCCCGGCCTCGGCGCTGCCCCTGCTCGCAGCGGCCCTGGGCTGACCGGCGGGCACGGTGCCAGCGCCCGGCCTGGGGACGCGATGTACCGGCCGCGGGAGCGCCGGGAACAGCCTGACTCAGCACCCGGGGTGCGTGTGCGAGAAACGGCTCCGCGGCGCCGGCCCTGCCCGGGATGGGGGCGGGAGGGGTGCCTGGGCTTTGCAGGGGCTGCCCACTGCCTTCGAGCACGCAGGCAGGAAAGCCCCTCCCTACTGCTGGTGAGACCCCCGCAGCGGACTGTCCCCCTGCTCAGTCCCTGTTGGCTGGTGGGGCCACTGGTATCACCCCCTACCGCCCCAGCATGCCCATCAGTATCAAACGCCACCCTGGCATGCCTCCTTGGCATCGCTCCCCACCATGCACCCCAGCATAATCCTCACACACAGAAAGGTAGGGGTTGGAAAGAACCTCCCAATATCATCCCCCATCATCACCTCCCATCTTGCTCTCCACCATCGCCCCCCATTATCACCCCTGGCATGACCCCCACCATAGAATGTTAGGGGTTGGAAAGGACTCCTCAGTATCGCCCCCAGCATTGTCTCCCACCATCCCCTCCCTCCCCCAATATCACCCCTGGCATCCCTACCCTCACACCTTCCCTTCAGCATCCCCTCCAACACCCCCAGTACCCCTCAGGGCATATACCCAGCACCACTGCAATAGCCCCTCACAACCACCCTCCCCCCCCCCAGTATCCTTCCCCCCCCCCAGTCCACTGCCCCAGCCCCAGTCCCTAGCATTTCAGGGATTTTAATGCTTAGAATACACAGCAAGGGAGGTCCCAGCTGGCGGGAGCCACCCCCTGCAAAGCACCCAGTCTCCAGCCTCCATCTATCTCAGCCGACCCTGCACTCCCCACCTCCCTGCATCACACTAATTCCTCCAGTGAAAATCATTCAGCCCCAGGATTTTTCCAATTGCACCCCACTGCTGAGACTGCTGAGAGTGCCTGGATGGACCCCAATGCCACCATGTCCCAGTGACAGTTTCCACCAGTTTCCTGAGCTGTGCAGTCCTCAGCCAGGGGCTGTTCTGGCATGGGGGGAGCATCCTCAAGGCCCCCCCACCTTGGTCATTTCCCCAGCCCCAAAGTGAATCCCAAGGATGGAAAATGGACGAATACCTCAGCACCAGATTTTGGGGTCCCTGGAAATGATCCTTGCCATCCCCTAACTCTAACCCTTCCCTTCTTCCAACCCCAGAAAAAGAATCACCACAGTAGAGAAACAGGAGCAGAGCTGAGATTATTCCCTCCATCATGTCTGGAGCAGGCCAAGCTGGAGAGGCCAGGAAAAGTCCTCACCAATGGGTTTTGGCAAGAGGAAGCAAACCAGAGCTTTCCACGAATCTTTTTTTCCAGTTGCTAGAAGGCTTGCTCCCTGCTGCCACGCCTGGGAGGGCAGCCTCCTGAAATCTCCATCCCCAGACCCCAGGGCAGTGCAAACCTGGCCCAGATTTAGGAAACCCCCTCGAGGAGGCTCAGGATGAACCCTCACGTGCCTCAGGGATGCAGTTTGGTTCATGGGAGAGGGAAAAGCAAGCACCCCATTGTGCCCCCATGGCTTGGACCTGCCGTAAGGGCTTGCAAGGTGCAGGCCTAGGGGTCCTACCTTGGCATGGGGTAGACTGGGATATATCCCCTGGGATTTCAGGTTCCCTGAGCCCCCAGAGCTGACTGAGGTGTCCCTCTCAGCATCACCCTTTGTCCCCACAGTTCTTGCCTGGCAAATGAAGGGGCTACCCCCAGCTAAAAGTCACCCTGAAATGAGCCACTAGCACCCCTCTGGCTGCACCAGTCACTGCCTTGCCATGCCCTGACTTGAAAGGGGGCGGTGTGGGGGGTGGGAGAAAGGCCTCTGGAGGGGGAGAAAAAGAGAAAACCCAGCCCCAAAAGCAAACAGGCAGCCCCAGTTGCCTCTGGGCACCACTGAACATTTTCAGGGCATGCCCAGTTCTGGGCACCCTATAACCCTTCTGGGGCACCTATAGACATATCTAGGCATTCCCCAAGCACCTCTGGGGCACCCCTAAACACCTCTGGGCACCCTATAACACTTCTGGGAATGCCTAGACATCTCTGGGTACCCCTATCACCTCTGGGCTTCCCTAAATACTCCTGTGCACCCCAAAATGCCTCTGTGAAGCCCCTTGGGTGCATTCCCAGAGCACATACCCCCCCCAACAACCTCCAACAGAAACCCAAGGAGTCCCCCCCTTGCCCCTGCTACAGAATCAGGCCCCACATGGCACCAGTCTGCAGCAAACTGGAGTGAGGGAGCACCAGGCTGTTCCTGGAGCCTGCTACCCCCTGGCCCCCCGAAGTCACTGCTCTAAGCTAAGGGCTATATGCATGGGCTCCTCCTCTGCTGGGGTGCAGGGCAGTTTGGGCACCCTGCAAAAAGCATTCACATTCTCCCCCCTCTTACACCCCCTGCCCATGGGGTGAAGGCTGCAGAAACAACCCTCCCCCGCTATTCTGGACTCCGTTTGTTTTTTCGCGGGGGGGGGGGGGGGGGGGGGGGAGGGGAGGGATGTGAGGCGGTGTCAGGGTTGGGAGGGTGCACCCAGGCTTGAAAGGATGGCAATCGGGTGGGCACCCCACTGGAGACCCTCATACCTTGCAATGGTGCTGGGGGTGGGGGGAGAGGGCTGTGAATTGGGGGTGCAAGGATGGTCAGAAATGGAGCTGCAGCTGCACGTTTGCGGATCTCAAAAGGAAATTAATGGTGAGAAAAGGGAAAACGCAGGAAAAAGGGTTAAAGCAGCACGCAGGAGGAGAGGTGAAGGCCGAGAGCTGGCGGAAAGGGGGGGGCGGGGAGTGGTGGGGGGCGGGGAGTGGGGGTTGAAAGGGAGGAGGGAGGCTGGGGAGAAGGAGCTGCGAGAACATCCTGTACCCTCCTGGTAAAAACAGCCCGGCAGGGAAGGGGGGGGGAGGGCAGAAAAACCTTCTACTCATCCCCCACCAGTGTAAGGGGGGAGGTTGGGAAGGAGCGGAAAAAACCTTCCTCCACCCCCTAGCTCCACCGCTGGGACACTGGGGACACCCCATGGCTGAGCCGGTGGGGCTGGCAAAGCAATTTTGGTGATGGGGTGAGAGCGGGGGGAGAGGGGGTAGGGTGACCCTGCTCCCCTCCGTGATGCTACTTCGGCCTCTTCCTGTGCAAAATTGAGGGCGAGGGAGTAGGGGTGGGAGGGGGAAGGGGCACCCCTTTATCAGCCAGGGTGAAAGCATCCCCAGTGAGGGGACACGTCCCCCTGTAGCACAGCGCGATGCACTCCCACTAGGGACCTCAGTACAGCAAAATCTGCTTGCCCTTGTCCTGGTGTGGGTGCCTTCCCTCCCCCCTCCCCCCCTTGTCCCCAGGCCTGGCAGCACCCCATATGTGCGGGGGGGGACCCAAGGGGGAGCCTTCCTGTGTTTGTTAAAAGACATCATGAGTCAGGCGTCTGGGGGTTTTGGTTTTGGTTTAAACCAGTATTTACCAGTCCAGAACCACTGCCTCACCAGTAAAGACAGGGACAAGACGGTGTATATGGGAGCTATTGATGTGGCCCCCCCTCCAGCATAGCCACCCGCCTCTGCAGTCCTCCCATCCTCCTCTTGCAAACACAGGGACCCCACAAAAACGGGACTGCAACAAACCCCGCCTCAGATGCACCACAAATTCACTCAAAATGTGCACACATCCCCCCCCTTCCCCACCAGCATCCCCCTCGCCCGGCAGGGGATGGTCACCAAAGCGGGGCTCAAGGAAGAGGTGTCAGGGCTGTGGGGCTGGGTACATTTCAGGTGTGTCTCCTCCGTCAAGGCTGAGCTACTCGGGGTGAGGGATGGGGGGTGGGGGAGGTGGTGGTGGGAGAGTGCTGATGTCCCTGTTAGGCTGAGGGGTGTCCCCAAGCCTAGGGAGAATACGAGGGGGTCCCAGGCTGTGGCCACGCTGCGGCTGCCCTCTGCTGGTCCCAGAGATCAGACGCTGGCCACATCTTGCCCACGCCAGCCTGGGTGAGGCTGGCTTTGGGTAAGCAGGGCTCCCAGTATCTCCCAGTGTGTGTAGTGGGTGATGGCAGCCAGTCTGAGGTGCTACTTGCTGGTGTGGAATGATGTCTGGGGCTGAGGACCCCATGCAGATGGTGAGACCAGGGAGAGACCTTGTGTTGCCGGTCTCCCCACCCAGTGTAGCACTGCCTTGGGGTACTCAGCCCTCCTGGGGCGGTGCTATGGGTGCCTTGGTGCTCATCCTGCATCATGAGGTGGAGGTGGCACTGGAGAAGCCAGGACCACCCACTACAGTGACCTCCTCACCTCCTGCTGCTCCTCCCAGCCCTGCCACGTAGGTACCTCCTCTTCCTCCACCGCATCTGGACCCCCAACCCCACGTCCAAACTGCTGTCTCCAAGCTGGGCATCACCCCCCACCCCTCGACCTACCCTGTCCCAGGGGCAAAGTGAAGGGCATTTGCTTCCTTGCTACCAATCTGGGCTGCTCCCAGCATCATCCCAAGTCCATCCCAATTTCCCAATGCTCTCGCAGCCAGAGAATTTGCTCCATGGGATGCTAGTGGAGGTGTTAGATGAGGGGGGTCCATGGCACATACAGCTGCTGCTCATATGAGGTCCTGTTTGGGGCACAAGGTTCTTTTTTATGGATGACTCTTACCCAGCCCACCATCTCCTGGCCACATCTGCCCACCCTGAGGACAAAGTGCAGAGTCATTTAGACCCCACTGTGTGGCATGGCCACCAAGCACCCACCAGCTCCACCCCCACCTTCAAGCTTCTGTCACGGTATCCCAGAAATTATCCAGTCAAACCCCCCAGATAAAGCAGGGCACCCACAGCAGCTTGCCCAGGATCACAATGGCCGGAGGGGGGGTGGGGCTGGAAGCTCTTCAGAGAAGGGGATTCCACAACCTCTCTGAGCAGCCTGCTCTAACCCTCCAGCACCCTCCTGATCAGATGAAACCTCCTGGCTTCCAATGTGTGCCCATTGGCCCTTGTCCTGTCACTGGGCACCACTGACAAGAGTCTGGGCTCATCCTCTTGCCCCCCACTCTCTAGCTCTTGCTGAGCACTGAGAAAATCTTCCCTGAGTCTGCTTTTCCCCAGACCACTCTCCCCTGATGACAAACCTTTTCTAGGGGACATTTCCAATGAGAGCAGCCACTGCAGCAAATAAATTAAATCCATCAGGTCCTGAGTGGGTCCTTCACATCCTGGGGCTGCTGCATCCTCCTGCACTCCCAAACTGATCTGTCCCAGCCTAGATGATTACCACATATACAGGTAAAGCTTATGCTTTTTCCAGGACCTTCTGGCCTTATCCCCATCCCATGCTGGAGGAACACCTTGAGTGAAAACACTGGCTTGCAGCTCAGAAGATGCTCTTTACTCAAACCCTGCCACAGCAGCCAGAGCAGCCAGAGCAGCATAGGCAAGTCCAGACATCCCTGGGGAGAGGGAGAAGCAGGGCACAGGGGCAGCCCAGGGTGACTGAGGAGGTCTCCTCATTCACTACAGCCCTTCTTGGGGGTCCTTGCAGACACCGAAGTCACTGTTGGTGATGGAGCCAACGATGGTCCTATCAGCGTCACAGGTCAAGCCGCTCTCACAGGGACACTTGTAGTAGACCCCATAGAGGCTCTGTAGGGAATCAAGGCACAGTGCAGGGCAGGGACATAAAACCATAGAACCACTGAGGTTGGAAGAGACCTTCGAGATCATCAAGTCCAGGTGCTCGCCTGGAGCTCACAATGCCACCACTGCTGCTAAGCCACTGCCACTAAACAACCGACCTCAGCACCACATCCGTGTGTCTGGGGATGGTGGCTCCACCGGCTCCCCGGGCAGCCTGTGCCACAGCTTGACGACCCTTTCTGTGAAGAAATTTTTCCTAATCTCCAACCTGAACCTCCTCTGAGGCCATTTCCTCTTGGCCTGTCACTTGGTGCATGTAAGGAGACACTGAGCCCCACCTACCTCCAACCTCCTTTGAGATGTGGAGGGTGACAAGGTCTCCCCTCAGCCTCCTTCTGGAGATTGAGCAACCCCAATTCCCTCAGTCATTCAAGGCCTTTCACCATCTTTGTTGCTTTTCTTTGGACATGCTCCAACACCTCAGTGTCCCTGTCCCCATTCCCACAGGGCTAGACCTACCTTTGGAGAGCACTCTTGGTTCTCAGCTGCCTTCAGCGCACAGCGGGCCAGGCTCAGGCCACTAGTCCGGTGGCAGCAGCCACTCTTGCACTGGGCGCTCTGCAGGCACAGCTCCCCGATGTCCTGCACCGGGAGGTGGGGGTGAGCAACATGCCTCTCTCTGTCCGCACTTGATCCCATTCAGGGGATAAAGGACACCCCCGGGACACCCCCACAGAGCTGCTGCCAGAGACCAAAGCACTGCAGACCTCTCCAACTCCACTGCAGCACTCAGGGTGTCTCCCAGTCACGGCATGGCTGGGGTTAGTGTCCCTCTTACCAAGTTGAAGATGAGCCCTCGCTCATGTGGGGCAGGCAGGGCTGGGGCCAGGAGCAGCAGGGCCAGCAGCAGGCAGGAGAGCAGCGCCTTGGCCATGGTGGGCTCACTTGTGTCCTTACCCCTGGGCTGGTGGGTGCTTTATAGTGAGTCTCCATCTGCTGATGTGGCTGTGCCTATCACACCCCAAACCGTGGCATTGGGGCAACCTGCCCAGAGCAGGAAAACAGCCATGCCCTTGCTGCCAGGTGGTGCCACCATGGGGACGTCTCCAGGTGACCATCCTGCACTGGCCATGCCAACCTGCCTGTTGGCAGTTCCTTTGGCTGAAGTGAAGGTGAAACAGCAGCGTTCCTCTCTTTCCCCTGGTGGGCAACCCTAACCCTCCTTCACTCTGGCTGTTGGGACTTGTGTTCTCCTTGATGGGCAATTCTGATGGGTTCTTGACCAAAGCAAGAGCTGGTGCCACAGCAGGAGCTCAACTCCAGCCCAGATCCTCCATAGCACAGGTATTACTATCACCAAGAAATCCAGGCAAGAAGGCCTGAAGCATGGCAGGAGTGAGCCCACTCTCTTGCTGGCAAGCCCTATGGCCTCGGCCAGTGCTCCAGAGCCCACTGGTGTCCCCATCCCACAGGCCACCACCACACTCTGCCCTGCTGGGTATTTGCTTTGTGGTTCAGGGCTTGGGGGATGCAGCTGATGAAAGGAAAACAGTCCTGGGAAGGGCACAGCCTTTCACACCTGCCTTGGCCCAGCTGCTCTGGGCAATGATTAACCCCGCTGGGCAGCCTTGGCCTTCGGTGGCCACTGGGGTGACATTGAAGGGTGACAGTCACGCTGACATGTGGCATCTACATGCACCCTCCTCCAGTGGGGAAAAACCCTAGTGACACCAGTTGGGAGGTCAGAGTAGAGCAGTGGAGGGGGCACAGCATCGTAAGCCACATCTAGGGGTGCACGGCACATGCTGGGGCACAAAGCACATAGCGGGGAGGGGAAATGGGGGGTGGGGGGCACGGTGATGCATAAGGTGCTCAGCAGGGTGCAGGGGGCATCCTGGAGCACCCCAGGCACGTTGGGAACATCTCTCAGGCACTGAGCGCATCCCAGGGTTCATCCTTGGGGCACAGAGTGCAGCCCGGGGGACAGGGCTCATCCCAGAGGTATATCCTGGAAATAGAGGGCACACCCTAGGGACTCATCCCGGGAGTGCAGGGAACATCCACGGGACACAGGGATCCCAGTCCCAGGGACACGAGGCTTATTCTGGAACCTCATCCTGGGGGCCCCAGGGTGCATCCCGAGGTCCTATGGCAGGGGCACAAGGCAGATCCTAGGTGTGCATCCCGAATCCCAGGGTTCATCTCGGGGTCTCATGCTGGGGTCCCACTTAGGGAGCACATATAGAATCCTAGGAGCTCTTCCTGGGTCCCAGGGCTCATCCCGGTTCCCATCCCAAGCCGCGCCGCCCTCCTCCCCCGGAGCCCACTCTGGTTCGGGGCGGGGGAGGTCCTACGCCCGCTCCTCCCGGTTCCTCGCCACGTCCTGCCGGCTCCTCCCTCCGCCGGCTCCTCCCTCCGCCGGCTCCTCCCTCCGCCGGCTCCTCCCTCCGCCGGCTCCTCCCTCCGCCGGCTCCTCCCTCCGCCGGCTCCTCCCTCCGCCGGCTCCTCCCTCCGCCGGCTCCTCCCTCCGCCGGCTCCTCCCTCCGCCGGCTCCTCCCTCCGCCGGCTCCTCCCTCCGCCGGCTCCTCCCTCCGCCGGCTCCTCCCTCCGCCGGCTCCTCCCTCCGCCGGCTCCTCCCTCCGCCGGCTCCTCCCTCCGCCGGCTCCTCCCTCCGCCGGCTCCTGCCAGGTCCTCCGCCGGCTCCTCCCAGATCCTCCCTCGGCTGGTTGTCTCCGCGGGGTCGTTGGCCCCGGGGCGGTCTCGCCACCACCACCGGAGCGTCCTGGAGGGGCGGGGCAGCGCCGGTTGCCCCGGGAACCGTGCCGGTGACTGTGCCGGTGGCCTCGGGAAAGGTGGCAGCGGCGTTGCCCCGGGAGCGGTGGCGGTGGCAGCGGCGGTGCCCCCGCTATGACCAAGCTGCTGCCGGCGCAGGAGGCGGCTCGGATCTACCACACGAACTATGTGAGGAACGCGCGGGCCATGGGGGTGCTGTGGGCCCTCTTCACCCTCTGCTTCTCCATCCTGATGGTGGTGACCTTCATCCAGCCCTACTGGATCGGGGACAGTATCGACACACCACAGGCCGGTTACTTCGGCCTTTTCTCCTACTGCATCGGCAATGCGCTCACCGGCGAACTCATCTGCAAGGGCAGCCCCCTGGACTTCGGCACCATCCCTTCCAGCGCCTTCAAAACTGCCATGTTCTTCGTTGGCATCTCCACCTTCCTCATCATCGGCTCCATCCTCTGCTTCAGCCTCTTCTTCTTCTGCAACGCAGCCACCGTCTATAAAGTTTGTGCCTGGATGCAGCTGGCAGCTGGTGAGTGAGGCTGGAGGTGATGATTGAGGAGTTGGGGGCTGTTGATGGTCCGACCAGAGCTATTTGTCCCTCTCTGCCCCCCACCTCGACTCTGCCTTGGTGGGGAAAGGAACACCACCATAATCTCCGTGCTCCATTTGCTCTGCCTTACTGGTTAGCAGTGTTAAATCGGCAGTGGGTGCAGTCTGTCGGAGCAGCTGAGCCCCAGCAGCCTTGGAGCGCGCGGGTGATGCTCCCGGACCCCTGTGCTGCTGTAACCCCACCGACAGCCCGGCCCCGCTTACCTGGGCGGGGTCTTCCCACCAACCTTTGCCCAACACCATGGCTCCTGCTCTGCTCCATGGTGCAGCGTGGTCATGGCTTCACAGCATCAGTCTGAGAGCACCAGATGCCACAAGGCTGTAGCATGGGATCCCTGTTGTGTTTGGGATCCTGCAGGAATTAATGAGGGATCCAGTGATAACCTTTGATAGGTTATTTGGTGCCTTCAATATCCCATGCATCAAACTGGTGACTCTCTGAGCTCAGGGGATGCCATACTGGGGAAGTGGAACAGGAGGAGTGGACTGACCATAGGATTTAATATCACCACCCACTTTGTCCTAGTTTTCTGCTCAACCCCGCTCCCTGTGTATCTCCAGCCTTTACCATCCCACCCCCACCACAGCCAGACACCTGGGACACCCTGTAACTGAGCTCCTGCCTTTGCAGCCCCAGCTGAAACCCAACTCAGCCCTTCACTGCTCCTGAATCATTCAGGAGGGACCAGCTCTCATTGTTCTCAGGTGCCTCCCTGGGCAGGGACACCTCAGCTGACACCCCATGGGATGACAGTCCTGGTATCAAGGTTGCTCCAGTTCTCAGCTAAAGAAATGAACTCAAGGGAAGATTCAGATAAGAGGCTTGAGGCATCTCAGCCTCCCAGGGAGCTGGACCAAGAAAAGGCTTTACTGTCATGTTTGGGGCTTTTATATCAGTTGTGTGCAGGATGGGGGAGAGAAACCTGGTGCAGGTGGCTCCAGCCACATGGATAAGCCCAAAGGATCCCGACAGCCCAGTTTTTCTGCCCTAGACAAGCTCTCAGGGTCTTTCAAGCCACTTTTTGGGAAGTGTATTACAAATGGGGCAGGGAAGGAGAGGATCCATTTTCTGGCCTTTGCTTGATGTCCAGGGTGTATTTTCACAAGAGACATTTTTGTTTTCCTGCTTCCCACATTTCTCCATGCTTCTCCTCTATGGTAACTACAGGGAAAGGTAAATTAAATTAAAAGGAGAAGCTATCTGCTTCTGAATGAAGAGAAACACTATCTGCTTAGCTGGGGAAGCTGCCTGCTGGCCTTACTGCTCTCCTGCTCCCAAATCGGTGGGAAAATAATCTACAAAGGGTGAGGAAACCACCCCCAAAAGTGTTTTCTGAGCAGTCAGGGACAGAGGAGAGGCAACTGGGTCAGGGTAGGGTTGCTGCAGGAGGCTGCAGATTGCCATGAAGGACAGGGACAAACATCTGCTTAATCAAAGCTCCCACCATGGGGGTGCTTCTGGTGCGAGGAGTCAAGGAGGTCCTCACATCTGCACAAAAACACATAAACCCCAGTTGCTTCCATGCTCTGCACCAAGATAGAAATGGAGGATGTGAAGAGCCTCCATTAAGCACATCCCAAAGCCTTGCAGATGAACGTGGCTCTCGTCCCTGCCAAGCCCTGTCACTCTTGTCCAGCTAACACAGCAATTTCTCTGAGCATATGGGGATGAAAAAAGCACTTCTGAGCACTTCTGGGACAGGAGGTGCTTGGCAGAAGATGGTCCAGCAGCCTGTGCTGGATTTGTTGTCACAAGGGCAATGTGCCAATGGCCCCGTGGCCACTGAGGTCATGTTGTGCCAAGGTTGGAGTTGAGAGTAGCTGCAGCAGAAGTCGGTGGCTCCAGGGCTGGACTGTAACCACCACAGCTGAACAAGCAGAATTAATCTGCTGCAAAGCTGCTGCTGGCAGCTCCACTTTAGCAAAGCATAAGCTGAAATCCAGTGAGGCAAGGGGCAATAATAGGATTTTGCAGTTTGTACCGACTAAACCATCCTGGTTTCATTGGGAGTAACACAGCCAGGGATGCGTGTGGAGGCAGGAGAGATGTTGCCTGAGCAACATACCGGATGGGAGATGCTGTTAAAGCCTGTCTTTGATGGGGAGCAGTGTGCTGAGCTCGTGGGAAGGCAGCAAGCTGTGTGACTGAGAGCAGTGCTGGTAGGGGAGATGCTGGTAGGTGAGGATGGAGCAGAGCACGCCTATGATGTGCAGCCACAGGCACCTTTAAGCCCAGGTGGCTGCTCTGCAGTGTTTCCTCTGTCTGGGGCACTGTCTGTGGTCAAGCTCCTCCATGCACCCTCTCCACACACAGTGTGTGCTCAGTGGTAGCCCATGGCTTCTGTCCCCTTTCCCTGCAGCTACCGGGCTGATGATCGGCTGCCTGATCTACCCTGATGGCTGGGACTCAACTGAGGTTCGTCGCCTGTGTGGGGACAAGACGGACAAGTACACGCTGGGTGCCTGCACCGTGCGCTGGGCCTACATCCTCTGCATCATTGGCATCCTTGACGCCCTCATCCTCTCCTTCCTGGCCTTCGTGCTGGGGAACCGTCAGGACAACCTCCTTCCATCTGACTTTAAAGTGGAAAATAAAGGTAAATTAGGTGGGGCTGAGCTCTTAGGCCCATTCTGCTGCAGCGTGTTTCAACCCCACAGCTGCTTCTGGAGAGGATGCATCTCGAGTACTGGGGTCAGTTCTGGGCCCCTCAGTCCAAGAAAGACATTGAGGGGCTGGAGCAGGTCCAGAGAAAGGCAATGAAGCTGGTGAAGGGTCTAGAAACCCAGGCTGGTGACGAGCAGCTGAGGGACCTGGGGATGTTCATCCTTGAGAAAAGGAGGCTGAGGGGAGACCTGTCTCTCTGCAACTCTCTGAAAGGAGGTTGTGGCCGGGTGGGGGTTGATCTTTTCTCCTAAGGAACAAGCAACATGACAAGAGGAAACATACTCAAGTTGTGTTGGTTAGGTTGGACACGAGGAACAATTTCTTCCTCAGAAGGGTTGTCAAGGCCTGGCCCAGGCTGCTCAGGGCAGTGGTGGAGTTTCCATCCTTGGAAAGGTTTCGAAGCCTTGTAGATGTGGTGCTGAGCGAAATGGTTTAGTTGTAACCTGGCAGTGCTGGGTTAAGAGTTGGACCTGATGATCTTAAAGGTCTCTTCCAACCAAAACCATTCAGTGATTGTTTTTATTTGGGAGGACAGTGACATCCTTCAGTGGGAGAAGCAGGAGAGAGGTGGTCATTATTCTGCTTCATAAGGACATAGAGATCTCCACAGAAGAGCGGAAGCAGGCATAGTATTGATGGATTCCTAGGCAGGAGCTCAAACTGAGCCAGGCTACGTTTTACAGCCTTTCATGTGGGCTTCCTCCCTGTGCTGTTAAGGTATTGTTTTTTTTTTTTACCCCCTTTTGAAAACAAACCTGGAAGCTCACCTGCACCTACACTTTATACCACATGTATACCACAAGCCTTCGACACTGCCCTACACCACAGCCTGGTCTCCAAGCTGGTGACACGTGGGTTTGATGGGTGGACCACTAGATGGATAAGGAACTGGCTTGATGGCTGCACTCGAAGAGTGGCTGTCCATGGGTCCATGTCCCAGTGGAGGCCAGGGACAAGCGGAGTCCCTCAGGGATCAGTCCTGGGACCTGTCTTGTTCAACATCTTTGTGGGTGACATGGACAGTGGCATTGAGTGCACCCTCAGCAGGTTTGCTGATGACACCAAGCTGTGTGGTGCAGCAGACACGCTGGAGGGAAGGGAGGCCATCCAGAGGGACCTTGACAGGCTGGAGAGGTGGGCACAGGCCAACCCCATGAGGTTCAAAAAGAACAAGTGCAGGGTCCTGCAGCTGGGTGGAGGCAATCCCAGGCACAAATCCAGGCTGGGCAGTGACTGGCTGGAAAGCAGCCCTGAGGAGAGAGACTTGGAGGTGCTGGTGGACGAGAAGCTCACCAGGAGCTCTCAGTGTGCACTTGCAGCCCAGAAAGCCAATCAGATCCTGGGCTGTATCAGGAGAAGTGTGGCCAGCAGGGCAAGGGAGGTGATTCTCCCCCTCTACTCAGCTCTGCTGAGATCCCACCTGGAGTACTGCCTCCAGTTCTGGAGCCCCTATGGCAAGAGGGATCTTGAGGTGCTGGAAGGTGTCCAGAGCAGGGCCAGGAGGATGAGCAGAGGGCTGGAGCACCTCTCCTGTGAGGACAGACTGAAGGAGTTGGGGCTGTTCAGTGTGGAGAAGAGAAGGCTCTGAGGTGACCTCGTTGTGGCCTTCCAGTATCTGCAGGGGCCTACAGGAAGGCTGGGGAGGGACTGCTCAGGATCTCTGGCAATGATAGGACTAGGGGGAACGAAGCTGGAGGTGGGGAGATTCAGGCTGGATGTGAGGAGGAAGTTCTTCACCAGGAGAGTGGTGAAGCCCTGGAATGGGTTGTCCAGGGATGTGGTTGGGGCCCCGTCCCTGGAGGTGTTTAAGCCCAGGCTGGATGAGTCTCTGGCCAGGCCTGATCTAGTGTGGGGTGTCCCTGCCCATGGCAGGGGGGTTGGAACTAGATGATCCCTGTGGTCCCTTCCAACCCTGACTGATACTATGCTGCTATGTCATTAACACTGTGATTATCTTTTTGTTTTGCAGAAGAGGTCCATGACTGAGAGAGCTGCTCACCACGCAAGTAACACCCACAGTGGATTGCAAGGTTTACCCCCAGTACACATAAAGCTGCTGGTGCATTCTGATTGCTGAAGGACTGACAGTGCTAGAGAGCTTTGTGCTGTGGTGACATTGGTTTTATTTGGGGTGAAATGGGAAATCTTTCCTTTGCCTCTTGAAAGCTGCAAACCAGGAATACTTGCCAAGTGACAAAAGAAGCTGTTCTTCCCTTAGCCTTTTTCTTTAAACTGAGTTTTCTGGGAGCTTTAAACATACCAAATTCTGTGGATTTTCTACAGTGGTTTTTTTTTCACTGATGAGGCTGCTTTTGGCTCACAGATCTCATGGAGCTTATATGACAGCAAAAACCCAGACTGGACACAGGGGTTTTTTGAGTCCATCAGCAAACCTAGGGCAAAGGGTGGGGAGGGGGAATGGCAATTTGATGCTTCTGGGGGTTTGTATGCCTTCTTTCAAGGAAAATACTTCTGAATCAAAAAACCCAAACAAACAGGAAACAGAAGTGTTTTGGATCCTGTGCTGGTCTCCTTTAACTGCCACAGAGCTGCACGGAGCTTTCCTTAGGCCTCCCCAAGTCCTGATGCTCACCAAGAGTGAGCAGCTGAGGGTGTGAGGTGACGAAAACCAAAGGGAGTGTTCAGGTGCGGGGAGTAGCTTCCGCCCCGCCGAGGCCGATTGGTGCGGCGCAGCTAAGATCTCCGGCATGGAATTCCTTCCTTCAGAGCAATCACTTTACAGCCAGTGGGGAGCAAGCAATAAAAGCTGTCTGGGGCTTGCTGATGTGGTGGCCAGAGCAGTTCAGCTCTTGAGCTGAGCCTGCTGCTTCCTGGTCAGGACTGTCACTATGAAGATCGCTGTTTGTGTGAGCAGCCTCTGCTTTTATTTGTGGAGTCAAGCCTTTCATTCTTGTCTGTTACACAATGGAACTGGAGAAAAAAGCCAACAGTGCCAGGGAATTTTAGCCTGTGCTGGGTTAAAGGTCATAGAATCATAGAATCAACTAGGTTGGAAAAGACCTCAGAGATCATCAAGTCCAACCTGTTACCTAATACCAAACACCTCATGACTATTATCACAGTATCACTTAGGTTGGAAAGGACCTCGAGGATCATCGAGTCCAACCTATCAACACAGACCCCATGCCTAGACCATGGCACCAAGTGCCACGTCCAATCTCCCCTTGAATGCCTCCAGGGTCGATGACTCAACCACCTCCCTGGGCAACCGGTTCCAATGCCGAATGACTCGCTGGGTGAAGAACTTCCTCCTCACCTCAAGCCTAAACCTCCCCTGGCACAGCTTGAGACTGTGTCCTCTTGTTCTGGTGCTGGTTGCCTGGGAGAAGAGGCCAACCCCTTCCTTGCTACAACCACCCTTCAGGTAGTTGTAGAGGGCAATGAGGTCACCCCTGAGCCTCCTCTTCTCCAGGCTAAACAATCCCAGCTCCCTCAGCCTCTCCTCATAGGGCTTGTGTTCAAGGCCTCTCACCAGCCTTGTTGCCCTTCTCTGGACATGCTCAAGTGTTTCGATGTCCTTCTTAAACTGAGGGGCCCAGAACTGGACAAAACCATGGCTCCAAGTGCCACATCCAATCCTTTTTTGAATGTCTCTAGGGATGGTGACTCCACCACCTCCCTGGGCAGCACATTCCAATGGCCAATCTCTCTTGCTGGGAAGAACTTTCTCCTCACCTCGAGCCTAAACTTCCCCTGGCACAGCTTGAGACTGTGTCCTCTTGTTCTGGTGCTGGTTGCCTGGGAGAAGAGACCAACCCCCAGTCTATAACCTCCTTTCAGGTAGTTGTAGAGAGCAAAAAGGTCTCCCCTGAGCCTCCTCTTCTCCAGGCTAAACACCCCCAGCTCCCTCAGCCTCTCCTCACAGGGCTTGTGCTCGAGACCCCTCCCCAGCTTTGTTGCCCTTCTCTGGACACGTTCAGGTGTCTCAATGTCCTTCTTGAATTGAGGAGCCCAGAACTGGACACAGGACTCAAGGCTTGGCCTAACCAGTGCTGAGTACAGGAGCAGAATGACCTCCCTGCTCCTGCTGGCCACACTATTCCTGATATGCAGGCTAGGATACCATTGGCCTTCTTGGCCACCTTGGCACACTGCTGGCTCATGTTCAACTGCTGTCAACCGGTACCCCTAGGTCTCTTTCTGCCTGGCTGCTCTCCAGCCGCTGTGTCCCCAGCATGTACTTGCATGGGGTTGTTGTGGGCAAAGTGCAGAACCTGGCACGTGGCCTCAAATGCCATCCTGTTGGACCGAGTTTGCTGTAAAAGGTTTTTGTGTGTGCTGTGTTGCTGTGGTATTTTTCATGTTGTTTTACTCCTGGGATGTATTTAATGTACTTTGCACTTCCCAGCTGAAGAAGCAGAGAGCTGTGGTGTCTCACATGCAGCAGGCTCTTTGTTATCGACCAAAGATAGAGCTTTTAGTTGTTTTTGTGAAAGGCAGGAGCTGCTGGCTGGGCAGTTGCCTTCCTTTCCTACCTTTTTGGGGGTGAATCAAAGGGAGTGGGGGGATTCTGGGTGGACTGATTCTGCCACGTGGGGCAGGGGTATGCTGCAGCAGAGGAGCAGGTGAGCGAGGGCCGGGGGCACCCCCCTAAAGTGCTGAAAATTCTCGGAGGGGACCCCACAGAGACCCCTCCAAAACCCTGACACCCCCATACAAAGCCCTCTGAAATTGTAGGGACCCTTCTGCACAACCTAAATCCATTTCTAGCCTGCCTGAACCCGCAGAGTGCCCCCCAGAGCCCCGGAAATCTATGCCCCACCCTGGCCAGTTCCCAGCTGGTCCTTTCAGGCCATCTATGATCCACTTCAGGACCCCTCAGAGCACCCCCAAAAAACCCTGACACCCCAAGGCGAATCCCTAGAGAATTCTAAGGACCTTTATGCACACCCTCAAACCCTTTTTAGCCTGCCTGGATCCCCCAAATCATCCCTCAGAGCCCCCCAAATCATTGCCACCGCCCCCAACCCATTACCCAGCAACCATCCCATTCAGGCCCTGCCAGAGACCCCCCCCAAAACCCTGACACCCCCATACAAACCTCTCCGAAATGGTAGAGCCCCTTCTGCACAATCTCAAACCCTTTTAGCCTTCCTGGACCCCCCAATAACACCCCAGAGACCCCTAAATCCATGTCCACCCCCCACCCAGTTTCCATCTCGTCCCTTTAGACACACTACCATTCGCTTCTATGACCCCCCATGCCCCTCCCCAAACCCTGACACCCCCATAGGAACCTCTAAGAATTTCTAAGGACCCTTCCGGACATCCTCAAACCCTTTTTAGCCTTCCTGAACCCCCCAATCACCCCCCAGAGGCCCCAAATCCACCCCCCACCCCCACCCCCTGCCTCTTCCCTGCTCATCCATTTTGGCACACTACAATTCCATTCGCGACCCCCATACCCCACCCCAAAACCATGACACCCCCAGACGAACCCCTAGAGAATACCAAGGACCCTTTTGCACACCCTCAAACCCTTTGGACACTGCCTGAACCCCCCAATCACCCCCCAGAGCCCCCCAAATCCATGCTCCACGCCTTGGACCACTTCCCAGCTTCTCTCTTTTGGCACACTACCATTCGCTTCATGACCCCACATGCCCCCCCCCAAAACGCTGACACCCCCAGAAGAACCCCTATGGACTACTAAGGACACGTCCAGATCCCCTCAAACCCTTTTCACCCTTCCTAGATCGAAAAATGCCCTTCTAGAGCCTCTCAAATCTTCCCCCCAACCCCCACCCAGTTCCCAGCTTGTCCTTTTTACCCTGCATCGATCCCATTCAGGCCCCCCCAGCGACTCCCCCAAAACCCTGACAACCCCAGACAAAGCCCTCCCAAATGGCAGAGCCCCTTCTGCACACCCTCAAACCCTTTTGACCCACAGTGGACCCCAAATCACACCGAGGAGGCCCCCAAATCCATCACACACCCCCCAGCCCAGTTCCAATCCCGACTCTTGATCCGCTACGATCCGATGCAGGCCCCCCCGGGCTCCTCCCAAAACCCTGATACCCCCAGACGAAGCCCTACGGAGTACTAAGAACCCCTCTGCACTCCCTGAAACCCTTTGTAGCCTGCCTGGACCTCCCAGTCAGCCCCCAGAGCCCCCCGTACCCATGCTCCCCCCCCCCCCCCCCCCAACCCAGTTCCCAGCTCGTCCCTTTTGGCACACTACAATTCATTTCTATGACCCTTCACGACTCCCCCCAAAACCCTGACACCCCCAGACGAAGCTCTACGGAGTACTAAGAACCCCTCTGCACTCCCTCAAACACTTCACTTTCTAGCCTGTCTGGACCTCCCAGTTAGCCCCCAGAGCCCCCCATACCCATGCCCCCCCCCCCTCCCCAACCCAGTTCCCACCTCTTCCCTTTTGGCACACTACAATTCGATTCTACGACCCTTCATGCCCCCCCCAAACCCTGACTCCCATAAACGAAGCCCTACGGAATACTAACGACACTTCTGCACACCCTCAAACCCTCTATAACCTGCCTGGACCTCCCAGTCAGCCCCCAGAACCCTCCGTACCCAGGCCCCCCCCCCCCCCCAAACCCGGATCCCAGCTCATCCCTTTTATCACACTACAATTCGCTTCTATGACCCTTCACGACCCCCCCAAAACCCTGACACCCCCAGACGAATCCCAACGGAATACTAATGACACTTCTGCACACCCTCAAACCCTCTATAACCTGCCTGCACCTCCCAGTCAGACCCCAGAGGCCCCGTACCCATGCCACCCCCCCCCACTAAATCCAGTTCCCACCTCGATCCTTTCGGCACACTACAATTCACTTCTACGACCATTCACGACCCCCCCAAAACACTGACACCCCCAGACGAAGCTCTTCAGAGTACTAAGTTCCCCTATGCACTCCCTCAAACAATTTCTAGCCTGCCTGCACCTCCCAGTCAGCCCCCAGAGCCCCCCGTACCCATGCCCCGCCCCCCAGTAAACCCAGTTCCCACCTCGTCCCTTTTTGCGCACTAGAATTCACTTCTACGACCATTCACAACCCCCCAAAACCCTGACACCACCACACAAAGCCCTACGGAATACTAACGACACTTCTGCACACCCTCAAACCCTCTTTAACCTGCCTGGACCTCACAGTCATCCCCCAGAAAGAACCGAATACATGCCCGCCCCCCCCCCCAACCCCAGTTCCCACCTCGTCCCTTTTGGCACACTACAATTCGATTCTATGACCCTTCACGACCCCCCCAAAACACTGACACCCCCAGACGAAGCCCTACGGAATACTAAGGACACTTCTGCACACCCTTAAACCCTCTTTAACCTGCCTGCACCTCCCAGTCAGCCCCTAGAACCCCCCTTACCCATGCCCCCCCCCCCCCACTAAACCCAGTTCCCACCTCGTCCCTTTTGGCACACTAGAATTCACTTCTACGACCATTGTCAACCCCCCCAAAACCCTGACACCACCACACGAATCCCTACGGAATACTAACGACACTTCTGCACACCCTCAAACCCTCTTGAACCTGCCTGGACGATGGAAGAATGGCCTGATGATAAAGAAGAGCTGACTGCAGTAAACAGCCTGAAGTGCGAGACAGAAGGACGTTCACCTCCATGCTGGAGAAGCTCAACCTGATATGGGATGAAGATAATAATGGAGAGCTGCATATCAAAGGAGAAAACTCAATTACCAGCAGTGGTGCAAGAATGCCAGGGAATTGCTTAGCCTGCTTGATTTTTCCTACATACACTGCTTGTTCTGTACCACTAAACAATTCCTGCTTCACCAACCAGGGAGTCCGTGCATGCTTTCCAAAATCTGCCCATCTGTCCAGCCTGTCAGGGTCCCTCTGCTGAGCTCTCCTACCTTCCAGCAGATCAACTCCTGCCCCCAGCTTGGTGTCATCTGCAAAGTTAGTGATGATGGACTCAATCCCCTCATCCAGATCATCAATAAAGATATTGAACAGGATGGGGTCCAGCACTGATCCCTGGGGGACACCACTAGTGCCTGGCTGCCAGCTGCATGTGGCACCATTCACCACCACTCTCTGGGCCCAGGACTCCAGCCAGTTCCTAACCCAGCACAGAGTGCTGCTGTCCAGGATGTGGGCTGTCAGCTCGGCCAGGAGTTTGTTGTGGCAGACAGTGTCAAAGGCTTTGCTGAAGTCCAGGCAGACTACATCCACAGCCTTCCCCACACCTACCAGGTGGTCACCTGGCCACAGAAGGAGATCAGGTTGGTGAGGCAGGACCTGCCCCTCCCAAATCTTTGCTGGCTGGGCCTGAGCCCTTGCCCGTCCTGCAGGTTTGCTGTGATTGCCCCCAGGATGACCTGCTCCATAGTCTTGCCAGGCACTGAGGTCAGGCTTATAGGCCTGGAGTTCCCAGGTTCTTCCCTCCAGCCCTTCTCGTGAATGGCATCACACTGGCAGCTTCCAGCCACCTAGGACCTCTGTGGTCATGCAGGACTGGTGGCAAATGTTGGACAGTGGCTTGGAGCTCATCTGCCAGAGCTCTCTGCCCTGGGATGGATCCCATTTGGTGCCATAGACTTGTGAAGGTCCCAGCGGTATCCCACTCCCTCCCAGTTCTTTCCCAGTCCTTCTCAGTCACCCCTAGTCCCTCCAATTTCCATCCCAGTTCCTCCCATTCCCTTCCCATTCCCTTCCATTCCCTTTGCAGTTCCTCACAGTCCCTCCCATTCCTCTCCCAGTCCTTCCCAATCTCCTTCCAGTCCCTTCCAAGTCTCTCCCAGTCCCTTCTCAGTCCTGTCCCCATCCCCATCCCTCCCAATCCTCTCCCACTCCTTCCCAGTTCCCTCCCAGTCTCTCCTAGTCCTTTCCCAGTTCCTCTCAATCCCTCCCAGTCTCCTTCTCATCTTGCAGTGTGGCAGATTTCCCGGAGTGGGAAAGCAGAGCCGCACTCTCTTTGGTCAGTGCAGTTTAGGTGGGAAGTGCTTCCACTGGCTCCATTGGTCCAGATCACCCCAGTTTGGGCTCATTTGGACCTATTTAGGGTCCTGTTTGGGACTTTTTTCCCAGCTGTTCCCAGTCCCTTCCAGTTCCCTCGGAGCTCTCTCACAGTTCTCCCCAGTGCCTCCCACTTGAGCCTCCACTACCTCTTAGTCTCTACCAGTTTCCTCCCAGTTTTCTTTCAGTCTCTGACAGTTTCCTCCTCCTTCCCTCCCAGATTCCACCTCGTGCCCTCCCAGTCCCTCCCAGTTTCTTCCCAGTCGCTTCCAGTTCTCTCCCAGTCCTTTGGTGGGAGGAAACTGTTGGGACCGGGAGGAGGCCATTACTGTGTAGTTTGGTAATACTGACGGCTGCAGCTGGTGCTGAGCTAAACAGAATGATCACAGAAGGCTTTTGCTCTGAAGCCAGAGCTGCCTGCTGGGGGAACGAACGTTTTTCTGACAGCTCTTGGAGGAACATTTCTGTAGAGGTGTTCCCCAGGGCTCCTCAGGTGCTCAGAACTCAACATGTTGCCTTGGAGGGGAATAAAACCCATGGAAAGCTGAGTGTGAGGTGACAACGCAGGCACCGCCCCCCCCCCAGCGTGGCAGCGCTGCCCTCAACAACATGGCGCCGGATGCTTTAAAATGGCTCAGTGCAGGGTTGTGGCTGGTAGAGGTCGGAGCTCCTCCTCTGTGTCCCAGGTCAGTGCTAGTCTCTGCTGCTTTGTGGGGTTTCTCTATAGCAGCCGCTGGAGCTGCGCGGGGCTTTGGGGGTGGCTGCCAGCGGGGCAGCGTGGGGCTTTGGGGAGGTGGCGTCCGGCGGGGGGTGTCCGGGTTCGGCTGGCGGGGCTCTGTGGGGGTGGCGGCTGCTGCCTCAACTGTACCCAGAGATACCTGGAACTCTGGGCTGCAGCTGGTGCCCAGATCAAAGACAGCTTTGTCTCTAAGGCCAGTGCTTCTCTGCGGAGGAACCAAGATTTCTCTGCAGGTGTTGCCCAGGGTTCCTCATCTGCTCAGAATGCCCAGCTCCAGTGCCAGGCTGATGTCACCTCACAGCCGTCACTCTGTCGGTGTTTGCCTAGGAGTGCCAGAAATCTTCCTGGAACTATTGGAGAAAAGGAAGCTTTGTCTGTCTCTGTTTGTGGTGCCCTGAGAAGGACTTGTACTGACACAGGCTCAGAAAGCTGAAACAAAACAATGAGAGCAACAGATGGAAGAGATGGGTTGATTGCCAGCAAGAAATGCACCAACTGCAAGGTGATTTTGGGGTAGTAAATCCCAGAAGGTGTGACACGCTTGGAGATGCAGACCTGTGCAGCAGCTGTCACAGAGGAGGGAAGCGCAGCAAAAACTCAGCTGTGTGCTGAAGGTGCAAATCCTACCCAGAAGGGTGTCCGTGGGTCAGGGTGATAAAAAGCCCCTCAGCTGTCTCTTTCCTTCCATGATACCATATGGGGGTGGGTGCTGATGCAGGAGAGGAGCAGGTGAGTGAGGGGCGGGGGATGCTGCCCAAAAAGCTGCCTGAATGCTCTCAGAGGGGATGAAAACCCATGAAAAAAATGTTAGTCTGAGGTATTCCAGCAGAGAAAAAGCTGTGCTCTTAATCGAGAGATTGCAGAACAGTAGTAATGTGGATGCAAAAAGGCTTTGAAATGACTCTTATTTGCAAACTAAAAAACCCCACAAGACACACAAAAGAAACATCACTGGTTTTATTTTTAGTTTCTTAATTTGAATGGGAAGTCAAGTGGAATATAGAGGCATGTGGGGACCAATGGAGGGTCTCCTGTGGGTATTTTAGTCGGATGGTTAGGGTTAGTTGTGGTGGTGGGGGGAAAGCTTTGCAGTAGTGGCCTTTGTGGCGGGGGTCCAAATAACCCTAAATATCCAACTAATCCTTTGGGAGACTCTCCAGAGGCCCTCCTGATCCCTCTATGTGCCCCCAAATTCCCCTTTGATACCCCCAGGTGCACCTTAGGTGCCAACCGATCCCCTTAAGAGGGGTGGCAACACTGACCAGTTAGGGGCTTCTCTTGCCCCTGTGTGTGGGGAGCAGCTGAGTGCGGCCCTCTTTGAAGGTTTTTCCATTTGTATTGAAAACTAAGAAACAAAAAGAAAAAAACCCCAAAGAAACAAAGAAGGGCAACCCCCCCCTCCCGTGACAGACAAAAAGGAAGGTCTATTGTTTTTATGTGATACATGTTATATTTATGCTTTGAAACCCTGTTTTGCTCTCCCTAGAATTTGCTTTTACATTCCAGAAGCTCTCCTGTTTAAGTGGATGTAGAAGAATAGTATTATGTGGGAAGGTGTTTTGGGATAGCTTTGGAAGACTATGGGGAAGATTTGCCTTTGCTCGAGTCAGAGAAAGCTATGTTTTGCCTTTGACTCTGAGAGTAATGTAAACACTTTGGAACCGAAGGAGAGAAACTGGGCAGAGTTTGGTTGGACGTGTTAAAATAGTTTTGTTGTTACGACCTACTGTATGCCTTAATTACACATATGCCAGTAGAAAATGCCCAATTGAGATGTGCCAAGTGTGCCTTCTGATTAGACTATATAACTTTGCTGTATAATGTAATAAATGTCTTCAGCTGCTTACATCTGGCCCAAAAAGCACTGCTCGAAGTAAAACATCGATACTACAACAAATGGTCACCCCGGACAGAGGTAAGCGACTGGGGAAACTGAGGGTCGGTGCCTCCTGTTGAGGAGCACGTATGGGTAATCAAAGAACAAAAGAAGATAACTTGATACTCAGAGTCATTTACTTACATCTTGGAGGGAAAAAAAAAGTAGAATGAAAAGACATGGGAGCAGGGAGGGATGGCATCGTTCAGGGCGGCAACAAAAGTAAACAAAATTGTTACATCTTCCCTTACAACATGGGGACTAATTAAAGATTCTTTAGATCAATTAGCAGAGCATTATAAAGCTGTTACAATAGTAATGCCATTTCACCAGAACAAAGCTCTTTGACATCTACACCCCCCAGCCCCCCTCCCCCACCATGGCCACTAAGCTCACCTGCTCCCGTGGAGCTGCAGTCACTGGCACCTGGCCAATAGCAACAGCAGCCCACTCCCCCCCTGCTGCTGGACACCCCCCCCACTAACTCTTAAAAGTTTTTCCATGTGTTTTAATTGTTGTGGCCAGTTGACGCTGCCCCCTTAAGAAAGGGAATATGGTGGACGGAAGTTGGTGAACGGAAGGAATAGTCTAAACTAATTTCATTGGAAGAGTGGGAGGAAGAACCTTCTGAACTGGGAGTGAACTGGACATTTCCAGGACTTTTCTATCAGTCTTGCTTCTGCCTTTCCACGGTGCAGCAGCTCTCTGTCTCTGTGCTGGGCTTTCTGCCAAGGCCTTGGCCTTGAAGTCCAGATACCAGGCCTGTATTAACTCCTTTCCAATTAACACAAACTGCTTGTAACATTTTTTTTTTCCTCTCTTTTCTCTCTCTTTCTATCCCACTCTGGGAAGGGGGGGGGGAGAGAGGGGAGAGCGGAGGTGGGGAACCCCCTCTCTGCCGAGGGGGGTTACTCTCATTTCTGTGTTACTCTGTTGTATATCTTTGTATATATTGTAGATATTGTAAATTTGTAAATATTCCCCTGCATACCTTACATTGCTTTGTAAATATAGCTCCACTGCTTTGCTAATTCAGCTTGTGAGTTTTTTTTTCCTTTCCCTTCAATTTTTTTTTTCCCTTTTACCTTACAAGGGGGAAGGGAGGAGGCTTCTTGGCCTTACCCTTCCAAACCCACCACAATTGTGGACAGAAGGGACACTTTAGGCAAAAAGCATGACTTGGGAGAAGATGACTGTCCTAGAAGCCTGTAAGAAACACTGATTGCCAGATACTTTTGTTTACTTTAGGAACTGCTGCTGTAAGTTGTATGCACTGACATCCAGCAATATGGAGTGGAGAAGAGACAGTGGCATCTGTTACAAGCACCTCAAGTTTTAGGCTCAAAAACATCAATGTAGCTCAAAATTGCTGCTATCGCCTCCTATGGAAGTCTCCATGCCTTCAGCGAATCCTACGTTTGACCTGGAGGCTGCCTGGAAGGGCAGCTGGTGTGAATTCGGTGGCTTTCTTCCCACCCCCCTTTTCCCCCCCTCTCTTTGTCCCTATGGTGCCTTTGCTAGCCGGCCACCTCCCCCCCCCCCATTTCTCCCCCCTCCTTCTGATAACCTCTCTAGTCTGTGTGTGTTCTGATTTAAAGCAACAATGATTATTTCATTATTTCATTATTTCTGATTGTGATGTGTTTTAGAGATTTTTTTTTTCTGTTTTCAATAGTTGTTTTACCTGTAAGCATAATGAATAGTAAGTATTTAGTATTTATAAGTATTAAGTAATTAGTGATTGTACTAAGGTATAAGCATTTAGTAATGAGCTCAAACTTTCGTTTTTCTGTGAGTTCAAATTTTAACTTTCGGTTCAAACCTTTTTTTTTTTTGGTGTCATGGCATTTTGAAAGAGCTCTAACTTTTTATTAGTTTCTTTTTAGACATTGATTTGATAATTTAATTTTAACATAGTTCTTTCAGTTCTGTAGAGATTTTTGGTGTTAGCATAAGAGTTTGATATAGGGATATTATAGAATGAGATTTTTTTTTTTTTTGTTTGTATTCAAAATCGTTTTAAGAGAGGGATTATATATTAAAACAAAAAGGATGCATATTTTATAACTAAGGTTTTAGTAATGCCAGCAAAAAATAGCTAACCCATGTCAACACCCGGAAACATCACTTCTGCAACGCAGTACCACAATCATCTCAACAAACAACAGCACAAGAATCACAAGGATGGGACAAATAGCATTTCACATGAAGCTGAAAATCAGCAGACCTACCTAACACAGGTCACAATGTCTGTTACGATAATCTGAGATCAAAAGCATCAATCAGGAGAATGTACCATAAAGCTATGTGTATTAGGACTGAATATCACAATTGCTTAATTGTTGTGTGGTTAGAGAATATGTTGTCATGGACTTGTATGTTAACTCACCAGTTTGTATTAATTTTAAATAGTTAGTCTGATTATAACACAAAATACATTTGCATTTTAGGTTATAAAAAAACAAGGGAGAATTCAGGTGTTACATCCCCCCCAAAAAAATGGCTAAAGTATACTACATTCTCAAACTTTCATTTTATGTGCGGTTTCAAGCGTGATTTAACAAAGTTTATGGAGGATATAAGAATTCTGGAAGTTTTAGCTAGGAGAAATTTGAAAGAAGAACAAACAACATTAGGCCAAAGATAGTATCTATAGGACTCGGTGCCTTAGCAAAAGCAAAGTATCAAAAGAGCAGCATTGTTAGGATGAGTAAGGATGGATTGTTAGGTTACGGTCAATTTTATACCGGGCAGAACCGTGAATAGTCAAGATGTCACCTTTGACCCGGCAAAGAAGCCTTTTCACTTTTGCTGTTTACATGCAAGATTTTTCTTTACTTATGGAGATGGAGCCTGGCCAGCTTTATCTTTATAGATCAAGGAGAATCTTGCTAACATAAAACAACTTAGGATTTTTGAGCGTCTTAGACAAGAGAAGATGTAACATACCTTTAAAGCATATTGTAAAAGACAGTGGTGAGGATAGGGTTTGCTGTGTTTGTAGATCATTGTGTCTTGATCCTTGTGTATGACGTATTTGGGCCTGATGAAGTCATCTCTGTTGGTAAGAGGAGTGAAGTGTGAAAACTTGAACTAGTAAGATCTAAGTCGTTGACAGATTAAGCAGTTAACAAAGAAGTAAGTTCTTTGAAGTAAGGGAGTAAGTAGGATGAAACTTTGAAAAAAGCAACTGTTCTGTTGGGTTAGGGTGGGGGGGTTGGGGTTAGGGTTGGGGTTAACGGTTAGGGGGTTAGGGTTAGGGGTTGGGGTTAGGGTGGGGGGTTAGGGGCAGGGCTTGGGGGTGGGGTTAGTACCCGAGGGTTAGGGGTTAGGGTTTAGGGGGTTAGGGGGTTGGGGTTAGGACCAGTGCTCCCAGTCCCCCCTCCCCACCCCCCCAGGGGCTCCCAGTCCCCCCCAGTCCCCCTCCCAGCACTCCCAGTCCCCCTGATCCCCCTCCCAGCCCATCCCTGTACCTCCCAGCGGCTCCCAGTGCCTCGAACTGGTGCCGGTGAATGAGGGGGGCGGGGGGCAGGAAGGGGAGGGGCCAGGAGCTAGGGGGCAGGGCCAGGAGCTAGGGGGGGGGGGATCCGTGGGGCAGGGTCCCCGTGGGGTGGGGCAGGGGTGCAGCCCCTGGGGTTCTCCCATTGGCTCGCTGGCTGCAGCGGACCCCTGAGGACCCCAGCGAGGGGAGGGGCAGGGGGGATGGTTTTTGGGGGGGGGCGTGGGGGAGGGTCAAAAGGGTTTGAGGGGGTCCGGGAGGGGCTCCTAAGGGTTGGGGAGGGGTCCCAGGAGGGTCTGAAGGGGATCCCAGAAGGGCAGAAAAAGGTGGGATGGGAATTGGGGGGAGGGGCTGGGTCTGGGGGGGCTCTGGGAGGTCCGTAAGGGTCTGCAGGGGTCCGCCAGACTCCGTGGGGGTCCCCAGGGGTCGCCAAGGGTCTGTGGGGCTCTGAGGGGGTCCTCAGGGTTCTGGAATGGTCCTTAAGAGTCCATAGGGGTCCGCGGGGGTCTCTTACGGGCCCCTGCAGACCCTTGGGGACCCCCACATATCCCTCCAGACCCTAGGGGACCCCTGCGGACCCCCCCAGAACCCTGCGGACCGCCAAGGACCCTGACAGACCCTTGGGGACCCCTCAGGACCCCCACGGTCCTTTAGGGACCCCCAAAAGGGAGAGGGCAGAGGGGGAGAGGTGGGATGGGCGCTGCTCCCGGGGATGCCGGCGCCGGGGTCCCGGGGGCGTGAAAGGGGAATTGGGGGGGCCCTCTGGAGGGTCCCAAAGGAGCTGGGGAGGGGCTGTGAGGGTTAGGGGTCTCTGGGGTTGAAGGTTTTGGGGTCCTGCAGGATTCGGGGAGGTCTCACTGTGGTTTTCGGCGTCCCTGCAGCCCCGGGACCCCCCCCGTCCCCCCGGGACCCCCCTCTCCCCCCCGGGCCCCCCCCCAGCCACATCGCGAGCGGTTGGCAGCGCAGCTGTGCCGCCGCCCGGTGGCTCAGTGCTGTCCCCGCGCGTCACGGTCGGCACTGCAGATGGGCAGCGGCGAGTGCTGCCTCCAGGAGGCCGAGGGCTGAGCCGCGCCGGGGGGGCTCTGCGCTCCTAGCAGCGATAGCTTCCCCCAGAGGAGCTCTGAGGCCAGCTCCAAGGTTCGGTTTGGGTTCTCCTGGGGATCTCAGACCCCACTGCTCTGATTTCACAGCTGTGTTTCCTTCCCTGCCTAGGGGACAGGATGCCCTCACTCCTGGAGAGAGAGAGGCACAGCCTGAGAGGCCTGGAGCTGTGTGGGCTGTAGATGCTCTTCACCAGCTGGGAGCCATCCCCCCAGGAGTCTTCCACCAGAGAGCCTTCTGCGGGGTGCCACGGTAAGCAGGGTGCAGGTGAAGGGGTCCAGAGCAGGGCAGCAGGGCTGGGGAGGGGGCTGGGGCACAGAGCCCTGGGCAGGGGGCTGGGGCACAGAGTCCTGTGAGGAGAGGCTGAGGGAGCTGGGGTTGCTTAGCCTGGAGAAGAGGAGGCTCAGGGGAGACCTTCTTGCTCTCTACACCTACCTGAAGGGAGGCCGTAGCCAGGTGGGGGTTGGGCTCTCCTCCCAGGCACCCAGCACCAGAACAAGAGGACACAGCCTCAAGCTGTGCCAGGGGAGGTTTAGGCTGGAGGTTAGGAGGAAGTTCTTCCCAGCAAGAGAGGTTGGCCCTGGGGATGCGCTGCCCGGGGGGGTGTGGTGGAGTCTCCCTCCCTGGAGATGTCCAGGAGGGGCCTGGGTGGGGCCCTTGGTGCCATGGTCGAGTTGATCAGATGGGGCTGGGTGGGAGGTTGGACTCGAGGACCTCTGAGGCCTTTTCCAACCTCATTAATTCTCTTCCCATCCTATTTCATCTTCCCCTGGGTGGGAGGTTGGACCTGATGCTCCCCGAGGCCCGTCCCAGCCTGGTTCGTGCTGCTTCTGCGTGTTCAGGATGGGGATTCCCTGCTCAGTCTCTCTGCTCAGGGATTCCTCCTCTCCAGAGGTGTGAGAGAGGCTTCCCAGCCAGCCTGAACTATTTCCCCCTCTGCATTTGCCCCCCTGAACAGAAGCACAGGGGGGGAGATGCAGTCCTGTCCTGGCTGTTCTCGCCAGCATTGTGCTTCTCCCTGCCCACCCTGCCCCTTCCTGGGGGCTGCCTGCTCAGAGCTGACGGGTGAGGGGAAGCAGTTCCAGATCTGCCTCACGGCTGTTCCCTCCTTCCCTTCTTTCTGGAGGGAGGCAGTGAGGGGGAGGAGAGGCTCTGCAGATGAGGCACAGCAGCAGAGGACTATGGAGGGAGGAGAGCAGACTCCAGGGGCCTCCAGGTCAGAGCCGTGCGGTTAGCATCGCAGCTCCTGCTCCATCACCACCACCACCACCACTTCTGCCCCCAGCCCAGCACCAGGGGCAAGGCCCTCACCAGCCAGGACACCACCCAGAGGAGCTCAGCCCCAGCAGGGAGCCCCAGCCAGCACCCCTGGATGGGATTGGGGCGGTCATCAGCCCTGGCCCTGACAGCCAGGGGGCCGCCAGGACCCCAACCTTCTGTCACCACCACCATCACTCAGCGTGCACCAGAGACACTCACCAGGGATGAAAGGAGGATCCTCAGCCCAGGCAGGCTCATCCTA
The DNA here is from genome assembly GCF_026170545.1 of Melanerpes formicivorus. Lineage (NCBI taxonomy): Eukaryota > Metazoa > Chordata > Aves > Piciformes > Picidae > Melanerpes > Melanerpes formicivorus. The sequence continues at coordinate 5,598,841 of NW_027142398.1, forward strand.
GGGGGGCTGCTCTTCCTGGGGGAGGGGATTAAATAGGGGAGTGGGTGGGAGGGGCCAGGTGGCCACACCTGGGGTGGGAGGAGACTCCAGCTGAGCCCAGGTGCCGATGGTTTGAGGGGATGAAGAGGGGAAGTGGGGCAGGTGAGGGACTTCAAGGGTTTCAGGGAGTGACAGGGCTGGGGGGCATGGAACAAAACCCAGAAGGGGGGAGGTTCCGATTGGATGCCAGGAGGAAGCTCTTCCCCATCAGGGTGGTGAGGCTCTGGCACAGGTTGCCCAGGGAGGTGGTGGTAGCCTCACCCCTGGGCGATTTGGAGGCCAGGCTGGAGGTGGCTCTGGGCAGCCCGATCCAGGGTGAGGCATCCCTGCCCATGGCAGGGGGGTAGGAACTGGCCGATCCCTGAGGCCCCCTCCCCTCCCCTCCCCTCCCTTCCCCTCTTCTCCTCTCCCTTCCCCTTTCCTTCTCAGAGCCCAGGCCTGGACGCCTGGCAGGCTGCTGAGCAGCCCTGATGCCTGCAAGCCGCCGTCCGCTCCGGGGGGAAAGAGACGCTCTCGCTCTCCCTGGCCAAGGCTGGTTCTCTTTCTGGCTCACACAAGGACTCCACAGGTCAGGTGATGAGGTGAGATGGATCTGAGACACGTCGTGGAGCCACTTGTGTAAGCATCTTGAGTCTTGCCGAGAGGTTGTTGCTTGTTCCTGCAGAGAAAGGAGTGCTGGGTGTGTTGCGGTGCATCTTCCATCCAGCTGTGCTCTACAGTCTCTCTGGGACCGAGCGCCGGCTCTGTGCAGTGCCTCCGGGGGAGGGGTGAAGGGCACTGGGAGCGTAGGAAAGCAGAAAGGGTCCCAGGAGGGTTTCAGGACAAGGGAGAACAACAGGCTGCTGATACTGGAAGGATGGCCTGGTGATAAAAAAGAGCGGACTGCAGTACACAGCCTGAAGCGTGAGGCAGGGGGACGCTTGCCTCCCTGCTGGAGAAGATCAACCTGATACGGGATGAAGATAACGATGGAGCAAACTCAGAGAGCAGCAGTGGTGCAGGAGTGCCAGGGAAGTGCTCGGGCTGCTGGATTTCCCCTCTGTAAACTGCCTGTTCTGTACCAATAAATGATTCCTGCTGCAGCAATAAATGATTCCTGCTGCACCAGTAAATGATTCCTGCTGCACCAGTAAGTGATTCCTGCTGCACCAATAAATGATTCCTGCTGCACCAATAAATGATTCTTGCTGCACCAGTAAGTGATTCCTGCTGCACCAATAAATGGTTCCTGCTGCACCAATAAATGATTCCTGCTGCACCAGTAAGTGATTCCTGCTGCACCAATAAATGATTCCTGCTGCACCAGTAAATGATTCCTGCTGCACTAGTAAATGATTCCTGCTGCACCAGTAAGTGATTCCTGCTGCACCAATAAGTGATTCCTGCTGCAGCAATAAATGATTCCTGCTGCACCAATAAACGATTCCTGCTGCACCAGTAAGTGATTCCTGCTGCACCAATAAATTATTCCTGCTGCAGCAATAAATGATTCCTGCTGCACCAATAAATGATTCTTGCTGCACCAATAAATGATTCCTGTTGCAGCAATAAATGATTCCTGCTGCACCAATAAATTATTCCTGCTGCACTAGTAAGTGATTCCTGTTGCACCAATAAATGATTCCTGCTGCACCAGTAAATGATTCCTGCTGCACCAGTAAGTGATTCCTGCTGCACCAATAAATGATTCCTGCTGCACCAGGGGGGTCCCTGCATGCATTCCCACATGGGAGTCTCCTGTGCCTAGCAGGAGAAAACTCTGCTCTCTTTCTGCTCCATGTCAGTCTAGGAAGTAGCTTTCAGGGTAGCCTGTGGGGCACCGGAGCACCGCAGCAGGCCGCATGGCTTCAGGAGGATCCAAGGGCGGCTGCGTCTGAGGCACAAAGGCAGCAGCGAGGAACCTGCCTGCGGCCTCCGATGGAGGCCTCGGGCGGAGCATCGCTGCCCAGGGGTCCAACCCAAACTGGGTGTGAGAGACATCGACCTCTGGCACATTCCCCACCGTGGGGCAGCCACCAGCCGGCAGCACGGGGGCTGGAGTAGCTGCAGCTGTTTGTGGGGGACCCTTCCCTGCCCCCCTTCATTGCTGCAGCAGAGCTCCCCTTCGGGGGGAGAGGGGATGTGTACACAACTGACTAGGAAAGGACCGAGCTGCTGGCCGGGCAGTTTGCTTCACATTCTGCCTTTTGGGGGGAGAATCAAAGGGAGCGGGGGGATTCTGGGCGGACATGGGGCAGGGGGATGCTGCAGCAGAGGAGCAGGTGAGGGCTGGGGGCACCCCCCTAAACCGCTGACAAGTCTCGGAGGGGACCACAGAACATTTCACAGCGTCAGTGCCGTGAGAGGCGATGCGGAGAGGAGTTGGAGCGACTGCTGTGTCACAAAACTTTGGAAACGACCCCCCGTCTCCCCTCTCTGTTTTAAAGGCTGTGAGAATCGTAATGAAGTCACACAGGGGCTTGAGCTATAAGCACAGCCTGCGGCCGTACCCATCATAAACAGAGGCTTTTATCTGCGCGCGGTGTAGGGTTTCGATTTAAATGCCAAAACATCCCGAACGGGGCCGGGCCGAGCTGCTGCCCACGCCCAGGGCAGTGCTCAGGGCCGCCCCCGCGTGCGTCACGGGCGGCACCGCCGCCGTGCCGCGGCGCGTGCCGCCCCGAGGGCGCTCAGCGCTGCAGCGAACCGCGCTGAACGCTTGAAATGCTGGAAAGTTGTTAGGGGGAGAAGGGAAAAGGGAGAGAGAGCCTGACTCGAGCGCTGACATGGGTACAACTCCTGCGCCGCAGCGAGGCTCCGGTCCCGCCAGGGCGATAGCGTCGCGATCGTTGCCATGGGTTCAGCGCATGCGTCGCAGCGAGGGTTGTTCGCGCGCACGGGGCTGGCGGCTTTAAAACGGCGCTCACTGGCCCGCCGGGGCTATCGGGTTCCTGCTCGCTCCGTGCTAGGTGAGTGCCTGCCTCCACAGCTCTCCGGGGCTTTCCTCTGGCAGCTGCAGGACCGCGCTCTGGCTTTGCTTGTAGGGGGGTTCCCGGAGCCGAGCCGGGACCGTTTGGGAGCCGCGACGGGGCGGGGGACTCGCGCACTACCGGCCGGGGCGGGCGGGCGGGCGGGCCGGCGGGGCGGGCGGGCGGGCGGGCCGGCCGGGGCGGGCGAGCGAGCGAGCGGGCGGGCCGGCCGGGGCGAGCGAGCGAGCGAGCGGGCGGGCCGGCCGGCCGGGGCGGGCGAGCGAGCGGGCGGGCCGGCCGGCCGGGGCGGGCGAGCGAGCGGGCGGGCCGGCCGGGCGGGGCGGGCGGGCGAGCGGGCGGGCCGGGGCGGGCGGGCGAGCGAGCGGGCGGGCCGGGGCGAGCAGCAGTCAGGAAGAGTCAGGAGGGGTCTTCTCCCGGTAACAGTAAGTGCTCTTCTAGCGTGGCACCTATCGTCTTTGTGTTCCTCCCCGTAACTCCAAATTCCCTTCCTAGTGCTCTCACTGCCTTTCCAAGTCTCCCAGTAACTCCCCCACAGCTCTGCGAGTTAAATGAATGCCAGAGAAAAATGAGATGCCTGTGCAGTGTTTTTCTAGGGTGCAGGGAAACCTACTCACAGCTTTACAACGTGAGTAACTGAGAGCTAAGCTTTGCTTTTTGCTCCACTCCTTACCGTTTGACTCTTTGCTTTCCACTTGGTCGACCAAGCAAGGCTGATGTCACTTCACAGTCGCTACCCCGTTGGTGCCTGCCTGCGAGTGCCAGGACCCTTCCCGGAACCACAGGACAGAAGAAAGGTTTGTCTCTCTCGCGGTGCCCTGAGCAGGAGTCGTACCAACACAGGCTCAGAAAGCTGAAACCATCGAAAGATTTAATTAGAGAGCAACAGGCATTAGAGGTTGGTTGATGGCCAGGGAGAAATGCACCAACTGCAAGGCAATCGGGGCGTAGTAAATCCTGGGGAACAGGGAACACGCTCGGAGACGCAGAGCCACGCAACAGCTCTCACAGAGAGGCGCAGCAAAAACTCAGCTGCGTCCCGAAGGCGCAAACCCTACCAAGAAGGGCGTCCGTGGGTCGGGGCTATCAGAAGCAGGGCAGCCCCTCAGCTGTCTCTGTCTTTCCTACCGTGATTCCACGTGGGGGTGGGCGATTGTGGGGGGATTACAGACCATTGCAAAAACAGGGCGGAGGGCTTGCCAGCGCCGGGCAAACCAACCCCAGGGGCGGCTGCTGCCAAGAGGCCTGGTCACACCTAGCGGAGCATGTTGGAAACTGGGGACATTCAGCGTATCCCACAGCAGAACATGACTCTGGCTGAGAGAGGATGAACTCAGAGGGGGCAACACACATCAATGCATTATAGTCACTGTGTGAATAGTTAGAAGTCGGTCTAACCTCTTTCCCTCCTGGCTTAACACCAGCCTGGCATCCAGGACTCAACATACGCACTGCACAGCAACCCACAGAGCTCCTGGGTCATCCCACCTGTACTTGTTCCTGCGGTCCCTGCAGCAATGGACTGTTCCTGATTTTTTTTTTTTCTCTTTTCCTTTCAAAGTCAGACTGATTCCTGATTCTTCTCCACATCCCTGCCCAGTTCCAGCACCAGAGAGACTGCCCTGAGAGAGAACGAGCCGGGATAACCAGGGACTCGCCTCGAGGAGTCGAATACCACGTGCCAAGAGCGGACGACAGGGCTGTGACAGGGGAGTGGGAGGGGAACGGAGGGGTGGCTTGTGGCGGGTGAACGCCCATTCTGAAGACAGGGTGGAGGGCTTGCGAGTGTTCTACTAAACTCTCTGCTTCCCAGCTGACTCCAAATTATTTCTTGCTGGATTTGGTCCTTTCCTTTTTTTTTTTTTTCCCCCCCCTCTGTTGGGAGGGAGGAGGGGGGGGAGCAGGAGAGAGATTCTCAGCCTCGACACCATCCGAGCTCTGAGCTCCCAGGTAAGGCTCAAATCGCTGCAGCGACGACACAGCCGAGGAGCAGGCGAGCGAGGGGCGGGGGCAGCCTCTCCCAAACGCTGCCGGCGGACCGCTTGCCCGAACGTTCCCGGAGGGGACGGAAACCCATGACAAAACGTAAGTATTAGCGTGAGGTATTGTAGCGGAGGAAAAGCCATGCTGTTCCTCCAGAGGTTGCAGAGCAGTAGTAACGTGTACGCCAAAAGGTTTCCAATGGCCCTGAGCGGCAAATTAAAACCGCACAACACACACAAAGGAGACCCCACTGGTTTTATATTCAGTTGTTTAATTTGAATGGAAAGGCCTCTGAAGAGAGGCCAGCTGAGTCGCTCCCCACGCACCCGGAGGAGATGCCCCCCCTGACTGGTCAGCGTCCCCCCCCACTTCAGGGGGTTTGTGGGCATCTATGGTGGGTGTGGGGGGTATCAAAGAGGAATTCAGGGACATGTGGGAGCCAATGGAGGGTCACCTGGGGGCGCTTCAGTTGGATGGTTAGGGTTAGTTGGGGGGGGGGAGTGGGGGCTGGCTTGCTGGCAGCCTCTGGTGTGTGTGGGGGGTTGGCCAGCTTGGCAGCGGCAGCCTCTGTTATTGGGTGGGGGGGTTGGCTGGCTTGGCGGCTGCAGCAGTGTCTGTTGTTGGTTGGGGGGTTGGCTGGCTTGGCAGCGGCGGCTTCTGTTGGGTGGGGGGGGCGGGATGCGTGGCTGGCTTGGCCACAGCCTTTGTTGTTGGGTGGGGGGTGTTGGCTGGTTTGGTGGCAGCCCATGTTTTTGGGTGTGTGTGGGGGGGTGGCTTGCTTTTTGGCGGCAGCTTCTGTTATTGGGTGGGGCGTGTAGGGGGGGCTTGGCCTGGCAGTGGCCTCTGTTATTGGTTGGGGGGGTGGGATGCATGGCTGGTTTGGCGGCAGCCTCTGTTATTGGGTGGGGATTGGGGGGGGTCGCTGGCTTGGCGGCGTCACCCTCCATTTTTTGGGGGGGTTGGGGGGTGGCTGGCTGCAGCAGCTTCTGTTGCTGGGGGGTATGGGGGGATTCGCTGGTGCAGCGGCGGCCTCTGTCTTTTTGGGGGCTTTGGGGGCGCCTGGCTTGGGGGCGGCAGCTTCTCTTGCTGGGGTGGGGGGTTGACTGGCTTGGCGGCAGGGGCTTATGTGGTTGGTTGGGGAGGGTGGCTGGTTTTTTTGGCGGAGGTCTCTGTTGGTGTTGGGTGGGTGGGGGGGTGGCTGGCTTGGTGGTGGCAGTGTCTGTTGTTGGTTGGGGGGTTGGCTGGCATGGCAGTGGCGGCCTCTGTTGGGTGGGGGGTGGGATGTGTAGCTGCCTCGGCAGCGGCCTCTGTTGTGTGTGTGGGGTAGGGGTGGCGGCTGGTTTGGCGGCAGCCCATGTTTTTGGGTGTGGGGGTGTGGCTGGCTTTTTGGCAGTGGCCTCTGTTATTGGGTGGGGGTAGGCTTGGTGGCAGTGCCCTCTGGTTTTTGGGGGGGTTAGGGGGTGGCCGGCTTGGTGGCGGCAGCTTCTGTTGCAGGGCTGGGGGGTGGCTGGCTTGGCAGCGGCGGCCTCTGTTGTGACTGGGGTGGGTGGGATGCGTGGCTGGCTTGTCAGCGGCCTCTGTTTTTTGGGGGGGTGTGGGGGGTGGCCAGCTTGGCGACGGCAGCTTCTGTTGCTGGGGTGGGATGCGTCGCTGGCTTGGCGGCAGCTTCTGTTGCTGGGGGGCATGGGGTGGTTGCTTGTCTTGGCGGCGGCCTATGTGGCTAGGTGGGGGGGCTGTGGCTGGCTTGGTGGCGGCGGCCTCTGCTGTGACTGGGGTGGGCGGAATGCGTGGCTGGTTTGGTGGCGGCCTCTGTTATTGGATGGGGGTTGGGGGGGTGGCTGGCGTGGTGGCGGCGCCCTCTGTGGTTTGGGGGGGTTGAGGGGTGGCTGGTGCAGTGGCGGCAGCTTCTGTTGCTGGGGGGCATGAGGGGATTTGCTGGCTTGGCGGCAGCGTCCTCTGTGGTTGGGGGGGTGGCTGGCTTTTTGGCGGCGGCCTCTATTGGTGTTGGGTGGGTGGGGGGGTGGCTGGCTTTGCAGCGACGGCCTCTGTTATGGGGTGGTGGGCCGGCTGCCTTGGCGGCGGCAGCGTCTGTTGTTGGTTGGGGGTTTGGCTGGCTTGGCAGCAGCGGCCTCTGTTGGGCGGGGGGTGGGATGCGTGGCTGCCTTGGCAGCGGCCTCTGTTGTTGGGTGGGGGGTAGGGGTGTTGGCTGGTTTGGTGGCAGCCCATGTTTTTGGGTGTGTGTGGGGTGGCTGGCTTTTTGGCGGCAGCCTCTGTTACTGGGTGGGCTGTGGGGGGGGGCTGGCTTGGCTTGGTGGCTGTGGCCTCTGTGGTTGGGGGGGGGGCTGGCTTGGCGGCGGTGGCCTGTGTTGGGGGGGGACTGGCTTGGTGGCGGCGGCCTCTGTTGTGACTGGGGTGGGTGGGATGCGTGGCTGGTTTGGCGGCGGCCATTGTTATTGGGTGGGAGTTTGGGGGGCAGGCTTGGTGGCAGCGCCCTCTGTTTTTTGGGGGGGTTAGTGGGTGGCCGGCTTGGCGGTGGCAGCTTCTGTTCCTGGGGGGTGTGGGGCAATTTGCTGGCTTGGTGGCAGCGGCCTCTGTTTTTTGGGGGGGTTAGGGGATGGCCGGCTTGGTGGTGGCAGCTTCTGTTGCGGGGCTGGGGGGTGGCTGGCTTGGCAGCAGCGGCCTCTGTTGTGACTGGGGTGGGTGGGATGCGTGGCTGGCTTGTCAGTGGCCTCTGTTTTTTGGGGGGTGTGGGGGGTGGCCAGCTTGGCGACGGCAGCTTCTGTTGCGGGGGGGCATGGGGTGGTTGCTTGTCTTGGCGGCGGCCTATGTGGCTGGGTGGGGGGGCTGTGTCTGGCTTGGTGGCAGCGGCCTCTGCTGTGACTGGGGTGGGTGGGATGCGTGGCTGGTTTGGTGGCGGCCTCTGTTATTGGGTGGGGGTTGGGGGGGGTGGCTGGCGTGGTGGCAGCGCCCTCTGTGGTTTGGGGGGGTTGAGGGGTGGCTGGTGCAGCAGCGGCAGCTTCTGTTGCTGGGGTGGTGTGGGGGTTGGCTGGCTTGGCGGCAGCTTCTGTTGCTGGGGGGCATGAGGGGATTTGCTGGCTTGGCGGCAGCGTCCTCTGTGGTTGGGGGGGGTGGCTGGCTTTTTGGAGGCAGCCTCTGTTGGTGTTGGGTGGGTGGGGGGGTGGCTGGCTTTGCAGCGACGGCCTCTGTTATGGGGTGGTGGGCCAGCTGCCTTGGCGGCGGCAGCGTCTGTTGTTGGTTGGGGTTTGGCTGGCTTGGCAGCGGCGGCCTCTGTTGGGCGGGGGGTGGGATGCGTGGCTGCCTTGGCAGCGGCCTCTGTTGTTGGGTGGGGGGTAGGGGTGTTGGCTGGTTTGGTGGCAGCCCATGTTTTTGGATGTGTGTGGGGTGGCTGGCTTTTTGGCGGTGGCCTCTGTTACTGGGTGGGCCGTGGGGGGGTGCTGGCTTGGCTTGGTGGCTGTGCCCTCTGTGGTTGGGGGGGGGGGGGCTGGCTTGGCGGTGGTGGCCTGTGTTGGGTGTGGGGGGTACTGGCTTGGTGGCGGCGGCCTCTGTGACTGGGGTGGGTGGGATGCGTGGCTGGTTTGGCGGCGGCCTCTGTTATTGGGTGGGGGTTGGGGGGGTGGCTGGCATGGTGGCGGCGCCCTCTGGTTTTTGGGGGGGTTAGTGGGTGGCCGGCTTGGCGGCGGCAGCTTCTGTTGCTGGGGGGTGTGGGGCAATTTGCTGGCTTGGTGGCAGCGGCCTCTGTTTTTTGGGGGGGTTAGGGGAGGGCCGGCTTGGTGGCGGCAGCTTCTGTTGATGGGGTGGGATGCGTCGCTGGCTTGGCGGCAGCTTCTGTTGCTGGGGGGCATGGGGTGGTTGCTTGTCTTGGCGGCGGCCTATGTGGCTGGGTGGGGGGGCTGTGGCTGGCTTGGCGGCGGCGGCCTCTGTTGTGACTGGGGTGGGTGGGATGCGTGGCTGGTTTGGTGTCAGCATCTGTTATTGGGTGGGGGTTGGGGGGGTGGCTGGCGTGGTGGCAGTGCCCTCTGTGGTTTGGGGGGGTTGAGAGGTGGCTGGTGCGGCAGCGGCAGCTTCTGTTGCTGGGGTGGGGGGGGGGGTTGGCTGGCTTGGCGGCAGCAGCCTCTGTGGTTGGTTGGGGGGGTGGCTGGCTTTTTGGCGGCGGCCTCTGTTGGTTGTGGGTGGGTAGGGGGGTGGCTGGCTTTTTGGCAGTGGCCTCTGTTACTGGGTGGGCTGTGGGGTGGGGGCTGGCTTGGCTTGGCGGCGGCCCCTGTTATTGGGTGGTGGAGTGGGGGGGTGGCTGGCTTGGCGGTGGTGGCCTCTGTTATTGGGTGGGAGGGGTGGGATGCGTGGCTGGTTTGGCGGCAGCCTCTGTTATTGGGTGGGGGAGTGGGGGGGTGGCTGTCTTGGCGGCGGCGGCCTATGTGGTTGGGGGTGGTGGCTGGCTTTTTGGCGGCGGCCTCTGTTGGCGTTGGGTGGGTGGGGGGGTGGCTGGCTTGGCAGCAGCGGCCTCTGTTATGGGGTGGTGGGCCGGCTGCCTTGGCGGCAGCAGCGTTTGTTGTTGGTTGGGGGTTTGGCTGGCTTGGCAGCAGCGGCCTCTGTTGGGTGGGGGGTGGGATGCGTGGCTGCCTTGGCAGCGGCCTCTGTTGTTGGGTGGGGGATAGGGGTGGTGGCTGATTTGGCGGCAGCCCATGTTTTTGGGTGTGTGGGGGGTGGCTGGCTTTTTGGTGGCAGCCTCTGTTACTGGGTGGGCCGTTGGGGGGGGCTGGCTTGGCGGCGGTGGCCTCTGTGGTTGGGGGGGGGCTGGCTTGGCGGCGGTGGCCTGTGTTGGGAGGGGGGGGGACTGGCTTGGTGGCGGCGGCCTCTGTTGTGACTGGGATGGGTGGGATGCGTGGCTGGTTTGGCGGCAGCCTCTGTTATTGGGTGGGGGTTGGGGGTGGCTGGCTTGGTGGCGGCGCCCTCTGTGGTTTGGGGGGGGTTGGGGGGTGGCCGGCTTGGCGGCGGCAGCTTCTGTTGCTGGGGTGGGGGTTTGGCTGGCTTGGCGGCAGCTTCTGTTGCTGGGGGGGGGGGGTGGGGGGGTTGCTTGTCTTGCCAGCGGCCTATGTGTTTGGGTGGGTGGGGGGGCTGGCTTGGCGGCGGCCTCAGTTTGGGGGGCGTGGCTTGGTGGCGGTGGCCTCAGTTGGATCCAACTGAAAGGTCCTTTTGGAGCCCCTCCAGAGCCTCCCCATATACCTCTCTGTGTGCCCGAATTCCCCTTTGATACCCCCAGATCCACCTTAGATGCTAGCAGGCCCCTTAAGAACGGGGGGCAGCACTGACCAGGTAGGGGATTCTCACCCCTGTGTGTGGGGGGAGGCTTCGCTGGGCTCTCCTCAGAGGTTACTTCCATTCAAATTAAAGAGACCAAAACCCAAAGAAACCTCAGGACAAAGAATAAAGGCAAAAGAAACAAAGGATCCCCCCCCCCCAACACGCACTGAGGAGGGTTCCCCGTCTTTAATTCCTTGAGACCTATTTCGTAGTTCTGTTTTCAAACTGCTTTGCTCTGCTTGCAATCGGCTTCTACCTGCTAGCAGCCTTTGCGTGTAACGGAAGAGACGCAGCGGGGGTGAGTTCAGAGCCTTGTTACCTGGCACTTAGTGCCAGTCCTGACTACCTATATGAACAGGAGAGATTGGCAGTCTTAGGGCGAGTCGGCTCGGCTCTCTGTGAAGCCGGAGGATTTCCTTCCCCTGAACAGACGGCGGCTCCGGCCGGCCGGGCTGCCTCTCACCAGGCGCGCCGGGGCTCGGCTCCCCCGGGCGCCAGCCGGCTCCGCCGAGGTCTGCTCTCAGCTCGGCTTCCTTTAGCTTCCGTGGGTTCCCTTCGTCCGGCTGAGCTCCGCACCAGGTTAGTACCAGCCTCTGTCGCTGTCCGCGGTTCCCGTGTAGGTGCTCTGAAGGTTCGATACGCCTGAATGTTCTAGGAGGGGATTAAAAGCCCTAAGACTTCACATAAGTCGCTGGTAAGAAAAGGAGGAAAACTATCTGCAGAAACCAGGAAAACGTGCAGCAGACTTCTGGGAAATAGTCCAACCTCCTCTTTCACAGAAGTAAGGTGAGTTTGTGAAACCGCTCGGCTCCGAGACCTTTAGGAGAGGTCCCACAGCCGTCCAGGGCTGTAGCGAGCCCTATAGAACTCCGGCAGTTACCCGAGCCGTGGCGTTCGTCTTTTCCCCCAGATCGGTTTCCGAGGACCGCGGCGGGACCCCTCTCCGTCGGGCTGCGGGGCCCGCCGAGGCGCAGGACCTCTCCGGGCGCCCCCTTAGAGGCTTCTCAGGCAGAGCTCTTTTAACTCAGTCAGATCACCCCAGGAAGAGACAAGAGCCTTCAGGCAGGAAAAGGACTGCTGGCAAGGGAAAGGGGTAACGTGTAAGCCCTAAGGGGGCGTCCCACAAGGGAGAAAGGCAAATCGGTGCCACAGGTAAGAGCCCTCGGGGTGGAACCAGGGGGTTCCACTAAGCATTCCAATGGGGGAGACTGCAAAGGTTTTCATATAGCAATTGACCCTATTCTTTACTATCCATGTAAACAGGAAAGTTTCAGTTTTAGGGTGAGTCGGCATAGCGCTTTCAGCGAAGGAAAAGATTTTTCCTCGCCTCAGCCGGCGGCGACTCAAACTCCCCGCGGCAGCTCACCCGCGGGGCCCCCCGAGACGAGGAGAGGCGAACCGAGGTGAACGGAACCGGACGGAACCGGCGCGGGGCTCCCCGAGGCAAGGCGGACGGAACGGAACCGGCGCGGGGCTCCCCGAGACGAGGCGAGGCGGAAGGAACCGGCACGCTGGGGGCTTGGCGGGGCTCAGCTCCTCGCTCAAATTCTTCCCGGTTTCCTCGGGCTCCCTTCCAGGTAAGCGCCAGCCTCTGCCGCTCTCTGGGGTTCTTACGTAGCAGCTCGTTTGAAACGCTTGCACGTTCTCGGAGGGGATTAAAATCCCTAAGAGGCCAGCTAACCTTGACACCCCTCTCTTGCAACTTCATAGCTCTGCTGTTTAACTAGGCGCAGCAGTCTGGTATTAATTTGTCTGAAAAGAGGCTTTGAAATGCGCTGCATGGGGTTCTGAAAGACGTAAACTTACACTGCGTATCTCTAGTACACAACAGCTCACGGATTTTCCTTTGCGTTGTAGGGTTTTTAAACACTCACCGGTTTCGGCGTCGGGTTGGTCTTTCTCGGAACGGAAAACCTTCCGAGGGGAGGCCGGCGGGGCGCTTCCCACGCGCGGCGGCAAGAGACGCCCCCCCCGACCGCTCAGCGTAAGTCCGCCGCTTTCAATCGATTCCCCTTTGGTAGGTACGTTGCCAAAATTGGCTTTGCTCTACGCGCAGATCGCTTTTCCGTTCCGGCATCACTTGCCAGAGATCTTGCAGAGAGGAGATCCGGTGGGGGGGGTACCTTCAGAGCCTCTTTACCGTCGCAATGAATACCATTCCTGAATACCTCTATAGAGAGGAGAGGATTGTAGTTGGATTTATAGTCTCGGGGCGAGTCGCCTCGGCGCTCTCAGGCAAACGAGAGGGTTTTCTTCCCCTAAAAGGGCGGCTCGGCTCCTCGGCGCGGCTCGGCTCCTCGGCGCGGCTCGGCTCCTCGGCGCGGCTCGGCTCCTCGGCGCGGCTCGGCTCCTCGGCGATTGCGAAGTATCTACGTAGCAATCGATCCCATTATTTCCTGTCGATGTAAACAGTTGTTTTATTTTTTCAGTCGTAGGGTATGTGTTGCGCAATCGGCGGGCGCAGGGGAAAACGGTACCTATCGGCATGTAAACTAAGGACCCAAAAAATCCCAGATGACTTAAAAAAGCCCAAAGCAAAGCGACGACCCTCGCAGCACAAAGGAAGACCCCCCGTTCCTGAGCAATCGTTACACATTTCGTAGATGTTTCTAAACTGTGCGTTACCGTACTTGGAATTCGTTTTTACATTATGGAAGCCTTAGTATTTAATGGGACAGATCCAATGGGGACGATTGCAAAGCTTCTTATGTAGCAATAGGTAATACTCTTGAATATCCACGGAAAAAGCAGGTATTTTTAGCAGGATTTTCTGTTGACGAAACGGCGTGGGGCTCTCTGAAACGAAATGACGAAACGTTGCACTGCTGGCCAGAAATGAAACGGTGTGGGGGCTCTCTGAAATGAAAAGAGGTGAAATGGTGCAATGCTGGCCTGAAATGAACTGGTGTGGGGGCTCTCTGAAATGAAAAGAGGTGAAATGGTGCAATGCTGGCCTGAAATGAAACGGTGTGGGGGCTCTCTGAAATGAAATGATTAATTGCTGCAATGCTGGCCTGAAATGAAATAGTATGGGGGCTCTCTGAAATGAAAAGAGGTGAAATGGTGCAATGCTGGCCAGAAATGAAACGGTGTGGGGCTCTCAGAAATTAAATGATCAAATGGTGCAATGCTGGCCTGAAATGAAACGGTGTGGGGGCGCTCTGAAATGAAATGATCAAATGCTGCAATGCTGGCCTGAAATGAAACAGTATGGGGGCTCTCTGAAATGAAAAGAGGTGAAATGGTGAAATGCTGGCCTGAAATGAAACGGTGTGGGGGCTCTCTGAAATGAAAAGAGGTGAAATGGTGCTATGCTGGCCAGAAATGAAACGGTGTGGGGGCTCTCTGAAATGAAATCAACGAATGGTGCAATGCTGGCCAGAAATGAAACGGTGTGGGGGCTCTCTGAAATGAAATCAACGAATGGTGCTATGCTGGCCAGAAATGAAACGGTGTGGGGGCTCTCTGAAATGAAATCAACGAATGGTGCAATGCTGGCCAGAAATGAAACGGTGTGGGGGCTCTCTGAAATGAAATCAAGAAATGGTGCAATGCTGTCCAGAAATGAAACGGTGTGGGGGCTCTCTGAAATGAAATCAACGAATGGTGCAATGCTGGCCTGAAATGAAATGGTGTGGGGGCTCTCTGAAATGAAATCAACGAATGGTGCAATGCTGGCCTGAAATGAAACGGTGTGGGGGCTCTCTGAAATGAAAAGAGGTGAAATGGTGCAATGCTGGCCAGAAATGAAACGGTGTGGGGGCTCTCTGAAATGAAATCAACAAATGGTGCAATGCTGGCCAGAAATGAAACGGTGTGGGGGCTCTCTGAAATGAAAAGAGGTGAAATGGTGCAATTCTGTCCAGAAATGAAACAGTGTGGGGGCTCTCTGAAATGAAATCAACGAATGGTGCAATGCTGGCCTGAAATGAAATGGTGTGGGGGCTCTCTGAAATGAAATCAACGAATGGTGCAATGCTGGCCGGAAATGAAACGGTGTGGGGGCTCTCTGAAATGAAAAGAGGTGAAATGGTGCAATTCTGTCCAGAAATGAAACAGTGTGGGGGCTCTCTGAAATGAAATCAACGAATGGTGCAATGCTGGCCTGAAATGAAACGGTGTGGGGGCTCTCTGAAATGAAAAGAGGTGAAATGGTGCAATGCTGACCAGAAATGAAACGGTGTGGGGGCTCTCTGAAATGAAAAGAGGTGAAATGGTGCAATGCTGGCCAGAAATGAAACGGTGTGGGGGCTCTCTGAAATGAAATCAACAAATGGTGCAATGCTGGCCTGAAATGAAATGGTGTGGGGGCTCTCTGAAATGAAAAGAGGTGAAATGGTGCAATGCTGGCCAGAAATGAAACAGTGTGGGGGCTCTCTGAAATGAAATCAACGAATGGTGCAATGCTGGCCAGAAATGAAACGGTGTGGGGGCTCTCTGAAATGAAAAGAGGTGAAATGGTGCAATGCTGGCCAGAAATGAAACGGTGTGGGGGCTCTCTGAAATGAAAAGAGGTGAAATGGTGCAATTCTGTCCAGAAATGAAACGGTGTGGGGGCTCTCTGAAATGAAATCAACGAATGGTGCAATGCTGGCCTGAAATGAAACGGTGTGGGGGCTCTCTGAAATGAAAAGAGGTGAAATGGTGCAATGCTGGCCAGAAATGAAACGGTGTGTGGGCTCTCTGAAATGAAAAGAGGTGAAATGGTGCAATGCTGGCCAGAAATGAAACGGTGTGTGGGCTCTCTGAAATGAAATCATCAAATGGTGCAATGCTGTCCTGAAATGAAACGGTGTGGGGGCTCTCTGAAATGAAATCATCAAATGGTGCAATGCTGGCATGAAATGAAACAGTGTGGGGGCTCTCTGAAATGAAATCAACAAATGGTGCAATGCTGGCATGAAATGAAACGGTGTGGGGGCTCTCTGAAATGAAATCAACAAATGGTGCAATGCTGTCCTGAAATGAAACGGTGTGGGGGCTCTCTGAAATGAAATCAACAAATGGTGCAATGCTGGCCTGAAATGAAATGGTGTGGGGGCTCTCTGAAATGAAATCAACAAATGGTGCAATGCTGGCCAGAAATGAAACGGTGTGGGGGCTCTCTGAAATGAAATCATCAAATGGTGCAATGCTGGCCTGAAATGAAACGGTGTGGGGGCTCTCTGAAATGAAATCATCAAATGGTGCAATGCTGGCCTGAAATGAAATGGTGTGGGGGCTCTCTGAAATGAAATCATCAAATGGTGCAATGCTGGCATGAAATGAAACGGTGTGGGGGCTCTCTGAAATGAAATCAACAAATGGTGCAATGCTGGCATGAAATGAAACGGTGTGGGGGCTCTCTGAAATGAAATCAACAAATGGTGCAATGCTGGCCTGAAATGAAATGGTGTGGGGGCTCTCTGAAATGAAATCAACAAATGGTGCAATGCTGTCCTGAAATGAAACGGTGTGGGGGCTCTCTGAAATGAAATCAACAAATGGTGCAATGCTGGCCTGAAATGAAACGGTGTGGGGGCTCTCTGAAATGAAATCAACAAATGGTGCAATGCTGGCCTGAAATGAAACGGTGTGGGGGCTCTCTGAAATGAAATCAACAAATGGTGCAATGCTGGCCTGAAATGAAACAGTGTGGGGGCTCTCTGAAATGAAAAGAGGTGAAATGGTGCAATGCTGGCCAGAAATGAAACGGTGTGGGGGCTCTCTGAAATGAAATCAACAAATGGTGCAATGCTGGCCAGAAATGAAATGGTGTGGGGGCTCTCTGAAATGAAGAGAGGTGAAATGGTGCAATGCTGTCCTGAAATGAAACGGTGTGGGGGCTCTGTGAAATGAAATCAACAAATGGTGCAATGCTGTCCTGAAATGAAACGGTGTGGGGGCTCTCTGAAATGAAATCAACAAATGGTGCAATGCTGGCCTGAAATGAAATGGTGTGGGGGCTCTCTGAAATGAAATCAACAAATGGTGCGATGCTGTCCTGAAATGAAACGGTGTGGGGGCTCTCTGAAATGAAATCAACAAATGGTGCAATGCTGTCCTGAAATGAAACGGTGTGGGGGCTCTCTGAAATGAAATCAACAAATGGTGCAATGCTGGCCAGAAATGAAACGGTGTGGGGGCTCTCTGAAATGGAAAGAGGTGAAATGGTCTAATGCTGGCCAGAAATGAAACAGTGTGGGGGCTCTCTGAAATGAAATCATCAAATGGTGCAATGCTGGCCTGAAATGAAACGGTGTGGGGGCTCTCTGAAATGAAATCGTCAAATGGTGCAATGCTGGCCAGAAATGAAACGGTGTGGGGGCTCTCTGAAATGAAAAGAGGTGAAAGGGT
This sequence comes from Melanerpes formicivorus, assembly GCF_026170545.1. Taxonomy (NCBI): domain Eukaryota; kingdom Metazoa; phylum Chordata; class Aves; order Piciformes; family Picidae; genus Melanerpes; species Melanerpes formicivorus. Next base: position 5,615,484 of record NW_027142398.1, read on the forward strand.
GCAATGCTGGCCAGAAATGAAACGGTGTGGGGGCTCTCTGAAATGAAAAGAGGTGAAATGGTGCAATGCTGGCCAGAAATGAAACGGTGTGGGGGCTCTCTGAAATGAAATCAAGAAATGGTGCAATGCCGGCCAGAAATGAAACAGTGTGGGGGCTCTCTGAAATGAAAAGAGGTGAAATGGTGCAATGCTGGCATGAAATGAAACGGTGTGGGGGCTCTCTGAAATGAAAAGAGGTGAAATGGTGCAATGCTGGCATGAAATGAAACGGTGTGGGGGCTCTCTGAAATGAAAAGATGTGAAATGGTGCAATGCTGGCCAGAAATGAAACAGTGTGGGGGCTCTCTGAAATGAAAAGAGGTGAAATGGTGCAATGCTGGCCAGAAATGAAACGGTGTGTGGGGGCTCTCTGAAATGAAAAGAGGTGAAATGGTGCAATGCTGGCCAGAAATGAAACGGTGTGGGGGCTCTCTGAAATGAAAAGAGGTGAAATGGTGCAATGCTGGCCAGAAATGAAACGGTGTGTGGGGGCTCTCTGAAATGAAAAGAGGTGAAATGGTGCAATGCTGGCCAGAAATGAAACGGTGTGGGGGCTCTCTTAAATGAAATCTTCAAATGGTGCAATGCTGGCATGAAATGAAAAGAGGTGAAATGGTGCAATGCTGGCCAGAAATGAAACGGTGTGGGGGCTCTCTGAAATGAAAAGAGGTGAAATGGTGCAATGCTGGCCAGAAATGAAACAGTGTGGGGGCTCTCTGAAATGAAATCAACAAATGGTGCAATGCTGGCCAGAAATGAAACGGTGTGGGGGCTCTCTGAAATGAAATCAACAAATGGTGCAATGCTGGCATGAAATGAAACGGTGTGGGGGCTCTCTGAAAGGAAATCAACGAATGGTGCAATGCTGGCCTGAAATGAAATGGTGTGGGGGCTCTCTGAAATGAAATCAACGAATGGTGCAATGCTGGCCAGAAATGAAACGGTGTGGGGGCTCTCTGAAATGAACAGAGGTGAAATGGTGCAATGCTGGCCAGAAATGAAACGGTGTGTGGGCTCTCTGAAATGAAAAGAGGTGAAATGGTGCAATGCTGTCCTGAAATGAAACGGTGTGGGGGTTCTCTGAAATGAAAAGAGGTGAAATGGTGTAATGGTGGCCTGAAATGAAACGGTGTGGGGGCTCTCTGAAATGAAATCAACAAATGGTGCAATGCTGGCCAGAAATGAAACGGTGTGGGGGCTCTCTGAAATGAAAAGAGGTGAAATGGTGCAATGCAGGCATGAAATGAAATGGTGTGGGGGCTCTCTGAAATGAAATCAACAAATGGTGCAATGCTGGCCTGAAATGAAACAGTGTGGGGGCTCTCTGAAATGAAATCAACAAATGGTGCAATGCTGGCCAGAAATGAAACGGTGTGGGGGCTCTCTGAAATGAAAAGAGGTGAAATGGTGCAATGCTGGCCAGAAATGAAACGGTGTGGGGGCTCTCTGAAATGAAATCATCAAATGGTGCAATGCTGTCCTGAAATGAAACGGTGTGTGGGCTCTCTGAAATGAAAAGAGTTGAAATGGTGCAATGCTGACCTGAAATGAAACAGTGTGGGGGCTCTCTGAAATGAAATCAACGAATGGTGCAACGCTGGCATGAAATGAAACGGTGTGGGGGCTCTCTGAAATGAAATCAACGAATGGTGCAATGCTGGCCGGAAATGAAACGGTGTGGGGGCTCTCTGAAATGAAAAGAGGTGAAATGGTGCAATGCTGGCCAGAAATGAAACGGTGTGGGGGCTCTCTGAAATGAAATCAACAAATGGTGCAATGCTGGCCTGAAATGAAACGGTGTGGGGGCTCTCTGAAATGAAAAGAGGTGAAATGGTGCAATGCTGGCCAGAAATGAAACGGTGTGGGGGCTCTCTGAAATGAAATGAACAAATGGTGCAATGCTGGCCAGAAATGAAATGGTGTGGGGGCTCTCTGAAATGAAAAGAGGTGAAATGGTGCAATGCTGGCCAGAAATGAAACGGTGTGGGGGCTCTCTGAAATGAAATCAAGAAATGGTGCAATGCCGGCCAGAAATGAAACGGTGTGGGGGCTCTCTGAAATGAAATCAACAAATGGTGCAATGCTGGCCTGAAATGAAACAGTGTGGGGGCTCTCTGAAATGAAAAGAGGTGAAATGGTGCAATGCTGGCCAGAAATGAAACGGTGTGGGGGCTCTCTGAAATGAAATGAACAAATGGTGCAATGCTGGCCTGAAATGAAATGGTGTGGGGGCTCTCTGAAATGAAAAGAGGTGAAATGGTGCAATGCTGGCCAGAAATGAAACGGTGTGGGGGCTCTCTGAAATGAAATCAAGAAATGGTGCAATGCCGGCCAGAAATGAAACGGTGTGGGGGCTCTCTGAAATGAAATCAACAAATGGTGCAATGCTGGCCTGAAATGAAACGGTGTGGGGGCTCTCTGAAATGAAAAGAGGTGAAATGGTGCAATGCTGGCCAGAAATGAAACGGTGTGGGGGCTCTCTGAAATGAAATGAACAAATGGTGCAATGCTGGCCAGAAATGAAACGGTGTGGGGGCTCTCTGAAATGAAAAGAGGTGAAATGGTGCAATGCTGGCCAGAAATGAAACGGTGTGGGGGCTCTCTGAAATGAAATCAAGAAATGGTGCAATGCCGGCCAGAAATGAAACGGTGTGGGGGCTCTCTGAAATGAAATCAACAAATGGTGCAATGCTGGCCAGAAATGAAACGGTGTGGGGGCTCTCTGAAATGAAAAGAGGTGAAATGGTGCAATGCTGGCCAGAAATGAAACGGTGTGGGGGCTCTCTGAAATGAAATGAACAAATGGTGCAATGCTGGCCTGAAATGAAATGGTGTGGGGGCTCTCTGAAATGAAAAGAGGTGAAATGGTGCAATGCTGGCCAGAAATGAAACGGTGTGGGGGCTCTCTGAAATGAAATCAAGAAATGGTGCAATGCCGGCCAGAAATGAAACGGTGTGGGGGCTCTCTGAAATGAAATCAACAAATGGTGCAATGCTGGCATGAAATGAAACAGTGTGGGGGCTCTCTGAAATGAAATCAACGAATGGTGCAATGCTGGCCGGAAATGAAACGGTGTGGGGGCTCTCTGAAATGCAATCAACAAATGGTGCAATACTGGCCTGAAATGAAATGGTGTGGGGGCTCTCTGAAATGAAATCAACAAATGGTGCAATGCTGGCCTGAAATGAAATGGTGTGGGGGCTCTCTGAAATGAAATCAACAAATGGTGCAATGCTGGCCTGAAATGAAATGGTGTGGGGGCTCTCTGAAATGAAAAGAGGTGAAATGGTGCAATGCTGTCCAGAAATGAAACGGTGTGGGGGCTCTCTGAAATGAAAAGAGGTGAAATGGTGCAATGCTGGCCAGAAATGAAACGGTGTGGGGGCTCTCTGATATGAAATCAACAAATGGTGCAACGCTGGCATGAAATGAAACGGTGTGGGGGCTCTCTGAAATGAAATCAACGAATGGTGCAATGCTGGCCGGAAATGAAACGGTGTGGGGGCTCTCTGAAATGAAAAGAGGTGAAATGGTGCAATGCTGGCCAGAAATGAAACGGTGTGGGGGCTCTCTGAAATGAAATCAACAAATGGTGCAATGCTGGCCTGAAATGAAACGGTGTGGGGGCTCTCTGAAATGAAAAGAGGTGAAATGGTGCAATGCTGGCCAGAAATGAAACGGTGTGGGGGCTCTCTGAAATGAAATGAACAAATGGTGCAATGCTGGCCAGAAATGAAATGGTGTGGGGGCTCTCTGAAATGAAAAGAGGTGAAATGGTGCAATGCTGGCCAGAAATGAAACGGTGTGGGGGCTCTCTGAAATGAAATCAAGAAATGGTGCAATGCCGGCCAGAAATGAAACGGTGTGGGGGCTCTCTGAAATGAAATCAACAAATGGTGCAATGCTGGCCTGAAATGAAACAGTGTGGGGGCTCTCTGAAATGAAAAGAGGTGAAATGGTGCAATGCTGGCCAGAAATGAAACGGTGTGGGGGCTCTCTGAAATGAAATGAACAAATGGTGCAATGCTGGCCTGAAATGAAATGGTGTGGGGGCTCTCTGAAATGAAAAGAGGTGAAATGGTGCAATGCTGGCCAGAAATGAAACGGTGTGGGGGCTCTCTGAAATGAAATCAAGAAATGGTGCAATGCCGGCCAGAAATGAAACGGTGTGGGGGCTCTCTGAAATGAAATCAACAAATGGTGCAATGCTGGCCTGAAATGAAACGGTGTGGGGGCTCTCTGAAATGAAAAGAGGTGAAATGGTGCAATGCTGGCCAGAAATGAAACGGTGTGGGGGCTCTCTGAAATGAAATGAACAAATGGTGCAATGCTGGCCAGAAATGAAACGGTGTGGGGGCTCTCTGAAATGAAAAGAGGTGAAATGGTGCAATGCTGGCCAGAAATGAAACGGTGTGGGGGCTCTCTGAAATGAAATCAAGAAATGGTGCAATGCCGGCCAGAAATGAAACGGTGTGGGGGCTCTCTGAAATGAAATCAACAAATGGTGCAATGCTGGCCAGAAATGAAACGGTGTGGGGGCTCTCTGAAATGAAAAGAGGTGAAATGGTGCAATGCTGGCCAGAAATGAAACGGTGTGGGGGCTCTCTGAAATGAAATGAACAAATGGTGCAATGCTGGCCTGAAATGAAATGGTGTGGGGGCTCTCTGAAATGAAAAGAGGTGAAATGGTGCAATGCTGGCCAGAAATGAAACGGTGTGGGGGCTCTCTGAAATGAAATCAAGAAATGGTGCAATGCCGGCCAGAAATGAAACGGTGTGGGGGCTCTCTGAAATGAAATCAACAAATGGTGCAATGCTGGCATGAAATGAAACAGTGTGGGGGCTCTCTGAAATGAAATCAACGAATGGTGCAATGCTGGCCGGAAATGAAACGGTGTGGGGGCTCTCTGAAATGCAATCAACAAATGGTGCAATACTGGCCTGAAATGAAATGGTGTGGGGGCTCTCTGAAATGAAATCAACAAATGGTGCAATGCTGGCCTGAAATGAAATGGTGTGGGGGCTCTCTGAAATGAAATCAACAAATGGTGCAATGCTGGCCTGAAATGAAATGGTGTGGGGGCTCTCTGAAATGAAAAGAGGTGAAATGGTGCAATGCTGTCCAGAAATGAAACGGTGTGGGGGCTCTCTGAAATGAAAAGAGGTGAAATGGTGCAATGCTGGCCAGAAATGAAACGGTGTGGGGGCTCTCTGATATGAAATCAACAAATGGTGCAATGCTGGCCTGAAATGAAATGGTGTGGGGGCTCTCTGAAATGAAAAGAGGTGAAATGGTGCAATGCTGTCCAGAAATGAAACAGTGTGGGGGCTCTCTGAAATGAAATCAACGAATGGTGCAATGCTGGCCAGAAATGAAACGGTGTGGGGGCTCTCTGAAATGAAAAGAGGTGAAATGGTGCAATGCTGGCCAGAAACGAAACAGTGTGGGGGCTCTCTGAAATGAAATCAACAAATGGTGCAATGCTGGCCAGAAATGAAACGGTGTGGGGGCTCTCTGAAATGAAAAGAGGTGAAATGGTGCAATGCTGTTTTGAAATGAAACGGTGTGGGGGCTCTCTGAAATGAAATCATGAAATGGTGCAATGCTGGCATGAAATGAAAAGAGGTGAAATGGTGCAATGCTGGCCAGAAATGAAACTGTGTGGGGGCTCTCTGAAATGAAAAGAGGTGAAATGGTGCAATGCTGGCCAGAAATGAAACAGTGTGGGGGCTCTCTGAAATGAAATCTTCAAATGGTGCAATGCTGGCATGAAATGAAAAGAGGTGAAATGGTGCAATGCTGGCCAGAAATGAAATGGTGTGGGGGCTCTCTGAAATGAAATCAACAAATGGTGCAATGCTGGCCAGAAATGAAACGGTGTGGGGGCTCTCTGAAATGAAAGGAGGTGAAATGGTGCAATGCTGGCCAGAAATGAAACGGTGTGGGGGCTCTCTGAAATGAAATCAAGAAATGGTGCAATGCTGGCCTGAAATGAAACGGTGTGGGGGCTCTCTGAAATGAAATCAACAAATGGTGCAATGCTGGCCTGAAATGAAACAGTGTGGGGGCTCTCTGAAATGAAAAGAGGTGAAATGGTGCAATGCTGGCCAGAAATGAAACAGTGTGGGGGCTCTCTGAAATGAAATCATCAAATGGTGCAATGCTGTCCTGAAATGAAATGGTATGGGGGCTCTCTGAAATGAAATCAACAAATGGTGCAATGCTGGCCAGAAATGAAACGGTGTGGGGGCTCTCTGAAATGAAATCAACAAATGGTGCAATGCTGGCCAGAAATGAAACGGTGTGGGGGCTCTCTGAAATGAAAAGAGGTGAAATGGTGCAATGCTGGCCAGAAATGAAACAGTGTGGGGGCTCTCTGAAATGAAATCATCAAATGGTGCAATACTGGCCAGAAATGAAACGGTGTGGGGGCTCTCTGAAATGAAAAGAGGTGAAATGGTGCAATGCTGGCATGAAATGAAACGGTGTGGGGGCTCTCTGAAATGAAATCAACAAATGGTGCAATGCTGTCCTGAAATGAAACGGTGTGGGGGCTCTCTGAAATGCAATCAACAAATCGTGCAATGCTGGCCTGAAATGAAATGGTGTGGGGGCTCTCTGAAATGAAATCAACAAATGGTGCAATGCTGGCCTGAAAGGAAACGGTGTGGGGGCTCTCTGAAATGAAATCAACAAATGGTGCAATGCTGGCCTGAAATGAAATGGTGTGGGGGCTCTCTGAAATGAAATCAACAAATGGTGCAATGCTGGCCTGAAATGAAATGGTGTGGGGGCTCTCTGAAATGAAATCAACAAATGGTGCAATGCTGGCCTGAAATGAAACGGTGTGGGGGCTCTCTGAAATGAAAAGTGGTGAAATGTTGCAATGCTGGCCTGAAATGAAACGGTGTGGGTCCCTGGCTCTGCTCAGATCAGCTCTTTGCTCAGGTTTTTCCTGGTTTCCTTGGGCTCCCTTCAGGTAAGTGCCAACCTTTGCTGCTCTCTGGGGTTCTTCCGTATCAACCTGGAATGTTTGCAACGCCTGCATGTTCTCGGAGGGGATTAAGACCCCTAGGAGGCCAGCTCACCCTGACCCGTCTCCTCCAACTCCCTTGCTGTCTTGTTTAACGAGGTGTGGAAGTGTGGTATTCATGTGTCTGAAAAGAGGCTTTGAAATGAGCTACACGGGGTTCTGGACTATGTAAGCTTACAGCGCGTCCATGTCATACACAAGGAGTGCTTTTTCCTTTGTGTGTGTTGTAGGGTTATTAAATATTCAGTGGTTAGGGCGTGTCTGTTTTTCTTTTATTAGAATGGAAAGCCTTCTGAACAGGAGGCGGCTGAGGTCCTTCCCATGCACAGTAGTGACAAACTCTGTTCCTGCTGAACTCTGTAAACTAACAAACTGTGCGGCTGCTGAACTCTGTAAACTAACAAACTGCGCGTCTGCTGAACTCTGTAAAGTGACAGTGTTGCCGCTGTAAACTCTGTAAATGGACTGTGTTGCTGCTGAACCTTGTAAAATGACTCTGTTGGTCCTAAACCTTGTGTCCCTTAGGGACGTAATGAATTGTAGGATGGCTTGTGTGGAGGCAGGGGAGGTTCCTGCTATGTTTGACACCGTGTTGATGCTTTGAGCGTGCGAGTGAGAGCGGGCACGACTGAGACGTAG